>NC_079502.1:71961686-72609906 GCF_030052815.1 Hevea brasiliensis | reverse complement strand
AAATCTGATAAGAACTCTCCTCGATCTCTTTAAGTACTCATTAAAATTTTAAGCTTGAGAATCGGATAAGAACTCTCCTCCGATCTCTTTGAATATTCATTAAAATTTTTAGGTGAGAATCTGATAAGAACTCTCCTCCGATCTCTTTATTCAAGAAATTTTTAGGTAAGAATCAGATAAGAACTCTCCTCCGATCTCTTTTAAGTATTCATTAAAATTCTAGGTGAGAATTGGATAAGAACTCTCCTCCGATCTCTTTTAAATATTCATTAAAATTTTTAGGTGAGAATCAAATAAGAACTCTCCTCCGATCTCTTTATTCTCAAATTTGATTAAATACACATCATAAGAGCCTAGACTAAGGGTTCTGCATTCAAAGATGCCAGGATCTAATAAGGCTTCTTTAACTCCTTGGTACCTCGTGACTAGAAATGGATACTGCATCGAATTTTACCGACCTCCTATGTAGTCACCTAGCTGCACCTTTTGATACCCAACTGCTCCATTTATTTATCTAAGATTTGGTTTTATTCCTTATGGCATCTTACCCAATCGTCTTCGTGTTAGCCTAGTGATTCAACTTTACTATTTTCCTTACTTATTATTCAGACTTTCCATTATTAAAGAAACGCTTAAGATACAATTACCTACATTTTATCCAACTACTTATACGCTACTATTGACTATAACTCTTGAATTCATAAGTAATTAAGATTAACAAAAGAATGGACTGATTAACAAAGAAATAAACTCGTGAATAACCTTCTTCGCCTTTTTTAAAGTAATATAAACTTGGTGAAAATTACAAACATAAAAATAAAGGAAATACGTGAAATAAAGCGAACACTTGATAAAGCAAATGATATAAGCACTCACTTGTAGGAGCCGAATCTATTGAACTAAGTACTAATCACAAAACGTAATAGACTACGTTAATAGCCGAGGACTAAGGTTCGCTGAAATGAAGGATTCTTTGCTAAAATGCAGTCAAGTCAAAAGGATAACCAAATTTGAATGAAGTTGAGCTTGAACAACGGAGTGGAAATAAAGATAACAAAGACAGAAAGTGAGAGTGTCACCGATAATGAATCGAATCAAATGGAGAGTTTCAGATTCAAAATCCTTTGCAAGAAAATACTTCAGAAAACTGGTTTCAAAAGTTTTTCTTATGAAAGCTTGAAAAAAAAGAATAGCAGAGTAACGAACTGAATTAAATTTTAGAGTCCTTCCGCTATATTCACTATTTTTCCTTCCTCTTCCGAGCTTTTCATGCAGTATTTATAGGAACCTGTACTCCCATGGAGGGTCAGGATTTTTTTTGAGGGAGATGGAGGGTTAAGATTTTAAAGGACATGATCTGAGGCTTAGGAATTAAAGAGAATCAGAACGGACGGCTGAGATCCCTTCCGAAATATTTGTCCTTTCACTATTCCAATCTAACTACCAAAATTTTCTCAAGAGCGATCCAGGGCTAGGAGTGAAAGGCGCTGGTCTTGTCGCCTTCTTTTTGATCCAAGGGCTCGAGCTTGTCTCACAAGTAAGATCAACGGTGGAGATTAGGATGTACAAGACTGCCATGACATACTCGCGCATGTCAAGAATGCGCGCGATTCCAAGGCTTATGGTGGAGATTTCTGCCAACGCTTTAACTACCTCTACCCATTATGATGACTTAGCTAAGTTGTCTTATTCCCTTTGTTTTCGACCTCCTCCTTTCCGGTCTTTCCAACATGATCCTTTTCCGATCTCTCATGCCGCTTCTCTCTTCCGATCTCTCCTGCCCGCTTTTCCTCTTTCTTCTGTACCAAAGCATTTACTCCTTCGATTTCCGAGGCATCCGCTTCATTTTCGCTGCAATAAATGCTCGGATTTTTCCTATATATATACCTTCAACCGAGGAGCCCCCCCGCATTTGATTTTCTCTTCTTCCTTTTCACAGTTCCTGTTCTAACTGCTCCGGCAGTATTCCCGGCCATGATAGTGGTTTTTGATCTTTTTTCGATTGTTATTCTTATTCCCCGACTAAAATTTTACGATCTCTGATCGGAGAATTATGATAACCTCATTTGATGACCGAGAATCGACTAACTTACCGATCCGATCGAGGACTTCGATCGTGTTGATCTCAATCGCTCGATCGATATAATCGCGAACCATTTCTGACGAAGATCGCTAATATTCCCTTAACATCTGATTGCCCTTGAAGTTCATTTGGCTCTCACCACATTGGGCGCTCCGACTACAATGCTCGGCTCGATCGATGACATGGAGATGACTCTCCATCCTCATGAGAGTCATAATCACCCCATCTAAGCCGTACATCTATCCGATGTCAATGGCGGCCTCCGATCAAACACATCTTTTGATTCACCACGACTAGGCTTTGACATAGGTCTTTATTAGAGATCCTCACATGTAATCGACCTTCAATGTAACTGATCTCTAGAGATCGCCCAAATGATGTAATTCGACTTTTAATGTAACTGATCTCTAGAGATCGCCCAAATGATGTAATCCGACCTTTTCTAAATAAAATTTTATTTTGACAACTATCATTTTATTATTATCGCAATGATTATTTTCCGATCTTCGATGTGTTTATCCGATTCGTTCCTAATCAACAACCCTTAATCGATCCGCTTTAATTCACCGACCAGAATTAGCCGATCTCTTTTATTATGGAATTTCGAATATTCGTGAGACGTGTCGGAAAAGTCGCGAATCCCATCAACCGATGCACCGCTCGAACATCGTGGAGCATTAAATGCTCGACGTATAAATAGGGGATGGGTTAGCCGCTCTCTTATGTCATTTTAAGCATCTCGCGAGTGATTCTAAAATTCTCTCAATTTCTCAAGTTCTTCCGACACCGATCAAGCTCCGGTAAGGGTTTTGATCCTTCTTTTAGTTTAAATTCTCTATTTCCTTTGAAAATGAGCGGCACCGAGGGTCAGAGAGTGGCAAGCCCTCCTTCCGTTCTGATCTTGTGGTTGTCTGATGAAGTGGAGGTGGTCGCCAAGCGCGCACCTAAACCTCCTAGGGTCTCCGCTCCACTGGGGCAAGACCATCAAGGCATGTACCTTCTTTAGGGAGAGAAAATCTTTCCATGGACGAGCTGCCATCAATCCTACAGGAAACTGACCTGCAGTTGTTCAGCCAGGAGTACAACATCCGGCCTGATTCATACGAGCTAATTAAGTGTCATGGCGATCTTCGTGCCGATCATTTCTTCGAGGAGAACGATATGATCATGGTATACGAAGAACAATTAAAGGTCGGCGCGTTCCCTCGATGACTTCTTCAAGGAGGTTTTAAAATTTCACCATGTGCATCGCCCAAGTTCACCCGAACTCGTGGCGCATCCTAGTAGCCTTCCGAGGCCTTTGACGAGCTAAGGGACTCACCCACAGCCTAAGGTGTTCGCCGAATCAAGATAGGCTAACTCGTCGAAAGAACTACGAGTATTGGTTCTTCCAGGTGAAGCCACATTGAGGGCTCTTTAACAATCTTACCTCCTCCCTGAAGAATTGGAATAATCGCTTTATTCTCGAGGAGCAAAATTTCAACGACTTTGAGGGCTTCTCGCACTGGCCGCACTGTGGCCCTCACTTTCGAAGCGCATCTCCCTAAATAGGGAAGAAGGCCTAATGCTGATGGAGCTGAAAGATCAGGCAGCCAGAGAGAAGTTCTCTTGTTTAGATGCGTGATCGCCGAATCGCATCACCGACAATGGAGTTGATCATCGCGAAGATCGCGGCTTCACTTCTCGACTCAAAGATCGCATTTTCTATATCTCGCATCTTTGACCTTAGCGATCTCACCGACTCTTCTTTATGCAGGTATGGCAAGCGCGGCTTCCAAGGAGAGCCGAAGCAAAGGGAGGTCTCCTAAAGCACGGCAGATGAAGCGGGCTGAGCTACTTTAGACGCCCAGGCATGATGCTGAGGAAATGCAAGGGGGCTCATCTCAACCCTCGGGACAGCCGATCCCCGACGTAGAAGTGATCCGATCTCCTCCTCGCCAAGAAGAGCCGCCACCACCCCCTCCAGTTGCTTCAAACGCAGAAGGGGGTCCTTCCCAACCTACCTTGAGGACCCTCTCCTGCGACGCTCAAGTGCTGATCCATTCCCTGGAGAAGAACCGAACTGTTCGGGAGAATCTGGGTTTGGCTAAGGTCCTGGGGGCTTTATCCGCTCAGAGGATCGGATAGGCGTCCCCTGACAATCTTGATGACATCCCGCCCGGCCTATGAGCCTAAACGTGGAGTGTTTGGTGAACCAAAGACATTGTTCGGGAGAAGGCTCACCGCCGGGTAAGGAGGTCGAGAAGATGGGTTATGAAGTGGCTTCCTCCGATCCCAACTCTCATCCGCTCAACTACATATCCGAAATTGAGGGGCGGATGAAGTTCTATGAGGATAAGCTAGCCGAGCAAGCTCAAGTCCTGGCCGAGCGAGATCATGTTCTTGAAGAAGTTCGGGCGCTCCGAGCTGGTGAAGTCGCTCACCTCACTGAGGAGCTCAGAGCAAAAGAAGAAGAGGCAGTGACAAGGGAGGCCGGCGCTTATGTGAATGCTCACAGGGATCTCTTGGCCGAGGTCAAGCAGCGTTATCCCGAGGAGGACTTCTCTTGGAGGGTGGATCTAGCTCCCATGACGAAGGTGAGGATAGTGAGGAGGAGGCTGAAGATGAGAGAGGGAGCGAACAAAATGTAGATGAGGCTGAGGGTGATCCCCCAGCCAAATGACTTGTACAAATTTTAAATGAAATGAAAATTCCCGTTTTGTTTAATGGATGGATGTGATCGGAAAATCTCTAAATTGCCTAATTACTTGATTGTCTGAGCATATTAAAACAACATCTAAAAGTGATTATTAATCCAAGTGTAAGAGGTCGGAAAACACAATAAGCATGAGATCGGCTGGGAACCAATGCTAAACGGGACTTGATTTAAATTGGAAATTTAATTTGGATACTTAAGATCGAATCATCATTAAACCGATTGGAACCTTAACTTGATTATTCCTAAACTTTTAAAAGGGAGATCGTAATAAACCGTAACATAAAGATCTAGTGTTGGTTCAATCTGGTTTGACAAGAAAGATCTAAGTATAATTGATCGATCGTGAATTTGACAATTAGTTTGAGAGATCTGAGGCTTTAGATGATATGGAGACTTAGTATTGATTAGATTCCTTTGAGGATAGATCTAAATGTGGTTATTTGGCCAAGGAGACTATGTGTTGGGGATCGGCTTCAACGCTTATTGGTTTTGAGGATCACTAAAATATGGTGTCGACAATGCCTCTTCTTTATATAATACCTATTGGGAAAAAATTTCATGTAGGGATTATGTAAAGATTCGCACTCATATTTTAGACGATTAAAATTTGAAATTTGAAATTAAAGTCGAGACTAAAACCCAATTGGGTCGGCACCTTGAGGTTGGTAATGTGGAATTAAAATGCTAGAAAACTAAAATCAACTTAGATCAAAGAACCAGAGGTTGATTGACAGGAAATTTAATTGCAGGAAAATTAAAATCAACTTAGATCAAGGAACCAGAGGTTGATAAACACGAAATTTAAATGCAGGAAATTAAAATTAACTTAGATCAAGAAATCAGAAGTTGATAAACAGGAAATTTAAATGCAGGAAATTAAAATCAACTTAGATCAAGGAACCAGAGGTTGATAAACAGGAAATTTAAATGCAGGAAAATTAAAATCAACTTAGATCAAGGAACCAGAGGTTGATTAATAGGAAATTTAAAATGCTGAAATTTAAAATCAACTTAGATCAAGGAACCAGAGGTTGATTAACAGGAAATTTAAAATGCTGAAAATTAAAATCAACTTAGATCAAGGAACCAGAGGTTGATTAACAGGAAATTTAAATGCAAGAAAATTAAAATCAACTTAGATCAAGGAAATTTAACAGGAAATTTAAAATGCTGAAATTTAAAATCAACTTAGATCAAGGAACCAGAGGTTGATTAATAGGAAATTTAAAATGCTGAAAATTAAAATCAACTTAGATCAAGGAACCAAAGGTTGATTGACAAGAAATTTAAATGCTGGAAAATTAAAATCAACTTAGATCAAGGAACCAGAGGTTGATTGACAAGAAATTTAAATGCTGGAAAATTAAAATCAACTTATAAAGCAAGTCTAATCCCGACATGAGAAGTTCTTCCCCGATGAAGTGTACTTAACAAGATCCCGAAGGCCAATGATTAATGGAGGACGAGTTACTAGACTTGACCTACGACCTCCTTTCTTCGGATGTCCCTTTTCTGTTCTTGACTTTCTTCTTATTTTGCGAAAAGCGCCCTTGTGGGTTTTCACTTTCCTTTCGTCCATTTGACTAGAAGCGCCCTTCCAGGTTTTCACCTCTAGTTTTTTTTTTTTTTTTAAAATTTTTTTATAGACCATTCCCTGCAAATCTCATAGTAAAGTACGTGAGGTTATCTATTTTTAAATCCTAATCTTATGGCAAAATTTTAAATGATTAATAGCGCATCAGATAAAGAGGTTGAAGAAGGACAATATTAAAGAGTGAGTATAGGGAAAGATAAAAGCAAAGAGATAAACACAAAGAAAGTATGACTTTACTATGGTTAAAAGAAACAAAGGTACAGTTTCAAAGAAAGAAGAGTTCAAGGATAGATCTCACATATTCCTTGTAGTTAGCTTTGAAGTCTCTTAACCGCCATTATTTCAAGTACTCAAGCCTCATGCCATGACGCTTATTTCCATCCTCGCCATGCCCTGCCTTATTTCTCCTTTGGTTCTTGAATGCCCTTTCGGTTTTCACCCCTAGATTTTTATTAATTTTTTTAGCTCGCTTCTTTCAGACGCCTTTCTGGTTTTCATCCTTCACTCATTTTACGTAAAGCGCCTTCGAGGGTTTTCGCTTCTTTCACACATTTTGCTAGGAGCGCTTTCTGGTTTTCACCTTTTTTTTTTTTTTTTTTTTTTTTTTTAGGATAGTACTTCTTGACTGCCGGCGCTCATGTGTCTTGGAAACTCTTCTCCATCCATATGGGTCGATCAATGCCCCACCGTAAAATGCCTTTAACTACATAGGGTCCTCATGTGGGTGACCATTTACCTCGTGGATCATTTTGATTCGAGAACTTTCTTCGTAACTAGGTCCCTGTGTTGAAATTGCATGGGCGAACACTTTTGTCAAATGCCCTAGCCATTCTCCTCGTATAATCGCCATGACATGCTGCCGCTAGCCTCTTCTCGTCTAGCAAGTTTAATTGGTCCAACCTTGATCGGATCCATTCCGACTCATCAATCCCTGATTCCTTCAGAATCCTTAGGGAAGGAATTTCAACTTCGATAGGCAGTACAGCCTCCATCCCATAAACCAGCGAGTAAGGAGTTGCCCCAGTTGATGTCCTTACGGAAGTCCGGTATGCGTGAAGGGCGTAGGGAAGCATATCATGCCAATCCCTATAAGTGACTATCATTTTCCGGATTATTCTCTTAAGATTTTTGTTTGTAGCTTCCACTACTCCATTCATCTGGGGCCGGTACGGGGAGGAATTAAGATGTCAAATCTTGTATTGGTCGCATAATTTCTGGATCTTCGGACCATTCAAATTCTTGGCGTTGTCACTGACGATTTCATTGGGGAGGCCGTGCCGGCAGATGATATTATTTCTGAGGAATTTGAGAAATGTGTTCTGTGTAATGTGGGCATATGATGTCGCTTTGACCCATTTAGAGAAATAGTCGATAGCTACTAGGATAAATCTATGCCCATTGGATGCCTTAGGGTTGATGGGACCAATCACATCGATACCCCACATTGCGAAACGCCATGGTGAGACGAGGTTGAACAATTGGTGAGGCGGCACACTTATCGGATCCGCATAGATCTGACACTTATGGCACTTTCGGAAATACTCGACGCAATCCTTTTCCATAGTAGTCCAAAAATATCCTCGTCGCATGATTTGCTTAGCCATCATATGCCCATTGGCATGGGTTGCACAGTTTCCCTCATGAGTCTCGAAAAGGATTCTCTTCGCCTATTTTGCATCCACACATCTCAACAATTCGCCATTGAAGCTTCTTTTGTATAGAATTTCTCCACTGGGGAAGTATCCTAATGCTAATCTCCGAATCATCCTCCTTTCATTTTTGCTTACCCCTGAAGGGAATTCTCTGGTTCTGATGTAAAGCAAGATGTCATGATACCAAGGTTTACCATTAGGTTCCTCTTCGATCATGAAATAGTATGCTGGTTTACTTTTTGCTTTAATCCTCAATACCTGAGTCGTCGCTCTTCTTCCATTTGAGCCATAATAGCTGTGGTGGCTAAGGCATCTGCAAATTGATTTTTGTCTCGATTGAGGTGAGTGAAAGAGATTTCTTCAAATTTCTTTATCAGCTCTAGTAAGTACTTCTGATATGGGGCTAACTTCGGATCCTTAGTTTGCCATTCTCCCTTGACTTGATAAATGATCAGGGCTGAGTCTCCATATACCTCTAACTTCCTGACTTTCATGTCGATGGTAGCCTGTAGACCCATCACACAAGCTTCATATTCTGCGACGTTGTTGGTGCAGTCAAACCTCAGATTGATAGCTATCTGAAGTGTTTTCCATCCCGATACCAACACAGCCTCCAATTCCATTACTGCATAAGTTGATGTACCCATTGAAATACATTTCCCATACATTAGCTGTCTCTTCTTCTCCGCAGTGTACTTCATTGATATGCTCATTGGGGAACTCAAAATCTAGAGCTTCATAATCCTGGATAGGGTTTTCGCTAGAGATCGCGATCACGCTACCTTTGATCGCTTCCGGTCATATAAACAATGTCATATTGGGAGAGTATGACCGCCATTTAGCTATCCTTCCCGGCACGAATGGGCTTTCGAATACATACTTAATAGGATCCATCCTGAGATGAGCCACGCCTTATGATTCAAAGATGTAGTGTTTGAGCCGATTTGCCGCCTGTGCCAATGCGCAACAAGTTTTCTCCATGGAAGAGTATCTTGACTCACAATCGTTGAACTTCTTCCTCAGGTAACAAATAACCCTTTCCTTTCGACCAGTATCATCGTGTTGCCCCAAAATACATCCCATTGAGCTTTGTTGGACTGCCATATACAGAATCAGCGGCCTTCCTGCCACCGGGGGAACCAATACTGGTGGGTTGGACAGGTGCTGCTTGATTTTCTCAAAAGCCTCTTGACAAACTGAATCCCATTGAGCGGTGTTGTTCTTTCGGAGTAGTCTAAAGATAGGCTTAGCTTTAGCGGTGAGATTGGAAATAAACCTTGATATGTAGTTCAACTTCCCCAAGAAACTGCGCACCTCCCTTTCTATTTTTGGGGATGGCATCTCTTGAATGGCTCAGACTTTGTCTGGATCAACTTCTATTCCTTTCTCGCTCACTATGAATCCCAACAATTTCCTAGATCTAGCTCCGAATATGCATTTGGCCGAGTTCGGGCCACCGATATTTCCGAGTCTTTCAAATACTTTCTCATCACCGCACATGGCTTTCTTCTCCTCGATTTGATGATCATATCATCCACGTACACCTCCACTTCTTTATGCATCATATCGTGGAATAATGTGACCATAGCGCGTTGGTAGGTGGCTTCAGCATTCTTTAACCGAAAAGGTATGACCCGATAGCAAAATACCCCCCATTGAGTGATAAAAGCAGTTTTCTCCTTGTCTTCCTCATCCATTGGGATTTGATTGTACCCTGATGCCCCATCGATACACGAACACCTGCCCAATCCCACAGCATTGTCTACTAACACATCAATGTGAGGGAGAGGGAAATCATCTTTCAAGCTTGCTTTATTAAGGTCCCTATAATCGACACAGACCCGGACTCTCCCATCCTTCTTCATTACCGGGACCACGTTAGCTATCCATTGGGGATATTTGACCACTTCCAAATCCAAAGATCATATCAAGCTTTCTTGACCTCATCCCTAACTTTGAGCAAAGGTGTCGATTCATTATTCTTAATTTTTGCTTTACCAGACTGCTCCTAATTAAGGGAATTTTGTGTGTCACTATTTGGGATCTAAGCCGGTCATGTCATCATAGCTCCATGAAAATACGTCCAGGAATTCTTTGAGCAAACTGATCATATCTCCCAATTCTACACTCTCCACAACCTTAAGTTCCCTTTTTACTTCTTCCGTGCCTAAGTTTACAAGCATGCTTTCCCCCACAAGGCACTAGGGAAGGTTCATCTCTTTCATCCCTTTCCTCCGTGAGTTCCACCTCGTAATCATTTGAAGTAATGGCGCTATGGGGATTTCAAAATTAACTAGGGAATCTCTAAGTCTATTGAATTATTAGGTGATGGTCCTGAATGAACGAAAATGGAATATATTATAAGATTGGAATTCAAAAGGAAAGGAAAAAAATGAATTGGATATAAAATGCGCTATTAATTCATTAAAATTTATGACATAAGAAAAGGGTCCATCTACAATATTACACTTGCCACCATAGACAAAATGATCAAGTGTAGATAACCAAAAGTACTTTACTCAAATTAAGTATGTGGATGTCCTCTCGTCCAGCTTGTCCAGCTTGCCCTCGCCTATTGGCGAGACTCGAGCCTCATACAAGGAATCCAAGTGGATGACATCGACGGATGGTTCATTGGGTGATTCTTCAACCTCTCCGGATTTTCAATGACCGGCTTAGTGAATACCTCCGTGATTCTCGACTACCTTCATTTTCTCGAAGTTTCGATCAAATCTTTAATCACGGTCTATTCTCATCCGTAATCGCCCATCCATGAGAGCGCCTTTCCTCATAACCCAAACCGCAACGGCCTACCTTCCGATAGCCAGATAGGTTCGATAATCCCTTGCAATGCGCGCCTAACCCCTTGCCCTCTTCGCACTCCATTCCTTGACATCACCTTGGCTACCATAACCATAGCCCCTTCATTTCTTGAGACGGTTTCTTGTAATTCGAGGGCTTGGAAGGAGCTTTCCAACAACTCCTCAGCAGCTTCCACATAAGGAAGTGATTGTGGCTTGGTGACCAATTGGGCTTCTTCCCCTCTCACATTGATGATTTTGTCGTCCATAATGTACTTTATCTTCTGGTGCAAAGTCGAAGGAACGGATTCACGAATGGATCCAAGGCCTCCCAAAGAACATAGTGTAAGGTGTTCAATGTTCATCACTTGGAATGTAAAGTTGAAGGTGCATGCGCCAATTTGAGGGGCAAGTCAATATCTCCCAAAGACTTCTCTTCTTGTACCACAAAGGCTCTACCACCATAGTACTTTGACGAATGTTCGACGCACAATCCTACACGCTAAGGTGGCACTCTAAAGACATTGAGGCCGATCCATTGTCAATAAGGACCTTGGCAACTATACTACCTTTACATTTCATCGCCACATGGAGGGCTTTAGTGTGCTAAGCCTCGCAGGTCTATCTCTTCTTCATAAAAAGTGACAAACCGATGCCCGAATTTGTCCTACTATCATCTCGAATCGCCTGTGATGTCAGGGCTCACGAAGGCCTGACCTAGAATTCTCTGCAGAGCTTGACGGTGCACCTCTGAGCTCAGAATTAAGAATAATAATGAAATTCGAGCAGGTGTTTTTCTCAGTTGTTCCACCACGTCATACTCACTCTGCTTCATTATTTGAAGCAACAGCTCCTCCTCTCTTGGTCCGTAGGTTCTTCTCTCTCGCTCACCTCCTCTTCGTATTTTCTCGTGGCTCTCCCATTTTTACTTTCCCTCTCTTCTTTTCCTTTTCCTCATTCCCGTAACATCTCCCACTCCTGCTTATAAACTCAACTTCTTGCTTAGGTGGGGAGGATTTTGTGGCAGTGACGGGCTAAGGATTAGCTTGGGGAGTAGTATCATGGTAAGTCCAAAGATAAGTCATCTTAAAATGCTCATGAGGAGTGAAGCACGATTTTGGAGGTGCTGAAGGTGAAGCAAGATTAGGAGCCGATGTACTGCTTGATGCTCCTTGGGTGAAAACTCGAAAGTTATAATTCCAAGGTATGGCATGGATATTTGTGACAGGGAGCTGAGGCGGGTTCGATGATTGTCACCGAGGTGAGGATACCGGGGTGAGAAAGTGATTCTGATTAGGTGGAGGCGTTTTGGCCGAGTCGAGCTTTATTTACTCCTTCCTCCGTTTTGGATCATGCCTTGCATCTCAGACCTTTGAAGGAAAATAAGTTCTGGACCTCTTGCTTAAATTCTTCAAAATTTTACAGATTATGACCAGCTGCTCCTTCATAATAGGGGCATCCCGTTTCAACTTCAGGTTCTGGGGCTTGAGGGTGGAGGTAACCTTCTCTTACTGCCATTCTAAAAATTTCCTTAAAGTGAGGAATTAGATCGTCTGCCTCTGGTGCCGACCCCTCTCCATTTGACTCTATCATATTTACACCATTGCCCGCATTATGATTGGGCAACGGGTTTGAGGTAACATTGGGGAGGGAGCCATTTCCCTCAATCTTTAACCACCCATTCCTAATTAAAGCGTGCACTCTCCCTCTGAGTGCCCTGCATATATCGGTTGAATGCCCTTGTGCTCCTCCATGATACTCACAACGGGCAGTGGCATCATACCACCTGGGGTATGGTGGCTGAATTGGGTCGAGGGGAACCGGTACTATCTGGTTTATACCGATGAGGTATCGGTATATTTCGCTGAGTGGGAGGGGAAGGGTTGGATCAGGATTTCTTGGTGGTCTCGGGTTATTTTGAGGTGGTCTGGGTTGGGTAGGTGGAGGAGGCGGTCTGGGTTGGTAATTTGTGGGTGGTGGATACTGTGGGCGTGGGTGTGGATAATTTGGGAAAGGAGGTGGAATTTTTGCAATGGTTTGGCCATGAGGGGGAGGATATGGCCGGTAGTTATTTTGAGGAAGTGGGGAATAATTGTTCTGCCGGGTGATGGAATGCACATCACCCTCCTTTTTCTTGCCAAATCGCGCCTTCTTCGCAGGTTCTCGCCAACTCCTCGCACGCCCCATCCTTAAGTTGGCCTCTATTCTCTCACCTGCTTGGATGATATCCGAGAAGCTGTTGGAAGTGTTTCCAATCATCAAATTGAAGTAAGGAGCCTTCAATGTCTCGATGAACAGGGAGCATAGTTCATTATCGGTCACCAGAGGATATACTTCTGCAGCCTTTTCTCTCCATCTCTGGGCATATTCCTTAAAGCTTTCCCTATCTCTTTGCACCAGGTTTTGGAGGTCTCTCCTCGTGGGGGCTAATCGCAGTTAAATTTATACTGCTTTAGGAAAGCATCAGCCAAATCCTTCCAGAGCACAGCTTGCTCCTCGCCCAATCAGATGTACCATCTCGTGGTCCTGAGAGACTCTCGTGAAAGAAGTGGATGAGAAGTCTCATCTTCTCACAAGGCGCATATTTTGGCAATGTAGGTTGCCAGTGAATGTGGGGGTCCGAGTTCTGTGTACTTGTCAAGTCCGATTTTGAACTTGGGCGGCACCACCACGCTCGACACTAATCTCTGACGCCACGCCGATCGAATCCATACATGTTTAGCCCTCTATTGCTCTCAATCTCTCCTCTAGAGCGCATACCTTCTCATTTTCCCTAGTCTTATTTTCTCCTCCCATCAGATGAAATGCTCCCGCTTGGGAGATGAGGGGTGGAGGAACTCGAGGAATTAGTATTGAAGGGTATGGGTCAAGATTTGAGATGGTCGGGTAATGGGAGAAAGGTAGGTCATTATTTATGGTAGCCGATTGACAATGATTGTCTGATCCGGATAGGTGATCAAATGTGAAAGAGGTTGAAGCTCATGAGGATCAATTGTTATAGGTGGTGGGGAGGTAGTGGTAAGTTAGGTTCAAGGTGTTTATTTTGGGACATCTCCGCCATTAGTCTCATGAGTTTTGAGACCGGTCTTTCACTAATACTTGCCCTTGTAGGTTCTATACTTGTTCCCGGTCTTCCATTATCTTCTTTGTTCGTGATCTTGTTAAGTACACTCGCTTGGGTTAAACTGCAGTGCTCGGTCGACTTGCTTTGTTTGAAGCAATGTTGATTTTCAGAGGAAGTAAAAAGTTTTTAATGAATTTTGAATTTCAGAAAAAGGTCCTAGTTCTGACAAAGGATACAAAGGGCATTTAGGAGCCAAAATGAAATCAGTATGATAATTGCGCTAATTTTATCATGGCATCGCTCGATAGTCCGATCATGAATGACCGGATTGAATGCGCATCTATGATACCCGCCCATATGGCACATCCAATTTTTCGCATAACCCTAGCGAGGGATTCTTACGGAGTTATACTATCCATTCACAATTTTGCTAAACCATGGCCCAAAAATCATTCTATTAATCAATAATTCATACACAAAGATTCTTTACATCGCCTAGGCTCAGGGAGGTTCTTTATAATGAGATGACATTTTCTGAGATACTCATATAACCTTTCTTTTTGTCTGGTAGGGTTGAACACTTTCAGGGCATATTCGGATTCAGGTAGGAGTTCTTGTTTTCCCTGTGCTATCATTCTCTCCAAATTGTCAACATTCTCTTTAGCCCCGATAGAGAGCAAATTGTCTTTCTTTTCCTTCCTTTCTTTAGCACATTCTTTCGTAATATCATTGATAAGCAGTGCTTGTTCCTTCAGTTCAAACTTCTTTTTTTTGCTTTCTTGTTTATATTCTTCCATGAGTATCTCCTGATATTTCATTTTCTCCTAAAGCTTGCTATTCTGTACTTCTACTTCTTTTATTACAGCTTGAGAGAGCTTTTTCCTTTTCCCACCGTGATTCTTGCTCTTCGAACCCCATCTTTTCGGTCCTTGTCTCTTCCCGAGCCTTCTTACTTTTCTCTTAAGGATCCGCTGCTGGTCCTCTAACTATTTTAGTTGTTCTTGCAGCTGTGAGTTTTCTGTTTGCCTTTGTAAGGAGTCGCTAAACGATCACCATCTTCTTGTGAAAGGACGTTTCGCGAGGGTTGTCGTTTCGAATTTTGATGGATCTCAGCCAAGTGTTCTTGATCCTCGCCCTCCATTTAAGATAATTGCTCGTGGTGCTCTGCCTTTAGGCGACCTCTCCATCGTGAGTGATGTTTTCCCAAGATCTACGAGCTATTTTCAACCCTTCCTCTTCCTTAAGCTCATGGTAGAAATAACCTTGGTGGTACTCTTCAATGTTGATTCTCAACTATGTTGAGCCGAATTGTCTCGCATTAATGCCTAATGTAACTTGTGTATCCAAATACTGATTAGGATATCGATTGATTACCCCCGTGCCCACCAAAATGGATTGACCCGACGCCCACAATTTCCTCCAAAGCAGAGTCATGGTTGTTGAAGCTCGTAATCCGCTTTTTGCCATCGTGGCTCATCCTTCGCCGATTACTAATCGGGTTATTTTCTCGATGAGAGGCTAGTCAAGGTACCAAGTTAATCCCTTTGTCTCCACAGGACACATATGACTAATGATCCAGAGGTGCAACAATTGATAACAACATTTAATGGATCCCTTGCCTTGTTGTCTGCAGTAAGTAAGGGTTAAGAAAGTTTCAGCAAGAATTGCCGGTACTGGATTGACCTTCTATTTCTCTGCTGCCAAGAACATTTCCACAACGCATCATGTTATGTTTCCGGAAGGTCCAGGGAACAAGATTAGGACTTAGATCCCCAAGGCGAGCGCCAATGAAGCTTAATCCCACTTTTCATCTTGGAGGTATTTATCAAACCACTTCTTGAGATAAGTCCAATACCATCCATACGTGTTTCCTTTGACAGTTTCCCTCGCCTTTGCTTCTTCTGGTGGGATCCCCAGCATATGTGCGAACCGTTTCTAGGTCTGCCTATGCTCTAGGTGTAGGTAAATCCGATTCTGCGCCGTGTAAGGAATTTCTAGCAATGCTTGATATTCTTCCATGGTGGGAGCAATATCGATATCGTTGAAAGAGAACACCCCATACTTAGGATTCCAAACTGGCAACATGGCCTTTAATGCCGAGACTTGAACTTTAACTCGTATCAAGGTTGCAATCCTCCCATATCTCTTCACAAATTGTGCTTTGACCTGATCGGGAAATGATTTCCAACCATTGGCCAGACCCTCGAGATTGTTCATTCTGACTTCAATTTTTCTCAGGTCCAATGGGGGTAATGAGCTAGCAGGTGCCTTGGTGACATCATTCTGTGGGGGTACTGAACTATGAGCTGATTTGGACCACGGTTTGGCATTCTGAATTTCTTCTGTCGACTGACTCGAGGATGCCATGCTAAAAATGATGCTTATCCTTTTACAGACCTTAATTTGGTGATGCCTGTAGGAAAAACTTGTTAGCAGGATAAATTCAGGTAATCTTGAATTATACTGTTGGCAGAGTGACACCTACACATTTATCAAAGTAGGAAAGTGTGTAGGTTTTCTTAACAGTATGATTCAAGATTACCCTGAAAAAAGAAAGAAAAAATAAAATACAAGAAGAATAGAGTAAGAGTAAGTATGCCCCTTTTGTCCTAAAACAAGGAGAGTCCTAGTACCAGCTAGGTGCTACCTAATTGGATAGTTCTATCTTATAAGGTAGCTTACTACGGCTTCCAGCTATCGTGACAGTTTTAGCTCAAGGTCTAATCTTTTAAAAGCCATAGGTCTTCTATCCCCCATGATACTGTCTGAAAGTTCCACTGTATCACAAAGGAATAGAACGAGTTTCAATTTGAGCGTAAGCCTTCACTGATACTAACGGGTAAAACCCACTGCACCACTACATGACTCCCTTCGACTTCCTAAAAGGGTAAGAAAGCTCTGCATAGGGTCGAGGTGTGTGAGGACATTATGTGAGTGTTCAAAGGTGTGAAGGGACACCTTTACCTCTTCCCAAGATGGGGAAATTTTTCTTTTTTCTTTTAAACGAAGAGCGCTATATGAAGTAAAACAAGCAAGACAAAGCAAACAGCTTAGTGAATAACAATAATTAACATATAGAATTTTATGAGTGAGCCCACCTAACTATGATTTGATCGCAAAATTAATCTACTTTTGGACCTCTGACCGGGTTAAGTCAAATGGTCCCTAGTGGAGTCGCCAAGCTGTCACAAGGTGTTTTGCGGTCGCTTGAATGAATCCTCACCGAAGTGGGAAAGAGTGAAGAGTCGCCACTTTAATTTTGAGGGAAATTAAAGAAAACCATTTGTGAAAATAAATTAAAATGAAACCACTTCAAGAACAAAGATTCTAGGTTCGGGGTCCGTAAACAGGTAGGGAAAGTGTTAGGCACCCCAACTCGTCCCTTAATGAGGGTAAGCAGATTTAACTTCAAGCTCTTTATAAACTAGAATTGATAGTTAGGAGGTTTGAACGGAGATGTTAATCCTCTTGGTAAAAGGAAATATTTTATTTTTCACCAATTCGGGTTACCCAAATACATAAATAAATGAGTCGACCTTAGTGAGTTATGCTATGCATCGCTTTGTTTAAGGGTCATTTTGCATATTTGTTAGAATTCAATTTGAGATTCGGATAAGAACTCTCCTCCGATCTCTTTTTTATTAAAGTTTCAATTGGAAATCGGATAAGAACTCTCCTCCGATTTCTTTTAGATTAAGATTAGAATTTTTGGATTGAAAATCGGATAAGAACTCTCCTCCGATCTCTTTTAAGTACTCATTAAAATTTTAGGCTTGAGAATCGGATAAGAACTCACCTCCGATCTCTTTTGAATATTCATTAAAATTTTTAGGTTAGAATCTGATAAGAACTCTCCTCCGATTTCTTTTATTCATTAAAATTTTTAGGTGAGAATCGGATAAGAACTCTCATCCGAACTATTTTCAGTATTCATTAAAATTTCTAGGTGAGAATCGGATAAGAACTCTCCTCCGATCTCTTTTAAATATTCATTAAAATTTTTAGGTGAGAATCGGATAAGAATTCTCCTCCGATCTCTTTTATTTTAATGGGGGTCGGATAAGGACTTTTCCGACCTCTTGAAATTTGATTACAGCTACACATCATAAGAGCCTAGGACTAAGGGTTCAGGCATTCAAAGATGACGAGGATCGGAATAAGGCTTCTTTTAACTCCTTGGTTCCTCGTGACTAGAAATGGGATACCAGACTGAATTTTACCGACCTCCTATGTGGTCGCCTAGCTAGTACCTTTTGATACCCGAACTGTTCCATTTATTTATCTGAGATTTGGTTTTATTCTGCCTTATGGCATCTTACCCAATCGTCTTCTGTGTTAGCCTAGTGATTTAACTTTACTATTTTCCTGACTTATTATTCAGACCTTCCGTTTTTAAAGAAACGCTTAAGATACAGTTACCTACATTTTATCCAACTACTTATACGCTACTCGAGACTAGAACTCTTGCATTCAGAAGTAACGAAGACTAACAAAAAGAATGGACTGATTAACAAAGAAATAAACTCGGGAATAACCTTCTTCACATTTTTTAACGCAATATAAACTTGGTGAAAATTACAAACATAAAAATAAAGGAAATACGTGAAATAAAGCGAACACTTGATAAAGTAGCGATATAAGCACTCACCTGTAGGAAGCCGAATCTATTGAACTAAGTACGGAATCACAAAACATAATAGGACTACGGGTTGATAGCTGGAGGACTAAGGTTCGCCTAGAAATGAAGGATTCTTTGCTAAAATGCAGTCAAGTCAAAAGGATAACCAAGTTTAAATGAAGTTGAGCTTGAACAACGGGAGTGGAAATAAAGATAACAAAGACAGAAAGTGAGAGTGTCATCGGATAATGAATCGAACTGAAAATGGAGAGTTTCAGTATTCAAAAATCCCTTTGCAAGAAAATACTTCAGAAAACTGGTTTCAAAAGTTTTTCTTGTGAAAGCTTAAAAAAAAAAAATAGCAAAGTAACGAACTGAATTAAATTTCAGAGTCCTTCCGCTATATTCACTATTTTTTCGTCCTCTTCTGAACATTTTTCATGCAGGTATTTATAGGAACCGGGTGCTCCCCATAGAGGGTCAGGATTTGTTTTGAGGGAGATGGAGGGTTAAGATTTTAAAGGATATGATCTGAGGCTCGTGAATTACAGAGAATCGTAACGGACGGCTGAGATCCCTTCCGAAATATTTGTCCTTTCTCTATTCTAATCTGACGGCCCAAAATTTTCTTGTCAAGAGCGATCCGAGGGCTAGGAGTGAAAGGCGCTGGTCTTGTCGTCTTCTTTTTTGATCCAAGGGCTCTGAGCTCGTCCTTATAAGTAAGATCAACGGTGGAGATTAGGATGTACAACATCACATGACATACTTTGGCGCATGTCGCATGCGGCGATTCTGGGCGTATGTGGAGATTTCGTCGCAACGCTTTAACTACCTCTACCGATTATGACGATAGTTATTATTCCCTTTGTTTTCCGACCTCCCCTCCTTTCCGTCTTTCCAACATGATCCTTTTCCGATCTCTCATGCCGGGCTCCTCTCTTCCGATCTCTCCTACTCCAGCTTCTTCCTCTTTCTGGTTCAGTTCAGTCAAAGCATTTACTCCTTCGATTTTCGAGGCATCCGCTTCATTTTCTACTTGCAATAAATGCTCGGATTTTTCCTATATATATACCTTCAACCGGGGAGCCCCCCCGCATTTGATTTTCTCCTCTTCCTTTTCACAGTTCCTGTTCTAACTGCTCCGGCAGTAGTCCCGGCCATGATAGCGGCTTTTGATCTTTTTCCGATTGTTCTTCTTATTCCACGACTGAAAATTTACGATCCTGGTGATCGGAGAATTATGATAACCTCATTTGATGACAGTGAGAGAACCGGACTAACTTACCGATTTGCATCGAGGACTTCGATCGTGTCGATCTCGAATCGTTCGACCGATATAATCAGCGAACTGATTTCGGGCGAGAAGACTGCTAACATTCCCCTTAACATCGGTGACTGCCCCTTAAAGTTCATTTGGCTCCTCACCACATTGGGTGTTCCGACTACAGCTCGGTTCTGGTCGATGACAGTGGAGATGAGTCTCCATCCTCATGAGAGTCATAATCACCCCATCTAAGCTGTACATCTATCCAATGTCAATGGCCGGTCTCCCAATCAAACACATCTTTTGATTTAGCCACGAGACTAGGCTTTGACATAGGTCTTTATTAGAGATCCCCCCTGCGATGTAATCAGACCTTCAATGTAATCTGATCTCTAGAGATCGCCCAAATGATGTAATCCGACCTTTCGTAAATAAAATTTTATTTTGACAACTATCATTTTATTATTATCGCATTGATTATTTTTCGATCCCTAATGTGTTTATCCGATCCGTTCCTAATCAACAACCCTTAATCGATCCGCTTTAATTCATCGACCAGAATTCAGCCGATCCTTTTATTATGGAATTTCGAATATTCGTGAGACGTGTCGTAAAATCGCGAATCTCGCTAACCGAGGCACCGCCTGGAACACTATGAGCATTAAATGCTCAGACGGGTATAAATAGGGGATGGGTTAGCCAGTTGCTCTCTTATGTCATTTTCAGCATCCCGCGAGCGATTCCAAAATTCTCTCGATTTCTCAAGTTTGTCCGACACAGATCAAGCTCCGGTAATGGTTTTGATCCTTCTTTAGTTTAAATTTCTATTTCCTTTGAAAATGAGCGCGTTGAGGGTCGAGAGCGGTAAGCCCTCCTTCCGCTCATATCTCGTGGTCGGGCCAAGCGCGCACTGAACCTCCTAGGGTCTCCATTCCAGCTTGGGGGCAAGCAGCACCATCAAGGCATGTACATTCTTCAGGGAGAGAAAATCTTCCCATGGACGAGCTGCCATCAATCTTGCAAGAAACCGACCTGCAGTCGTTCAGCCAAGAGTGCAACATCCGGCCTGATTCATATGAGCTGATTAAGTGTCACGGCGATCTTTGTGCTGATCATTTCTTCGAGGAGAACGATATGATCATGGTATACGAAGAACAATTGAAGGCCGGGCTACGGTTCCCCCTTGATGACTTCTTCAAGGAAGTTTTAAAATTTCACCAAGTGTGCATCGCCCAAGTTCACCCGAACTCGTGGCGGATCCTAGTAGCCTTCCGAGGCCTTTGCCGAGCTAAGGGACTCAGTCCTACAGCTAAGGTGTTCGCTGAACTGCATAGGCTAACTCGTCGAAAGAGCGATGAGTATTGGTTCTTCCAGGCGAAGCCACATTGTGGGCTCTTTACCAATCTTCCCTCCTCCCTGAAAAATTGGAAGAATATCTTCTTTATTCTGAGGAGCAAAATTCCGAATGGCTTTGAGGGCTTCCCTCGCAGCTGGCTGCACCAGGGCCCCTTACTTCTGAAGCGCATCTCCCTAAATGGGGAAGAAGGCCTGATGGTGATGGAGCTGAAAGATCAGGCGGCCAGAGAGAAGTTCTCTTGTTTGGATGCAGTGATTGCCGAACTGCATCACTAGACAATGGAATTGATCACTGGCGAAGATCGCGGGCTTCAGCTCTCTGACCTCGGTATCGGTATTTTCTATATCTCAGATATTTGGACCTTAGCGATCTCACCGACTCTTCTTTGTGCAGTATGGCAAACGGCGAAGCTTCCAAGGAGAGCCGAAAGTGGAAAAGGGAGGTCTCCCGGAAAGTGCGGGAGATAAAGTGGTCTGAGCTGCTCCAAACGCCCGGGCATGAAGCTGAGGAAATGCAAGGGGGCTCATCTCAACTTTCGGGGCAGTCGATCCCTGAAGTAGAAGTGATCCGATCTCCTCCTCTCCAAGAAGAGCCGCCACCACCTCCCCCAGTTGCCTCGAGCGCGGAAGGGGGTCCTTCCCAACCTACCTTGAGGACCCTCTCCCGCGGTGCTCAAGTGTTGAACCATTCCCTGGAGAAGAACTGAACTGTTCGGGAGAATCCGGGTTTGGCTAAGGTTCTGAGGGCTTCTATCTGCCTTCAAGAGGATCGGGATAGGCTGTCCCCGGACAATCTTGATGACATCCCGACCTGCCTATGAGCTCGAACGTGGAGTGTTTGGTGAACCAAAGACATTATCCGGAGAAGGCTCACCGCCTGTAAGGAGGTCGAGAAGATGGGTCATGAAGTGGCTTCCTCCTATCCCAACTCTCATCCGCCGTAACTACATATCCGAAATTGAGGGGCGGATGAAGTTCTATGAGGATAAGCTAGCCGAGCAAGCTCAAGTCCCGCCGAGCGAGATCATGTTCTTGAAGAAGTTCGGCGCCCGAGCCGCTGAAGTCGCCACCTCACCAAGAGCTCAGAGTAAAAGAAGAAGAGGCGGTGACAAGGGAGGCCGGCGCTTATGTGAATGCTCACAAGGATCTCTTGGCCGAGCTCAAGAAGCGTTATCCCGAGGAGGACTTCTCTTGGATGGTGGATCTGGCTCTCTAGGATGAAGGTGAGGATAGTGAGGAGGAGGCTGAAGGTGAGAGAGGGAGCGAATAAAATGTATATCAAGCTGAGGGTGATCCTCACCAATGACTTGTACAAATTTTAAATGAAATGAAAATTCCCCTTTTGTTTAATGAATGGATGTGATCGAAAAATCTCTAAATTGCCTAATTACTTGATTGTCTTATCATATTAAAACAACATCTAAAAGTGAGTATTAATCAAAGTGTAAGAGGTAGTAAAAAACAATAAGCATGAGATCGGGTGGGAACCAACGCTAAACGTGACTTGATTTAAATTGGAAATTTAATTTGATACTTAAGATCTAATCATCATTAAATCGATTGGAACCTTAACTTGATTATTCCTAAACTTTTGAAAGTGAGATCGGCAATAAAACTGGTAACATAAAGATCTAGTGTTGGTTCAATCTGGTTTGACAAGAAAGATCGAAAGTATAATTGACTGATCAGGGGATTTGACAATTAGTTTGAGAGATCGGTGAGGCTTTAGATGATATGGAGACTTAGTATTGATTAGATTCCTTTGAGGAGAGATCGAAATGTGGTTATTTGGTAAAGGGGAGACTATGTGTTGGGGATCGGCTTCAAAGTTTATTGGTTTTGAGGATCGGCCAAAATATGGTGTCGACAAGGATGATCTAGCTGCAGCAGAGTATTGGCTAGAGAGGACAAAAAGGGTATTGTAGCAGTTGTATTACACCTTAGAGCAGTAGTTGGAGTGTGCTCTGTTACTGCTACAGGAGGATGCATATAGATGGTGGGTTACTGTATCGAGAGTGGTACAGCCTGCACAGATCACCTAGGAGTTCTTTATTGCTGAATTCAAAAAGAAATACATTAGCCATGTGTACTTGGAGGCCAGAAGCAGAGAATTCCTGGCACAGAGACATACATTTTACTGTTCTAATGACTACCGCGCTCGGACAAATAATATCCGAACTATACTTAAACTATAGTGAGGAGGTATAAGTTGATGGAATAAATGTTAAGAAAATATAGGAAAAATTTAGAGAAAATAAAATAAAATTTAAGAGAATTTATTAATTAGTACAAAAATAATAATAATAACCCGATGTGCACCATGAAGGGCATTTTGATCATTTCAACCCTAGATGAGAATTTTGACCTAAATGTCAAAATAAAATTTGAGAGAATGAAATAATTAACATAAGTTAAAAATTTATGAGTTGAATTAGAAAGAAGAAGAAGAGAAAAGAAAAAGAAAAGAAAAGAAAAGAAATGGGTTTATGACAATTTAAAAAAAAATTAAAGTACCATAAACATATTGTTACACCCCGACTTAGTGGGCCCCAGCTCAAGCCCCTCTATGGGTGGCCATCTTGCCGGCGTACCCCTCTAGAGGCCGGCGATGCAACTCAAATCCAGATCGCCCACTTTGGTGGAGTTCAATCCCTTCGCCCTGCAGAGCTAGGATTCGAACCCATATCACCTCACGGATTTGCTTCGCCTCTTACCAATTGAGCAGCTGCAGCAATGCATGGTATGGATTTCATCTAGGCTCAGAAATGCCTAAACCCTGCTCTGATATCACTAAATGTGACACCTCTTACCCGTCTACAATGTAGTTGAGCAAGATATGCCACACAGTGTACCGGAACACCCTATTTTAATTCAATCATTTTTATTCTTCCTAATTTATTTTTTTCATAGTTATGAAGTATAATTTGCGAAATATAATTCATTTCAGTCATTTATTGAAATAATAAATTTATTTAAGGTTCCACAAGTTTTATAGAAAATTCGGCAGAGTATTGGCTAAAAATAGAGAAAACAGTTCTTCGAAACCTGTGAAAAACACTTTCAAAATTTTTAATCAATCCCAAACTCCATTTCATTAACAAAATCTCAATATTTTTCAACAACATTTCCATTTCTTAATCATTCATCTCATATGATATTCATATAAAAGTCATAAATAAATATTCATTTTTTCATTCATAAACACAATTTTCACTATTTACATTAACACCAAAATACATTACATAAGTTTCAATTATATATGAGAAAATAAAAGTTAATTACAAAATACCCAAAATGAAACCTAGTGTCCTACCAATGCACTGATGTCGGTGAGGTGACACGGACACTATGCGGAGCTGCAAATGATCTCACCCAGTCTGTGGTCTACTGGGCTCTCTATCAGTCTCTCCAGAACCTACACGTGGCAAAAACAATGCGCTAATCAATAATGCTTAGTGGTGCCAATAATAGAGTAAAAAGAAATAACAGAAAATAAATATGCATTGCATGTTCTGATGTCTTACGCAGACCATTTTTTGATCATTATTGGTAATCTTATTTATTATGTACTTGTTATATTCACAATTTCATTAAATTTATCCACTTTCATTTTTGGTTGCCCAAGTAACCTATACTGGACGATCGATCGATAAATGGGTAACCGCACTCGTATCAAGTACCTCGCCACACCATCGGTCACATATGTATCTCCCGGTATGCAATAAAACAGCTAATAAGTTGTAATAACATTAGGCACAAGGCCAAGTCTCAACACAATGTCAGAATGGCTAAGAGCCATAAAATCACAGAATGGCATAATGCCATGTACAGTACTGCTAACTAAACCCTATTGGCATGCCAACCAATCCAAACCAATCTTGCTACATGTACTAGGGCATGTTACACTTTTAAACTTTACAATTCTTGAAATTTAAGTTTTGATGTTACTATTCATTTTATTAGTCAATTAATATGTTGACTTTTACATAGACAATAGGTATATTAGTTCTAATACTCCCAACATACCACATTTTGCATTCTAGAATTGTTGGTATTGGTTGCCAACACCATTTATAAGCTTAGTGTTAGTTATTCAAAATTTTCAGATTACAAGCATTTTGTTTACTATTCCATTGGTCATTTATACAGTAGGAATTTAGCAAAGTTGTCTACATGAAAGTTGTTCCTTATTGTGTCACACCCGACTTCTCCGTAAGATGTAACATGATCCAGTAGTACACCTAATGAATTACCATACTTCGCCTACTGGTAACCCATTAAATATACTACAAGGGATTTTAAGACAATTTACGTGAAATTAATTAGTGGTGGGAACATTGAATATTTCTTAAAAAGCCTTTAAGTGAAATTTTGGTCATGGATAAAATCATCGAGCAAAATTTGGTGTTATAAAAATTTTTCAAAATTTCGGCAGAGTGCCGGTTGTATTTTGACAAAATAGTTCTTTAAACCTGAAAAAGAAACACTCCCAATATGTTTTCTCAAATACAACTCCAATAAACTTCATTTCATCTCATAATTAAATCTCAATAATCAAATTATTTCATTTTCAAACCAACTTCATGATAAAAGAAACATTTCATTGATTACAAGACTCAAAAATTAATATTACAAAACTATACAGGTAAATGAAATCTCAAATTTACATTACAATAATTTACATTTAATTACATACCAAAATATTTTACAAGAGTTTTTATACAACTGCTCAAATAATTTACATACATATTATTACATGCATACATCAAAATCTATATACATGGGTATACCTATGATATACATGGAGTTTATCTGAATGTGTCTTCAAAGAAGCTTATGTTAGTAGTATGCCCTAGAGCATATCATTTAGTATGTATCTTGTACATATTTTTATTAATAAAAGGCATTTCCACTTTTCTGTTTACATAAGATATTTACGTGTAATAGAAAAGGTCCATTGATATTTTATTAGAAATTCTATTCTTAAGTTGTTAAGAATATGAGTGACAGTATTTCTAGTGCAAAGTATCATAAATAGGTTCACAATCGAGGATACTTCATAAGAAGGACATGACTTATCCAGAAAGATTGTATTCATGTTTGTTCCTAAGTTATTTATATGAGATACAAATAAGATGGAATGGTGAGTCTCATGCCATATGACAAACATGATAGGCACTTATAAATGATAAGTAGGCCGAACCAGTGACACTTATGACAAGCACATGGAGTTTACTCTTGTCAATGTTTTGTCATAAATCATATCAGTGCATATAATCTTTAGACTTGAGATAGCACAGTTATCTTGTATATAGGTAGTTTGAGTTTGATACTGTTTTCATACTTGTACTGTGTATGGGTATATAGGCATGTGTTGGCTCCTCCTAGTAATATATGGAGGTAGGTGTTGATCAAGATGGAATCTGTTCCTCTAAGTAAATAGAGATAAAATCCTATGTTCATTTAATTATTCTTGATGTTTCAAGTTCTTGGCCAGGACAGACAGATTTAATCAGAAAAGAGTTTCTGATGAGAAAATCTTTTTAATCAAGAACTGGAAGTAAAAGAGAACATAATATTCATAGCAAATGGAGTTTGACATAAACCATGACTCCAGCTTGAGTTGGGATTTTGTAACAGAGAGATTTTAGTGCATGGTAACATATGATTATAGGTTCATTTAAGGTAAACCTTATTACTAATTGGGTGGCCATGGCATGTTATGCTAGGTGTTAACCATGGTCTATGAGGTGCATAAAATGATTTAGAGAAATCATTTATGGTAAGAAAGAGTTCTGATGATATTAAGAGTTGATATCATGTCTCATTGCCAATTAGTAATGAGTCTAGTAAGTCACACACATACACATGTTATCACCTAATTAAATATGATTTAATTAATTAATTAAAGAGTTTAATTGATTAATTAAATAGGTTTGGTTTGCAATTGGATTGTAAAGTCCCTAGCATGACTTGAAATCAAATCTAGATTATTGGATGTATAGTATAAGTTAAATTTATATTTAAAGTGTTTAAATAAAATTGTAATTAATGAGAAATTAATTAATAGAGATTAATTAATTAATTAATTTATATTTGATATAAATTGATTAGAAGAAGAGAAATAATTATTTTGGGTTGAGAACTCAAAATTAAGTCACAGGGGCATTTTGGTCATTTCACAAAGTGACACATGGCACCATGAGATGGTGACACATGGGATTACACATAAGCTTGCCAAATGTTTTTTAATCATGTAAGATGATCAAAATTAAGATTAAATATAGGTTTGACACTTGGCACAATGTGATTGGGTCACTTAAACCTAGAGCTTATCAAAGGGTGACATGTGGCAAGGGTTTAATGTGTTAACCTAGCTATTTAAGTGATGTTATGAAGAGAAAATAAAATAGCAAGCAACTATTCTTCTTTGTGCTGCCACATTGAAGCCTCCCATTATCTCTTCATCTTCTTCTCTCATCAATCCAAGAGATTAGCAAACAATCTCTTGAATTAAGAACACCAGAAATTGTTTGTAGTGTTCTGTTTACATCTCTAATCTCTTAAAAGGCAGAAATTGAATTTCTAATTAATAGAAAAAACTTTAGAAGCTGTTCAATGGCTGCCATAGGTGTTCTTGGTGTGGACAAGCTAGAGGGACAACATTTGGTGTCGTGAAGATGAATCTCAAAGGCGCAAATACGCTGCAGCGCATCAAGAGGTTAGTGTAATCGTTCTTAATTTAATCTAGGATTCTAAAATTAATCTGATTAATTTTAAAATCTTAAATTGCAAATAAAGATCCAAAAACATATTAAAAGAGTTTTAATATGTTGTTTATCATTGAAATCAAATAGATAAAAATAAATCTTGCATGATGCATGTGACCCTAGGTGAAAATTTTTGAATTCAATGGTATAATCATCTGTTTTTCACGCCTGCCTTCAATTGGTTTCAGAGCCACTATATTTGCCATTTCGATTGTTGATTATATGAGTTAATTGTGTGTTTTGATCATGAGATGATTTATCCAAAGGCTGGTTGCAATGGAGGTGTGGCGGCATGCTTGAAAAACACCATCAATGGTGCGCATGGTTTGGCTTCCATGGGTGGTTCAAGATTTGGCTTTTAATTTTGCAATTGTTGTATGATCTAAGGCTTATTCTTTGACTAATTAAAGTGTTTAATTAGTAGTTTTAATCACACAATTAAATTATGATCCAAATCAGAATTTTAAAAATTATTTGAATGTGATTCAAATCTGAATTTTAAAAGTTGTTTGAATGTGATTCAAATATGAATTTTTAAAGTTGTTTGAATCATATTTAAATCTGATTTTTTAAAATTGTTTGAATAATATTCAGATATGATTTTTTAAAAAATGTTTGAATGTGATTCAAATCAAATTTTTTAAGAAATGTTTGAATGTGATTCAAATCTGAATTTTTAAGGTTGTTTGAATGTGATTCAAATCAGAATTTTTAAATTTGTTTGAATGAGATTCAAATCTAAATTTTTAAATTTATTTGAATCATATTCAAATCTGGATTTTTAAGTTGAATATGAGATATTCAATTTAATTTATGTAATGTATGTTTTATTTAATTGTTAAATAGTGATATGCATGATGGATGATCATGGACTATTCAAGACCAATGTGATTGGATTTATTTCTTTTATGTTTCTTTGGGATTGTAAATTAATTAATTAATTTTAATTTATTTTGGGCATGTATTATTAAGTTTGTAATAATTTTTGGATTTTAATTTCATTTATTTAAGTTCTTGTAAATTCGCCTTGGTATGCCAAGGATTACTATGTAATTGGATTGCAAGAAGTTCAAGGAGGTCAAGAGCATTGGTGGGACCAGTAGGAGGAATTCAAGATCAAGTGTTGATTATGTACTCCTTCACTAACTCTTGTAAAATGAATGAATGAAATTCACCTAGGAATGCCCTGATTCAATTCTTGGTGGCTCAGAATTGAATCCCTTAGAAAAAGTCCATGATCATACCATATTTACTGCTTATTCATGATTATATGAGATGTATGGGAATGTATGCATTTATATGATATATGCATGCTAAATGGATAATGTGTAAAGTGAGACCTAAATAGTAATTAGGATGACCATAAAATCTTCCAAACAAATAATTAAGTTGGAAATGCTATAATTAAAGTAATTATAACATAGGCCCTCCATTGGGGCAATTATTTTAAGAAATTTTAAATAGTTGCATGAAACGCAATTAATTTAAGAGATTTTCTTAAGAATAATTGTTAAGCATGAGATGTTGTAAATATATAAATGGTTTGGTGGCTAATATTGGATGTACCTGAGGACATTAAAATTATTTGCATAATTACTGGCTCAGTGGGATCAACTTAACTAATGCAAGATAAGTCAATAATGGATGTACCTAATATTTTGAGCATTAGGGGTTAGGTAAAGGATTGAACCTCACATGAGATGTGATGGGCAAGGAGTTGCTCACTTATAGTTTATTGTAATTCCAATAACGGATGTACCTGAGGATGATCAATAGAATTATAAGAATTCAATCACCCACTAGAAATCCATCCAACTAGGATTTCCATTTTCTACTTTGGAAGTGTAGGATTCGCTAAGTTAGTGGGAGGACCAATTTGATTACAAGACCATAATCATTTTGGTTAAATACTTGATATATTTACTAATTAATCTAGTTATTTTCTGCTGTTAATTTTCTGATAATAATGAGCATAGAACAACCACCACCATCCAATATCCTTGCAAGCATACTTGATCGCAATAGGTTGGCAGGACCTAATCTGTTTGATTGGCTAAGAAATTTGAAACTTGCCCTGAATCTTGAACATATAGGATATGCTCTAGATTCAAATGTTCCTGGTCCCTTACCTCCAGAGGCCACTCAAGAGGAACATGAAACTTTGGACAAGTGGAAGGAGCATGATATGAGAGCTAAGTGTTACATGCTTGCTTCCATGAGTAATGAGTTACAGAAGCAACATGAGAACATGCAGAGTGTGAGTGACATCCTCCTTCACCTGCAAGAGTTGTATGGTGAGCACAGCAGGAACACTAGGTATGAGATATCTAGACAGCTATTCCGTATGAGGATGTCTGAGGGACAGAATGCTGGGGATCATGTCCACAAGATGATTCGGCTGATTGAGTAGTTGGAACATCTTGAATTCAACATGGATTTCCAACTACAGACGGATTTGATCCTTCAGTCCCTTCCTGAGTCTTTTGGGAATTTTGTGACAAATTTCCATATGACTAAACAGGAATGCACCTTAGCTGGTTTACTCAATATGCTGGTTATTGCCCAAAAGAATATGCCGGGCAATAAAGGAAAAGAGATAGCTTTGATTTCATCTTCTTCTACTGGAAAGTCCAACAAGAAGAAGGGCAATAAGAAAAAGAAACCTCAGATTCCTGGTCCATTCAAGAAAATAGCTAAACTGAAAGGGAAGACTAAAGCTGATGGAGGCAAAGGAAAATGTTTTGACTGCCAGAAGGATGGGCACTGGAAAAGGAACTGCCCAGAATATCTTGCTTCTCTGAACGACAAGAAGGATAGACCTTCGGAAGGTATGTCCATATCTTGTTATTTAGATACTAATGATACTCATAGTTCATATACAGCTTGGGTTTTAGATACTGGTGCCAGTTCTCACATTTCTAATGATATGCAGGAACTAGCAAATAGTAGCAGCTTGCGTTCTTAAGATGTTAGAGTCCGGATTGGCAATGGCTCAAGTGTTGAAGCTTTAGCCATAGGATCTAAATCTTTTTACATGTTTGGACATGTTTTGTGTTTGGATAATATTTTATATGTACCTGATGCTTTTAAGAGCATCATTTCTATATTTAGTTTGACTAGAAATGGCTATGAATTTCAGTTCACAGATGATGTTTGCAATATTTATTTTGGAAATAAATATGTTGGTTCGGGTTATATGAATGATGGTCTTTATTATTTGGATAATAATGACAAACACAAAATGAATGCAAGTGATCTAAATGAATGCAATGCCATGGTGAAAATCAACTCAGGTTCAAAATATATTTGGCACTTAAGGTTATGTCATGTTGCAGAAGATAGGATTGCAAAATTGGAGAAAATGGGGATTCTATCCTCATTGGGCTATGAGCCTACTCCAACTTGTGAATCTTGCCTTCAGGTCAAAATTACTAAATCACCCTTTGTTGGACAAGGGCTAAGAGCTGAAAATATTTTGAAGCTAATACATAGTGATGTATGTGGTCCATTTAAAGAAATGGCTAGAGGGGGCTTTCATTATTTTATTACCTTTACTGATGATAAATCAAGGTTTGGATATTTGTATTTGATGAAATACAAACATGAATCCTTTGAAAAGTTCAAAGAATTTAAATCTAAAGTAGAAAATCAAACAGGAAAAAGTATTAAAGCTCTTCGATCAGATCGTGGAGGTGAATATTTGAGTACTAAATTTGATGAATACTTGAGAGAGCATGGCATTGTTTCCCAACTGACTCCTCCAGGAACGCCACAGCTAAATGGTGTATCTGAAAGGAGAAATCGTACCTTATTGGATATGGTACACAGTATAATGAGCTATACTGATATGCCAATCTCCTTTTGGGGATTTGCATTAGAATCAGCTTTGTATATTCTGAATCGGATTCCATCAAAAATCAGTTTCTTCCACACCTTATGAGATATGGCATGGAAGAAAACCAAGTCTTCAACATGTTAAGATTTGGGGTTGTCCAGCTTATATCAAAAGTCAACACTGATAAATTGGAGACCAGATCAGAAAAGGGTCGATTTGTTGGATATCCAAAAGATAGTTTTGGATATTATTTTTATTTGCCTACTTCAGAAAAGGTTGTGATAAGTAAAGATGCCACATTTCTTGAACAACAGTTTGTTCAAGAAGGAGGCAAAGGAAGGCAAATAGAGTTAGAATTGGAGAATTCTGACCAACCAACAGATCAGATGGATATAGATCCATCTAGTCAACCTATACCCATTGATGAAACATCTACAGCTGTTCATCGTAGAACAACCAGGGTATCTCACCCACCAATGAGATATGGTTTCCTTCATGAAGAAGAATAAGAGTTGTCTACTCATGAAGAATTAGATCATGGAGATGATCCACTTACCTATGAAGAAGCTATATCAGATATAGACTCTTCAAAATGGATTGATGCTATGAAATCCGAGTTTGATTCCATGTATAAGAATCAAGTTTGGGATCTTGTTAACCCACCTGAAGGTATTGTACCTATAGGGAACAAATGGGTTTTCAAGAAGAAAATTGGTTCTGATGGAAAGGTAGAGACCTATAAGAGGCAAGGCTAGTAGCGAAAGGGTTTCGTCAAAGGCAAGGAATCGACTATGAGGAGACTTTCTTACCTGTTGCCATGCTTAAATCAATTAGGATTCTATTAACAATAGCTGCATACTATGATTATGAGATTTGGCAAATGGATGTCAAAACAACTTTTCTCAATGGATACATTGAAGAAAACATTTTCATGGAACAACCTAAGGGTTTTGAATCCCAAGATGGTTCTAAGGTATGCAAGCTAAAGCGATCCATTTATGGGTTGTAGAAAGCTTCGAGGAGTTGGAACATCTGTTTTGATGAAGCCATTAAATCCTTTGGTTTTATAAAAAATGAGGATGAGCCATGTGTATATAAGAAGGTTAGTGACAGTGCTATCACTTTCCTTGTCTTATATGTGGATGACATACTATTGATGGGTAATGACATAGGTATGTTGACAACTGTAAAGGCATGGTTGTCAAATACATTCTCTATGAAAGACTTAGGGGAAGCAACCTATATTCTTGGGATTCGCATCTATAGAGATAGAGCAAAAAGAATAATTGGTTTATCCCAAAGTCTATACTTGGAAAAGGTGTTAAAGAGGTTTAACATGCTTGATTCCAAGAGAAGATTGTTTCCAGTGAGACATGGTATCCATCTTTCTAAAAGATGTCTCCAAAGACACCTGAAGAAAGAGATAAAATGGCCAGGATTCCATATGCTTCAGCTATTGGAAGTTTAATGTATGCAATGTTGTGTACTAGGCTGGATATCGCATATGCTGTTAGTTTGACTAGTAGGTATCAATTCAATCTAGGTTTGGAACACTGAATAGCTGTCAAGAATATCCTTAAGTACTTGAGAAGAACTAAGGATTTATTCTTGATTTATGGAGGTGGAGACTTGCAATTGGATGGTTATACTGATTCTGATTTCCAATCAGATATCGATGATAGAAAGTCTACCTCTGGATATGTGTTCATTTGTAATGGAGGTGCAGTCAGCTGGAAGAGTACCAAACAGAGCACGACTGCAGATTCTACTACATAGGCAGAGTATATTGCTGCAACAGATGCTGCAAAGGAAGCTATTTGGATAAAGAAGTTCGTGACAGAACTTACAGTAGTTCCTTCCATTGAGTCAGCAGTTCTACTACACTGTGACAACAATGGAGCAGTCATACAGGCTAAGGAACCAAGGTCTCACCAAAAATCAAAACACATAGAAAGGCGCTACCACATTATCAAAGAAATAGTTGAGCGAGGCGAACTAGCCATGCAGAAAATAGCATTAGCTGAAAATCTAGCTGATCCATTCACTAAGCCTATGTCACAGACTCATCTAGACCGACATCTTGAGAAGATGGGTCTAAGATATTGGAATGAATGGCTTTAGTGCTAGTGAGAGATTGTTAGTAGTATGCTCTAGAGCATATCATTTAGTATGTATCTTGTACATATTTTTATTAATAAAAGGCATTTCGACTTTTTCGTTTACATAAGATATTTATGTGTAATAGAAAAGGTCCATCGCTATTTTATTAGAAATTCTATTCTTAAGTTGTTAAGAATATGAGTGACAGTATTTCTAGTACAAACAATCAAGGATACTTCATAATAAGGACATGACTTATCTAGAAAGATTGTATTCATTTTTGTTCCCAAGTTATTTATATGAGATATAAATAAGATAGAATGGTGAGTCTAATGCCATATGACAAACATGATAGGCACTTATAAATGATAAGTAGGCCGAACCAGTGACACTTATGACAAGCACATGGAGTTTACTCTTGTCAATATTTTATCATAAATCATATCAGTGCATATAATCTTTAGACCTGAGATAGCACAATTATCTTATATATAGGTAGTTTGAGTTTGATACTGCTTTCATACTTGTACTGTGTATGGGTATATGGGCATGTATTAGCTCCTACTAGTTATATATGGAGGTAGGTGTTGATCAAGATGGAATCTATTCCTCTAAGTAAATAGAGATAAAATCCTATGTTCATTTAATTGTTCTTGATGTTTCAAGTTCCTGGCCAAGACAGATAGATTTAATCAGAAAAGAGTTTCTGATGAGAAAATCTTTTTAATCAAGAACTAGAATTAAAAGACAACATAATATTCATAGCAAATGGAGTTTGACATAAACCATGACTCCAGCTTGAGTTGGGATTTTGTAACAGAGAGATTCTAGTGCATGGTAACATATAATTATAGGTTCATTTAAGTTAAACCTTATTACTAATTGGTGGCCATGGCATGCTATGCTAGGTGTTAACCATGGTCTATGAGGTGCATAAAATGATTTAGAGAAATCATTTATTGTAAGAAAGAGTTCTGATGATATTAAGAGTTGATATCATGTCTCATCGCCAATTAGTAATGAGCCTAGTAAGTCACACACATACACAAGTTATCACCTAATTAAATATGATTTAATTAATTAATTAAAGAGTTTAATTGATTAATTAAATAGGTTTGGTTTGCAATTAGATTGTAAAGTCCCTAGCATGACTTGAAACCAAATCTAGATTATTGAATGTATAATATAAGTTAAATTTATATTTAAATATAAATTTAATTAATGAAAAATTAATTAATAGAGATTAATTAATTAATTTATATTTGATATAAATTGATTAGAAGAAGAGAAATAATTATTTTGGGTTGAGAACTCAAAATTAAGTTACAGGGGCATTTTGGTAATTTCACAGAGTGACACGTGGCACCATGAGATGGTGACACATGGGATTACACATAAGCTTGCCAAATGTTTTTTAATCATGTAAGATGATTAAAATTAAGATTAAATATAGGTTTGACACTTGGCACAATGTGATTAGGTCACTTAAACCAAGAGCTAATCAAAAGGTGACATGTGGCAAGGGTTTAATGCGTTAACCTAGCTATTTAAGTGATGTTATGAAGAGAAAATAAAATAGCCAGCAGCTATTATTCTTTGTGCTGCCACATTGAAGCCTCCCATTCTCTCTTCATGTTCTTCTCTCATCAATCCAAGAGATTAGCAAACAATCTCTTGAATTAAGAACACCGTAAATTATTTCTAGTGTCCTATTTACATCTCTAATCTCTTAAAAGGCAGAACTTGAATTTCTAATTAATAGAAAAAGCTTTAGAAGCTGTTCAATGGCTGTCATAGGTGTTCTTGGTGTGGACAAGCTAGAGGAACAACATGGGGTGTCCTGAAGACGAATCTTAAAGGCTCAAATACTGCAGTATCAAGAGATTAGTGTAATCGTTCTTGTTTTAATCTAGGGTTCTAAAATTAATTTGATTAATTTTAAAATCTTAAATGGCAAATACAGATCAAAAAACATATTAAAAGAGTTTTAATATGTTATTTATCATTGAAATCAAATAGATAAAAATAAATCTTACATGATGCATGTGACCCTAGGTGAAAATTTTTGAATTCAATGGTATAATCTTCTGTTTTTTCACACTTCCGTTCCTTCAGCTTACTCAAGTGCTCTATGCTCTTTTCACTTGCGATAGCATACAAAGCTATCACTGAGTGGTGAACCCAGTGGTGCACAACTATAATTTAAAATATAGTACAATATACATTAACAAAATTATAACAATTAATTTGAAAGTCTCGAAATTTAACAAAATTCCAAAAGTCAAAATCTTCATTGCCAAGAATATAAATCATTAGTAAAAATGACTTTGAGTAAGAAATTCAATTTATCAAATCACAACTTGACATTTAAAGTAATTCCAGCAATCATGGAATGTAACATCCTCACTTTAGCTAGTCCGTACAGCCAACTATTCCGGTGACCAGTGTCGGTCCGGACAGCTAGAACGTCCGAAAAAATATTTAAACTAAAGTAAGGAACTATAATTAACTCAAATATTAATAAGAAAAATTTAGAAAAAATTTTAAGAATAAAATACAACCAAGTTAAATGAGCCGGTGCCTAGCGATAGGTAACCTAGTGAGAAGTTGCGGTTCGCAACTAGGAGCCCTATACTAAGGGAAAAAATTATAAAATAATTTTTAGGATTCCAGAGAAGGGTCATTGAGGTTCTTATGGCATTAGAATGCCAAGAAAATACTTAGAAAATTTTTCCAATCGGTACAGACAATTTTGGCCCGTTAAGCTAAACGGAGGGCATTTTGGTCATTTCGTCTTCAGGGATGATTTTTGGCCAACTAGTCCAGTTAAATAAATAATTTATATAACATAAAATATGACTAAAGGTTTTTAAAAATTTAATTGAAATTAATTAGACAAGAAATGGAGAGAAAATGAAAGAAAATAGCATTATGACATCATAGTGATGTCATTAAGATTCTCCCAACCAACCCAATTTTGACACATGGCATAAACATAATTAAAAGAGACTAAATGGGCTGCAAAATGAAATAAAAAATCAAAACACCTTCTTCTCTTCTTCTCCTTGACGTCAACACTCCCACCATGGCCACCATGAACAAGCTTTTTCAAGCTTGATTTTCCCTAGCTTTCTTCCACCGAAAACCCTAATTGTCAACACAAAAACTTGCTCTCACACCTTGGTGATTCTTTTGGGAGCAAAAAGAAGAGGAAAACAAGAGCTTTAGCAAGTGGGAAAATCTCACTCCATAGAGGTTAGTGACCTAACCATGAATTTTACTTTAAATTCATGTTAAGGACTTTGAATGAGAGTAAATTATAAAGAAAAATTGTTGAATGCCATTTGTGTGTAAATCCTAAATTTTTGACAGCCATGGTTAGGGTTTGTTTGTGATGAGTTTAATAAAGTTAAAAGGCTATTATGGCTGCCCTTAATGTGCATCTTGGAAGTGGATTGAAGAAATGCAATGAAAATGCATCAATGGTAATGTGTGAGTTAGGGTTTGGGATGGAAAAATGGGACTTTGACCATGTGATGATGAAAATAGGTATTAATGGTCAATTAGTGACCATTTAGTTCTGTTTAAATAAAAAATGAAGTATGTTGAGTGATGGGATTTGGGTTTGGTGTGGCTGCCATTAGAGTGACCTGCAGAATTGGAGTGACCTACAGAATTGGACTTGAGTCCAGCAGGTTTGGGCAGCCATAACTTGAATTGTAGAGGTTCAATTGGTGCAAGGCCAATTGGAAATGAAACTAGACACATAATGGCAAGACTTTGGTGAAGAAACCATGCCCATAAAGCCAAACCAAGTGGACCAAAAGCTTACCCTAATCCGGGTGATCTGCAGTCTACCTGGGCAAAATGACCAAATGAACAGTGTTTGGTCATTTAGCCATAACTCGGTGTAGAAAGGACCAATTGACCTGAAATTTTACCAGAAATAAGTTGAGATATATAGCAACAACTTTCATGAAGAAATCTTACCCAAATTATGACTAGAACATATTCAAAAGGTGAGTTGCAGTCACTGTTTATTGCACTGTAGATATGGTCAGTCCTGAAATTCTGGACAGAATTTCAATCCGGCCAGTTGTGGTTTTTGGACCATAACTTGAGTTACAAAACTCCAAATGGAGTGATTCAAAAAAGGAAATGCAACTAGACAAAATAAGGAACAACTTTTATGTTGATTAGTTTGCTAAATTCTCACTACAAAATTGACCAATGGAACAGTAAAAACAAGGCATAAAAAGTGAAAATTCTGCCCAACTAACATTAAGCTTAGAAATGGTATTGGCAACCAATACCAACAAACTTTGAATGCAAAATGTGGTATATTTATGATATTAAAACCAATGTACCTATTGCCTATGCAAAAGTCAACATTTTTGTTGACCAATGAATGGAATAATAACACTAAAACTTAAACTCCAAAAATTGTGAAACTTAAAAGTGTGAAATGCCTTAGTATATCTAACAAGATTGGTTTGGATAGCTTGGCATGCCAATAGGGTTCTGTTAGCAGTACTGCATATGGCTTCATGCCATTCTGTGTTTCATGGCTTCCCATGCCATTCTGTGACATAATAGCCTTTGGCTATGTTATTTGAATTATTACACTTGGGTTTTAACCCCGATAATTATTACAGCTTATTAGCTGTTCTGTTGCACACCGGGAGACACAATGTGGCCGATGGTGTGATGGTCCGAGGTACTTAGTACCCAGTGCTAGTTTACCCGTTTATCCAGTTCAGTCAATTAGTATGGGTTACTCGGGCAATGATAATAAATCTTACGAAATTTTAATCGAATAATAATGCAAATCAGAAGTTAAGTCTACCAAAAATGTAAACATACATTTTGCATATTCGTTTTATTTTATTTTATTTTATATTATCACCACTAAGCAAAATTGCGTAGTGCGTCGCTTTTGCCACGCGCAGGTACTGGAGACCTAGCTGGTGAGCCCAACAGACATCAGACCGGGTGAGCCTTCAGATTTGCATCTAGAGTCCCGAGTCACCTCACACCTGCAGTGCATATGGTAGAACATAGGATTTTGGGAGCATTTTGTAATTTGGCATTTTGTATTAGTTTGGATTGTAACTATAAACTTTTATAATTATGTATTAATGTAAATATATGAAATTTCATATTATGAAATTTTCTGCATAATGTATGTTGATAAATGAAATGTTGAGAAATATTTATGAATATGCTTCATGTGATGAAGTGAAAAGAAAATTTTTTGAAAATAGTGTCGTGATTTGAGATTGAGATTTTGAGGTTGACTTGAATGTGTATAATGGAGTTCGTAGTTGGAAATTATATTGGAAGTGTTTTTAAACAGGTTTAGAAGAATTGTTTTTTTTCAATTTACAGCTGGCACTCTGTCGAATTTTCTATAAAAATTTTCGAAAAAATTCAGATTTACCAAAAATTGAAAATAAAAGAATTAAAAGGGATAAATTGTAATAGAAACATAAATTGGTGCTCCGGCATAACTTACTCGACTACACTGTAGACGGGTAAGGGATGTCACATTTAGTGGTATTAGAGCATCGGTTTAGGCGTTTTTAAGCCTAGATAGAGTGCATATCATTGCATTGCATTTGTAAGTATTGAGGTTACACTGATGCAGATCTGTTTGTTTTCTTATTTTGAATAGGATATGGATCCTACTTCGTAAAGAGCAGTTGAAGAAGAGGTGGAGAGTCGTGCTCCAAACAGGCAGAATCTGGGGACAAGGGAGAATCTGCTCCTCCAGCAGCTGAGGCACCTGCCCAACCTCAGTTTGCTCTATTTCAGTAAATGACCAAATTTTATCAACAAATGATGGGGGCAATACCACCACAATAACCACAACCACAACCTCCACCAGCACCACAGAAATCTCCTATAGAGAAACTGCGAAAGCATGGGGCTGTGGACTTCTTTGGGAAGAGGGAGGATGATCCCATGGCCACAGAAAACTGGTTGGATAGAACCATCAGAGTGCTGAAATAGCTAAACTGCACCCCCGAGCAGAACCTAGCGGGTGTTGTGTCCCTACTTCAGGATGATGCATATCAGTGGTGGGACACAGTAACCAGTGAGTTGCCACCAGAACGGATTACTTGGGAATTCTTCCTTACAGAGTTCAGGAAGAAATATGTTAGCAAAGTGTATCTAGAAGAGCGAAGAAGAGAATTTATCAGTCTGAGACGGAGACAGTTGTCAGTGGTGGAATATGAGCGTGAGTTTGTCAGACTGAGCAGATATGTGAGGGAGATAGTCCCTACAGAGGTAGAGAGGTGCAGACGGTTTGAAGAAGGGCTCAATGACAACATTAAAGTCATGATCACAGCATTGGAGATTACTGATTTTGCTAAACTGGTTGATGCTGTAACAAAAGTGGAAAGGGTCAGAATCAATGAACAAAATAGAAGGGAAAGACAGCAAAAGAGGGGTCTGGGTCAGTCTAGTACATTTTCTGCTCTCAGTAAGAAGAGTAAGGGTCCTCCTGCTTAGAGTTCAGGACCACCACAGGGTCAGGGTCAATCTCAGGGGCCTAGACCATAGTTTACAGCTAGGAGAGGCCAGTCCACACCATCAGTGGGCAGCTCTCCAGGGACGGTGTTTAGGGGACCAGCCCCTGCATATTCTGCTTGTCAGTGCTGTCAAAAGTGGCATAAGGGGGAATGTTGGTGAGTGACCAGTGCATGCTTGCAGTGTGGATCTACAGAATACCAGATCAAGAATTGTCCGAAGAGGACTACTACTGTTGCTCTAACACAAACTGACAGACCTGCTCCTGCACCACAAAGGGGTAGGAAGCCCGGTAAACCTGAGGTAGCTGGTCCATCACTGAGGCCTGCATTCTAGTCAGCTGAGAGGCCAGATACTAAAGTACCTGCCAGGGCCTATGCCATCAGAGCTTAGGAGGAGCAAGATGCCCCGGATGTCATCAGGGGTATGTTTTCCCTCTACAACACTTCTGTACATGCATTAATGGATCCAGGATCCACTTATTCCTACATTTGCATCAAACTACCCATAGAGAGGGGAGTTCCAGTAAAGGAGAGTAATCAAGACATTCTAGTCACAAATCCACTGGGCCACAGTGTAGTAGTGAATAAGGTGTATAAAGGTTGCCCATTGAGGATTCATGGGTATGAATTCTCGGCAGACCTAATTGAGTTGCCCTTCCACGAGTTTGATGTGATTTTGGGAACGGATTGGTTATCACGTCATTAGGCAATAGTTGATTGCAAATTGAAGAGGATTTCTTTCAAAACTTCTGAGGGTAATGAGATCACTATTATGGGTGAAAGGACAGATTTACTGTCCAATGTTATCTCAGCCACAGTTGCAAGAAGATTGATGAGAAAAGGCTGTGAAGCTTACCTAGCACATGTGGTTGATACTAGGTAGGCTAAGCCGAACCTGTGTGATATACCCACAGTGAGAGACTTCCCAGATGTGTTTCCTGAAGAGTTGCTTGGTTTACCACTAGAAAGGAAAGTCGAGTTTGCTATTGAGGTAATGCAGGGTACAGCACCCATTTAGGATGGCACCTACTGAATTGAGGGAGTTGAAAACTCAGTTGCAAGAGTTGCTTAATAAGGGGTTCATACGCCCCAGTGTGTCACCATGGGGAGTTCCAGTGCTATTTGTGAAGAAGAAGGATGGAACCTTGAGATTGTGTATTGATTACCGGTAGTTGAACAAAGTAACTTTGAAGAATAAATATCCGTTGCCCACAATTGACGATCTGTTTGATTAGTTGAAGGGAGCCGGTGTATTTTCAAAAATTGATCTCAGATTAGGGTATCATCAGTCGAGGGTAAAGGATGTAGATGTGTCAAAAATTGCATTCAGAACCCAGTATGGACACTATGAATTTTTAGTGATGCCGTTTGGTTTGACAAATGCACCAGCAGTATTTATGGACCTTATGAACCGTATCTTCCATCCGTATCTAGATCGGTTTGTAGTGTTATTTACTGATGATATTCTAGTGTATTCCAAGATCAGGGAAGAACATGAGGAACATTTGAGGATTGTCTTGCAAACCCTGCAAGAAAAGAAGCTGTATGCTAAGCTGTCCAAGTGTGACTTCTGGATGAGTGAAATCTCCTTCCTTGGACACATAATATCAGCTGAGGGGATTAGAGTAGATCCCAAAAAGATAGAAGCAGTGATGGAATGGAAGCCTCCCAGAAATACAACTGAGGTCAGAAGTTTCTTGGGGCTAGCTGGGTATTACAGAAGATTTGTGAAGGGGTTCTCTTTTATAGCTGCTCCAATGACTAACTTGTTGTATAAGAATGTGAAATTTGGCTGGAATGATAAGTTCCAAGCCATTTTTGAGAGGTTGAAGGCTATATTGATAGAAGCACCAGTGTTAACACAGCCAGTGTCGGGAAAAGACTTTGTGGCCTACAGTGATGCCTCACATAATGGGCTAGGGTGTGTATTAATGCAAAAGGGGAAAGTGGTAGCCCATGCTTCCATGTCACACCCTACTCCCCTGTAAGATGCAACATGATCCCGTAGTACACCTAATGAATTACCGTACTTCGCCTACCGATAATGTATTAGATATACTACAAGGGATTTTAAAACAATTTTCGTGAAATTTAAATCATCGGTTAAAATCTGGTGTAATAAATTTTTTTTTTTTTTCAGAATTTCGGCAAAGTGCCGGCTGTATTTTGAGAAAACAGTTCTTCAATCCTGCAAAAGAAAATGCTCCCAATATGTTTTCTCAAATACAACTTCAATAACTTCATTTCAATTCACAATTCAATTCTCAATAAACAATCAATTCATTTTCAAACTACTCTCATCATAAAGAAATATTTCATTGATTACAAGACTCAAAATTTATAATACAAAACTATTCAAGTAAATGAAATCTCAACTTTATATTTATAATAATTTACATTTAATTACATACCAAAATATTTTACAAGAGTTTTTATACAACTACTCAAATAATTTACACACATATTATTACATGCATACATCAAAACCTATGTACATGGGTATACCTATGATATACCTAGAGCTGATCTGAATATGTCTTTAAAGAAACTTATTCACTGCTCTATGCTCTTTTTACCTGTGATAGCATACAAAGCTATCGCTGAGTGATGAACTCAGTGGTGCACAACTATAATTTAAAACATAGTACAATAAACATTGACAAAATTTACAATAAATAATTTGGAAATCTGAATACTAATCAAATTCCAAAACTCAAAATATTCATTGCCAATAATGTAAATCATTTGTATAAATGACTTTTATCACAAAATTCAATTTATCAAATCATGACTAACCATTTCAGTAATTCCAACAAAATCAATTATACATAAACCATAATTGAAATCACAATTATTTACCATTCAAAAGCCATTCGGTATCTCAAAAATCATTATGTATCTCAAAAATCAATCTTTATCTCACTAACTATGCAAGACTAATCCGAAAGGGCCATATTCGATGTGATTCTAACTCCCTATGGTCGGGGAGGTCGAATCAGATTCTAACTCCCTATGGTCAGGGAGGTCGTATCATCGTGCACAGTACCATCACAATAATGAATCTTCCGCAAGGGCCATAACGATAAAACAAACTTATATCTAACCTCAAATCAGAGGAAAATGTAAGCCTGTGCACGTACCATAGTAATCAAAACACAACTAACTCCATTGTCTTCTCAACAAATGAGAGAGACGGGTAATAACCTAGTCAAGCATCAATAGTGAGATATAAAACAATATCACAATCCTTTTAGTGAGCATAAATCACAATATAATTCGATTCAAAGTCAATTCCAATATCCAATAATTTTTATGCTCATCACAATTCAAATCATAAATTTGCATTTTTCCATGAAAATTACCATCATAATTCAAAACATGCTCTATCACAATTTTCCAAAACATAATTTATTCAATCCATAACAATGCTTAATACTTGTGGAAATACCATTTCACAAAGCTAAATTCATACATACTATAACAATTTCAATAATCATTGAACTAAATCCAATGCTTGTTAAACATAATACATAAGAAAATATGTCATTTAATCATATGAAATATTCAAACAAAATTAGTTAAAAACTAGTTGTGCACAAACCTCTGATAACTGTCTCTTGGTCTTGACTCAGTGTTTCCTTCCCTCTCCATGAGTCTTTGCTAACTGAGAAACACAATTTGAAGTGTTTCAGTACTTAATTAAATTGTCTCTAACGATAATGTTTGATAAATAATTCACTGAATGCTATTATTTGCTTAATCAACTTAATATATCGACCCTCGATGCGTTTTAGGTAACTTAGGTTTTAACGTTACTAATATGTCACATTCGATGGTCTTTTAGGGTTGGTACATGTTACCAAGTTCATTTCCGTGTATACTGCATTTTCTTGCAATTTGCTGGATTTCGGGATACTAGTTTGACCTAGCCGGACTACCTAGTTCCCTCGATTTTCGGGTTTCGGTCAAAACTACAAACTTATAGACCTATGTCTTATGGAACGCGGGGAAAAATTTCAGGTCATTCTAAGTTATGTAGGCCAAGTTATGGTCATTTTACTGTTGCTGGTCAAATTGCACCAAAATTGGTCATTTTAGGTCACTTTAGGTCATTCTAGGTTCGGCCAGTTTTTGGACCCGAACTTGTGCAAGATTTTTGACTTGCTTATGGTCATTTCTGGGCTTTGGTGTCTTCATAAGACTTGTAGATATGGGTCTTAGCTATTCATGGTTAAAATTTCAGGTCAATTAGACCTGTTTTGAGTGAGTTATGGCCCAAACACTAACTGCTGCCCAAATGGTCAATTTTCAAGCCTCATTTGCACTTAATCCGGATTTGGTCATTTTTCAAGCTACATTGCAAGCAGAATTTTGGCAAGCTTTCTTCATGAAAGTTGGCACATTTTGTGCCTAGTTTCACCTCCAACTGGTCTTATACCAATTGGAGCCACACAATTAAAGTTATAGGCCTAAAACTCAAACTGCCTTATTGCAATTCTTGCATACACATCAAGGATCACTTTTAACACTCACCAAACTCAACATTCAAACCAATTCTGATTGTACCACAACCTAAACATAATTTACAACATTTTATAGGTCATTTTGGCAGCTTACAATTACATTCAATGTGCACCAATAAGTGCAGAATTTGTCCAACTTAATTTACAACAATTCAATCACCAATTCATGCTCATTTACATATCCAACTTCACACCATCATACATGCACTCAAACTGTCATAACAACCAACACATTTTAACATCATTATTTCATAAACCAAGTATGAATTCCAACATTCTTCAAGAGCTAACAAACTGCCACAATGGTACATTTACATTCTATTAATTTCCAAGCTTTAAATTTCGTTTCATATTTACATATACTAAGTATACATCACCCAAACAATTTCCTACACAATATACATTTAATCAATCATTTAATTCATCATTTACAAGCAAAAATAAACTGCCTTCAAGGTGTTTCCATGGCTGCCAAAAGTGCACATCCCCATTCAACAGCAGACCTCAAAAATTTCTCTATAAATCAAATACCCATAACATCCTTGCAAACTTTAATTAAACAATAATAAAAAACACAAACTTACCACTTTGGAAATTCTTCAAAACCTCACCAAAACTTCTCTTTCTTGCTTCCTACATGCTGCCCATGATGTGTAGACCAAGTTGAATGAAGATACTTGCATGGAATCATGGCTTGATCAATGGTGCATGGAGCTCTTGCATGGATGACAATGAAGGAATTTGGAGAAATTGGAATTCGGCCATGGATGTGTGTTTTGAAGGAAATGGAAATGGGAGTGGATAAAATCTGTCCACTTATGCTTTATTTAACCCCATAGTGCTCCACTCACCATAAGTTAATTAATTAAATAATCAAGTTTTCATTTTCCCACATTAAGCTTCTCATTTTTGTTATTTACATTAGGTACCACTAATTTAATTTTTCATGATATTTTACAAATATAATATCATGTATTTTTAATGGACATTTAGGTCAAAAGACAACTAGGGGTGTCAAATGACCACAATGCCCCAGTTCGGGTTGCATTCTCGATTTTTCGGTAACACCGGGTTTTGTCCGTTTTTCGATTTCTCACTTTTCTTTGTACTAATTATTTAATTTTTCTTTGATATTTCTAATGATATTTATACTTCAATAAATATTTATTTGAGTCCTAAAAATATTTTCCAGGGTTCCCCGCAGTCCAGGGCTAGTCAACGGTCCACGCCGTGACTTCCCGGTGCGGTCACCCATCGCTAGGGTTCTTGACTCACTTAACTTGGTTACATTTCTTTGCTATTATTTTTCTTTTGTTTTTCTTGTATTTTCTTTTCTTGTATTTCATTATTTTATGTCTCCTCACTCATATCGAAGTGTAGTTCTAGGCATCCTAGCTGTCCGGACAACTCTGATCACTGGAACAGTAGAATGCACTACCGAACATAGGGGTGTTACATTCTAGGCAGTTAAGGCCACATGAACAGAACTACCCTACTCATGACCTGGAGTTAGCAGCAATTATCTTCACACTGAAGATATGGAGGCATTATTTATATGGTGAAAAATGCTACATCTATACAAAACACAAGAGTCTAAAATATTTGCCAACCCAGAAGGAGATCAATCTTAGACGGAGGCGATGGATTGAGTTCCTAAAGGACTATGATTGTGTGATAGATTATCATCCTGGGAAGGAAAATGTAGTTGTTGATGCTTTGAGCAGGAAGTCCATCACAGCTTTAAGATCATTCAATACCTGTCTGTCCTTAGCTCAAGATGGAGCTATTTTGGCTGAGTTGCAAGTGAGGCCAACCCTGCTACAGCAGATACAAGATGGGCAGAGGGTAGATGAAAAACTAATAGCCATTGTGGGTAAAATTTCTGAGGGAAAAGAAACTGAATATGAGGTGAAAGTAGATGGGTGTCTGTACTACAGAGGAAGAGTATGTGTACCAGATGATGGGGAACTGAAGACTAGTATTTTGAAAGAAGCACACAATAGTGTTTATGCTATGCACCCGGGAAGCACGAAAATGTATAATGATTTGAAGCCTTATTATTGGTGGCCTGGTATGAAGAGGGATATAGCTGACTATGTGACTAAGTGTTTGACATGTCAGCAAGTTAAAGTAGAACATCAAGTTCCATCAGGATTGCTACAGCCTGTATGAATACCTGAATGCAAATGGGACCGGGTCACTATGGATTTTGTTAGTGGTCTACCTCTCACCCAAAGGAAGCATGATGCAGTATGGGTGATAGTGGATAGATTGACGAAGTTAGCACATTTTCTGCCAGTTAGGACTGACTACTCACTGGAGAAGCTAGTATAACTGTATATCAGTGAGATAGTTAGATTGCATGGAATCCCACTTTCCATCATATCTAATCAAGACCCAAGGTTTACATCTAGATTCTGGAAAAAGTTGCAAGAAGACTTGGGCACACAACTTCGCTTTAGCACAGCTTTTCATCCCCAGACAGATGGACAGTCAGAACGAGTAATCCAGGTAAACCCAAGAACTAATTGAATTATGTGATAGATCCTAGAGGATATGCTAAGGAGTTGTGTCATTGAGTTTGAGGGGAGCTGGGATAGATACCTCCCACTGGCAGAATTTGCATACAATAATAGTTATCAAGCTAGTATTCAAATGGCTCCATATGAAGCACTGTATGGGAGGAAATGTAGAACCCCACTGTGTTGGACTGAATTGGGCAAAGATAAGCTAGTAGGACCAGACCTAGTGAAACAGACTGAGGAGAAAGTGAAGATAATCAAAGCTAACTTGAAGGTTGCCTCAGATAGACAGAAATCTTATACCGACTTGAAGAGAAAAGAGATAGAGTATACAGTTGGCGATAAAGCGTTTCTTAAAGTCTCACCGTGGAAGAAAGTACTGAGGTTTAGAAGAAAGGGTAAGTTAAGCCCTAGGTTCATTGGCCCATATGAAGTCATTGAATGTGTGGGACTAGTGGCCTATCGGCTAGCTTTACTACCAGAACTGAATAAAATTCACAATGTATTCCATGTTTCTATGCTGAGAAGATATCGCTCAGACCCTGCACATGTCATTTCCATGGAAGAGATTGAAATCCAACTGGACTTGACATATACAGAAGAACCTATACAGATCCTAGCTCGTGAAGTGAAGGAACTGAGAAATAAACAAATTCCACTGGTGAAAGTGCTTTGGAGGCACTACAATACTGAAGAGGCAACTTGGGAAAGTGAAGAGATGATGATGCAACAGTTCCCTCAACTGTTTGCATCAGGTAAATTTCGAGGACGAAATTTTTTCTTAGAGGGGAAGAGTTGTAACATCCTTACTTTAGCTAGTCCGTACAGTCTACTGTTTCAGTGACTAGTGTCGATCCGGATAGCTAGAACGTCCGAAAAAATATTTAAACTAAAGTGAGGAACCATAATTAACTCAAACATTAATAAAAAAAAATTTAGGAAAAATTTTAGGAATAAAATACAACCAAGTTAAATGAGCCGGTGCCCTAGCAATGGGTAACCTAGTGAGAAGTTGCGGTTCTCACAACTAGGAGCCCTAGACCAGGGGGAAAAATTATAAAATAATTTTTGGGACTCCAGAGAAGGGTCATTGAGGTTCTTATGGTATTAGAATGCCAAGAAAATACTTAGAAAAAATTTTCAATCGGTAAAGACAATTTTGGCCTGTTAAGCCAAACAGAGGGCATTTTGGTCATTTCATCTTCAGAGATGATTTTTGGCCAACTTGTCCAGTTAAATAAATAATTTGTATAACATAAAATATGACTAAAGGTTGTTAAAAATTTAATTGAAATTAATTAGACAAGAAATGGAGAGAAAATGAAAGAAAATAGCATTATGACATCATAGTGATGTCATTAAGATTCTCCCAACCAGCCCAATTTTGACACATGGCTTAAACATATTTAAAAGAGACTAAATGGGCTGCAAAATGAAAAAAAAAAAAAAATCAAAACACCTTCTTCTCTTCTTCTCCTTGACGTCAACACTCCCACCATGGCCACCATGAACAAGCTTTTTCAAGCTTGATTTTCACTAGCTTTCTTCCACCAAAAACCCTAATTGTCAACACAAAAACTTGCTCTTACACCTTGGTGATTCTTTTGGGAGCTAAAAGAAGGGGAAAATAAGAGCTTTAGCAAGTGGGAAAATCTCACTCCATAGAAGTTAGTGACCTAACCATGAATTTTACTTTAAATTCATGTTAAGGACTTTGAATGAGTGTAAATTACAAAGAAAAATTGCTGAATGCCATTTGTATGTAAACCCTAAATTTTTGGCAGCCATGGTTAGGTTTTTTTTGTGATGATTTTAATGAAGTTAAAAGGTTATTATGGCTGCTCTTAATGTGCATCTTGTAAGTGGATTGAAGAAATGCAATGAAAATGCATGAATGGTAATGTGTGAGTTAGGGTTTGGGGTGGAAAAATGGGACTTTGACCATGTGATAATGAAAATAGGTATTAATGGTCAATTAGTGACCATTTAGTTCTGTTTAAATAAAAAATGAAGTGTGTTGAGTGATGGGATTTGGGTTTGGTGTGGCTGCCATTAGAGTGACCTGCAGAATTGGACTTGAGTCCAACAGGTTTGGGCAGCCATAACTTGAATTGTAGAGGTTCAATTGCTACAAGAAAAATTGGATATGAAACTAGACACATAATGGTACAACTTTGGTGAAGAAACCATGCCCATAAAACCAAACCAAGTGGACCAAAAGCTTGCCCTAATCCGGATGATCTGTAGTCTGCTTGGGCAAAATGACCAAATAAATAGTGTTTGGTCATTTGGTCATAACTCAGTGTAGAAAGGTCCAATTGACCTGAAATTTTGCCAGCAACAAGCTGAGATATAGACCAACAACTTTCATGAAGAAACCTAGCCCAAATTATGAACAGAACATATTCAAAAGGTGAGTTGTAATCACTATTCATTGCACTGTAGATATGGTCAGTCCTGAAATTCTGGACAGAATTTCAATCCGGCCAGTTGTGGTTTGTAGACCATAACTTGAGCTACAAAACTCCAAATGGTTTCAAAAAAGGAAATGCAACTAGACAAAATAAGGAACAACTTTTATGTTGATCAGTTTGCCAAATTCCCACAGCAAAATTAACCAATGGAATAGTAAAGACAAGCCATAAAAAGTGAAAATTCTGCCCAACTAACATTAAGCTTAGAAATGGTATTGGCAACCAATACCAAGAAATTTTGAATGCAAAATATGGTATGTTGATGATATTAAAACCAATGTACCTATTGCCTATGCAAAAGTCAACATTTTTGTTGACCAATGAATGGAATAGTAACACTAAAACTTAAATTCCAAAAATTGTGAAACTTAAAAGTGTGAAATGCCCTAGTATGCCTAACAAGATTGGTTTGGATAGCTTGGCATGCCAATAGGGTTCTGTTAGCAGTACTGCATATGGCTTCATGCCATTCTGTGTTTCATGGCTTCCCATGCCATTCTGTGACATAATAGCCTTTGGCTATGTTATTTGAATTGTTACTTTGGGTTTTAACCCCGATAATTATTACAGCTTATTAGCTGTTCTGTTGCACACCGGGAGACACAATGAGACAGATGGTGTGATGGTCCGAGGTACTTAGTACCCAGTGCTAGTTTACCCATTTATCCAGTCCAGTCAATTAGTATGGGTTGCTCGGACAATGATAATAAATCTTACCAAATTTTGATCGAATAATAATGCAAATAATATCAGAAGTTAAGTCTACAAAAAATGTAAACATACATTCTGCATATTCATTTTATTTTATTTTATTTTATTTTATATTGTCACCACTAAGCAAAATTGCTTAGCGCGTCGCTTTTGCCACTCGCAGGTACTGGAGACCTAGCTGGTAAGCCCAGCAGACATTAGACCGGGTGAGCCATCAAATTTGCATACAGAGTCCCAAGTCACCTCACACCTGCAGTGCATATGGTAGGACAGGATTTTGGGAGCATTTTGTATTTTGGCATTTTGTATTAGTTTGAATTGTAACTATAAACTTTTATAATTATGTATTAATGTAAATATATGAAATTTCATATTATTGAAATTTTCTACATAATGTATGTTGATAAATGAAATGTTGAGAAATATTTATAAATATGCTATAAGTGATGAAGTGAAAAGAAAAATTTCTGAAAATAGTGTTGTGATTTGAGATTGAGATTTGGAGATTGACTTGAATGTGTATAATGGAGTTTGGAGTTAAAAATTGTATTGGAAGTGTTTTTAAACAGGTTCAAAAGAACTGTTTTTTTCAATTTACAGCCGGCACTCTGCTGAATTTTCTATAAAAATTTTTGGAAAAATTCAGATTTACCAAAAATTAAAAATATATGAATTAAAAAGGGATAAATTGTAATAGAAACATAAATTGGTGCTCCGGCACACTGAGTGGCATAACTTGCTCGGCTATATTGTAGACGGGTAAGGGGTGTCACATGGAAATAAAGATTAATTCCAACAAAATCAATTATACATAAATCATAATTGAAGTCACAATTCTTTAATATTCAAAAACCATTCTTTATCTCACTAACTATGCAAAACTAATCCACAAGGGCCATTTTCAAAGTGATTCTAACTTCCAATGATCGGGGAGGTCGAATCATCGTGCACAGTACACATCACAATAATGAAACTTCCGAAATGGCCATAACATATAAACTTAGATCTAACCTCTGATAAGAGGAGAATCTAAGCCTGTGCACGTATCATGGTAGTCAAAACAAAGCTAACTCCATTGTCTCCTGAACAAATGAGAGAGACGGGTAATAACCTAGTCAAGCATCTATAGTGAGATATAAAACAATATCATCAATCTCTTTGTCCTTTTTGTGAGCATAAATCACAATACAATTCAATTCAAAGTCAATTCCAATATCCAATAATTTTTATGCTCGTCATAATTCAAAACATAAATTTGTATTTTTCCATGCAATTGCCCATCATAATTCAAAATATATTCTTTCAAAATTTTCCAAAACATAATTTATTCAATCCACAGCAATGCTTAACACTTATTGAAATACCATTTCACAAAGCTAAATTCATACATACTATAATAATTTCAATAATCATTGAATTAAATTCAATACTTGATAAATATAATACATAAGCAAAATAGCTTCATTTAATCATATGAAATATTCAGAACAAAATCAATTAAAAACTAGTTGTGCACAAACCTCTGATGAGTCGCCTCTTGGCCTTGACTCAGTGGGTCTTTTCCCTTGCAGTGTCTTTTCTAACTGAAACACATAATTTAAAGTGTTTCAGTACTCATTTAAATTATTTCTAATAATAAGGTTCAATAATTAAATTTTATTAATACTATTCCTTTCATTAGTCAACCTATATTGTTGACCTTTAATGCACACTAGGTGAATTAGTTTTAATGTCACTAATATGTTCCATTTTTCATTCCTTGCATGTTAACATATGTTGCCAATTTCATTTCAAAGCTTGATTGTATGTTAATGTCAAATTTTCAGTTTTAGTGTGCTAGATTAGTCTAGCTTAATGTCCTATTTCTGTTGGTTTTTAGCTTCTTGTTCAAGAAGCAAAATTGTAGCTCTATGTCTGGGCAAAATTTCTGGTCATTCTGAGTTGTATAGACCAAGATATAGTCAATTTACTAAAGCTGAACAGATTGCACCTTTAGTGCAAAATTTGATCAATTTTAGGTCACATTTAGTTCTGGCAGTTTTGGTACCCGAACTTATGCAAGCTATTTGACTTCGTTATGGCCATTTATGGGCTTTGGGTTCTTCATAAGAATTGTAGCTCTATGTCTAAGCTATCCATGCTAAAAATTTTAGGTCAATTGGACTTGTTTTGAGTAAGTTATGGTTATCCTAATTACTACTGTTCGTATGGTCAAAAATCAGGGTTTGCAAGGTTGTCATTCCGGATTTGGTCATTTTTAAGGTCAGTTTCTAGGAAGAATTTTGGCAACATTTCTACATGAAAGTTGACCTATTTGGTGTCTAGTTTCACCCTCCATTGGCCTCATACCAATTGGGTTCACAGTTTTGCACTTATGACCTAATTTAAGTGCTGCCAACATACACAACCTGCATTTGAATATCACACTTCCAATTTTGACAATCCTCCTCCTCCCAAAACTTCAACATTTAATCATAGCACTTCAATATATATTGTACACAATTCCAACAAGCATTTTGGGAAAAACACTCAAGTATTCAATGCACACAATATACCATTCAAATTCAATATTTACTTCCACCAAAATTCAACCAACCTCAATATCAATATTACACATACACTTCCATGGCAACTGCACATGCTACCCACAATTTAACACCATCACATCTCATCAATATATTACATAAAATCACATACAATTTCATAACATTTTAGGCTGCCAATTTCAAGCTCAATTGTCTAAGTCTTCAAAAATTGTTCAAAACCCAAATTCACATTGTCAACCTCACATGTGTTCTTACAATTAAATTATACTACTTATAATCACACAAATTGAGCATCATTAATCGACAATTATATGCATAAATTAACCATTTTCATGCTTCTCAAGGCTGCCCCAATTCAACAATTATCTAAGGTCTTCAAAAATTCTTTCAAACTCCTAATTCAATTACTCAATCTCAACATACACATAAAGTTAATTTGCTAGGACCTCTAATTACCTTAATCAATATCATTTCCCATCAAATACATGTAAAGATAATTCAATCCTCTTTAGGTTCCATGGCTGCCAAATTCAATCACCATTAAATAATCATCCAATTCTTCCAATTTTTCAATAATTCAACTCATTTCAACCTTAGTACAAAGTTTAATTAAGTGAGGTAAGGAAAATTAGCACTAACCTTTTTTGAGCTTGACCAAAACCTCATCAAATCCTTTTCTTTTTGCTTCCAATATACTGCCCATGATGTACAGACTAAGTTTAATGAACGAAGCCTTTGATTTCATGGAGAGGATGAAGAGCTTGGATGTGTTGCAGGTGGGGCAGCCATGGGAGTTTTGGGAGAAAATTTCAATTCGGCAAGAAGAAGAAATGAAGAAAAAGATGAGTGAAATGGTTGATTCTCTTGTCTTCACATGGCCTTATATACCCCACTAAGGTCCACTAACTTAAGTTTAGTTATTATTATAATTAAACTTTTAATTATCCCACATTTTATCCCATAATTTCTCTTAATTACATTATACATAGAATTTTATTTTTCATGGGATTTTCAAAATTTAATACTACTTATTTTTCATTGACATTTAGTTGAAAAGTTCAGTCTAAGTGTCAATTGACTAAAATGCCCCTCTTCGGGTAAAATTCAGACTTTTCGGTAACACAGATTTAATCCTTGTTCCGCCGATTTTCTTAAATTTTCGTTTTTATTTGTACTGACTTACTAATTTTTCTTTGATATTTGTAATGTCAATTATACCTCAGTAGACCTTTAATTATGTCCTAAAAATACTTCCTCGAGTTCCTCGTGGTCCAAGGCCAGTCAACGGCCCTTGCCGTAACTTCTCCGTGCGGTCACCCATCGCTACGAGTTCGGCTCGTTTAACTTAGTCACATTTTATCTCTTTTATTTTTCCTTAATTTTTCTCATCACATATTTCATTATTTTATGCTTCCTCACTGTCAATTAAGTATAGTTCCAAACACTCTGACTTTCTGAGGCAGACATTAGCCTTCGGAACAGTAGGATGTACGGACTATGAAAATGAGAATGTTACAACTCTTCCCCTCTAAATAAAAATTTCATTCTCGAAATTTACCTGATGTATCTGTTGCTTCCTTGCTTCTTCATTTCTTTGTGTTGTTTCATCAATATCTAGGTTCGGCTACTCTCTAGCCTTCGTGGCATGCACTTGTGGTGTCACCCTGACTTCGGGCCTTTTGACTGTCTCAGAAATAGCCTTCTGTGAAATCTCAATCATCTCTGCTCTGACTGCACCTCACTAGATACTGTGTCCCACCATTAATACGCATCATGTTGGAGTGACACATAGCACCCTCCAGGTTCTGTTCTGACCAATTCCCATACTTACTTTCCTATTTACTTCTCTTTCCATTCCACAACTTAACTTTAATTAGTTCATTTCTCGGTCTTATCTTCTTCCTTGACTCAAATCCTTGACTTGACTGTCGAGTCAAAATTTAGCACCACTTATCACCCCTAAGAAAACCACTATACCTCGATATTACTCTATTTTGGCCCTCTAACCATTCTAGTCAACCCCTTTACTAATATTCGTAATAAATTTCACTTCCAAAACTCTTTTTTCTATCAATATTCTATAACTTACTTCCTTTTGTACAACTATAACCTTTCAATATTTTAACTTTTGAGTTTTAAATCCCTAAGTAGGATTTCCAAACTCATTTTCGATAATAAAATTCTATCCTAGCATAACTATACCAAAATATATGCTGTTGGTAACAATTCTCATCTTGGTGCACTATCGAGTAGTACGTAGCTCTACACAATAATCTCAATTCAGTACTGTAATCTGCAGCTTACAGTACAAACATCAAGAACATTGTATAGTTACTATGATACATTCCAATAGATCAAATTTTCTTATATCTTATCCTTGTTGAGTTCACTTATATCCTAAACTTATTCTGATTATAATATCCATTAATAATTACTAAATGTAACATCTTTAACCTTGTCCAGAGTAAGTCTATTACTACAACTTACTTTTAGGTCCTCTTGCCTTACATTAAGTAGGCTTGCCAATTAGCTTTATAATTTACGGTGTGTTAGAAAATACTTTTAACTGAAAATTCTTTCAAAATTAATGTCAATCATACTTGTTATTGTAGTTTTTATCCTAAAGGACTAGTCACTAATGCATCAAAATTTATTCTCCTGTAAAGGAATAGCAACAAAATATATAATTCTAACACTAACATATAAATAAGTAGTGCTGGGATCAAATAATAACTAATTGTTTCCTCCTAAATTAAGAACTTACCAGCAGTTACATCCGAAGTTTCTGCTCTTTCCCTTTGGCACATAGTGGACGCTTTGACTAGTGCGCTACTATGTTTGGGTTGATTTGCTGCGCTAAGGTTGCTAGAAATATCGATTTTATTTCTATCTCGGCCTTGACTGATTGTCTGTGAATTTCGGAGTGCAGATCAAGGTGCTCTATTATAATCTCTAACAAAATGTCCATGTTCACCATAATTGTAGCAGGCTTCAGTGGCTTTATGACAAATACCCCCATGTTGTTTGCCACAAGAGTTACAGATATGAGGAGGATAGGAACTTCTAATCGTTCGATGACTAGGTCTTGGTGGTTTCTGCCCTGATGATCCACCTTTGTCATATCCCTGAGCTCGGGGCTCTTCAAATTCTTTTCTCTTTCCCAAATTACTACTCGATTTTTGACCCATAGATTTCTCCCTCTTCTCTATTTCACACTGCCCTTGTGGGGGTTGGGTTTTTGTTTGAGCTTGAGATGACAGTGTATCAGCCATTTGTTGAAAGAAAGTGGCCATTTCCTGGGCCAGTTGTGCAGTAATTTGTACAGGCGGGGCTAGTAAAGTTGGGCTTCCGACTCTCTGAGGGGCTGGGGCCTCACCTTGTACTTCCACCATCACAAACTGTTCTATTGTCTCATTCTTCTCTTTCATATCTTTTCATAGGATTTTGTACTTTCTGTACAACCAACACAAGGTGATTTTTCTCCATTAGTTCACATTTATGATGTAAATGTACTATATGTACCAAATATATGAGCAGTTTTATTTACTGACAAAACGATTTCAAATTCACAGTTCAAAATTTACTTTAAAACTATTGCTCTGATACTACTAAACATGTCACACCCAACTCCTCCGTAAGATTTAACATGATCCCATAGTGCATCTAATGAATTACCATACTTCGCCTACTGATAACCTATTAAATATACTACAAGGGATTTTAAAACAATTTACATGAAATTAAATAGTGGTGGGAATGTTGAATATTTCTTAAAAAGCCTTTAAGTGAAATTTTGGTCATGGATTAAATCATCGATTAAAATCTGGTGTTATAAAAATTTTTCAAAATTTCGGCAGAGTGCCGACTGTATTTTGAGAAAACAGTTGTCCAAACCTGAAAAAGAAACACTCCCAATATGTTTTCTCAAATACAAAACCAATAAGCTTCACTTCATCTCATAATTCAATCTCAATAATCAAATTATTTCATTTTCAAACCAACCTCATGATAAATGAACATTTCATTAATTACAAGACTCAAAAATTAATATTACAAAACTATACAGGTAAATGAAAACTCAAATTTATATTACAATAATTTACATTTGATTACATACCAAAATATTTTACAAGAGTTTTTATACAACTGCTCAAATAATTTACATACATATTATTACATGCATACATCAAAACCTATGTACATGGGTATACCTATGATATACCTGGAGCTAATCTGAATGTGTCTTCAAAGAAGCTTACTCAAGTGCTCTATGCTCTTTTCACCTGCGGTATCATACAAAGCTATCACTGAGTAGTGAACTCAGTGGTGCACAACTATAATTTAAAATATAGTACAATATATATTGACAAAATTATAACAATTAATTTGAAAGTCTCGAAATTCAACAAAATTCCAAAAGTCAAAATCTTCGTTGCCAATAATATAAATCATTAGTTAAAATGACTTTGAGCAAAAAATTCAATTTATCAAATCACAACTGGACATTTAAAGTAATTCCAGCAATCATGGAAATAAAGATTAATTCCAACAAAATCAATTATACATAAATCATAATTGAAATCACAATTCTTTACTATTAAAAAACCATTCTTTATCTCACTAACTATGCAAGACTAATCTGCAAGGGCCATCTTCAGAGTGATTCTAACTCCCTATGGTCGGGGAGGTCGAATCATCGTGAATAGTACACATCACAATAATGAAACTTCCGAAAGGGCCATAACATATAAACTTAGATCTAACCTCTAATAAGAGGAGAATCTAAGCCTGTGCACGTACCATGGTAGTCAAAACAAAGTTAACTACATTGTCTCCTCAACAAATGAGAGATACGGGTAATAACCTGGTCAAGCATCTATAGTGAGATATAAAACAATATCATCAATCTCTTTGTCCTTTTTGTGAGCATACATCACAATACAATTCAATTCAAAGTCAATTCAAATATCCAATAATTTTTATGCTCATCACAATTCAAAACATAAATTTGTATTTTTCCATGCAATTGCCTATCACAATTCAAAACATATTCTATCAAAATTTTCCGAAACATAATCTATTCAATCCACACCGATGCTTAATACTTGTTGAAATACCATTTCACAAAGCTAAATTCATACATACTATAATAATTTCAATAATCATTGAATTAAATTCAATACTTGATAAACATAATACATAAGAAAAATAGCTTCATTTAATCATATGAAATATTCAGAACAAAATTAATTAAAAACTAGTTGTGCACAAACCTCTGATGAGTCACCTCTTGGCCTTGGCTCAGTGAGTCTTTTCCCTTCCCAGTGTCTTTTCCAACTGAAACACACAATTTAAAGTGTTTCAGTACTTATTTAAATTGTTTCTAATAATAAGGTTCAATAATTAAATTTTATTAATACTATTCCTTTCATTAGTCAACCTATAATGTTGACCTTTAATGCACACTCGGTGAATTAGTTTTAATGTTAGTAATATGTTCCATTTTTCATTCCTCGCATGTTGACATATGTTGCCAATTTCAATTTAAAGCTTGATTGTATGTTAATGTCAAATTTTTAGTTTTAGTGTGCTAGAATGGTCTAGCTTAATGTCCTATTTCTCTTAGTTTTTAGCTTTTGGTTCAAGAATCAAAATTGTAGTTCTATGTCTTATTGCACTCTGGGAAAAATTTCAGGTCATTCTAAGTTGCATAGACCAAGATATGGTCAATTTACTAAAGCTAGATAGATTACACCTTTAGTGCGAAATTCGGTCAATTTTAGGTCACATTTAGTTCTGGCAGTTTTGGTACCCGAACTTGTGCAAGCTAGTTGACTTGGTTCCAGCCATTTACGGGTTTGGTGTCTTCATAAGAATTGTAGCTGTACGTCTAAGCTATCCATGCTAAAAATTTTAGGTCAATGGGACCTGTTTTGAGTGAGTTATGGTCATCCTAATGACTACTGTTCATATGGTCAAAAATCTGAGTTTGCAAGGATACCATTCCAGATTTGGTAATTTTTAAGGTCAATTTCTAGGCAGAATTTTGGGAACATTTCTACATGAAAGTTGGCCTATTTGGTGTCTAGTTTCACCCCCCATTGGCCTCATACCAATTGGGTTCACAGTTTTGCACTTATGACCTAATTTAGGTGCTGCCAACATACACAACCTGCATTTGAACATCACACTTCCAATTTTGACAATCCTCCTCCTCCTCCCAAAACTTCAACATTTAATCATGGCACTTCTAATATATTGTACACAATTCTAGCAAGCATTTTGCGTAGAACACTTAAGTGTTTAATGCACACAATACACTATTCAAATTCAATATTTACTTCCACCAAAATTGAACAAACCTCAATATCAATATTACACATATACTTCCATGGCAACTACACATGCTGCCCACAATTTAACACCATAACATCTCATCAATATATTACATAAAATCACATATAATTTCATAACATTATAGGCTACCAATTTCAACCTCAATTGTCCAAGTCATCAAAAATTGTTCAAAACCCAAATTCACATTGTCAACCTCACATGTACTCTTATAATTAAATTTTACTACTTATAATTGCATAAATTGAGTATCATTAATCAATAATTATATGCATAAATTAACCATTTTCATGCTTCTCAAGGCTGGCCCAATTCAACAATTATCTAAGGTCTTCAATAATTCTTTCAAACTCCTAATTCAATTACTCAATCTCAATATACACATAAAGTTAATTTGTTAGGACCTTTAATTACCTTAATCAATATCATTTCCCATCAAATACATGTAAAGATAATTCAAACTTCTTTAGGTTCCATGGCTGCCAAATTCAATCACCATTAAATACTCATCCAATTCTTCCAATTTTTCAATAATTTAACTCATATCAACATTAGTACAAAGTTTAATTAAGCGAGGTAAGGAAAATTAGCACTAACCTTTTTTGAGCTTGACTAAAACCTCATCAAATCCTTTTCTTTCTACTTCCAATATACTGCCCATGATGTATAGACTAAGTTTAATGAATGAAGCCTTTGATTTCATGGAGAGGATGAAGAGCTAGGATGTGTTGCATGTAGGGCAGCCATGGGAGTTGTCGGAGAAAATTTCAATTCGGCAAGAAGAAGAAATGAAGAAGAAGATGAGTGAAATGGCTGATTCTCTTGTCTTTATGTGGCCTTATATACCCCACTAAGGTCCACTAACTTAAGTTTAATTATTATTATAATTAAACTTTTAATTATCCCACATTTTATCCCATAATTTCTCTTAATTACATTATACATAGAATTTTATTTTTCATGAGATTTTCAAAATTTACTACTACTTATTTTTCATGGACATTTAGGTCAAAAGTCCACTCTAGGTGTCAATTGACCAAAATGCCCCTCTTCGAGTCAAATTCGGAATTTTTTGGTAAAACCGATTTAATCCTTGTTCCGTCGATTTTCTTAAATTTTCTTTTTTATTTGTACTGACTTACTAATTTTTCTTTGACATTTGCAATGTCAATTATACCTCAGTAGACCTTTAATTTTTTCTCAAAAATACTTCCATGAATTCCCCACGGTCCAGGGCTAGTCAACGGTCCTCGCCGTAACTTTCCGGTGCAGTCACCCATCGCTTTTGGTTCGGCTCTTTTAACTTAGTCACATTTTATCTATTTTATTTTTCCTTGATTTTTCTCATCACAGATTTCATTATTTTATGCTTCCTCACTATCAATTAAGTATAGTTCCAGACACTCTGACTTTTCGGGGTAGACATTAGCCGTCGAAACAGTAGGATGTACGGACTATGAAAATGAGGATGTTATAACTCTTCCCCTCTAAATAAAAATGTCGTCCTCAAAATTTACCTGATGTATCTTTTGCTTCCTTGCTTCTTCATTTCTTTGTGTTGTTTCATCAATATCTAGGTTTGGCTCCTCTCTCTAACCTTCATGGCATACACCCGTGATGTCACCCTGACTTCGAGCCTTTTAACCGACTTAGAAATAGCCTTCTGTGAAATCTCACTCGTCTCTGCTCTGACTGCACCTCACTGGATACTATGTCCCTCTATTGATACGCATCATGTTGGAGTAGACACATAGCACCCTCCAAGTTATGTTCTGACAAATTCTCATACTTACTTTCCTATTTACTTCTTTTTCCATTCCATAACTTAACTTTAATTAGTTCATTTCTCGGTCTTATCTTCTTCCTTGACTCAAATGCTTGACTCAACTGTCGAGTCAAAATTTAGCACTGCTTATCACCCCTAAGAAATCCACTATACCTCGGTATTACTCTGATTTGGCCCTTTAACCATCTAGTCAACCCCTTTACTAATATTCGTAACATTTCTTTATTACATTTTAACCAACAATTCAAAATTTCACTTCCAAAACTCTTTTTTCTATCAATATTCTATAACTTACTTCCTTTTGTACAACTATAACCTTTTGATATTTTAACTTTTGAGTTTTAAATCCCTAAGTAGGATTTCCAAACTCATTTTTGATAATAAAATTCTGTCCTAGCATAACTATACCAAAATAGATACCGTTGGTAACTATTCTCATCTTGGTGTACTATTGAGTAGTACGTAGCTCTACACAATAATCTCAAGTCAGTACTGTAATCTGCAGCTTACAGTACAAACAACAAGAACATGGCATAGTTACTACGATACATTCCAATAGATCAAATTTTCTTATATCTTATCCTTGTTGAGTTCACTTATATCCTAAACTTATTTTGATTATAATATCCATTAATAATTACTAACTATAACATCTTTACCCTCGTCTAGAGTAATTCTATTACTACAACTTACTTTTAGGTCCTCTTGCCTTACATTAAGTAGGCTTGCAAATTAGCTTTATAATTTATGGTGTGTTAGAAAATACTTTTAACTAAAAATTCTTTCAAAATTAATGTCAATCATACTTGTTATAGTTTTTATCCTAAAAGACTAGTCATTAATGCATCAAAATTTATTCCCCTATAAAGGAATAGCAAGAAAATATATAATTTTAACACTAACATATAAATAAGTGATGCTGGGATTAAATAATAACTAATTATTTCCTCCTAAATTAAGAACTTACCAGTAGTTACATCCGAAGTTTCTGCTCTTTTCCCTTAGCACATAGTGGACGGTCTGACATTGCGCTACTATATTTGGGTTGATTTGCTGTGCTAGGGTTGCTAGAAATATCGATTCTACTTCTATCTCGGCCCTGACTGACTATCTGTGAATTTCGGAGAGCAAATCGAGGTGCTCTAGTAAAATCTCTAACAAAATGTCCATGTTCAACACAATTGTAGCAGGCTCCAGTGGCTTTACGACGAGTACCCCCACGTAGTTTGCCACAAGAGTTACAGATACGAGGAGGATAGGAACTTCTAGTCGTTTGATGACTAGGTCTTAGTGGTCTCTGCCCTGATGATCCACCTTTGTCATATCCCTGAGCTCAGGGCTTCTCAAATTCTTTTCTCTTCCCCATATCACTGCTCAAGTTCTGACCCGTAGATTTCTCCCTCTTCTCTATTTCATACTGCCCCTGTGGGGGTTAGGTTTGTGTTTGAGCTTGAGCTGACAGTGTATCAACCATTTGTTGATAGAAAATGGCAATTTGCTGGGCCAGTTGTATAGTAATTTGTACAGGCGGGGCTGGTAAAGTCGAGCTTCAGACTCTCTGAGGGGCTGGGGCATCACCTTGTACTTCCACCATCACAGACTATTCTATTGTCTCATTCTTCTCTTCAATATCTTTTCATAGGATTTTCTACTTCCTGTACAACCAACACAAGGAGATTTCTCTCCATCAGTTCATATTTATGATGTAAATGCACTATATGTATCAAACATTTGAGCAGTTGTATTTACCGATAAAAAGATTTCAAATTCACAGATCAAAATTTACTTTAAAACCATTGCTCTGACACCACTAAACATGTCACACCCTACTCCTCCGTAAGATGTAACATGATCCCATAGTACACCTAATGAATTACCGTACTTCGCCTACCGGTAACCCATTAAATATACTACAAGGGATTTTAAAACAATTTACTTGAAATTAAATAGTGGTGGGAATGTTGAATATTTCTTAAAAAGCCTTTAAGTGAAATGTTGGTCATGGATAAAATCATCGATTAAAATCTGGTGTTATAAAAATTTTTCAAAATTTCGGCAGAGTGCCGGCTGTATTTTGAGGAAACAGTTCTTCAAACCTGAAAAAGAAACACTCCCAATAATTTTTCTCAAATACAACTCCAATAAACTTCATTTCATCTCATAATTCAATCTCAATAATCAAATCATTTCATTTTCAAACCAACCTCATGATAAAAGAAACATTTCATTGATTACAAGACTCAAAAATTAATATTACAAAACTATACAGGTAAATGAAATCTCAAATTTACATTACAATAATTTACATTTAATTACATACCAAAATATTTTACAAGAGTTTTTATATAATTGCTCAAATAATTTACATACATATTATTACATGCATACATCATAAACCTATGTACATGGGCATACCTATGATATACCTGGAGCTGATCTGAATGTGTCTTCAAATAAGCTTACTCAAGTGCTCTATGCTCTTTTCACCTGCGATAGCAAACAAAGCTATCGTTGAATGGTGAACTCAGTGGTGCACAACTATAATTTAAAATATAGTACAATATACATTGACAAAATTATAACAATTAATTTGAAAGTCTCGAAATTCAACAAAATTCCAAAAGTCAAAATCTTCGTTGCCAATAATATATATCATTAGTTAAAATGACTTTGAGCAAGAAATTCAATTTATCAAATCACAACTGGACATTTAAAGTAATTCCAGCAATCATGGAAATAAAGATTAATTCCAACAAAATCAATTATATATAAATCGTAATTGAAATCACAATTCTTTACTATTCAAAAACTATTCTTTATCTCATTAACTATGCAAGACTAATCCGCAAGAGCCATCTTCAGACTGATTCTAACTCCCTATGGTCAGGGATGTCGAATCGGATTTTAACTGCCTATGGTCAGGGAGGTCGAATCATCGTGCACAGTACACATCACAATAATAAAACTTCTGAAAGGGCCATAACATATAAACTTAGATCTAACCTCTAATAAGAAGAGAATCTAAGCCTGTGCACGTACCACGGTAGTCAAAACAAAGCTAACTCCATTATCTCCTTAACAAATGAGAGAGACGGGTAATAACCTAGTCAACCATCTATAGTGAGATATAAAACAATATCATCAATCTCTTTGTCCCTTTTGTTAGCATAAATCACAATACAATTCAATTCAAAGTCAATTCAAATATCCAATAATTTTTATGCTTATCACAATTTAAAACATAAATTTATATTTTTCCATGCAATTGCCCATTACAATTCAAAACATATTCTATCAAAATTTTCCAAAACATAATTTATTCAATCTACAACAATGCTTAATACTTGTTGTAATACCATTTCACAAAGCTAAATTCATACATACTATAATAATTTCAATAATCATTGAATTAAATTCAATACTTGATAAACATAATACATAAGGAAAATAGCTTCATTTAATCATATGAAATATTCAGAACAAAATCAATTAAAAACTAGTTGTGCACAAACCTCTGATGAGTCACCTCTTGGCCTTGACTCAGTGGGTCTTTTCCCTTCCCAGTGTCTTTTCTAATTGAAACGCACAATTTAAAGTGTTTCAGTACTCATTTAAATTGTTTCTAATACTAAGGTTCAATAACTAAATTTTATTAATACTATTCCTTTCGTTAGTCAAGCTATAATGTTGACCTTTAATGCATACTAGGTGAATTAGTTTTAACGTCACTAATATGTTCCATTTTTCATTCCTCGCATGTTGACATATGTTGCCAATTTCATTTCAAAGCTTGATTGTATGTTAATGTCAAATTTTCAGTTTTAGTGTGCTAGATTGGTCTAGCTTAATGTCCTATTTCTCTTGGTTTTTAGCTTCTGGTTCAAGAAGCAAAATTGTAGCTCTATGTCTTATTGCACTCTAGGCAAAATTTCAGGTCATTCTGAGTTGTATAGACCAAGATATGATCAATTTACTAAAGCTAGACAGATTGCACCTTTAGTGTAAAATTTGGTCAATTTTAGGTCACATTTAGTTCTGGCAGTTTTGGTACCCGAAATTGTGTAAGCTATTTGACTTTGTTCTAGCCATTTCTGGGCTTTAGTGTCTTCATAAGAATTGTAGCTCTATGTCTAAACTATCCATGCTAAAAATTTCAGTTCAATTGGACCTGTTTTACGTGAGTTATGGTCATCTTAATGATTACTATTCATATGGTCAAAAATCTGGGTTTGCAGGATTGCCATTCCGGATTTGGTCATTTTTAAGGTCAGTTTCTAGCCAATATTTCTCCATGAAAGTTGGCCTATTTGGTGTCTAGTTTCACCTCCCATTGGCCTCATACAAATTGGGTTCACAGTTTTGCACTTATGACGTAATTTAGGTATTGCCAACATACACAACCTGCATTTGAACATCACACTTCCAATTTTGACAATCCTCCTCCTCCCAAAACTTCAACATTTAATGATGGAACTTCTGATATATTCTACACAATTCCAGCAAGCATTTTGGGCAAAACTCTCAAGTGTTCAATGCACATAATACACCATTCAAATTCAACATGTACTTTCACCAAAATTCAACATACCTCAATAACAATATTACACATACACTTTCATGGCAACTACACATGCTGCCCACAATTTAACACCATCACATCTCATCAATATATTACATAAAATCACATATAATTTCATAACATTATAAGCTGGCAATTTCAAGCTCAATTGTCCAAGTCTTCAAATATTGTTCAAAACCCAAATTCACATTGTTAACCTCACATGTACTCTTACAATTAAATTCTACTATTTATAATCACATAAATTGAGCATCATTAATCAACAATTATATGCATAAATTAACCATTTTCATGCTTCTCAAGGCTGCCCCAATTCAACAATTATCCAAGGTCTTCAACAAATCTTTCAAACTCCTAATTCAATTACTCTACACATAAAGTTAATTTGCTAGGACCTCTAATTAGCTTAATCAATATCATTTCCCATCAAATACATGTAAAGATTATTCAAACCACTTTAGGTTCCATGGCTGCCAAATTCAATCACCATTAAATACTCATCCAATTCTTCTAATTTTTCAATAATTCAACTCATCTCAACCTTAGTACAAAGTTTAATTAAGTGAGGTAAGAAAAATTTGCACTAACCGTTTTTGAGCTTTAGCAAGACCTTATCAAATCCTTTTCTTTTTGTTTCCAATATACTGCCCATGATGTATAGACTAAGTTTAATGAACGAAGCCTTTGATTTCATGGGGAGGATGAAGAGCTTGGATGTGTTGCATGTGGGGCAGCCATGGGAGTTTTGGGAGAAAATTTCAATTCGACAAGAAGAAGAAATGAAGAAGAAGATGAGTGAAATGGCTGATTCTCTTGTCTTCATGTGGCCTTATATACCCCACTATGGTCCACTAACTTAAGTTTAATTATTATTATAATTAAACTTTTAATTATCCCACATTTTATCCCATAATTTCTCTTAATTACATTATACATAGAATTTTATTTTTCATGGGATTTTCAAATTTTAATACTACTTATTTTTTATGGAAATTTAGGTCAAAAGTCCACTCTATGTGTTAATTGACCAAAATACCCCTCTTCGGATCAAATTCAGACTTTTTTGGTAACACCGACTTAATCTTTGTTCCGTCTATTTTCTTAAATTTTCGTTTTTATTTGTACTGACTTACTAATTTTTCTTTGACATTTGTAATATCAATTATATCTTCGTAGACCTTTAATTATGTCCCAAAAATACTTCCCCGAGTTTCCCGCGGTCCTGGGCTAGTCAAAGGTCCTCACCATAACTTCTCGGTGCGGTCACCCATCGCTACGGGTTCGGCTCGTTTAACTTAGTCACATTTTATCTATTTTATTTTTCCTTAATTTTTCTCATCACATATTTCATTATTTTATGCTTCCTCACTGTCAATTAAGTGTAGTTCCAGACACTTTGACTTTCTAAGGCAGACATTAGCTGTCAGAATAGTATGATGTACGGACTATGAAAATGAGGATGTTACATATTGTGTCACACCCTACTCCTCGTAAGATGTAACATGTTCCCGTAGTACGCCTAATGAATTACCGTACTTCACCTACCGGTAACCCATTAAATATACTCCAAGGGATTTTAAAACAATTTTTGTTCATTTTGGAATTGGTGGGTAAATTTTTTTTTTCAAATATTAAAAACCCTTATTTAAAGTCCAAAAATAAATCAAATTTTTGGATATTTAAGATTTCTGCAATTTTTACAAAAATTTCGACAGAGTGCCGTCTGTATTTTGAGAAAACAGTTCTTCAAAACCTGAAAATAAAAACACTCCCAATATTTTTCTCAATCACAACTTCATTTGCAACCACCAAACTTCAAATCAACAACAATGGCAACACTTCAACTCAAAATCCAAATTTTCAAATCACATTTATAACAAATCATAATTTTCAAAGCTTAACACAACACAACTTTGATCAAATAATTCAATAAAGATAGTGTTGCCAATCAATAACACAACTTAGGCCATGACACAAAATATCTGAACATGCCGTGTGTACATCACGACAAGGCAAACACCCTCACTAATCGAAACCAATGAGGGAGGTGGCTAGCTAGCTAATGAGTACTCATCCAAACTCGCCCCTCAGACTGGGAAGCCAGAGAGAGAGGAAACTGATCAAATATCAAACTCACCCCACAAGTGGATGAGGAACATATTAATACTGCCATGCCAAGTGTGAATTAAAACAATTTAAAGCAAGTTATTCAAATATTTTATGCGAAACACAATCAATTTCTAAAGTCAAATTTTCATTCACAAGTGGAAACACCGCAGTACTTAAAACCCATAATTAACACAAAAATTTCACAGTGCAGAAAATTAAACAAGCTTCATTTCAAATCTCCATTGTAAAATAGGTAGCACAACATTCTCGAAATTCATAATAAAATAAACATATTCACAATGTATAACAAATCAATTTTCATTGTGAAAACAATAATTTTTAAATTTTTGTGCACAAACTTGATGCGAGTTGCCTATCGGCCTTGACTTGATTCCTCGGGTTCTTTCCCGGTGTTCTTTTCCACTGAAACACACAGTTTTACAATGTTTCAGTACTAGAACTTAAAATAAATCCAAAATAAATTTAGCTTCACTTTTACCTAGCTCTAACGCGCTTAACTCGATGTTCTTGAAATTTTGTGTTTCGGGTTAGTATTCACTATACTATTCAAGTCAAATTGTTGACTTTCTAAGGCTTAATAGGTATGAGAACTCCAACATCACCCACATACCACATTTTGGTCACTAAATTTGTTGGTTTTGGTCATTTTCTCAAAACTTAGGTCTTTTAGGCAAAATTGCCAATTTTCCGTTTTGGAGTCCTAAGTTACACTGTTTCATTGGTCACTTTTCTGTTGGAATTTGGCAAAACTTCCTTCATATAAAATGTTTCCTATTATCTTAAGTTTATTCTCCTTTTTGAATCACTCCAATTGGAGTTTTTTAGCTCAAGTTATAGCCAAAATACGATTACTGTTCACGCTGCAGATTTTTGTTCTGGCAGATTTATTGATCCAAATTCGTTCAGCAATTTGATCAAGTTAAGTCCATAATTTGGTCTAACTTTCTTCATATGAAATGTTCTACTATGCCTTAGATTTCCATCAGTTCAAGAATCGCCTAAATCAGAGTTTTCTAGAGAGAGTTATAGCCATTGAAACTTTACTGTTTATATGATAAATCTGCAGTCTGCAGATTCAGTGATCCAAATTTGCTCAGTAATTTGATTGGGTTAATGGCATAATTTGGGTTTGTGTTCTTCATAAAATTTTAGGTATATATCTCATCTAATTACTGGTAAAATTTCAGGTCATTTTGACCTGCCTAGCTCGAGTTATGACCAAATGAACAAACACTGTTCATTTGGTCAGTTTATACAGGGCAGCCTGCAATTTTCCATCTTTGGTCACTTTGTTCACTAGGTTTTAGTCACTTTTTGGGCATGCTTCCTCAATGAAAACTGTGTCATTTAGTGCCTATTTTCAGTCCCAATTGGTCCCATACTAATTGGACTTGTAAAATTTCATTTTTGGTCCCTCAAAGTGGATTTTGGTCCATGCTTCCTACCCAATCCGAATTTGGCTTTGATTTAAACACTTCTAACACTCTCCATAAGGTCTCAAATGACCATTTCCCACTTCACATTAGGTCAAAGACACCATTTACAAGTTTCTCACATTTTTGTCTCCCAAACCCTAGGTCCAAAACCCTAACTCACAATTTTTGCTACATTTTATTAATTCAACACATATAAACTTACTTACTCAACTCATTCATGCTCATGTTTACTTTTAATTCAATCAAATACATGCAATTCTCACCCCTAAATAGGCTGGACGAATTTCCCATATGTTCCCTCAACAATAATTCTCTTTTCATTTTAAATTAAAATTCTAAGCTAAAGTAACTCAAATCATATAAATTTAAACATTAAATTTCAATCTAATGCTTACCTCAACTTGGAGTTTCCTCTTCCCCAATTCCTTCCTTTTCCTCTTTTCTTTCCTTGCTCAAACTTCTTTTCAAGTTGCCTAGACAAGCTTTAACTATGGTGGCTTACTTTTCTATGGTGAAATCTTATAATATGCAAGCTCAAAATTGAGCTTTAATGGAGGTTTTGGTGTGGGAGAGGGAGAGTGAGATGGTTCACGTTTTTGGGAGAAGATGAAGATGACTTTATTTTTTCTTTTCTTTTCTTTTCTTTTCTTTTCTTTTATGTCTTAAGAAGACCAAAAATCAATTTAAGTAAATTTATTAATTATATTCTTTATGGCATCATGCATGATGTCATGCATGATGTCATATCCCAACACCTTTTTTATTTTCTCTTGTTTTTTTTTATTTTTCTATTAGTTTTTTAATTTAATTCTCGATTACAAAATTTTCTTTTCTTTGATTTTATTTGACAATTAGGTCAGGAGTCAGCTCTCGGGGTCAATTAACCAAATTGCCCCTCACCGGTTCAACCCAGTTTGCAAATAATTCAATATTTCTTTCGGTTCCCTGACCTAATTATTTGACTGACTTAACAATTCTTTTTCGTGATTTTCTCTTTTCCACTGTGTTCGTAATGGTCCTAAGGACCGCAGCGTCACATTTTACGGTTCGAAATTTGAGTTTAAATCGACTTCGCAGTCGTTCCCGAGAAGGTCACCCATCGCTGTGACTCTCGGCTCGTTTAACTTCTTATGTTCTGTTTTTCTTATCTATACTTAACTAATTGACAATTACTAATTATTTGTGTTTATAGTTTATCTAGTTGTCTTAAGGGTGGTTCTAATCCCCTTAATTATCCGGACCGACACCGGTCACCGGAATAGTGAAATATACCTAGCTATACAAATAGGGGTGTTACATATTGTGTCTAGTTACATTTCCTATTTTGAATCACTCTATTTGGAGTTTTGTAGCTCAAGTTATGGCTTAAACACCATAACTGGCCGGATTGCAAATTTTCCAGATTTTCTGGACTGAACCAACTCCATAGTGTTTTATACACTGACTGCAGGTCAATTTTTGAGCATGTTATGATCAAAATTTGAGTTAGGTTTCTTCATGAAATTTGTAGGTCTATGTCTCAGCTTAGTGATGGTAAAATTTCAGGTCAATTGGACTTTTCTAGACTGAGTTATGACCAAATGAATAAATACTGTTCGTTTAGTCATTTTGCCCAGGCAGAATGCAAGTCACCCGAATTAGGGTAATTTTTAGGTTAACTTGGTTTGGTTTCTGGGCAGGGTTTCCATACCAAAGTTGTGCCATTATGTGTCTAGTTTCATGTCTAACTGGCTTGCACCAATTGAACCTCTACAACTCCATTTATAATTGCCCAAACCTGCTAGACTCATACTCAGTCTTGCAGGTCAGCCAAGGCAGCTCACGCAAACTCAAATACCAATCCACAACTCACTTCTTTTCCTCCACACACACATTCAAATGGTCACTAATTGACCATTACAAGGTTAATAAATCATCACATGAGCAAACCCTAGAATTATTCAAGTGTCCAATTTTTCATTTTATCCATGCACAATTATTGCATTTCATTTACTTAATTATGTTCAATCCCTCATCCACTACTAAAGGCTGCTCATAACCAATTTTCTACTAAGAAAAATCATCAAATCCTAGCTAACCCTAGCTGCCAAAATTTGTAAGGTGCACACACACACTTGTTTGTTTTATTTTCTTATATTTTCTACACAATTCATGCCATTGAACATGAATTAAAGCAAAAGGAATAAGAATTGGACACTAACCTTGTTGGAGCAGAATTTTAAGCCAAGTAAACTCTCTTTTTTCTTCCTCTTTTGGTTGCCTAGAGGATATTCAATTTTCTAGGTTAATTTTTTGTGAAGCTAGGTAAGGATTTCAAGTAAGATTTGGTGAGGTTTAAAGCTTTCATAAGCTTTAATGGAGGTTGGGTATGGAGGAGAGGAAACGGTTGGTTTAAGGAAGGAGAAGAAGCAACTGATTTTTTTTTTTCTTTTTTTCTGCCCATTAAGTCATTTTAAATAAGTTAGTGCCATGTGTCAAAGTTTGATTGGGTGGGAGGATTTTAATGACATCATAATGATGTCATAATTTCAATTTCTTTTATTTTCTTTTCTTTTCTTGTCTACTTAATTTTAATTTAATTTTTAGCAATATTTATTTACATTTTGTGTCATGATAATTATTTACTTAACTGGACAAGTCGGCCAAAAATCACCTCTAAAGGTGAAATTGTAACACCCCCGTTGCATAGCCTGGTATATTTCACTGTTCCGGTGACCGGTATCGGTCTGAATAATTAAGGAGATTAGAATCTCGTTTAAGACAACTTGAGAAGCCATAAACATAAATAATTAGTAATGTTTAATTAGTTAACTACAAATAAGAAAAATAGAACATAAGAGGTTAAACGAGCCGAGAGTCACAGCGATGAGTGACCTCCTCGGGAACGACTGCGAAGTCGTTTTAAACTCAAATTTCGAACCGTAAAAAGTGACGCTGCAGTCCTTAGGACCCTTATGAACACAGTGGAAAAGAGAAATATTGGATTATTTGTAAACCGGGATGAACCGGCGAGGGGCAATTTGGTCAATTGACCCCGAGAGCTGACTCCTGACCTAACTGTCAAATAAAATCGGAGAAAAGAAAATTTCGGAATCGAGAATTAAATTAAAGAACTAATAAAAGAATAATAAAAAGAAAAAAAAAAGAGAAAGAAGATGGAAAAGTCAAAGTTGATGACATCATGAATGATGTCATAAACAAATTAATTAAGTGAATTATTTAATTGGACTTTTTGTGGTCTTCCATACACTAAAATAAATAAAGAAAAGAAATGAAAAAAAAAAATCAATTTTGGTCTTCTTTCTTCCCTTTTGCCGTCCCATTCCTCTCTTCCCACTCCTTCACCATATTTCACCATTGTTGAATAAAAGCTTGAATTTCCCTATCTTAACCTATAAATTCACAAAGTCTCCACAAAAAAATTTCTCCTTACATGTTGAGAGAGCATTAGAGAGTAAAAAAAAGAAGAAAGACTTGAAGAAAGGGGAGCCGAAAAATCCTCCAAGCAAGGTTAGTATATTAAACTCCTTACTTTCCATTTTAAATGCATAATTAGTGGTTGAAAGTGAGCTTAGAACTTGATTAAATGAAATAAAAACATGGGAGAAGGACCAAACTGAAATTTGGGCAGCTTGAGAGGAGTATGATTTACATGAATTTGATGCATTAGAATGAGTTTAAAAGCTTTGATTAGTTGAATGGTTAAGGTTAGGTGCACTAGTTGTGATTAAATGCATGAGATGGAAGAGCTAGGTTTTGAATGTTAGGGTTTTGAGGCAAAAATTTGGAGAAGTGCATAAATGGAATGTTGGACCTATTGTGAAGTGAAATAATGGTCAATTATGACCAAATAAGTTGTGTGGGAATGGTAGATAATTAAGCCAAATTCGTAGGTCAATGGTCATGCTGCTGGCAGCATGACCAAACCTACTTTGAAGGACCAAAACTCAAATTTTACAAGCCTAATGGATATGCCACCAATTGGAGATGAAAATAGACATAAAAGAGCACAATTTTCATTAAGGAACCATGGCCAAAAACTGACCAAAACTTGGTGAAACTTGGTGAAACAATTGACCAAAGTGAATTGATAGCAGGCTGCCCCTGCACTAAACTGACCAAATGAACAGTAACTGTTCATTTGGTCATAACTCGAGCTAGGTAGGTCAAATTGACCTGAAAGTTTACCAGCAATTAGATATGATATAGACCTAAAACTTTCATGAAGAACACCAACCCAAATTAGGCCATTAACTCATTCAAATCATTGAGCAAAGTTAAATTTACTGTACTGAGATTCTGCAGAATTTTCATTGAGCAGCAATGTTTGGATGGTTATAACTCTCTCTAGAAAACTCGGATTTAGGCGATTCTTGAACCAATGGAAACCTAAGACATAGTACAACATTTCATATGAAGAAAGTGAGACCAAATTATGAACTTAACTTGATCAAATTATTAACCAAAATTAGACCAAAAATCTGCCAGCACCAAAATCTCAGTATGAACAGTACACGTGAACAGTAAATTATTTTGGCCATAACTTGAGCTACAAAACTCCGATTGGGGTGATCCAAAAATGAGAATACACTTAAGACAATAAGGAACATTTTCTATGAAGAAAGTTTTGTTAAATTCCAACAGTAGATCGACCAATGGAACAGTGAAACTTCGGAGAACCAAAACCGAAAATTGGCAATTTTGCCAAAATGACCTAAGCTTTAAACAAATGACCAAAACCAACAAGTTTGGTGACCAAAATGTGGTATGTGGGTGAAGTTGGAGTTCCCATACCCATTAAGCCTTAGAAAGTCAATAATTTGACTTGAATAGTGCAGTGAATAGTAACCCAAAACACAAAATTTCGAGAACGTCGAATTTAACACGTTAGAGCTAGGTAAATGTGAAGTTAAGTTTATTTTGGATTTATTTTAAGTTTTAGTACTGAAACATTGGAAAATTTTGTGTTTCAGTGGAAAAGAATACCGGGACAGAACCCGAGGAGTCGAGTCAAGGCCAACAAAGTACTCGTTTGAGGTTTGTGCACAACATATACTTTTATAATCATCTTTTGCATATCGTTTTGAATAATATGAAATATTGGATTATGGCATTTTATGATGTTTGATCTAAATTGTTGAAAGTTATTATGTATATTTGAAAAGACAATGTTTAGCAAATTGTTAAGATAAGTTTTGAAACCACAGTGTCATGACCACATATTTGAACACCTCACTAGCACGACCAGTGGGGGTAATTAGTTTCGAATTTTGATTCCTTCTCTGGAGAAGTGTTGAGGTGTGCCAGTAGAAGAGGATGTGAATGGATATCCATATATTTGAGCTAGCTAGCCTTGTGATATGATTTCTCTTTAGCCTCTGGCTATTGAGATTCATGTGATTTCTCTTTAACCTCTGGCTATTGAGATTCTATTTGTTTCGAATGGCATGATCTAGCTGTGGGTTTTATGAAATGTGTTTTGATACTTTGAAATGAACTTGGTTTACATGTAAAATCTTACAATGCATGATGGTATTTAATTTTCATGTTTAGCCAAATTTTTGAATGAATGTGCTTTAAGTTTTGCATAAAGATTATTTTAGTATATTGTGTACCACTGAGTCCTAGTACTCAGCGATAGCTTTTATTGCTGTCGCAGATACAGAAACTAGAGGAGCAGCAGACTGAGCTGCTGAGGTGTGAGAAGCTACCAGCCTAAAGTTTTCGAGTATAATTTATACCCTAACTGTAAATACTTCTTTTGATGTATATATTGCACATAAATGTATAGACATGTAAAAATGGGTCTTGAGCAGCTTGTACACAAATTTGTATGAAGTTTGTAATAAAGTTTAGTTTGTGTTTCTTTTGATATAAATTTGTAAGGTTGTGTATAAATTATTTTGTTTTTAATGAAATATGAATGATATTGATTGACAGTATTTTGAGAAATTGATTGAGTTTGATTGTGAAACCGAAGTAGTGGTTGAGAAAAACTTTTAGAAGTGCTTTTTACAGGTATTCGAAGAACGGTTTTCTCAAAATATAGAGGAAACTCTGTCAAAATTTTTATAAGATTTGCGGAAAACTAAAATGGCCAAAAATATTAATTAGTTTTAATTTCAACTAAATGTTTTAAATACTTATTAGAAATGCTCACCACTTGTCAAAGATAAGAAAATTGTTTTAAAATCTCTTGTAGGGTACTTAATGAGTTATCGGTAGGTGAAGTTCTGTAGTTCATTAGGTATTCTACGGGATCATGTTATGCCTTACAGAGGGGTAAGGTGTGACAGAAATGACCAAAATGCCCTCCATTTAGCTTAACAGACTAAAATTATCTGCACCGATTGAAAATTTTTCCTAAGCATTTTCTTGGCATTCTAATTCCATAGGAACCTCAATAACCCTTCTCTGGAGTCCCAAAAATTATTTTATGAATTTTTCCCAAGGTCTAGGGCTTCTCGTTGCGAGAACCACAACTTTCCACTGGGTTACCCATCGCTAGGGCACCAGCTCATTTAACTTAGTTGTATTTTATTTCTAAAATTTTTCCTAAATTTTTCTTATTAACATTTGAGTTAATTATGGTTCCTCACTTTAGTTTAAATATTTTTCCAGACATTCTAGCTGTTCGGACTGACACCGGTTACTGGAACAGTAGAATGTACGGAGTTACTACAGGGAGGGTGTTACAGTCCAGGTAAGTTAATTGGCCACAAATAATTCCACAAAACTTGAAAAATTGTGATACAAATTTCCCAACGATTATAAGATATAGGAAAACAATTTCTATGAAGATCACCATGCCTAAAAGTGACTACAACATATTCCATTAATTAGGTAAATTTTAAGCCCAAAAGCTGCCTAGTTAAGGAATCAGAATCTGGAAATGAATCAGTTATGGTTATCCGACCATACCTTGATTTCAAAAAATCAAATTGACATGATTCAAAAAGAAAAATAAAGATAAGATCTAGAGGAACAACTTCCATGAAGGAAGTGTGGCCAAACAGTGGCTAAAAACTGATTACATGGATAGGTAAAATTAAGACATAAAAATTGAAACCAAAGAAGGATCCATGAGATAAATTATCTTATGGTGAGGAATTTAACCCTAACAAGCCATTAAATACTAAACCACATGAAAGGGGTATGTGGGACCTATTTTTCCACTATAAAGTGATATGAACATTTCAAATAAATAAGTAATAATGTGTAATTGCCCATAGTATACCTAGACTTATTTATTTAATTTGGATCAATTACTATACCAATTAGAGACTACATATGGCAGTACTGCTCATAAGAATAATCATTAAAAGATAAAATTTGTCTGACATGATTATTCTGCAGGCTGTATGGCTACCCGTTGGCCAATGTGCCTAATATTATATATAGCTTAAGTGCCTGCCCGCAGGCTTCATGCCTGACATGACCGACGTATATTGGATAGACATATAGCTGTCTAACTAGTATACTCCCGTGTATCCAGCTTTTATAATTTGTTATAGGTCACTTGGGTACTGATAATGATTAATTAAGACTTAATATACAATAAGTAAACAGAAAAGATCCCGATAATTTCAATTGTTTACAAAGTGCAATAAAAATGTAAAATACCTAGAAATTATGAATTGCCATATAGAATTATTATTTCAATTGTTTAATTATTGTTATTATAAATTATGCACCACTAAGCGTTATGCTTAGCTTATTGGATTTCCATCGCATTGGTACTAGAGACCAGTCCCAGCAGCCGTAGCAACAGCAGCAGTAGTGCTCATACAGAGGCCGATCAGATTTGCCAGTGTCTTCTACTCACCTCGACAGTTGTAATTTTGTTGGTAGGGCCCATATATGTCTAGATTTTGTCTTTTTGGTTCTTTGTACATAAACCCATGATGTATTTCATTTTGGATTGTAATTAAATTTTAAGATTGTAATGTAAACTTATAAATTATTGTCTATGAATTTCTATATGAATACAATAGATGATACTTTTTGGAGAACTTATAAATAATTGTTAATGATATGATACAGTAGAATATAATATGAAAAAGTGTGAAATGAAATGAACATGTTAACAGGTAATTAGTGGAACCCACCAAATGTTAACAAAATAGGGGAGGCTCTGTCCGGGTCTCCACAGAAACAAGTTATAAAAAAAAAAAATTCTACATATGGATTACCTGTTTTAAATGATATTAAAATTTTACAATGGATATGATAAGACAAGATAGGATGCTCCGGTACCGAATGTGGCACTTCTTGCTCGGCTATACAATAGACGGGTAAGGGGCGTCATAGAAACTTCTTGAATCATTTAACAAAGAATAACTTATCAATCTACTTTAGGAGATACTTACTGGATGTTGCAAATCAGATACGCTTGATTGCTGATAAGGATCTCATATGCTAGAATATATGATAGGCAAATTATAGTTCAATATTTTTTTATCCTTTTTTAAAATTAAAGGGCTTATTTGTCCCTAAAATAGTAAAAGGACTTATGTGATCTATTATTAAAATTTGAAAGACTTCTTTGATCTTTTTTAAAAGTTGAAGGGCTTAATTGGAGCTGGAATTACTTTAAGAATTTATATGACTATTGGCCCATACATTAAAGGCTAAACTAGACCATTTGCCTTTTATTTTTTATATTTTTACATAAAAATTAACTTATTATGTTAAAAATTAATTTTTATCTAAATGTTTTTAAATTTTAATTATTAAAACCTTATCTCATGCAAACATACTAATAGTTATTTAAAATTCTTTTTACTTCGTCTTCTAAGAAATTTAAAATTCTTATATTTCTACTCATCATAATATCTCTAAAAATTAACCATTTTTTAATTAAATTATATATATACATACCAATAGACGCTCGGATCAAAAAGTTAACAAACAAACAAAGAATTAATATATTAAAGTTAGAGAAATATCAAAAGATAATTAGATGAAAGATGAAAGCATAAAACAATCAGAGCATAAATAGGGCGGTAGAACGAACCACAATAATAATAATTAATAAGCAAAGATTAAAATGGGTAGTAGAACCAGCCACATTAATAATAATTTATAAGCAAAGATTAAAATGGGCAGTAGAACCAGCTATAGTAATAATAATTAAACTCAAAGATCAAAATATTTAGTAAAATGTACTTTGATTGAAACTTTAAAACTGATACTTACATATAGGAGATAGAATTTAAGTTAAAAGGCTAAGCAAATGATACACTTATATTATATAGATGTTTTAAGCACAATTGTATAATATTTAATGGCATTTAGATAGGTAATTGCATACATATTTGATAATTTTATTAGTTTTTATAAACTTCACTGATCCACACTAAAATCTATGTTTTCTATAACGTCCTGAACTTCTAAGCTTTGAACAGTACTATTTTCAGTCCATGAATAGTACTATTTAAAGATAGTTTGAGGGCTCAAAATGAAATAAAAATAAATTGAAATAAGCAGTAGAAAAATCAAAGTGACTATTGGGTTATGAACTTAAATGTCATTATCGAAAAAGATAGACTATAACCCGATGAGGGGCATTTTGGTCATTGGACACCCAGAGTTGACTTTTGACCTAAATATCCATTAAAATGAATGAAATTAAAATGCTGAAAATGAATTAAAAATATGAGGTGTTTAGGGAAATAAATAAATGGACATAAAGGGAATTAAAGGATTTGATATAATTAAAATTATATTAATTAATTTTAATTAAAAATTATAACAAATTAAAATTAGACAACATATATATAAGAGACAAAATGATTAAATGAATCAAAAAAGTAGTCTTCTTCTTCTTCCTCTTTACCTAGCTTGGCCGAACCTCCCTCCATAGCTCCTTCCACCATTTCTTCTCACTTTAAGCTTGATTTCTCTTGAATTCTCATCATATTTTCTCAAGTCCCCAACACTCAAACTTGTTCTTGAACCTTACTATGTCACACCTTATCCCTGGTAAGGCATGACATGTTCCTGTAGTATACCTAATGAATTACCAAACTCTACTTACTGATAACCCATTATTTATGCTAGAAAGGATTTTAAAACAAATCATAGCTTTTTATCTTATCAATTTTTTTGTGGAAAACTGCATGAGAATAGTTAAAATTCCATGTAAACATTCATTGGAAATAATGATAGACTAAATATTACAAAAGTTACATTTTCATAAGTCTCAAAGTAAAATACAAAATAGTTACAAACTCAAAATGTGATAGTAATGCAATGCTTTTAAATACAAACTGCTCAATGTCCGTACATCCATACGTATAGGTATAAAATACATTAAAAAGAAATTATAGGGGTATATCTATGATATATACCCACAATCAAAACCAAAATGCTGCTTTTAAGTCTCTCACTCAACAGCCTTTTCCTTTCCATTTCCTGCGACAGCATAAATAAGCTATCGCTTAGTATATCACTTATTGGTGCACAACTAATAACTTTAAAACTTAAAATAAAGTAAAACTTGTTAAGGCATAATAAATCACATCCTTCTTAAGCATGAAAACATCACAATAGTTCTAAGTTTATAAGAGCCATTTACTGGAATAACATTTCAAATGAGAAATCACACTTCATAAATCACAATTCACAAGCATTAATGTTGCCAACATCAACACACAGTTCAGGCCATGACACAAAATTTCACAATCAGTGTCATGTTGTACACCACGACAAAGCAATCTCAGCCTCACTAACCGTTATTAATGAGGAAAGGGCTAGCTAGCTAATGAGTACTCATGTAGTTTTACCCTACTAACCGTTACTAATGGATGGCATAATCAATATATGGTATTAACCACATGTAGCCATTACTATTGGGTGAGTTCCAAAAGGGACTGTCATGCTAACTGTGGTTTCAAAATAGTTTCCAAAATTCTACCACTCAACAATCATATTTATAAAACAATAAACACATTTAAATTCATCATAATATCCATATAAAGGTGGCAACACTCAAATTTCTTAAATGCAAGAAAAAAACTATAATTTAGTCAAAGTAAACTTTTTCAAAGCAAACTCATTGAAATAAACACATTCCAAACAATTTACAAGTTTAAAAACGAAGAAAAGGTTAGTTGTGCACAAACCTTAAATGTCTCCTTTCTTTTTACTCACTATTCCTTGTCCGTCTCAACCTCTTTCTCTACTAAAAATAAACAAATAGAATGTCTCAATACGCACCTCAATTGCTGTCAAGAACTCATTACATGAATGTCTAATGCATCTCAAATTAGCTTTGCAAATTTTAGAGAGTTTTGGTTTTGGACAGCTTGGTGCCCCAATCTTTGAACCCAATTTTTACATAGTTTCAATCATAATTTGATGAGGTGTTCTTCATAAAAATTGTTCATCTGGGTCTTAACTTTATTTTCATTTTTGAGTCGCCTAATTTGGAGCTGTGTAGCTCAAGTTATGACCAAAACACGGTTACTGTTTATGTTACTATTCACCCTGCAGTTTCAGTTCTGGCAGATTTAATGATCCAACTTCGTTCAGCAATTTGATCAAGTTAAGTCCATAATTTGGTCTAATGTTCTTCATACAAAGTGTTCTACTATTTCTTAGGCTTCCATAAGTTCAAGAATCGCCTAAATTGAAGTTTTCTAAAGAGAGTTATGACCATGCAAAATTTACTATTTATATGATCAATATGCAAATTTCCAAATCTTTTACAGATTTGGTGATTCAAATTTGCTTAGCAATTTGATTGGGTTAAGTCCATAATTTGGCCTTAAGTTCTTCATATGAAATGTTCTACTATGTTTTAAGTTTCTATCGATTCAAGAATCACTAAAATTGGAATTTTCTAGAGAGAGTTATGGCCATGCAAAATTTACTGTTCATGTGCCTAATTCTGTAGGTTCCAGAATTTTGTCTCCAAGTTCAAGCCAAGTTTTAGGCAATTTTTGGGCAGTTTCTGGGTTAGGCCTCTTCATGATAATTCTAGCCCTATGTCTTAAGTTTCATTTCCAATTGGTTTCACACCAGTTGAAGTTGTGTAGCTCAATTTATAGGCCGTCAAACACACTAAACTCAGTGTGAAAATTCTGCCCTAGGTTCAAATTTTCATTTCTTCATTTATTCCCACAAACTAACCTCAATTCACATTTAATTCACCCAAAATGACTATAATTTAGCATTGACACATCAATGGCACTTCCTAGCACAAACCCCACAATTTTCAAACACTAAAGTTTGTAATTTTCCCTAATCCTACCATTTCATTACTTCCATTCATAAACCTAAAGTCAATTCAAACTAAATAAACCTCAAATGATCATAATTTAAAACTACACACACCAATTTCACTCTCTAGCACCCAAGCTCCAATTTTCTCATGAACTCTAATCTCCCATAATTAAATTTATACACATTTCTTGCAATTTTTTTGCCCCAATCATGTATACTACTTCAACTAAGCTTAATTTCATCATTAATTTCATTTAAAGACATCAAACCCTAACTTTTCTTCAATTTGGCTAAAATCCTAGTTTAGATTTCATACATATTTTCTTTCATTTTCTTATGAAATTTCATCATAATCTAACTTAATTTAAGGTTTGTATAATTAAATGAGCATTAAAGAACTTACCTCTTGATGACTTCCTTCCAACTCCCTAAATCTTCAATTTTCTTCTAATCTCTTATTTCCCCTTGCTTTTAATCTTTCAGTCAAAGATCTCTTTGATGTTTACTATAAGTTAGATAGAAAACTCATTGAATATAAGTAAGGGATTGAGCTTGGAGGATGGGTGTCTATGGAGGAGGAAGAAAGAAGAAGAAAAAAATAATGAAAGAGGGAGAAGGGAGGTGGGGCGGCATGAATGGTAGAGGAAGGGAGGGTTTTGTCTTCTTTTATACCTATTTTATTTCTTTTAATTAACAATTTAATTTAATTATCAAAAGCCCATGAGTCATAATTTTATATTTTGTCTTAATGAAAATGAAAATTTAAGTTTTCACTTCTTAAATTTCTCCTTACACATTTTTACTTGAATTTTTCCTCAAAAATTTATTCATAATTCAATTTATTATTTTCATTTACTTAAATTGACATTTTGGTAAAAAATAAACTCTTAAAGTGAATTGACCAAAATGCCCCTTATCGAGTCATAATCCCTTTTTTATAATATACCCGGTGAGTCCTTATATTTTTGAGTCATTTGAATTTTTATTGTGTCTATCTCAATTAATTTTTTATTTATTTTTGGTCCTCAAGGTGTCTTTGAATAGTACTAGTCACGAACCAAAAATGGTACTATTCATAACTCGGAGGTTCGGGGTGTTACAATTCTCCCCTCCTTAAAAAAAAAATTTGTCCTCAAAATTTACCTGGTCTTAGTCTCTGAATAGCTGTGGGTGCTGTCTCCTCATGTCCTCCTCATGATCCCATGTAGCCTTCTGGCCTGAATGATGGTTCCACAACACTTTGACTAGAGGTATCTGTTTGTTCCTCAGCTGTTTTACCTCATATGCCAATATATTTCTGGGCTTGTCATCATATGTTAGGTCTGGATTCACTTCAATCTCCTCTACTAGCAAAATGTGAGAGGGGTCTGATATGTACCTCCTCAACATGGAGACATGGAAGACATTGTGAATCTTTTCCAACTCCGGAGGTAATGCAAGTCTATATGCCAATGGACCTACTCTTTCTAGAACCTCATACGGCCCAATGAAGCGAGGACTTAGTTTACCGTTTCTACCAAACCTCATGATCCTCTTCCATGGGGAAACTTTCAGGAACACCATGTCACCCACACTGTACCAAATATCTCTTCTCTTTAGGTCAATATAGGACTTTTGTCTCTCTGTTGCAACTTTGAGTCTATCTCTAATGAGCTTATCTGTAACACCCTTCACCCGTTTACAGTGTAGCCGAGCAAGGCATGCTACACGGCATGCCAGAGCACCTAGTTTGTGATTATCTCATTTTTTGAACTCAATTTTAAGTAGGAAGTCTTTGTATGATATTCATAATATACTGATTCTATTTTCATACTTTAATAAAATCAGTGTTTTAAAAATGGTAATAAAAAAAATCCAGTAAGGTGCCGTCTGTATTTCGGACAAACTGTCCTTCTAAACCTATTAAAAATAGTTCAATATGATAATCTCAATCTTCAAACTAATTTTTAAATCTTAAAATTTCATAGTTTCAAAATACAAGCCATCGTAATTTACATTCATCCAAACACTCTCCATAGGAGTTTAATATGTATAAATTATTATAAACCAAGTTTTATAATATACATATTACATAACAAAATGTCAAAATATAACTGATAGTCATTACACAAGATCCTAAGTCCTACAATGTATGCAGTGTAGTGCAGATAACTCTGGACTCCTGTGCAGATCTGATGTCTCACTCGGTCGTAGGTCTGCTAGGCTCTCCAACTGTGTCTGCAATACCTACGCATAGCAAAAGCAACGCATTAATCAATTGTGCTTAGTGGTGCCAAATATAAAAAAATATACACGAAAATAAAATAAATGAATTGTTTATGAATTTATGAAATCGATATTCTTTGTAGTTGCTATTTCTACTTTTATTTGTTAACCTTTTTTTTTTTTGCTAATTTTGGTAGTACTGTATATCGATAAACTAAATTTAGTTATTTGAATTTAATAATGCTTAAATTAACTGCCCGTGTAGCCTATATATCTTGACCGGTGGATAAATGGATATCTTGCCTTTGGTTATAGTACCTCATTTGTCACACCATCGGTCACAAAGTATCTCCCTGTGTGCAAACAATGTGGCTAAAAAGCCATATAGTCAATCAGGTGATAAGCCAAGTATAATAATACAATCCGTATAGCCGTAGGCTATTAAAATCACAGTGCGGCATAATAAGCTGTAAAAATACAGTATGTTATAAAGCTATTTACAGAAAAGCTGTCAATATCCTATTGGCATGCCAACCTATCAAAACTAGTCAACTAGGCAAATTAGGGCACATTACAAATTAATTGTTTAATTCTTCATTTTTAGAGTTTACTGGCTATTATGTAATTTACAAGTCAATGCAAATATTGACCTTTTTAAATATCATGGATAAGTTGATTCTCATATCAGCGTGTCACAATTTATAATTCAATATGCTGCCAATATAGTTCAATTTACCCTTTTTACAAGTTAGCATTTATTGTCAAATTACTTCAAGCTTCATTGTATGTAAATATCAAATTTTCAGTTTTAGTTTGCTAGATTGGTCTAGCTTAATGTTCTATTTATCTTGATTTTTAGCTTCTGGTCAAAAAAGCAAAATTGTAGCTCTATGTCTTATTGAACTTTTGGCACAAATTTCAGGTCATTATGTGTAACACCCTTATTTGCATAGCCTGGTATATGTTACTGTTCCGGTGACCGGTGTCAGTCTGGATAATTAAGAGAATTAGAACCACGCCTAAGACACCTAGTTAAGCCCTGAACTCAAATAATTAGTAAATGTCAATTAGTTAAGTATAAATAAGAAAAAAATAACATAAGAAGTTAAATGAGCTGAGAGTCACAGCGATGGGTGACCTTCTAGGGAAGGGCTGCGAGGTCGATTTAAACTCAAATTTCGAACCGGAAAATATAACGCCGCAGTCCTTAGGACTATTATGAACATAGTGGAAAAGAGAAAATCACAAAAAAGAATTGTTAAGCCAGTCAAATAATTATGTCAGGGAGCCAAAAGAAATATTGAATTATTTGCAAACCGGGTTGAACCGGCGAGGGGTAATTTGATCAATTGACCCTGAGAGCTGACTCCCAACCTAACTGTCAAATAAAATTAGAGAAAAGAAAATTTCAGAATAAAAAATTAAATTAAAGAACTATTGAAAAATTAAGGAAAAAGAAAAAGAATAAAAATGGGACTTATTACATCACCTTTATGACATCATCATGATGTCAAAACTAATTTCATTTTTTGCTATTTTTATGTCTTTTAAAATTGCTTTTGACTTGGTCATTTTATGTCTTTTAAAATTGCTTTTGACTTGGTCAATTTAGGTGGGAAAATTAAAATTAGTTTTGAGATCATGATGATGGCATAAAGGTGATGTAATAAGTCCTATTTTTATTCTTTTTCTTTTTTTTTTTAATTTTTCAATAGTTCTTTAATTTAATTTTTGATTCCGAATTTTCTTTTTCCTGATTTTATTTGACAGTTAGGTCGGCAGTCAGCTCTCGGGGTCAATTGACCAAATTACCCCTCACCGGTTCAACCCGATTTGCAAATAATTCAATATTTCTTCCGGCTTCCTGACCTAATTATTTGACTGGCTTAACAATTCTTTTTTTTTTTTAATTTTCTCTTTTTCACTGTGTTTGCAATAGTTCTAAGGACCGCGGCGTCACATTTTCCGACTCGAAATTTGAGTTTAAATCAACCTCGCAGCCCTTCCCGAGAAGGTCACCCATCGCTGTGACTCTCGGCTCATTTAACTTCTTATGTTCTGTTTTTCTTATTTATACTTAACTAATTGACAATTACTAATTATTTATGTTCAGGGCTTAACTAGGTGTCTTAGGCGTGGTTCTAATTCTCTTAATTATCCGGACTGATACAGGTCACCAGAATAGTAACATATACCAGGCTATGCAAATAGGGGTGTTATATTCTGAGTTGTATAGACCAAGATATGGTTAATTTATTAAAGCTGAACAGATTGCATCTTTAGTACAAAATTTGGTCAATTTTAGGTCAAATTCAGTTCTGACAGTTTTGGTACCCGAACTTGGGCAAGCAGTTTGGCTTGGTTCTGGTTATTTCTGGGCTTTGGTGTCTGCATACGAATTATAACTCTATGTCTAAGCTTTCCATGGTAAAAATTTCAGGTCATTTGGACCTATTTAGAGTGAGGTATGGTCATCTTAGTGACTATTGTTCATATAGTCAAAAATCTGGGCTTGCACTTACAAATTCCGGATTAGGTCATTTTTAAGGTCAGTTTCTAGGCAGAATTTTGATAACATTTCTGCATGAAAGTTGGCCTATTTTGTGTCTAGTTTTACCTCCCATTGGCCTCATACCAATTGGGGTCACCAATTGTCACTTATGGTTCAATTACATACTGCCTTCACAACACAATTTGCACACAAAGAACAATTCCAAATAACACTTCTCCTCCTTCCAAAATTACAAATACACATTCATAACACTTCTATACCATTCATCATATCTCATTCATGTCCATTTGGGCAGAATATACAAGTGCTCCATGTAGATTATACAAACCTAATTTGCAAAGTTAAATTTAACATAATATATACATGAAAACACTTTATTATAACATATACCTCCCAATTATTACTTCACATATACTACCCTCAATTCATCTTCACCATAATTCATCAAGAAAATTCATGAAACCAAACACTAATTCATGAATTTAAAGGTTGCCAAAAGGGGCAGTTTACTATGGTATACAAATTGCTTTCCAAACCGTTAATTTCAAGTACACAATGTACATATACATGGAAACTAAATTGCTACAACTTTAAAATGACTAAATCAACATTATTTTCCATCCATTAGAGGTAAGAAAAACTCAAGCAACATAGGTTCTCATGGCTGCCAAATTGAACAATACAATAACTCAATAAATTCTTCCATTCTCTTCACCATTCAACTCACCTCAACCTAAACATGAAGTTTACTAAAGAAAGGGAGGGGATTTGGACACTTACTTCTTTTGGAGCTTACTAAAAACTCACTAAATCCCTTTCTTTTTGCTTCCAATGGCTTCCTCAAGCTGAATGCATAAGCTTTAATGAAGACATTAGTGAGAAAGGATGGCTAGAACATGAATGTATAGTGGTCCTTCCATGGTCGGTTATGGAGTTCTTCCATGGTGAGCTTCAGCTGGTTTTGTGGAAGGTTGAAGATGATTTAAATTTTGCCCAATTCAACTTTAATATGTCCCATATTTTAAGGTTAGTGGAGCACTAAACAATAATTTAATGTTAATGATGTAAAGTTTCACAATTTACATTTTATGCCTCATTTCTTTCACTATTAATTTAATGTACCTCATTTTAATTTTCATGAAATTTTCAAAGTGTAATATCATTTATTTTTAATGGAAATTGAGGTGAAAAGGCAGCTCTAGGTGTCAAATGACCAAAATGCCCCTCTTCGAGTTATATTCTCGATTTTTTAGTAACACCGATTTTTGTCTGTTTCTCGATTTTTTGTTTTTCTTTATACTAATTTATTAATTTTTTTTGATATTTCTATGGTCAATTATGTTTCAATAAACCTTTAATTATGTCCCAAAATTTAATTCTGAGGGTTGCCCACAATCCTGGGGTCGGCAATTGCCTTCGCCATAACTTCCCAGTGCAGTCACCCATCGCTACGGTGCTGGCTCGTTTAACTTAGTTTCATTTCCTCTCTTTTATTTTTCTTTAATTTTTCTTGTATTTTCTTTTTATTTATTTCATCATTATATGTCTGTTCACTATCACCGAAGTGTAGTTGCAGATATCCTGACTTGCCCAGGCCAACATTAGGTCACTGGAGCAATAGAACATACAAAATACGTACAGTGGGAATGTTACAACTCTTCCCCTCTAAATAAAAATTTCGTCCTCGAAATTTACCTGATGTGAAGAGCTGAGGGAACTGTTGCCTTATTGTCACCTCGATCTCCCATGTTGCCTCTTCCGTATTGTGGTGCCTGCATAGGATTTTAGCTAGTGGAATTGTCTTGTTTCTGAGCTCTTTTACCTCTCTTGTTAAGATTTTAATTGGTTCTTCTTCATATGTTAGGTCAGGTTGTACAACAATTTCTTCTGCTGAGATGACATTTGAAGGATTTGATCTGTATCTTCTGAGCATCGAGACATGGAACACATTATGTATCTTGTCCAGCTCAGGTGGTAAGACTAATCTATAGGCTACTGGTCCCACATGTTTAATAACTTCATATGGGCCAATGAACCTAGGGCTTAATTTTCCCTTTTTCCCGAACCTCAACACTTTCTTCTATGGTGATACTTTGAGAAATACCTTCTCGCTAACTTCATACTCAATGTCCTTTCTTTTCAAGTCAGCATAAGATTTCTGTCAGTCCGAGGCAATTTTTAAATTAGCCTTTATCAGTTTCACCTTTTTCTCTGTCTGTTTTACTTGGTCTGGCCCCACTAGCTTATCTTCACCCAATTCAGTCTAACATATAGGTGTTCTACATTTTGTCCTATACAGTGCTTCATAGGGTGCCATTTTTATGCTAGCTTGATAGCTATTGTTGTATGCAAATTCTGCCAGTGGAAGGTATCTATCCCAGCTTCCCTCAAACTCAATAACACAACTCCTCAGCATATCCTCAAGGACCTATCACATATGTTTGGTTATTATTATCATTATCATTTCAATTTATTATTTGCAATAACTCAATGAGTTTCAAATTTTACCTGGATTATTCTTTCTGACTGTCCACCCGTCTGAGGATAAAAAGCCATACTAAAATGGAGTTTTGTGCCCAAGAAATCTTGTAATATCTTCCAAAATCTATATGTAAACGTCGGGGCTCTATCAGATATAATGGAAAGTGGAATTCCATGTAATCTAACTATCTCATTGATGTACAATTCTGCTAGCTTTTCCAGTGAGTAGTCAGTTCTAATTAGTAGAAAATGTGCTGATTTGGTCAACTTATCCACAATCACCCATACTGCATCATGCTTCTTCTGAGTGAGAGGTAGACCACTGACAAAGTCCATAGTGACTCGGTCCCATTTCCATTCAGGTATGTTTATAGGCTGTAACAAACCTGATGGAACTTGATGTTCTGCTTTGACTTGCTGACATGTCAAGCATCTAGTTACATAGTCATCTATATCATTACTTATGCCTAGCCACCAGTATCAAAGTTTCAGGTCATGGTACATTTTTGTGCTTCCTGGGTGCATAGCATACACACTATTATGTGCTTCTCTCAGAATACTGGTTTTCAACTCTTTATCATCTGGTACACATACTCTTTCTTTATAGTACAGGCACCCATTTTCTTTCACTTCATATTTAGTTTCCTTTCCCTCAGTGATTTTTCCCATAACAGCCATTAGTTTCTCATCTGCCTTTTGCCCATCCTGTATCTGTTGTAACAGATTTAGCTTCACTTGCAACTCAGCTAAAATAACTCCTTCATGAGTTAAGGACAATTGGCCATTTAGAGATCTTAATGCTACAATAGATTTTCTGCTTAAGGCATCAGCGACTACGTTTGCCTTCTCAAGGTGGTAGTCAATCACACAATCATAATCTTTCAGGAATTCAATCCATTGCCTTTGTCTCAAATTAAGTTCCTTCTAGGTTGGCAGATACTTCAGACTCTTATGGCCGGTGTATATGTAGCATTTTTCTCCATATAAGTAATGCCTCCATATCTTCAATGCGAAGATAATTGCTGCTAACTCCAAATCATGAGTAGGGTAATTCTTTTCATGTGGCCTTAACTGCCTGGAAGCATATGCAACCATTTTCCCCTCTTGCATGAGTACACACCCTAACCCATTATGTGAGGCATCACTGTAGACTACGAAGTCTTTTCCTAACACTGGCTGTGTTAACACTAGTGCCTCTGTTAACATAGTCTTGAGCCTCTCAAAACTGGCTTCACGCTTGTCATTCCAGTCAAATTCATATTCTTGTGTAGTAATTTGGTCATTGGAGCAGCTATCAGGGAAAATCCCTTTACAAATCTTCTATAATATCTAGCTAACCCAAAGAAACTTCTGATTTAAATTGTATTTCTGAGAGGCTTCCATTCCATCACTGCTTCAATCTTCTTGGGATCCACTCTAATCCCTTCAGCTGATACTACATGTCCAAGGAATGCAATCCCATTCAACCAGAACTCACACTTGGATAATTTAGCATATAGTTTCTTCTCTTTTAGAGTCTATAGAACAATTCTCAAATGTTCATCATGTTTTGTTTTATCCTTGGAATACACTAGGATGTCATCAATGAAGACCACTACGAAACGATCTAAGTATGGATGGAAGATACAGTTCATAAGGTCCATGAATGCTGCTGGGGCGTTTGTTAACCTAAATGGCATCACCAGGAAATCATAATGACCATAGCTGCTTCTGAATGCAGTCTTAGGCACATCTGCATCACTAACCCTTAGCTGATGATACCCTGATCTGAGATTAATCTTAGAAAACACACCGGCTCCCTTCAATTGATCAAACAGATCATCAATTCTAGGCAACGAGTACTTATTCTTCACTGTTACTTTGTTTAACTGTCGATAGTCAACACATACCCTCAGTGTCCCATCTTTCGTCTTAACAAACAGTACCGAAGCTCCCCACGGTGACACACTGGGGCATATGAACCCCTTGTCTAGTAATTCTCACAGCTGGATTTTTAACTCTTTCAATTCAGCAAGTGCCATCCTATATGGAGCAATTGAAATCCGAGCTATACCCGACATAATCTCAACAGCAAATTCAACTTCCCTTTCTGGTGGCAAACTAGGCAATTCCTCTAGAAATACCTCAGAGAAATCCCTTACTGTGGGTATGTCAGACAAGTTAAGTTTACCCTGCCTAGTGTCAACCACGTGTACCAGATAGGCTTCACACCCTTTTCTCATCCATCTCCTTGCAACTGTAGCTAAGATGAAATTGGACAAGAAATCTATCCTTTCACCCACAACTGTTATTTCTTCATTCTCAGTAGTTTTCAGAGAGATTCTCTTCAATTTACAATATACCATTACATGATGATGGGATAACCAGTCCATTCCCAAAATCACGTCAAATTCATGGAAAGGCAATTCTATTAAGTCTGCTGAGAACTCTTTCCCTTGAATCTTCAATGGACAGCGCTTATATTCCTTGTTTACTACCACACTGTGGCCTAGCGGATTTGTGATCAGGATGTCTTGGTCACTTTCATCTATTGATATTCCCTTTTCTACGGGCAGCTTGATATAAATATATGAATCAGTAGAACCTGGATCTATTAATGCATGTACAAAAGTATTATAGAGGAGGAACATATCCTTGATGACATCTGGAGCATCCTGTTCCTCCTGTGCCCTTACCTGGCTTTCTACCCCTTGGAGCTGGAGGGGCAGGCCTATCAGTTGATACTGGAGTAGATGTAGCAGTTCTATGTGGACATTCTTGGATTTGGTGGTCTGTAAACCCACACCATAAACAAGCACCTATCATCCTCCAACATTCCCCCTCATGCCATTTTTAGCAATATGGGCAAGCAACAGATACTCATGGGGCTGATCCCCTGAAACCTGTCCCTGGAGAGCTAGCCACTGAAGGTGTGGACTGGCCTCTCCTTGGTGCAAACTGAGATTTGAGCCTCTGTGACTGACCCTGACTTGGTGCTCTACTGAAACTCTGAGTAGACGAACCTCTGAATTTCTTACTAGGGACAGAAGATGTACTGGTCTAACCCTGACCTTTTTTCTGCTATCTGTCCCTTCTATTATACTCATTTATTCTAACTTTTTCAACCTTCAGTGTGACTTCCACTAACTTGGCAAACTCTGTAATCCACAAGGCTGTAATCATTACTTTAATATTATCATTAAGTCCTTTCTCAAATCTCTTACATCTCTTGGCCTCATTAGGGACTATTTCTCGCCCATAGCGGCTTAGTCTGACAAATTCTCTTTCATATTTAGCCACTGTCAGTTTTCTTTGACATAGGGTAATAAATTCCCTTCTCTTCTCTTCCAGGTATACACTGCCCACATACTTCTTTTTGAACTCAGTAAGAAAGAAATCCCAAGTTATTCGTTCTGGTGGCACCTCACTAGTCACTGTATCCCACCATTGGTATGTATCATCTTACAGTAGTGATACAGCAGCTTCCAAATTCTGCTCTAAAGTACAATGAAGTTGTTTCAAAACTCTTCTAGTTCTGTCCAACCAATTTTCAACTGTGACAGAATCATCTTCCCTTTTGCCTAGAAAATCCACTGCTCTGAACTTTCTAAGTTTCTCCATATGAGATTTTTGATGTGGAGGTGGTGGTTGTGGCATAACTCCTACCATCTGTCTAAAGAACTTAGCCATTTACTGAAATGTGGCTGTTGCATCTGGTACTAGTGGAGCAGGTTGCCTCCTGTCACCTGGTTCAGTCATAGATGGAGCATGACTCTCCACCTCCTCATCGACCGCTCTCTGCGATGTGGAGTGCATATTCTGATCAAAATAACAAATTAAAAGATCTGCATTAGAGTCATCTTAACACTTATAATACAATGCATGATATGCAAGCTATCTAAGTCCAGAAACGCCTAAACCGTGCTCTGATACCCGTAACACTCCTTACCCGTCTACAGTGTAGCCAAGCAAGGCGTGCTACACGGCGTGTCGAAGCACCTAGTATGTGATTATCTCATTTTCTGAACTCAAATTCAATTAGGAAGTCTTTATATAATATTCATAATACACTGGTTCTATTCTAATACTTTAATAAAATTAGTGTTCCAAAAATGGTAATAAAAAAAATCCGGCAAGGTGCCATCTGTATTTCGGACAAACTGTGCTTCTAAACCTGTTAAAAACAGTTCAATATGATAATCTCAATCTTCCAACTAATTTTTCAATCTCAAAATTTCATAGTTTCAAAATACAATCCATCATAATTTACTTTCATCCAAACACTTTCCATAGGAGTTTAATATGTATAAATTATTACAAACCTTAAAGTTTTATAATATACATATTATATAACAAAATGTTAAAATACAACTGATAGTCATTACACAAGATCCTAAGTCCTACCATGTATGCAGTGTAGTGCAGATGACTCTAGACTCCTGTGCAGATTTGATGTCTCACTCGGTCGTAGGTCTGCTAGGCTCCCCAGCTATGTCTGCAATACCTATGCGTAGCAAAAGCAACGCGTTAGGCAATTATACTTAGTGGTGCCAAATATAAAAAAAATATGCACTAAAATAAAATAAATGAATTATTTATGAATTTATGACATCGATATTCTTTGCTGTTGCTGTTTCTACTTTTATTTGCTAACCTTTCATTTTTTTTTGGCTAATTTTGGTAGTACTGTATGTCAATAAACTAAATTTAGTTATTTGAATTTAGTAATACTTAAATTAACTACCCGTGTAGCCTATACACTGACCAGACTGGATAAACAGATATACTGGCGCTGGGTACATAGTGCCTCAGGCCATCACACCATCAATCATAAAGTATCTCCTGGTGTGCAAACAGTGTGGCTAAAAAGCCATATAGTCAATCAGGCGATAAGCCAAGTATAATAACACAATCTGTATAGCCGTAGGCTATTAAAATCACAGTGTGGCATAATAAGCCGTAAAAACACAGTATGGTGCAAAGCCATTTACAGAACAACTATCAGAATCCTATTGGCATGCCAACCTATACGGATTAGGTAAATGCAAATGTTGTAATTTACAAGTCAATGCAAATGTTGACCTTTTTAGATATCATGGATAAGTTGGTTCTCATATCAACATGTCACAATTTGTAATTCAATATGCTGCCAATATAGTGCAATTTACCCTTTTCACATGTTGGCATTTATTGCTAAATTGCTTCAAGCTTCATTGTATGCAAATGTCAAATTTTCAGTTTTAGTATGCTAGATTGGTCTAGCTTAATGTCCTATTTCTCTTGGTTTTTAGCTTCTGGTTAAAGAAGCAAAATTGTAGCTATATATCTTATTGAACTTTTGGCATAAATTTCAGGTCATTCTGAGTTATATAGACCAAGATATAATCAATTTACTAAAGCTAGATAGATTACATCTTTAGTGTAAAATTTGGTCAATTTTAGGTCAAATTCAGTTCTGGCAATTTTGATACCCAAACTTTGGCAAGCAATTTAACTTGGTTTTGGCCATTTCTGGGCTTTGGTGTTCATAAGAATTGCAGCTCTATGCCTATGCTTTCCATGGTAAAAATTTCAGGTCATTTGGACCTTTTTTGAGTGAGTTATGATCATCTTAGTGACTACTGTTCATATGGTCAAAAATCTAGGCTTGCACTTACCGATTCCGGATTAGGTCATTTTTAAGGTTAGTTTCTAGGCAGAATTTTGTCAACATTTTCACATGAAAGTTGCCTATTTTGTGTTTAGTTTCACCTCTCATTGGCCTCATACCAATTGAGGTAACCAATTGTCACTTATGGTTCAATTTACCTACTGCCTTCACAACACAAAATCTGCACACAAAGAACACTTCCAAATAACACTTCTCCTCCTTCCAAAACTACAAACACATATTCATAACACTTCTATACCTTTCATCATATCTCATTCATGTCCATTTGGGTAAAATATACAAGTGCTCCATGTATATTATACAACCCTAATTTACAAAGTTAAATTCAACATAATATATACATGAAAACACTTTATTATAACATATACCTCCCAATCATTACTTCATATACACTGCCCTCAATTCATCTTCACCATAATTCATCAAGAAAATTCACGAAACCAAACAATAATTCATGAATTTAAAGGCTGCCAAAAGTGGCAGTTTACTAAGGTATACAAATTACTTTCCAAACCCTTAATTTCAAGTACACAATGTGCATATACATGGAAACTAAATTGCTACAACTTTAAAATGACTAAATCAATATTATTTTCCATCCATTAGAGGTAAGAAAAACTCAAGCAACATAGGTTCTCATGGCTGCCTAAATTGAACAATACCATAACTCAACAAATTCTTCCATTCTCTTCACCATTCAACTCACCTCAACTAAAACATGAAGTTTACTAAAGCAAGGGAGGGGATTTGGGCACTTACTTCTTTTAGAGCTTGCTAAAAACTCACTAAATCCCTTTCTTCTTGCTATCAATGGCTTCCTCAAGTTGAATGCATAAGCTTTAATGAAGACACTAGTGAGAAAGGATGGCTAGAACATGATTGCATGGTGGTCCTTCCATGGTTGGCTATGGAGTTCTTCCATGGTGAGCTTCAACAGGTTTTGTGGAAGGTTGAAGATGATTTAAATTTTGCCCAATTCAACTTTAATATGTCCCATATTTTAAGGTTAGTGGAGCACTAAACAATAATTTAATGTTTAATGATGTAAAGTTTAATAATTTACATTTTATGCCTCATTTCTTTCACTATTAATATAATGTACCTCATTTTAATTTTTCATGTCATTTCCAAAGTGTAATATTATTTATTTTTAATGGACGTTGAGGTCAAAAGGCAACTCTAGGTGTCAAATGACCAAAATGCCCCTCTTCGGATTGTATTCCTGATTTTTCGATAACACCGATTTTTGTCTATTTTTCGATTTTTCATTTTTCTTTGTACTAATTTATTAATTTTTCTTTGATATTTCTAGTGTCAAATGTATTTCAATAAACCTTTAAATATGTGCCAAAATTTAATTCTGAGGGTTTTCCATAGTCCTGGGATAGGCAATTGCCTTTGCCGTAACTTCCCGGTGTGGTCACCCATCGCTACAGTGCTAGTTCGTTTAACTTAGTTTTATTTTCTCTCTTTTATTCTTCTTTAATTTTTCTTGTATTTTCTTTTTATTTATTTCATCATTATATGTCTGTTCACTATCACCGAAGTGTAGTTCCAGACATCCTGACTTGCCCGGATTGACATTAGGTCATCGGAGCAACATAACGTATAGAACACGTACAGTGGAGATGTTACATTAACCTTTTCTTCCATCTGTTGCACTAATTCTGGGCCAATCAACTTCCTCTCACCCACTTCATCCCAACAAAAGGGAGCTCCACACTTTTTGGCATAGAGTGCTTCTTATGAAGGCATCCCGATGCTTGACTGATAACCGTTGTTGTAGGCAAATTCAATTAAAGGCAAGTGTGTGTCCCAACTCTCTTCAAACTCAATCACACAAGCCCGAAGCATATCCTCCAAAATCTGAATGATTCTTTCATATTTGTTGTTTGTCTATGGATGGAATGCAATACTGAAGTTCAATCTAGTTCTTAGGCCTTTTTGGAGACTACCCCAGAATCTATAAGTGAACCTTGGGTCTCTGTCTGACATAATAAATGCTAGCACTCCATGTAATCTCACCACATCATTAATGTATAGTTTGGCCAATCTTTCCAGGCTGTAATCCATCCTCATTGGCAAAAAGTGTGCAAACTTGGTTAATCTATTAACAATAACCCAAACTGCATAATGATTCTTTTGTGTACGTAGAAGTCCTGTTACGAAATCCATAGTGATTCTTTCCCATTTCCACTTAGGAATTGGCAATGGCTATAGCAACCCTGCAGGCACTTGGTGTTATGCCTTTACTTGCTGACAAGTTAGGCATTTGGCAATATATTCTGCAATGCCTTTCTTCATTCCTCTCCACTAAAAGTTCTCTTTCACACTTCTGTACATTTTGGTTCCACCAGGGTGCATTGCAAAAGGTGAATCATGTGCTTCCTTTAAAATGGTCTACCTCAATTCAACATTCTCAGGAATGCACATTATACCCTTATATAACAACAAGCCCTCATCATTTACTGATAATTCTGGTTTCTTGCCATCTTGAGTGTCTTCCGTTAACTTCACATACTTAGCATCCTTCTGTGCAACTGCTTTAATTTGTTCTGCCAACATTGGCTTCACTTGCCAAGTAGTTACCATTTGCCCATCTTCATTAATCTCCAAATTAGCATGCAATGCCCTTAACTCATGCACCATGGACAATGGAGAAAACCTCAAACTAGCCATAGTCTTGCGACTTAAAGTATCAGCTACCACATTAGCTTTTCTAGGCTGATAGTCTATCAAACAATCATAATCTTTTATCAGCTCTAACCATCCTCTCTACCTCATATTTAACTCCTTTTGTGTGCCTAAGTACTTATAACTTTTATGATCTGTATATATATATAACATCTCTCCCCATATAAGTAATGTCTCCAAATCTTCAAGGCAAAGACAATGGCTGCCATCTCCTAGTCATGTGTAGGATAATTCCTCTCATACGGTTTAAGCTTGCGTGAAGCATAGGCAATTACATTCCTATCTTACATCAACACACAGCCCAATCCGTTATGAGAAGCATCACTGTATATGATATACTCCTTACCTAAAGTGGGCAAGGTTAAGACTGGAGCTTCATTTAAATGCTTCTTTAACTCATCAAAACTTTCCTAGCATCGATCAATCCACTGAAATTTTACATCCTTCCAAAGTAGCTTGGTCAGTGGAGATGCTAGCATGGAGAATCCCTTCACAAACCTTCGGTAATACCCGGCTAAACCAAGGAAACTCTGAACTTTCGTGACATTTCTAGGTGGCTTCCAATTAAGAATGGCTTCTACTTTGCTAGGATCCACCTGGATACCCTCTGCAGATATAGTATGCCCCAAAAATATAATCTCTATAACACCCCTATGCTCGGTAGTGCGTTCTACTGTTCCGGTGGCCAGTGTTGTCCGGACAGCTAGGATGCCTAGAACTACACTTCGAAATGAGTGAGAAGACATAAAATAATGAAATACAAGAAAAGAGAATATATGAAAAACAAAGGAAAAATAATAGCAAAGAAATGCAACCAAGTTAAGCGAGCCGAGAATCCTAGCGATGGGTGACCGCACCGGGAAGTCACGGCGTGGACCGTTGACTAGCCCTGGACAGCGGGGAACCCTGGAAAATATTTTTAAGACTTAAATATACCCCTATGGAAGTATAAATATCATTATAAATATCAAAAGAAAAATTAATTAATTAGTACAAAGAAAAGTGAGAAATCAAAAAACGGACAAAACCCGGTGTTACCGAAAAATCGGGAATGCAACCCGAACAGGGGCATTGTGGTCATTTGACACCCCGAGTTGTCTTTTGACCTAAATGTCCATCAAAAATAAATAATATTATACTTGGAAAATATAATGAAAAATTAATTTAGGGGTACCTAATGTAAATAGTAAAAATGGAGGGTAAATTGACTAATTATCACATTTAAACTTATTAAATTATTATCCTAGCATGAGTGGAGCACTATGGGATTATATAAAGCACCAAATGGACAGAATTTATCACCAAAAAACTTCATCTTCAACCTCACACACCCATGGCCGAATTGGAGCTCCCAAGCTTTCTCCATGGCCATCCCACATGCAAGCCCTAATCTACCATGATCAAGCCATCATTTCTTCAAGAGTCCTTCATTAAACTTGTTCTACACATCATGGGCAGCATGTAGGAAGCAAGAAAGAGGAGTTTTGGTGAAGTTTAATCAAGCCCAAGTTGAGGTTAGTGCTTAATCTTTCCAATTTCTTTCACTAATCCTTGTGTTGAGCTTTGGGTAAGTTGATTTATGAAGAAATTTTTGAGGTTTGATGTTGAATGGGAATGTGTACTTTTGGCAGCCATGGAAACACCTTGAAGGCAGTTTATTTGTGCTTGTAAATGGTGAATTAAATGATTGATTAAATGTATATTGTGTAGGAAATTTGGTTGGGTGATGTATACTTAGTATATGTAAGTGTGAAATGAAATTTAATGCTTGGAAATTAATGGAATGTAAATGTACCATTGTGGCAGTTTGTTAACTCTTGAGGAATGCTGGAATTCATGCTTGGTTTATGAAAAAATGGTGTTGAATTGTGATAGTGGTTATGGCAGTTTGAGTGCATCTATGATGGGGTGAAGTGGGACATGTAAATGAGCATGAATTGGTGATTGAATTATTGTAAATTGAGTTGGACAAATTCTACACTTATTGGTGCATATTGAATGTAATTGGAAGCTGCCAAAATGACCTATAATATGTTGTGAATTATTTTTAGGTTATGGTACAACCAGAATTAGTTTAAAAGTTAAGTTTGGTGAGTATTAAAAGTGATGCTTGATGTGTATGCAAGAATTGCAATAAGGCAGTTTGAGTTTTAGGCCTAGAACTTTAATTGTGTGGCTCCAATTGGTATGAGACCAATTGGAGGTGAAACTAGTCACAAAATGTGCCAACTTTCATGAAGGAAGCTTGCCAAAATTCTGCTTGCAAGGTAGCTTGAAAAATGACCAAATCTGGATTAAGTGCAATTGAGGCCTGAAAATTGACTATTTGGGCAGCAGTTAGTGTTTAGGCCATAACTCACTCAAAACAGGTCCAATTGACCTGAAATTTTGACCATGAATAGTTAAGACCCATATCTACAAGTCTTATGAAGACACCAAAGCCCAGAAATGACGATAAGCAAGTCAAACAGCTTGCATAAGTTCGGGTCCAAAAACTGGCCGAACCTAAAATGACCTAAAGTGACCTAAAGTGACCAATTTTGATGCAATTTGACCAGCAATAGTAAAATGACCATAACTTGGTTTACATAACTCAGAATGACCTGAAATTTTGCCCCGCGTTCCATAAGACATAGATCTACAAGTTTGTAGTTTTGATCAAAACCCGAAAACTGAGGGAACTAGGTCGTCTGGCTAGGTCAAACTAGTATCCCGAAATCCAGCAAATTGCAAGAAAATGCAGTATACACGGAAATGAACTTGGTAACATATACCAACCCTAAAAGACTATCGAATGTGACATGTTAGTAGCATTAAAACCTAAATTACCTAGAATGCATCGAGGGTCGACATATTAGGTTGATTAAGCAAATACTAGCATTCAGTGAATTACTTATCAAGTATTATCGTTAGAGACAGTTTAATTAAGTACTAAAACACTTCAAATTGTGTTTCTCAGTTAGCAAAAGACTCAAGGAAAGGGAAGGAAACACTGAGTCAAGGCCAGGAGACAATTATCAGAGGTTTGTGCACAACAGTTATTTCTTTTGAATTTTTCAATTGAAATAAATTATGACTATTTGTATATTATTGTTTTCAATTATGGAAATGTGTTTGAATGGATACTTATTGCTTGAAAAGCATTGTAAATAGTTTGAAACTGTGGAAAAATTGATTTAGTGTGATTTGTGAAAATTTGAAGTTAATTATGAATTGTGTTGCCATTTTGTGAATGAATTTATGACTTTAGAAATTTATTGGATTCTCACGAATCATTTGAATAAAATGTTTAGAATTGATTTTGTGTTCACACTTAGCATGACAGTATCATATCATTCCTTCTCTATTTATGGGGTTGTGATCGTTTATTTTCCTTCTCCATTTATGGAGTCGTGATCGTTTATTTTTCTCCCTCTCTGGTTTACCAGTTGAGGTGATTGGATGAGTACTCATTATATAGCTAGCTCCCTTCCTCATTGATTTCGATTAGTGGGGTTGTGATTGCTTTGTCGTGGTGTACAACGCGGCATTGATCGAAAATTTTATGTCATGGCTTAGGTTGTGTATGAATTAGTAACACTGTGTTCGTAAATTATTTGACTAAATTGTGTTATTATGAGCTTTGATAATTTGTGAAATGGAGTTTAAATTCTTATTGACATTCACTGTCTTTTGAATTTAACTACGTTTTGATTACTGAGATTTATTGTGATATTGTGTTAAATTCCTTATGACATTCATTGTCTTGAATTTAACTATGGTTTTACGTATCTATCATTTATATGATTTATGAACTGCGATTTAAAGTTGTATTTGGTTAATATTTTGCGCCACTGAGACATTGTCTCAGCGATAGCTTTTCATTGCTGTCGCAGGTAAACAGACGAACAGGGCAGCAGACTGGGCTGCTAGTACATCCAGCGAGAGATTATCGGGTATAACGAGTATACCTCATTTTGCATTTTGTACTGTAATGTATGACCACTGTATGTACATATTGTTCTTAGTTTTGAGCAGTTGTAAATTAAAATTGTGCATTGAAGTTGTAAAGTAAATTATGAGTTATTTTGACTTGTAAAAATTGTATTATATTTCTTGTATCTCAGTCTTTGAAAAATTACTGTGGATTTGAATTGAGAAATATGTTGTGTTGAGAAATATGTTGGAGTTGAGAATTGGAAATATATTGAAGTGCTTTTTACAGGTTTTTGAAGAACTGTTTTATCCAAAATACAGATGGCACTCTGCCAAAATTTTTACAGAAATTACTAATAGTCCAAATGAGTTAGCTGTTTCACTTCAGTTCAAAAAGGTTTTTAACACCTGTAAATAGTGCTCACCATTGTAAAAAGAAGTAAGAAAAGTTTTAAAATCCCTTGTAGTGTATTTAATGGGTTATCAGTAGACGAAGTTGGTAATTCATTAGGTATACTACGGGATCATGTTATGCCTTACAGAGGGGTAGGGTGTGACAATCTCCTTTAGCTAAAACTCACATTTCGACAGTTTGGCATACAACTACTTTTCCCTCAAAGTCTGCAATACTATCCTCAAGTGCTTGTCATATTCCTCTGTATTCTTTGAATACACCAAAATATCATCAATGAACACCACAACAAACTGGTCCAAATATGGCCTGACGATAGTGTTCATCAGGCCCATAAAAGTAGCTGGAGCATTAGTCAACCCAAATGCCATTACCAATAACTCATAGTGGCCATACCGAGTCCTAAAGGCAATTTTAGGAATACTTTGCTCCTGCACCCTCAACTGGTAGTAGTCTGATCTCAAGTTAATTTTGGAGAATACAGTTGCATCCTTCAACTGATCAAACAAATCATCGATCCGTGGCTGAGGATATCTATTCTTTATGGTCACCTTATTCAACTATTTGTTGTCTATGCTAAATAATACTGGTGCTCCCCAAGGTGACACGCTAGGGCGGATGAAACCCTTATCTAACAATTCCTGCAATTGCACCTTCAACTCTTTTAACTCAGCAGATGCCATCCTAAAAGGAGTGATGGAGATTGGCTCCACACCAGGCATAGTCTCAATTTCAAACTGCACCTTTCTTTTCGGAGGCAATCTTGGCAATTTTTCTGGAAAGACATCCGAAAAATCCCATACCGTAGGAATATCTTTAAGATCTGTACTCCCCACCTGGGTGTCTATCACATGAGCTAGATAAGCTTTACATCCCTTTCTAATCAGCTTTCTAGCAAGTACAGTTGAAATGATGTTGGATGGCAATAACTGCCTATCCTCGTGTATCACTACATTTGCATACTCAGGAAGAACAAAAGTGACTGTCTTTAGTCTACAGTTGATCATGGTATGATGCCTGGCTAACCAGTCCATGCTCATGATGATATCATAATCTCAGAAGGGCATTTCAATTAAGTCTGACAGGAATGTATGTCCTTGGATTACCAAAGGACAATCTTTATACCATTTGTTCACCCTAACCTCTTGTCCTACAGGACTAGTCACTAGCACATCATAATCCAATTTCACACAAAGAATAGCAACAGAACATGCAATACTGGCACTAGTATAAGAATGTGTAAAACCAGGGTCAAATAGCACATATACATCTCTATCAAAGATGGAGAAAGTACCAGCCACAACATCTGATGTCTCAGCTTCCTCCCTCTGGCGCATGGTGTACACCCTGGCTGATGCACCACTCTGCTCTGGTTGGCTCGCTGTGCCCTGGCTGCTAAAAGTGTTACCTTTACCCCTGCCTCAGCCTCTACTAGCTGTTTATTGTCCTCTGGAAGCAGAACCTTGAACAGATCCCTCAGTGGTGGTAGGCGGCCCAGACCTGCGACCACTAGTGCAATCTCTAACAAAATGCCCACTTCCACCACAGTTGTAACAGGCTCCTATGGCCTTATAACATACTCTTCCATGATTCCTGCCACAGCTTTCACAGGTACGAGCAGGAAAGGATCCCCTAGATGTCTGCTGTCCGGATCCAGGTGGCCTCTACCCTGAGAATCTTCCCTTACTAGATCCTCTGTTACTTGGTCCCCCAAAGCTCTTTCTCTTACTCGAATTGCTACTTGAACTCTGACCTGAAGTCTTCCCACTTTTCTCTTTTTCTTTTGTTCCTTTTTTAACAGCCCCTTCTAACTCAATCCTCTCTAATTCCAAGGCTTGGGATATCAATTCTGAGAAGTTCTCATGTTGGGACCCAACCACTTGCATTCGTAAGATAAGCCTGAATCCGACTTCAAAGCGCTTGCATCTATATTTGCTAGTGGTGAGTAAACTCCCAGCATAATGAATCAAGCAAGAGAACTCCCTCTCATACTCTGCCATAGTCCTATCAACCTACTTTAGACTCAGGAACTCTTGTAGCTTCATATCCACATACGTGTCCGGAGCATACATCTATCTAAACTCCCTTAGAAAATCTTCCCAAGTCAGAACTAGAGGCTCTACCAGGCTGTGAAGAATGGTCTTCCACCTTTCATAAGTGTCCCCTTGCAACAAATAAATGGAGTATTCAAACTTCAGATCATCTGTGCAATGTAATTTCTTGAATACTCTCTCCATTCTCTCAAGCCAATGTTCTGCTTCCAATGGGTCCACTGTACCCTTAAACTCTATCACCCCATGCTTCATTAACTTTTCATACTGTCTGGCTGGAGGTGGTGGTTGCACTAGATGAAGGAACGGAAGCGTGAAAAACACAAGATTATACCATTGAATTCAAAAATTTTCACCTAGGGTCACATGCACCATGCAAGATTTATTTTTATCTATTTAATTTCAATGATAAACAACATATTAAAACTCTTTTAATATGTTTTTGGATCTGTATTTGCCATTTAAGATTTTAAAATTAATCAGATTAATTTTAGAACCCTAGATTAAATCAAGAACGATTACACTAACCTCTTGATGTGCTGCAGCGTGTCTGCGCCTTTGAGATTCGTCTTCAGGACACCAGATGTTGTCCCTCTAGCTTGTCCACACCAAGAACACCTATGGCAGCCCTTGAACAGCTTCTAAAGCCTTTTCTATTAATTAGAAATTCAAGTTCTGCCTTTTAAGAGATTAGAGATGCAAACAGGACACTAGAAACAATTTCTAGTGTTCTTAATTCAAGAGATTGATGGCTAATCTCTTTGAATTGATGAGAGATGAAGAGAAATAGCTGGAGAGGCTCAAAGTGGCGTGACATATGAGAGGAGAGGCTGCTGGTTATGTTTTCTTTTCATAACCCCACTTAAATAGCTAGGTTAACACATTAAACCCTAGCCACATGTCACCTTTTGATTAGCTCTAGGTTTAAGTGACCCAATCACATTGTGCCAAGTGTCAAACCTATATTTAATCTTGATTTTAATCATCTTACATGATTAAAAATATTTGGCAAGCTTATGTGTTATGCCATGTGTCACCATCTCATGGTGCCACGTGTCACACTGCAAAATGACCAAAATGCCCTTGTGTCTTAATTTTGAGTTCTTAACCCAAAATAATTATTTTCTTCTTCTAATTAATTTATATCAAATATAAATTAATTAATTAATCTCTTTTAATTAATTTCTCATCAATTAAATTCATATTTAAACACTTTAAATACAAATTTAATTTATACTACACATCCAATAATCTAGATTTGGTTTCAAGTCATGCTAGGGACTTTGCAATTTTATTGCAAACCAAATCTATTTAATTAATCAATTAAACTCTTTAATTAATTAATTAAATCATATTTAAATAGGTGATAACTTGTGTATGTGTGTGACTTACTAGGCTCATCACTAATTGGCAATGAGACATGATATCAACTCTTAATATCATCAGAACTCTTTCTTACCATAAATGATTTCTCTAAATCATTTTATGAACCTCATAGACCATGGTTAACACCTAGCATAGCATGCCATGGCCACCCAATTAGTAATAAGATTTACCTTAAATGAACCTATAATCATATGTTACCATGCACTAGAATCTCTGTTACAAAATCCCAACTCAAGCCGGAGTCATGGTTTATGTCAAACTCCATTTGCTATGAATATTATGTTCTTTTAATTCCAGTTCTTGATTAAAAGATTTTTCTCATCGTAAACTCTTTCTCGAATAAATCTATCTGTCTGGCCAGAACTTGAAACATCAAGAACAATTAAATAAACATAGGATTTTATCTCTATTTACTTAGAGGAACAGATTCCTTCTTGATCAACACCTACCTCCATATATAACTAGTGAGCCAACACATGCCCATATACCCATACATAGTACAAGTATGAAAGCGATCAAACTCAAACTACCTATATACAAGATAACTGTGCTATCTCAGTCTAAAGATTATATGCATCGATATGATTTATGACAAAACATTGACAAGAGTAAACTCCATGTGCTTGTCATAAGTGTCACTGGTTCGCCTACTTATCATTTATAAGTGCCTATCATGTTTGTTATATGGCATGAGACTCACCATTCCATCTTATTTATATCTCATATAAATAACTTGGGAACAAACATGAATACAATCTTTCTGGATAAGTCATGTCCTTATTATGAAGTATCCTCGATTGTGAACCTATTTATGATACTTTGTGCTAGAAATATTGTCACTCATATTCTTAACAACTTAAGAATAATATTTCTAACAAAATATCAATGGACCTTTTCTATTACACATAAATATATTATGTAAACGGAAAAGTGGAAATGCCTTTTATTATTAAAAATATGTACAAGATACATACTAAATGATATGCTCTAGGGCATACTACTAACAATCTCCCACTAGCACTAGAGCCATTCATTACAATATCTTAGACCTATCTTCTCAAGATGTCGGTCTAACTGAGTCTGTGACATAGGCTTAGTGAATGGATCACCGGATTTTCACCGATGCTATTTTCGCATGGCTACATCGCCGCCCAACTATTTCTCCGATAATGTGGTAGCGCCTTTCTATGTGTTTGGATTTCTCGTGAGACCTTGGTTCCTTAGCTCAGATGATCGCTGCTCCATTGTTGTCACGGTGTAATGGAACTACGACTCAATGGAAGGAACTACTGTAAGTTACATCACGAACTTCTTTATCCAAATGACTTCCTTTGCGATCTCGATGCAAGAATATACTCGACCTCGTGAGTGGAATCTGCAATGCGTGCTCTGCTTGGAACTCTTCCAACCGATCGCACCTCCATTACAAATGAACACATATCCAGAGGTAGACTTTCTATCATCGATATCTGATTGGAAATCAGAATCAGGATAACCATCCAATTGCACGTCTCCACCTCCATAAATCAAGAATAAATCCTTAGTTCTTCTCAAGTACTTAAGAATATTCTTGACAGTTATCCAGTGTTCCAAACCTGGATTGGATTGATACCTGCTAGTCAAACTAACAGCATATGCGATATCTGCTTAGTACACAACATTGCATACATTAAACTTCCAATAGCCAAGCATATGGAATCCTGCCATCTTATCTCTTTCTTCAGATGTCTTTGGAGACATCTCTTTAGAAAGGTGGATACCATGTCTCACTGGTAACAATCCTCTCTTGGAATCAAGCATGTTAAACCTCTTTAACACCTTTTCCAAGTATAGACTTTGGGATAAACCAATTATTCTTTTCGCTCTATCTCTATAGATGCGAATCCCAAGAATATAGGTTGCCTCCCCTAAGTCTTTCATGGAGAATGTATTTGACAACCATACCTTTATAGTCGTCAACATACCTGTATCATTACCCATCAACAATATGTCATCCACATATAAGACAAGGAAAGTGATAGCACTGTCACTAACCTTCTTATATACACATGGCTCATCCTCATTTTTGATAAAACCAAAAGATTTAATGGCTTCATCAAAACGGATGTTCCAACTCCTATAAGCTTGTTTCAACCCATAAATTGAGCGCTTTAGCTTGCATACCTTGGAACCATCTTGTGATTCAAATCCCTTAGGTTGTTCCATGAAAATGTTTTCTTCAATGTATCCATTGAGAAAAGCTGTTTGACATCCATCCGCCAAATCTCATAATCATAGTATGCACTATTGCTAATAAAATCCTAATTGATTTAAGCATGGCAACAAAGTAGAAAGTCTCCTCATAGTCTATTCCTTGCCTTTGGCGAAACCCTTTCGCTACTAGCCTTGCCTTATAGGTCTCTACCTTTCCATCAGAACCAATTTTCTTCTTGAAAACCCATTTGTTCCCTATAGGTACAATACCTTCAGGTGGGTCAACAAGATCCCAAACTTGATTCTTATACATGGAATCAATCTCGGATTTCATAGCATCAATCCATTTTGAAGAGTCTATATCCGATATAGCTTCTTCATAGATAAGTGGATCATCTCCATGATCTACTTCTTCATGAGTAGACAACTCTTGTTCTTCTTCATGAAGAAAACCATATCTCACCGTGGGTGAGATACCCCGGTTGTTCTACGAGGAACAAATTGTAGATGTTTCATCAATGGGTATAGGTTGACTAGATGGATCTATATCCATCCGATCTGCTGGTTGGTCGAATTCTCCAATTCTAACTCTATTTGCCTTCCTTTGCCTCCTTCTTGAACAAACCGTTGTTCAAGAAATGTGGCATCTCTACTTATCACAACCTTTGTGAAGTAGGCAATAAAAATAATATCCAAAACTATCTTTTGGATATCCAACAAATCGACCTTTTCTCGATCCGTCTCCAATTTATCGTTGTTCACTTTTGATATAAGCTGGACAACCCCAAATCTTAACATGCTTAAGACTTGGTTTTCTTCCATGCCATATCTCATAAGGTGTGGAAGAAACTGATTTTGATGGAATCCTATTCAGAATATATAAAGCTGATTCTAATGCAAATCCCCAAAAGGAGATTGGCATATCAGTATAGCTCATCATACTACGTACCGTATCCAATAGGGTACGATTTCTCCTTTCGATACACCATTCATTGTATGCGTTCTGGAGGAGTCACCGAGAAACAATGCCATGCTCTCTCAAGTATTCATCAAATTCAAGATCAAATATTCACCTCCACGATCCGATCAAGAGCTTTAATATTTTTTCCTGTTTGATTTTCTACTTCAGATTTAAATTCTTTGAACTTTTCAAAGGATTCATGTTTGTATTTCATCAAATACAAATACCCAAACCTTGATTTATCATCAGAAAAGGTAATAAAATAATGAAAGCCCCCTCTAGCCATTTCTTTAAACGGACCACATACATCACTATGTATTAGTTCCAAAATATTTTCAGCTCTTAGCCCTTGTCCAACAAAGGGTGATCTAGTCATTTTGCCTTGAAGGCAAGATTCACAAGTTGGAGTAGGCTCAGAGCCCAATGAGGATAGAATCCCCATTTTCTCCAATTTTGCAATCCTATCTTCTGCAACATGACATAACCTTAAGTGCCAAATATATTTTGAACTTGAGTTGGTTTTCACCATGGCATTGTATTCTTTTTGATCACTTGCATTCATTTTGTGTTTGTCATTATTATCCAAATAATAAAGACCATCATTCATATAACCCGAACCAACATATTTATTTCCAAAATAAATATTGCAAACATCATCTGTGATCTGAAATTCATAGCCATTTCTAGTCAAACTAGATATAGAAATGATGTTCTTAAAAGCATCAGGTACATATAAAATATTATCCAAACACAAAACATGTCCAAACATGTAAAATGATTTAGATCCTATGGCTAAAGCTTCAACAGTTGAGCCATTGCCAATCCGACTCTAATATCTTGAGAATGCAAGTCGCCATCGCTTGCTAGTTCCTGCATATCATTAGAAATGTGAGAACGGCACCAAGATCTAAAACCCAAGTCAGATGAACTATAAGTATCATCGAATCTAAATAACAAGATATGGACATACCTTCCAAGGTGTATCCTTCTTGTCCTTCAGAGAAGCAAGATACTGCAGGCGGTCCTTTTCCAAAGGCCCATCCTTTGGCAGAGGAAACACTATCCTTTGCCTTCATAAGCTTTAGTCTTCCGTTTCTGGTTAGCTATTGTCTTGGAAGGACCATGAATCTGAGGTTTCTTTTTGTTATTGCCTTTCTTGTTGTTGGACTTTACAGCAGTAGTAGATGCAACCAAAGCTACCTCTTTTCCTTTGTTGCCTGGCATATTCTTTTGGGCAATAACCAGCATGTTGAGTAATTCAGCTAAGGTGCATTCCTGTTTAGTCATATGTAAATTTGTCACAAAATTCCCAAAAGACTCGTGAAGGATCAAGGATCAAATCCGTTTGTAGTTGGAAATCCATGTTGAAGTCAAGATGTTCCAACTGCTCAATCAGCCGAATCATCTTGTGGACATGATCCCCAACATTCTATCCCTCAGACATCCTCATACGGAATAACTGTTTAGATATCTCATACCTAGCATTCTGCCGTGCTCACCATACAACTCTTGTAGGTGAAGGAGGATCTCACTAGCACTGCATGTTCTCATGTTGCTTCAGAACTCATTACTCATGGAAGCAAGCATGTAACACTTAGCTCTCATATCATGCTCCTTCCACTTGTCCAAAGTATCATGTTCCTCTTGTGTGGCCTCTGGAGGTAAGGGACCAGGAACATTTGAATATAGAACATATCCTATATGTTCAAGGTTCAGGACAAGTTTCAAATTTCTTAGCCAATCAGACAGATTAGGTCCTGTCAACCTGTTGTGATCAAGTATGCTTGCAAGGATATTGGATGGTGGTGGTTGTTTTGTGCTCATTTTTATCATTAAATTAACTGTAGAAAATAACCAGATTAATTAGTAAATGTATCATGTAATTAACCAAAATGATTATGGTCTTTTAATCAAATTGGTCCTCCCACTAACTTAGCGAATCCTACACTTCCAAAGTAGAAAACGGAAATCCTAGTTGGATGGATTTCTAGTGGGTGATTGAATTCTTATAATTCTATTGATCATCCTCATGTACATCCATTATTGGAATTACAATAAACTATAAGTGAGCAACTCCTTGCCCATCACATCTCATGTGAGGTTCAATCCTTTTACTAGCCCCTAATGCTCAAAATCTCAGGTACATCCAATATTGACTTATCTTGCATTAGTTAAGTTGATCCCATTGAGCCAGTAATTATGCAAATAATTTTAATGTCCTCAGGTACATCCAATATTGGCCACCAAACCATTTACATATTTACAACATCTCATGCTTAACAATTATTCTTAAGAAAATCTCTTAAATTAATTGCATCTCATGCAACTATTTAAAATTTCTTAAAATAATTGCCCCAATGGAGGGCTTATGTTATAATTACTTTAATTATAGCATTTCCAACTTAATCATTTGTTTGGAAGATTTTATAGCCATCCTAATTACTATTAAGGTCTCACTTTGCACATTATCCATTTAGCATGCATATATCATATAATTGCATACATTCCCATACATCTCATGCATTCATGGATAAGCAGTAAATATGGTCTGATCATGGACTTTCTAAGGGATTCAATTCGAGCCACCAAGAATTGTATCAGGTCATTCCTAGGTTAATTTCATTAATTCATTTTACAAGAGTTGCTGAAGGAGTACATAATTAACACTTGATATTGAATTCCTCCCACCGGTCCCACCAATGCTCTTGACCTCCTTGAACTTCTTGCAATCCAATATTACATAGTAATCCTTGGCATACCAAGGCGAATTTACAAGAACTTAAATAAATGAAATTACAACCCAAAAATATTACAAACTTAATAATACATGCCCAAAATAAATTAAAATAAATTAATTAATTTACAATCCCAAAGAAACATAAAAGAAATAAATCCAATCACATTGGTCTTTTATAGTCCATGATCATCCATCATGCATATCACTATTTAACAATTAAATAAAACATACATTCTTAAATTAAATTGAATATCTCATATTCAACTTAAAATTCCAGATTTGAATATGATTCAAATAAATTTAAAAATTCAGATTTGAATCTCATTCAAACAAATTTAAAAATTCAGATTTGAATCACATTCAAACAACTTCAAAAATTCAGATTTGAATCACATTCAAACATTTTTTAAAAAATCAGATTTGAATCACATTCAAATATTTTTTAAAAAATCAGATCTGAATTTTATTGAATCAATTTTAAAAAATCAGATTTAAATATGATTCAAACAACTTTAAAAATTCAGATTTGAATCTCATTCAAACAACTTTTAAAATTCAGATTTGAATCACATTCAAACATTTTTTAAAATTCTGATTTGAATCATAATTTAATTGTGTGATTAAAACAACTAATTAAATACTTTAATTAGTCAAAGAATAGGCCTTAGATCATACAACAATTGCAGAATTAAAAGCCAAACCTTGAATCACCCATGGAACCATTGTTGCCGCCACCAATGGTGGCTTCTCCATGTGTGACGCCACATCTCATGATCGAACCACACAATTAAATTATATAATCAACAATCTAAATGGCAAATATAGTGGCTCTGATACCAATTGAAGGAACGGAAGCGTGAAAAACACAAGATTATACCATTGAATTCAAAAATTTTCACCTAGGGTCACATGCACCATGCAAGATTTATTTTTATCTATTTAATTTCAATGATAAACAACATATTAAAACTCTTTTAATATGTTTTTGGATCTGTATTTGCCATTTAAGATTTTAAAATTAATCAGATTAATTTTAGAACCCTAGATTAAATCAAGAACGATTACACTAACCTCTTGATGTGCCGCAGTGTCTGCGCTTTGAGATTCGTCTTCGTGACACCGATGTTGTCCCTCTAGCTTGTCCACACCAAGAACACCTATGGCAGCCCTTGAACAGCTTCTAAAGCCTTTTCTATTAATTAGAAATTCAAGTTCTGCCTTTTAAGAGATTAGAGATGCAAACAGGACACTAGAAACAATTTCTAGTGTTCTTAATTCAAGAGATTGATGGCTAATCTCTTTGAATTGATGAGAGATGAAGAGAAATAGCTGGAGAGGCTCAAAGTGGTGTGACATATGAGAGGAGAGGCTGCTAGTTATGTTTTCTTTTCATAACCCCACTTAAATAGCTAGGTTAACACATTAAACCCTAGCCACATGTCACCTTTTGATTAGCTCTAGGTTTAAGTGACCCAATCACATTGTGCCAAGTGTCAAACCTATATTTAATCTTGATTTTAATCATCTTACATGATTAAAAATATTTGGCAAGCTTATGTGTTATGCCATGTGTCACCATCTCATGGTGCCACGTGTCACACTGCAAAATGACCAAAATGCCCCTGTGTCTTAATTTTGAGTTCTTAACCCAAAATAATTATTTTCTTCTTCTAATTAATTTATATCAAATATAAATTAATTAATTAATCTCTTTTAATTAATTTCTCATCAATTAAATTCATATTTAAACACTTTAAATACAAATTTAATTTATACTACACATCCAATAATCTAGATTTGGTTTCAAGTCATGCTAGGACTTTGCAATTTTATTGCAAACCAAATCTATTTAATTAATCAATTAAACTCTTTAATTAATTAATTAAATCATATTTAAATAGGTGATAACTTGTGTATGTGTGTGACTTACTAGGCTCATCACTAATTGGCAATGAGACATGATATCAACTCTTAATATCATCGAACTCTTTCTTACCATAAATGATTTCTCTAAATCATTTTATGAACCTCATAGACCATGGTTAACACCTAGCATAGCATGCCATGGCCACCCAATTAGTAATAAGATTTACCTTAAATGAACCTATAATCATATGTTACCATGCACTAGAATCTCTCAGTTACAAAATCCCAACTCAAGCCGAGTCATGGTTTATGTCAAACTCCATTTGCTATGAATATTATGTTCTCTTTTAATTCCAGTTCTTGATTAAAAGATTTTTCTCATCGAAACTCTTTTACGAATAAATCTATCTGTCTGCCAGGAACTTGAAACATCAAGAACAATTAAATGAACATAGGATTTTATCTCTATTTACTTAGAGGAACAGATTCCTTCTTGATCAACACCTACCTCCATATATAACTAGCAGGAGCCAACACATGCCCATATACCCATACATAGTACAAGTATGAAAGCGAGATCAAACTCAAACTACCTATATACAAGATAATCATGCTATCTCAGGTCTAAAGATTATATGCACTGATATGATTTATGACAAAACATTGACAAGAGTAAACTCCATGTGCTTGTCATAAGTGTCACTGGTTCGGCCTACTTATCATTTATAAGTGCCTATCATGTTTGTTATATGGCATGAGACTCACCATTCCATCTTATTTATATCTCATATAAATAACTTGGGAACAAACATGAATACAATCTTTCTGGATAAGTCATGTCCTTATTATGAAGTATCCTCGATTGTGAACCTATTTATGATACTTTGTGCTAGAAATATTGTCACTCATATTCTTAACAACTTAAGAATAATATTTCTAACAAAATATCAATGGACCTTTTCTATTATACATAAATATATTATGTAAACGGAAAAGTGGAAATGCCTTTTATTATTAAAAATATGTACAAGATACATACTAAATGATATGCTCTAGGGCATACTACTAACACTAGAAGTGCTTACACAGGAGCTTGGACTGGAATATTGCCAGCCATTTGCTAAAATAGTACAGCCATCTGCTGAGCGAACTGAGCAGGAAACTGCATAAGCGGGATGGGTGCAGCTGACCCACTGGAATTCTGAGGAGCTGGGGCCTCCCCTATACCTCAGCTACTACTGATTGCTCTATTGTGTGATCCCCCTCTTTCATACTGAATCACAAAGAATTCTACTCCCCATACAACAAACACAAGGAGATTTCCCTTCATTAGTCCATATTTATGATGTAATGCACTATATGATCAATTAATGACAGTTGAGCAGTTGTACTTATCAAAATTTTTCAAACATACAATTTCAAAACTTGCATAAAAACCAAAGCTCTGATACCACTAAAACATGTCACACCTTATCCTTGGTAAGGCATGACATGTTCCCATAGCATACCTAATGAATTACCGAACTCCACCTACCGATAACCCATTAGTTATGCTACAAAGGATTTTAAAACAAATCATAGCTTTTTATCTTATCAATTCTTTAGCGGAAAACTGCATGAGAATAGTTAAAATTCCATGTAAACATTCATTGGAAATAATGATAGACTACATATTGCAATTCATAAGTCTCAAAGTAAAATACAAAATAGTTACAAACTCAAAATGTGATAGTAATGCAATGCTTTTAAATACAAACTGCTCAATGTTTGTACATCCATACATATAGGTACAAAATACATCAAAAGGAAATTACAAGGGTATACCTACGATATATACCCATAATCAAAACCAAAATGTTGCTTCCAAGTCTCTCACTCAGCAGCCTTCTCCTTTCCCTTTCTTGCGATAGCATAAATAAGCTATCGCTGAGTATATCACTCAGTGGTGCACAACTAATAACTTTAAAACTTGAAATAAAGTAAAACTTGTCAAGGCATAATAAATCACATCCTTCTTAGGCATGAAAACATCACAATAGTTCTAAGTTCATAAGAGCCATTTACTGGAATAACATTTCAAATAAGAAATCACACTTCGTAAATCACCATTCACAAGCATTAATGTTGCCAACATCAACACACAGTTTAGGCCATGACATAAAATTTCACAATCAGTGCCGTGTTGTACACCACGACAAAGTAATCTCAACCTCACTAACCATTATTAATGAGGGAAGGGCTAGCTAGCTAATGAGTACTCATGTAGTCTTACCCCATTAACCGTTATTAATGGGAAACATAATCAATATTCATTATCAACCCCAAGTAGCCGTTACTGATGGGGGAGTTCCAAAAGGGACTGTCATGCTAACTATGGTTTCAAAACATTTTCCAAAATTTTTCCACTCAACAATCTCATTTATAAACCAATAAACACATTTAAATTCATAATAATATCCATATAAAGGTGGCAACATCTAAATTTCTTAAATGTAAGAGAAAAACTATATTTCAGTCAAAGTAAACTTGTTCAAAGCAAACTCATTCAAATAAACACATTCCATACAATTTACAAGTTTAAAAACGAAGAAAAGGTTAGTTGTGCACAAACCTTCAATGCTCTCATTTCTTTTTACTCACTATTCCTTGTTCGTCCCAACCTCTTTCTCTATTGAAAATAAGCAAATAGAATGTCTCAATACGCATCTCAATTGCTACCAAGAACTCATCACATGAATGTGTAACACCCCTATATTCGGTAGTGCATTCTACTGTTCCGATGATCAGTGTCTGTCCGGATAGCTAGAATGCCTGGAACTACACTTAAATGTTAGTAAGGGGACATGAAATAATGAAAAAAAATAGAGGAAAATATAATAAAAATAAAGGAAAACTAAGAGAAATGAAATGTAACTAAGTTAAACGAGCCAAAAACCGTAGCGATGGGTGATCGCACTGAGAAGTTGCGGTGAGGACCGTTGACTAGCCCTGGACCACGGGGAACCCTGAGAAATATTTTTAAGACTTAAATAACCATCTATTGAAGTATAAATGACATTAGAAATATCAAATAAAAATTAATTAGTATAAAAAATGAAAAATCGAGAAATCGACAAAAATCGGTGTTATCGAAAAATCGGGAATACAACCCGAATAGGGGCATTGTGGTCATTTGACACCTCAAGTTATCTTTTTACCTAAATGTTTATTAAAAATAAATGATATTAAACTTTGAAAATATATGAAAATTAAAATGGTGGTACATAATTTAAATAATGAAAGAAATGGGATATAAATTAAATAATTAAACTTTAACCAGTAAAATGAATTAAATAAATGTTAGTGGAGGATTAGTGGGAGATATTTCCACTTAAGTGGACAGCCACACACTTCAACATGTTCATCTTCAACCTTGGGACCAACCAACCGAAACTAAAGCTCCCAAATCCTCCATGGCCAAACCTTCCACAATCTTCATGCAATCCACTTTAAGCCATCTTCTTTACTAAGTCCTTTCATTAAAGTTTATCCCCACCTTGCAAGGAAGAAGTTGATAGCAATTTTAAGAGGTTTTAGTGAAGTTTTGGTCAAACTTCAAAAGAGGTAAGTGTTTGTTTTCATTACTTGTTTCATTAAAATTGTAACTAAGGTTATGGTGAGTTAGATTATGGAAGAAGTTGAGGGATTTGGTGAGTATGGACAAGGTACTGTTTTTGGCAGCCTTCATGTCCATGGAAGTTGATTTATTTCTTCATGTATTTGATGATTTGGGGTATTGATTTAAGTGCTTAAATGTATAGGAGTTGATTTCCATGTATATAGGTTGAATTGTAAGTTATAAATTGAAAATGGAAGTTTGATGTGAATGTGTTACTTCGGCAGCCTCATGGTGAAGATTGGTAATGTTTAAGTTCATGAAAAGTTGTTGAATTATGGTACAAAAAAATGGCAGCATATTTATATGAAATAGTGGTGATAATGTATGTAATTTGGTAGTGTAAATTATATGTATTGGTTAGGAGTATTATGTGGAAAATTGTTTAGAATTGGATGTTGTAAATTAGGAGTTGTATTTGGTGTATGTAAGGTCATTGTATTCTACCCAAAGTTGCTATAATGTAAACTAATGAATGTTTATGGTTAGTACCAAATACAGAATTGATTGGGGAAGTGAAGATATAGTTGGTGAATGTGTGATTGGTTTGGTATTTGAGAGACATGTAAGGGTAGTATGCAAATGAGCTTATAACCCTAAGTGTGTGACTCCAATTGGTATGAGGCCAATTGGAGGTGAAACTAGGAACAAAATGTGCCAGCATGCATAAAGAAAGCCTACTTAAATTCTGTCTAAAAAGTGACATGAGAATTGACCAAATCCGGATTAGTGACTTTGCAAACCTGAAAATTGACTATTTGAACAGCAGTCAATATTTTGGCCATAACTCACTCAAAACAGGTCCAAATGACCTAAAATTTATACCATAGAAAGCTTAGACATATAGCTACAACTCTTTTGAAGACACCAAAACCCATAAATGACCATAAGCAAGTCAAAATGCTTGCACAAGTTTGGATATAAAAACTGCCAGAATCGGAAATGACCTAAAAATGACCTAAGTTTGCCATTTTAGTGCAATCTGTCCAGCAATAGTAAAATGACCATAACTTGGTCTAGTAAACTCCAAATGACCTAAAATTTGTGGCAAAAGTTCACTAATACATAAACCTAAAAGTTTGTAATTCTGACCAGAACCCAAAAACTGGGGAAACTATGTCATTTGGCTAGGTCAAAACAGCATACCGAAATCCGATAAACTGCAATAAAATGCAATATACTTGAAAATGAAATTGGTAATATATACCAACACTAAAGGACTATAAAATGTGACATATTGATAACATTAAAATTAATACTCCTAGAGTGCATCAAAGGTCAACATTATTGGTTGACTAATGAAAGCAATAGTATTAAATAAATTAATTGTTGAACCTTATTGTTAGAGATAATTTAAATGAGTACCGAAAAACTTTAAAATTGTGTGTTTTAGTTAGCAAAGACTTAGAGAAGGGGAAGAAAACACTGAGTCAAGGCCAAGAGGCTACTCATCAGAGGTTTGTGCACAACAGTTATTTCTTTTGAATTTTCACTTGAAATAAATTATGAAAATTTGTATGTTATTGCTTAAATTATGGAAAATTTGTTTGAATGAAATTTAATGGATACTTATCGCTTGAAAAATATTGCAAATGATTTGAAGCCACAACTATCATGTATATTTGATTGAATAAATCGCTAGCTTGTTTAATGGGACGAATTGGCTATGAATTCCCTCTCTGACTGAAGCGTTGAGGTGTGTGTCAGTTGAGGATGAATAGGATGAGTACTCATATAATTGCTAGCTAGCTATGTTATTCCTCATTAGCCATTGGCTTTTGGGACGAATTGGACTTTGGAAACATGATTAAGCTGTGTATGTGATTTATTGATATCTATTGAGATATTGTGAAATGGAGTTTAAATTCTTTATGACATTCTTTGCCTTTTGAATTTAACTATGATTTTAAGTATCCACAGTTCATATGATTTATGGTTTATGGTTTTAAATTGCTTTTTCTTAATGTTGTCTACCACTGAGACATTGGCTCAGCGATAGTATTTTCATTGCTATCGCAGGTAAACAGACAGACAGAGCAGCAGAGTAGGCTGCTTGTGCTACATTTTGGGATTCTCCTGGGTATATTGAGTATACCATATTTTTGTAATTTTTGTTGTAATGTATGTACATTGTATGTATATATTGTACTTGGTCTTGAGCAGTTGTAAACTAAAGTTATAAATTATTTTGGCCTGTAAAAATGTTATAATATATTCTTCTTATCTCAGCTTTTGGAACTACTGAAAATTTATTTTTAATTGGGTTTGACAAATGTTTAGGAAATTGATTTGTGTTGAGCTATATTGGAGTTTGGGATTGAACAAATATATTAGAAGTGTTTTTTACAGGTTTTTAAAGAACTATTTTATTCAAAATATAGATGGCACTTTGCCAAAAGTTTTACAGAAATTACTGATACTCAGATTTGTTATTTGGTTTCACTTCAGTTAAAAAAAAAATTTAACACCTGTCAAAAGTGCTCACCACTGTAAAAAGTTATAAGAAAAGGTTTAAAATCCCTTGTAGTGTATTTAATGGGTTATCAGTAGACGAAGTTTGATAATTCATTAGGTATACTATGAGATCATGTTATGCCTTACAGAGGGGTAAGGTGCGACATGTTTTAGTCGTATCAAAGCTAGTGTTTAAATTCTGTTTTAACCTGTTATTTGAACATTCTTTCTTTATAGTACAACTGCTCAATGTCATGGTTTGACACATACTGTACATTACATTATAGATATGCACTAACAGGAGGAAATCTCCTTGTGTTATTTGTTCAAGAGGTATAATATCCTCTAATTGACTATGGAAGAAGGGGACCATTTAGTTGATCAATCAATAGAGGCTGAGGTACAAGGGGAAGCCCCTATCCTTCACAATGCGATTGGATCAGCCACACCAGTCCCCTCAGTACCATAATTTCCTGCTCAGTTTGCTCAACAGATGGCTGCAATGTTCCAATAGATGGCTGGTAACATGCCTACTCAAGCCTCATTACAGACACTAGTGGTACAACCACAGCCTTCAGCTAGGCAGTACGACAAGCTGATTAAATATGGGGCTACTGAGTTCAAGGGGACAGTAGATCCACTAGAGGCAGAACAATGGTTGGAGAGAATGGATAGGGTGTTTAAGAAACTACACTGCACAGAAGAGCTGAGATTTGAGCATTCAGTGTCACTACTACAGGGCGATGCATATGACAGGTGGAAAACCATTCCTCATAGTTTGGTGTAACCTCCAGTACTAACCTGGGATGACTTTCTTCGGGAGTTCAGACAAAAATATGTCCGAGATGCCTATATGGACCAGAAGCTACAGGAGTTCTTAAGTATGAAACAGGAAAGTAGGTCAGTGGCAGAATATGAAAGAGAGTTTTTCCGCCTGAGCCACTATGCAGGAAGTCTCCTTTCCACCAGCAGGGAAAGATGTAAGAGGTTTGAAACCAGCCAGAAGCCCAGTCTCAGACTATAAGTGGTTGGATTCAAACATAATAACTTTTTTGAGCTCATTTCTCAAGCACTTGAATTAGAAAGAATTGAGTCAGTAATGGCTCCAGAGAAAAAGAAATTAGAGAAGACAGAAAAAGAGAATGAGGGGAAGTCAGTAGATCAGAGTTCCAGTGGTCCTACTGAGAAGAGAAAGAACTTTGGGGGACACAGCAGGGATGGTAAAAAGTCTGGTAAGGGAAGATTTTTAGGACAGAGACCTCCTCTATCTGGTCAGCAGACTACCAGAAGTTCCTACCCTCCCCGCCAATGTGAAACTTGTGGTAGAAATCATGGTGGGGTATGCTATAAGGCCACAGGAGCCTGTTGTAACTGTGGAGGCATAGTACACTTTGCTAAAGAGTGCACCAGTGCCCGTAGAATTGGGCCACCTCCTACTACTTCAGAAGGGTCAGTTCAGAATCTTGCCACTAGAGGTTCACAAGCACCTACTAGAGGTAGACGTAGGGGTAGAGGTAGTCCATTAGGCAGCCAAGGCACAGTCAATCAATCAGAGCAAGGCAGTGCTTCAGTCAGAGTCTATGCAATGAGATAGAGAGAAGAGGCTGAGACATTTGATATTGTGGCTGGTACCTTCTCAACTTTTAATCAAGATGTGTTTGTGTTATTTGATTCGGGTTTTATCGACTCCTATATGAGTGCTAGCATTATTGATTGCATTGTTGTTTCGTGTATAAAAATGAACTTTGAGGTACTAGTAACAAGTCTGCTAGGACAGGAGGTCAGGGTTAATAGAATGTATAGGGATTGTCCTTTGGTGATCCAAGGACATACTTTTCTATCTGATCTGATTAAAATGCCCTTCAGAGATTATGATATCATCTTGGGCATGGATTGTTAGCCAGGCATCACGCCATGATTGACCGTAGATTAAAGACAGTCACTTTTGGTCTCCCTCAGTACAGTGAAGTGGTAATACATGGGGAGAGGCAGTTATTGCCATCAAACATTATTTCAACTGCACTATCTAGAAAAATGATCAGAAAGGGGTGTGAAGCATACTTGGCACATGTGGTAGACACCCAAGTGGGGAGTCTAGCATTGAGGGACATCCCTACAGTATATAATTTTCCAGATGTGTTTCTTGATGATTTGCTAGGATTACCTCTGGAAAGAGAAGCGCAGTTTGAGATTAATGTTATGCCTGGTGTGGATCCAATCTCCATAATACCATATAGAATGGCACTAGCAGAATTGAAGGAGTTAGTGATATGCATGATGGATGATCATGGACAATAAAAGACCAATGTGATTGGATTTATTTCTTTTATGTTTCTTTGGGTTGTAAATTAATTAATTTATTTTAATTTATTTTAGTGGCATGTATTATAAAGGTTGTAATATTTTGGGTTGTAAATTTCATTTATTTGGTTCTTGTAAATTCGCCTTGGTATGCCAAGGATTACTATATAATTGGATTGTAAGAAGATCAAGGAGGTCAAGAGCATTAGTGGGACCAATGGGAGGAATTAAAGATTAAGTGTTGATTATGTACTCCTTTAGCAGCTCTTATAATATGAATGAATGAAATGCACCTAGAAATGCCAGATTCAATTCTTGGTGGCTCAGAATTAAATCCCTTAGAAAGTCCATGATCATACCATATTTACTGTTTATTCATGAATGCATGAGATGTATGGGATTGTATGCAAGTATATGATATATGCATGCTAAGTGGATAATGTGCAAAGTGAGGCCATAATAGTAATTAGGATGACCACAAAATCTTTCAAAAAAATGATTAAGTTGGAAATAGTATAATTAAAGTAATTATAGCATAGGCCCTCCATTGAGGCAATTATTTTAAGAAATTTTAAATAAATGCATATGATGCAATTAATTTAAAAGATTTTCTTAAGAATAATTATTAAGCATGAGATGTTGTGAATATGTAAATGGTTTGGTGGCCAATAATGGATGTGCCTAAGGACATTAAAATTATTTCCATGTTTACTGGCTCAATTGGATCAACTTAACTAATGCAAGATAAGTCAATAATGGATGTGCCTGAGATTTTGAGCATTAGGGGCTAGGTAAAAGGATTGAACCTCACATGAGATGTGATGGGCAAGGAGTTGCTCAGTTATAGTTTATTGTAATTCCAATAATGGATGTGCCTGAGGATGATCAATAAGGCTCTAAGAATTCAATCACCCACTAGAAATCCATCCAACTAGGATTTCCATTTCCTACTTTGGAAGTGTAGGATTTGCTAAGTTAGTGGGAGGACTAATTTGATTAAAAGACCACAATCATTTTGGTTAAATACATGATACATTTACTAATTAATCTGACCACAACCACCATCATCTAATATCCTTGCAAGCATACTTGATCGCAATAGGTTGACAGGACCTAATCTCTCTGATTGGCTAAGAAATTTTAAACTTGTCCTGAACCTTGAACATATAGGATATGTTATAGACTCAAATGTTCTTAGTCCCTTACCTCCAGAGGCCACTTAAGAGGAACATGAAACTTTGGACAAGTGGAAGGAGCATGATATGAGAGCCAAGTGTTACATGCTTGCTTCTATGAGTAATGAGTTACAGAAGCAGCATGAGAACATGCAGAGTGCGAGTGAGATCCTCCTTTACCTACAAGAGTTATATGATGAGCACAACAGGAATGGTAGGTATGAGATATCTAGACAGCTATTCCACATGAGGATGTATGAGGGACAGAATGTTGGGAATCATGTCCATAAGATTATTCGGCTGATTGAGTAGCTAGAACATCTTGACTTTAACATGGATTTCCAACTGCAAACGGATTTGATCCTTCAGTCCCTTCCTTAGTCATTTGGGAATTTTGTGATAAATTTCCATATGACTAAGTTGGAATGCACCTTGGCTGGTTTACTCAACATGCTAGTTATTGCTCAAAAGAATATGCCAGGCAATAAAGGAAAAGAGGTAGCTTTGATTGCATCTTCTTCTGCTAGAAAGTCCAACAAGAAGAAGGGTAATAAGAAAAAGAAACTTCAAATTCCTGGTCCTTCCAAGAAGATAGCTAAACTGAAAGGGAAGACTAAAGCTGATAGAGGCAAAGGAAAGTGTTTTAACTGCCAGCAGGATGGGCACTAGAAAAAGAACTGCCCAGGATATCTTGCTTCTCGGAAGGACAAGAAGGATACACCTTCGGAAGGTATGTTCATATCTTGTTATTTAGATTCTGATGATACTCATAGTTCATCTACAGCTTAGGTTTTAGATACAGGTGCCAGTTCTCACATTTCTTATGATATGCAGGAACTAGCAAACAGTAGCAGCTTGTGTTCTCGAGATGTTAGACTCCAAATTGGCGATGGCTCAACTATTGAAGCTTTAGCCATATGATTTAAATCTTTTTTTTATGTCTGGACATGTTTTGTGTTTGAATAATATCTTATATGTACCTGATGCTTTTAAGAACATCATTTCGATATCTAGTTTGACTAGAGATGGTTATGAATTTCAGTTCGCAGATGATGTTTACAATATTTATTTTGGAAACAAATATGTTAGCTCGGGTTATATGCATGATGGTCTTTATTATTTGGATAATAATGACAAACACAAATTGAATGTAAGTGATCTAAATGAATGCAATGCCATGATGAAAACCAACTCAAGTTCAAAATATATTTGGCACTTAAGATTAGATCATGTTGCAGAAGATAGGATTGCAAAACTGGAGAAAATGAGGATTCTATCCCCATTGGGTTTTGAACCTACTCCAACTTGTGAATCTTACCTTTAAGGCAAAATGACCAGATCACTCTTTGTTGGACAAGGGCTAAGAGCTGAAAATATTTTGGAGCTAATACATAGTGATGTATGTGGTCCATTTAAAGAAATGGCTAGAGGTGGTTTTCATTATTTCATTACCTTTACTGATGATAAATCAAGGTTTGGGTATTTGTATTTGATGAAATACAAATATGAATCCTTTGAAAAGTTCAAAGAATTTAAATCTGAAGTAAAAAATCAAACAGGAAAAAGTATTAAAGCTCTTCGATCAGATCGTCGAGGTGAATACTTGAGTACCAAATTTGATGAATACTTGAAAAAGCATGGCATTGTTTCCCAGCTGACTCCTCCAAGAACTGAATGAACGAAAGCGTGAAAAACACAAGTTTATACCATTGAATTTAAAATTTTTCACCTAGGGTCACATGCATCATGCAAGATTTATTTTTATCTATTTGATTTTAATGATAAACAACATATTAAAACTCTTTTAATACGTTTTTGGATCTATATTTGCCATTTAAGATTTTAAAATTAATCAGATTAATTTTAGAACCCTAGATTAAATCAAGAATAATTACACTAACCTCTTGATGCACTGCAGCGTGTCTGAGCCTTTGAGATTCGTCTTCAGGACGCCAGATGTTGTCCCTCTTGCTTGTCCATACCAAGAACACCTATGGAAGCCCTTGAACAGCTTCTAAAGCTTTTTCTATTAATTAGAAATTCAAGTTTTGCCTTTTAAAAAATTAGAGATGTAAACAGGACACTAGAAACAATTTCTAGTGTTCTTAATTCAAGAGATTGATAGCTAATCTCTTTGAATTGATGAGAGATGAAGAAGAATAGATGAAAAGCCTCAAAGTGGCGTGACAAAGGAGAGGAGTGGCTGCTGGTTGCTTTTCTTTTTCATAACAACACTTAAATAGCTAGGTTAACACATTAAACCCTTGCCACATGTCACTCTTTGATTAGCTCTAGGTTTAAGTGACCCAATCACATTGTGCCAAGTGTCAAACCTATATTTAATATTTATTTTAATCATCTTACATGATTAAAAAACATTTGGCAAGCTTATGCGTAATCCCATGTGTCACCATGTCATGGTGCCACGTGTCACACTGTGAAATGACCAAAATGCCCCTGTGTCTTAATTTTGAGTTCTTAACCCAAAATAATTATTTTTCTTCTTCTAATTAATTTATATCAAATATTAATTAATTAATTAATTAATCTCTATTAATTAATTTCTCATTAATTAAATTCATATTTAAACACTTTAAATATAAATTTAACTTATATTATACATCCAATAATCTAGATTTGGTTTCAAGTCATGCTAGGGACTTTGTAATTTAATTGCAAACCAAACCTATTTAATTAATCAATTAAACTCTTTAATTAATTAATTAAATCATATTTAAATAGGTGATAACTTTTGTATGTGTGTGACTTACTAGGCTCATCACTAATTAGCAATGAGACATGATATCAACTCTTAATATCATCAGAACTCTTTCTTACCATAAATGATTTCTCTAAATCATTTTATGCACCTCATAGATCATGGTTAACACCTAGCATAGCATGCCATGGCCACCCAATTAGCAATAAGGTTTACCTTAAATGAACCTATAATCATATGTTACCATGCACTAGAATCTCTCTGTTACAAAATCCCAACTCAAGCTAGAGTCATGGTTTATGTCAAACTCCATTTGCTATGAATATTATGTTCTCTTTTAATTCCAGTTCTTGATTAAAAAGATTTTCTCATCAGAAACTCTTTTCTGAATAAATCTATCTATCCTGGCCAGGAACTTGAAACATCAAGAACAATTAAATGAACATAGGATTTTATCTTTATTTACTTAGAGGAACAGATTCCATCTTGATCAACACCTACCTCCATATATAACTAGTAGGAGCCAATAGATGCCCATATACCCATACATAGTATAAGTATGAAAGCAGTATCAAACTCAAACTACCTATATACAAGATAACTGTGCTATCTCAGGTCTAAAGATTATATGCACTAATGTGATTTATGACAAAACATTGACAAGAATAAACTCCATGTTCTTGTCATAAGTGTCACTGGTTCGGCTTACTTATCATGTGCCTATCATGTTTGTTATATGGCATGAGACTCACCATTCCATCTTATTTATATCTCATATAAATAACTTGGGAACAAACATGAATACAATCTTTCTGGATAAGTCATGTCCTTATTATGAAGTATCCTCGATTGTGAACTTATTTATGATACTTTGTGCTAGAAATATTGTCACTCATATTCTTAACAACTTAAGAATAATATTTCTAACAAAATATCAATGGACCTTTTATATTACACATAAATATATTATGTAAACGGAAAAGTGGAAATGCCTTTTATTAATAAAAATATGTACAAGATACATACTAAATGATATGCTCTAGGGCATACTACTAACAATCTCCCACTAGCACTAGAGCCATTCATTACAATATCTTAAACCTATCTTCTCAAGATGTCGGTCTAACTGAGTCTGTGACATAGCCTTAGTGAATGGATCAGCTGGATTTTCAGCTGATGCTATTTTCTGCATGGCTACATCGCCTCGCCCAACTATTTCTCTGATAATGTGGTAGCGCCTTTCTATGTGTTTGGATTTCTTGTGAGACCTTGGTTCCTTAGCCTGTATGACTGCTCCATTATTTTCATAGTTTAGTGGAACTGCTGGCTCAATGGAAGGAACTATTGTAAGTTTTGTCACGAACTTCTTTATCCAAACAGCTTCCTTTGCAGCATCTGATGCAGCAATATACTTAGCCTCTGTAGTGGAATCTGCATTCGTGCTCTGTTTGGAACTCTTCCAACTGACTGCACCTCCATTGCAAATGAACACATATCTAGAGGTAGACTTTCTATCACCGATATCTGATTAGAAATTAGAATCAGTATAACCATCCAATTGCAAGTCTCCACCTCCATAAATAAAGAATAAATCCTTAGTTCTTCTCAAGTACTTAAGGATATTCTTAACAGCTATCCAGTGTTCCAAACCTGGATTGGATTGCTACCTGCTAGTCAAACTAATAGCATATGCGATATCCGGCCTAGTACACAACATTGCATACATTAAACTTCCAATAGCCGAAGCATATGGAATCCTAGCCATCTTATCTCTTTCTTCAGGTGTCTTTGGAGACATCTCTTTAGAAAGGTGGATACCATGTCTCACTGGTAACAATCCTCTCTTGGAATCAAGCATGTTGAACCTCTTTTAATACCTTTTCCAAGTATAGACTTTGAGATAAACCAATTATTCTTTTCGCTCTATCTCTATAGATGCGAATCCTAAGAATATAGGTTGCCTCCCCTAAGTCTTTCATGGAGAATGTATTTGACAACCATACCTTTATAGTCGTCAACATACCTGTGTCATTACCCATCAATAGTATGTCATCTACATACAAGACAAGGAAAGTGATAGCACTGTCACTAACCTTCTTATATACACATGGCTCATCCTCATTTTTGATAAAACCAAAGGATTTAATGGCTTCATCAAAACAGATGTTCCAACTCCTCGAAGCTTGTTTCAACCCATAAATGGATCGCTTTAGCTTGCATACCATGGAATCATCTTAGGATTCAAAACCCCTAGGTTGTTCCAAGAAAATGTTTTCTTCAATGTATCTATTGAGAAAAGCTGTTTTGACATCCATCTGCCAAATCTCATAATCATAGTATGCAGCTATTGCTAATAAAATCCTAATTGATTTAAGCATGGCAACAGGCGAGAAAGTCTCCTCATAGTCTATTCCTTGCCTTTGGTGAAACCCTTTCACTACTAGCCTTGCCTTATAGGTCTCTACCTTTCCATCAGAACCAATTTTCTTCTTGAAAACCCATTTGTTCCCTATAAGTATAATACCTTCAGGTGGGTCAACAAGATCCCAAACTTGATTCTTATACAAGGAATCAATCTCGGATTTCATAGCATCAATCCATTTTGAAGAGTCTATATCTGATATAGCTTCTTCATAAGTAAGTGGATCATCTCCATGATCTACTTCTTCATGAGTAGACAACTCTTGTTCTTCTTCATGAAGAAAACCATATCTCACTGGTGGGTGAGATACCCTGGTTATTCTATGAGGAACAACTGTAGATGTTTCATCAATGGGTATAGGTTGACTAGATGGATCTATATCCATCTGATCTGTTGGTTGGTCAGAATTCTCCAATTCTAGCTCTATTTGCCTTCCTTTGCCTCCTTCTTTAACAAACTATTATTCAAGAAATGTGGCATCTCTACTTATCACAACCTTTTGTGAAGTAGGCAAATAAAATATAATATCCAAAACTATCTTTTGGATATTCAACAAATCGACCTTTTTCTGATATGGTCTCCAATTTATCAGTGTTCAGCTTTTTGATATAAGCTGGACAACCCCAAATCTTAACATGCTTAAGACTTGGTTTTCTTCCATGCCATATCTCATAAGGTGTGGAACAAACTGATTTTGATGGAATCCTATTCAGAATATACAAAACTGATTCTAATGCAAATCCCCAAAAGAAGATTGGCATATCAGTATAGCTCATCATACTACGTACCATATCCAATAGGGTACGATTTCTCCTTTTAGATACACCATTCAGTTGTGGCGTTCCTGGAGGAGTCAGCTGAGAAACAATGCCATGCTCTCTCAAGTATTCATCAAATTCAGTACTCAAATATTCACCTCCACGATCTGATCGAAGAGCTTTAATACTCTTTCCTATTTGATTTTCTACTTCAGATTTAAATTCTTTGAACTTTTCAAAGGATTCATGTTTGTATTTCATCAAATACAAATACCCAAACCTTGATTTATCATCAGTAAAGGTAATAAAATAATGAAAGCCCCCTCTAGCCATTTCTTTAAATGGACCACATACATCACTATGTATTAGCTCCAAAATATTTTCAGCTCTTAGCCCTTGTCCAACAAAGGGTGATCTAGTCATTTCGCCCTGAAGGCAAGATTCACAAGTTGGAGTAGGCTCAGAGCCCAATGAGGATAGAATCCCCATTTTCTCCAGTTTTGCAATCCTATCTTCTGCAACATGACATAACCTTAAGTGCCAAATATATTTTGAACTTGAGTTGGTTTTCACCATGGCATTGCATTCTTTTAGATCTCTTGCATTCAATTTGTGTTTGTCATTATTATCCAAATAATAAAGACCATCATTCATATAACCCGAACCAACATATTTATTTTCAAAATAAATATTGCAAACATCATCTGTGAACTGAAATTCATAGCCATTTCTAGTCAAACTAGATATAGAAATGATGTTCTTAAAAGCATCAGGTACATATAAAATATTATCTAAACACAAAACATGTCCAAACATGTAACAGGATTTAGATCATATGGCTAAAGCTTCAATAGTTGAGCCATTGCCAATCCGGACTCTAATATCTTGAGAACGCAAGCTGCTACTATTTGTTAGTTCCTGCATATCATTAGAAATGTGAGAACTGGCACCAGTATCTAAAACCCAAGCTGTAGATGAACTATGAGTATCATCAGAATCTAAATAATAAGATATGGATATACCTTCCGAAGGTGTATCCTTCTTGTCCTTCAGAGAAGCAAGATACTATGGGCAATTCCTTTTCTAGTGCCCATCCTTTTGACAGTGGAAACACTTTCCTTTGCCTCCATCAGCTTTAGTCTTCCTTTTCTGTTTAGCTATTTTCTTGGAAGGACCAGGAATCTGAGGTTTCTTTTTCTTACTTTCCAGCAGAAGAAGATGCAATCAAAGCTACCTCTTCTTCTTTATTGCTCGGCATATTCTTTTAGGCAATAACCAGCATGTTGAGTAAACCAGCTAAGGTGCATTCCTATTTAGTCATATGGAAATTTGTCACAAAATTCCCAAAAGACTCAAGAAGGGACTGAAGGATCAAATCCGTCTATAGTTGGAATTCCATGTTGAAGTCAAGATGTTCCAACTGCTCAATCAGCTGAATCATCTTGTGGACATGATCCCCAACATTCTGTCCCTCAGACATCCTCATACGGAATAGCTGTCTAGATGTCTCATACCTAGCATTCCTGCTGTGCTCACCATACAACTCTTGTAGGTGGAGGACCTCACTCGCACTCTGCATGTTCTCATGTTGCTTCTGTAACTCATTACTCATGGAAGCAAGCATGTAACACTTAGCTCTCATATCATGCTCCTTCCACTTGTCCAAAGTTTCATGTTCCTCTTGTGTGGCCTCTGGAGGTAAGGGACCAGGAACATTTGAATCTAGAACATATCCCATATGTTCAAGGTTCAGGACAAGTTTCAAATTTCTTAGCCAATCAGACAGATTAGGTCCTGTCAACCTATTGTGATCAAGTATACTTGCAAGGATATTGGATGGTGATGGTTGTTTTGTGCTCATTTTTATCAGAAAATTAACTGCAGAAAATAACCAGATTAATTAGTAAATATATCATGTAATTAACCAAAATGATTATGGTCTTTTAATCAAATTGGTCCTCCCACTAACTTAGCGAATCCTACACTTCCAAAGTAGAAAACGGAAATCCTAGTTGGATAGATTTCTAGTGGGTGATTGAATTCTTATAATTCTATTGATCATCCTCAGGTACATTCATTATTGGAATTACAATAAACTATAAGTGAGAAACTCCTTGCCCATTACATCTCATGTGAGGTTCAATCCTTTACCTAGCCCCTAATGCTCAAAATCTTAGGTACATCCATTATTGACTTATCTTGCATTAGTTAAGTTGATCCCATTGAGCCAGTAATTATGCAAATAATTTTAATGTCCTCAGGTACATCCAATATCGGCCACTAAACCATTTACATATTTACAACATCTCATGCTTAACAATTATTCTTAAGAAAATCTCTTAAATTAATTGCATCTTATGCAACTATTTAAAATTTCTTAAAATAATTGCCCCAATGGAGGGCCTATGTTATAATTACTTTAATTATAGCATTTCCAACTTAATCATTTGTTTGGAAGATTTTATGGTCATTCTAATCACTATAAAGGTATCACTTAGCACATCATCCAATTAGCATGCATATATCATATAATAGCATACATTCCCATACATCTCATGCATTCATGGATAAGCAATAAATATGGTATGATCATGGATTTTCTAACGGATTCAATTCTGAAGCCACCAAGAATTGAATCAGGGCATTCCTAGGTGCATTTCATTCATTCATTTATTTTACAAGAGTTGCTGAAGGAGTACATAATCAACACTTGATCTTGAATTCCTCCCACTGATCCCACCAATGCTCTTGACCTCCTTCAACTTCTTGCAATCCAATATTACATAGTAATCCTTGGCATACCAAGGCGAATTTACAAGAACTTAAATAAATGAAATTACAACCCAAAAATTATTACAAACTTAATAATACATGCCCAAAATAAATTAAAGTAAATTAATTAATTTACAATCCCAAAGAAACATAAAAGAAATAAATCCAATCACATTGGTCTTTTATAGTCCATGATCATCCATCATGCATATCACTATTTAACAATTAAATAAAACATACATACTTAAATTAAATTGAATATCTCATATTCAACTTAAAAATCCAGATTTCAGTATGATTCAAATAAATTTAAAAATTCAGATTTGAATCACATTCAAACAAATTTAAAAATTCAGATTTGAATCACATTCAAACAACTTCAAAAATTCAGATTTGAATCACATTCAAATATTTTTTTAAAAAATCAGATTTGAATCACATTCAAATATTTTTTAAAAAAATCAGATCTGAATTTTATTCAATCAATTTTAAAAAATCAGATTTAAATATGATTCAAACAACCTTAAAAATTCAGATTTGAATCACATTCAAACAACTTTTAAAATTCAGATTTGAATCACATTGAAAAAATTTTTAAAATTCTGATTTGAATCATAATTTAATTGTGTGATAAAAATTCTAATTAAACAATTTAATTAGACATAAAATGGATCTTAGATCATACAACAATTGCACATTCACCATCCATTTAACTTTGCACACCATTGTGGTGCATCAACCATGTGCACCATGGTGTTCATCATTTGTGCCGCCACCTTGGCTTTGCAACCAGCAATGAACTCTTGATCTCATGATCAAACACACAATTAAATCATATATACATCAATCTAAATGGCAAATATAGTGGCTCTGATACCAATTGAAGGAACGGAAGCGTGAAAAATACAAGTTTATACCATTGAATTCAAAATTTTTCACCTAGGGTCACATGCATCATGCAAGATTTATTTTTATCTATTTGATTTTAATGATAAACAACATATTAAAACTCTTTTAATATGTTTTTGGATCTGTATTTGCCATTTAAGATTTTAAAATTAATCAGATTAATTTTAGAACCCTAGATTAAATCAAGAACAATTACACTAACCTCTTGATGCACTGCAGCGTGTCTGCGCCTTTGAGATTCATCTTCAGGACACCAGATGTTGTCCCTCTAGCTTGTCCACACCAAGAACACCTATAGCATCCCTTGAACAGCTTCTAAAGCTTTTTCTATTAATTAGAAATTCAAGTTCTGCCTTTTAAAAGATTAAAGATGTAAACAGGACACTAGAAACAATTTCTAGTGTTCTTAATTCAAGAGATTGATAGCTAATCACTTTGAATTGATGAGAGATGAAGAAGAATAGATGAAAAGCCTCAAAGTGGCGTGACAAAGGAGAGGAGTGGCTGCTGGTTGCTTTTCTTTTCCATAATAACACTTAAATAGCTAGGTTAACACATTAAACCCTTGCCACATGTCACCCTTTGATTAGCTCTAGGTTTAAGTGATCCAATCACATTGTGCCAAGTGTCAAACCTATATTTAATCTTGATTTTAATCATCTTACATGATTAAAAAACATTTGGCAAGTTTATGCATAATCCCACGTGTCACAATCTCATGGTGCCACGTGTCACACTGTGAAATGACCAAAATGCCCCTGTGTCTTAATTTTGAGTTCTTAACCCAAAATAATTATTTTTCTTCTTCAAATTAATTTATATCAAATATAAATTAATTAATTAATTAATCTCTATTAATTCATTTCTCATTAATTAAATTTATATTTAAACACTTTAAATATAAATTTAACTTATATTATACATCCAATAATCTAGATTTGGTTTCAAGTCATGCTAGGGACTTTGCAATTTAATTGCAAACCAAACCTATTTAATTAATCAATTAAACTCTTTAATTAATTAATTAAATCATATTTAAATAGGTGATAACTTGTGTATGTGTGTGACTTTCTAGGCTCATCACTAATTGGCAATGAGACATGATATCAACTCTTAATATCATCAGAACTCTTTCTTACCATAAATGATTTCTCTAAATCATTTTATGCACCTCATAGACCATGGTTAACACCTAGCATAGCATGCCATGGCCACCCAATTAGCAATAAGGTTTGCCTTAAATGAACTTATAATCATATGTTACCATGCACTAGAATCTCTCTGTTACAAAATCCCAACTCAAGCTAGAGTCATGGTTTATGTCAAACTCCATTTGCTATGAATATTATGTTCTCTTTTAATTCCAGTTCTTGATTAAAAAGATTTTCTCATCAGAAACTCTTTTCTGAATAAATCTATCTGTCCTGGCCAGGAACTTGAAATATCAAGAACAATTAAATGAACATAGGATTTTATCTCTATTTACTTAGAGGAACAGATTCCATCTTGATCAACACCTACCTCCATATATAACTAGTAGGAGCCAACAGATGCCCATATACCCATACATAGTACAAGTATGAAAGCAGTATCAAACTCAAACTACCTATATACAAGATAACTATGCTATCTCAGGTCTAAAGATTATATGCACTGATATGATTTATGACAAAACATTGACAAGAGTAAACTCCATGTGCTTGTCATAAGTGTCACTGGTTCGGCCTACTTATCATTTATAAGTGCCTATCATGTTTGTTATATGACATGAGACTCACCATTCCATCTCATTTATATCTCATATAAATAACTTGGGAACAAACATGAATACAATCTTTCTGGATAAGTGATGTCCTTATTATGAAGTATCCTCGATTGTGAACCTGTTTATGATACTTTGTGCTAGAAATATTATCACTCATATTCTTAACAACTTAAGAATAATATTTCTAACAAAATATCAATGGACCTTTTCTATTACACATAAATATATTATGTAAACAAAAAAGTGGAAATGCCTTTTATTAATAAAAATATGTACAAGATACATACTAAATGATATGCTCTAGGTCATACTACTAACAAGAACACCATAGCTGAATGGTGTATATGAAAGGAGAAATCTTACCTTATTGGATATGGTACATAGTATGATGAGCTCTACTAATATGCCAATCTCCTTTTGGGAATTTGCATTAGAATCAGCTTTGCATGTTCTGAATAGGATTCCATGAAAATCAGTATGTTCCACACCTTATGAGATATGGCATGGAAGAAAACCAAGTCTTAAGCATGTTAAGATTTGGGGTTATCCAGCTTATATCAAAAAGCTGAGCATTAATAAATTGTAAACCAGATCAGAAAAGGGTCGATTTATTGGATATCAAAAAGAGAGTTTTGAATATTATTTTTACTTGCCTACATCACAAAAAGGTTGTGGTAAGTAGAGATGCCACATTTCTTGAACAACAATTTGTTCAAAAAGGAGGCAAAAGAAGGCAAATAGAGTTAGAATTGGAGAATTCTGACCAACCAACAGATCAGATGGATATAGATCCATCTAGTCAACCTACACCTATTGATGAAACATCTATTGTAATTGTCACACCCTACCTCTTTGTAAGGCATAACATGATCCTGTAGTATACCTAATGAATTACCAACTTTGTCTACTGATAACCCATTAAATGCACTACAAGGGATTTTAAACCTTTTCTTACTTCTTTTTACAGTGGTGAGTACTATTTACAGGTGTTAAAAAAAAAATTTAACTGAAGTGAAACTAGATAACACATTTGAAGAATTAATAATTTCTGTAAAAATTTTGGCAGAGTGCCATCTCTATTTTAAATAAACCAGTTCTTCAAAAACCTGTAAAAAAAATACTTCATATATTTTGTTCAATCCCCGAACTCCAATATTCAATCAACACAATAAGTTTCTCAATATTTGCTAACTCAAATGCACAATAATTTTCCAGTGTTTTCAAAAGCTGAGATAAAAGAAATATATCACAATATTTACAAGCCAAAATAATTTACAAATTTAGTTTACAACTTTAATATACAATTTTAATGTACAATTTTAATTTACAACTGCTCAAAACCAAGAACAATATATACATACAGTGAACATACATTACAATACAAAATGCAAAATATGGTATACTCAATATACCCGATGAACTCTCAATGTAGCACTAGCAGCCTAGTCTGCTGCCCTGTCAGTCTGTCTACCTACGATAGCAATGAAAAGCTATCACTGAGCCAACATCTCAATGGTTCACAACATTAACAAAATGCAACTTAAAATCATAAATCATAAGTCGTATAAATAGTGGATACTTAAAATCATAGTTAAATTGAAAGACAGTGAATGTCATAAAGAATTTAAATTTCATTTCACAATATCACAATAAATATCAATAAATCACACACACAGCTTAATCATGTTCCAAAGTTCAATTCATCCCAAAAGTCGATGGCTAGTGAGGAATAACATAGCTAGCTAGCAATAATATGAGTACTCATCCTATTCGTCCTTAACAGGCACACACCTCAACACTTTAGCCAGAGAGGGAATTCAAAGTCAATTCGTCCCACTAGACAAGCTAGCGAGGAATTCAATCAATATACATGATAGCTGTGGTTTCAAACCATCTATAATGTTTTTCAAGCGATAAGTATCCATCAAATATCCATTCAACACATTTCCATAATTTAAAACAATAATATACGAAAAGTCATAATTCATTTCAATTGAAAAATTCAAAAGAAATAACTGCTGTGTATAAACCTCTGATAAATGTCTCTTAGCCCTGACTCAGTGTTTCTTTCCGCTTCCCTGAGTCTTTGCTAACTAAAACACACAATTTGAAGTGTTTGTGTGTTTTAGTACTCATTTAAATTTTCTTTAACAATAAAACTTAATAACTAATTTATTGAATTCTATTATTTTTCTTAGTCAACCTAAATTGTTGACCCTCGATGCACTCTAGGTGAATTAGGTTTAATGTTACCAATATGTCACCTTTGATGGCCTTTTAGTGTTTGTACATGTTACCAAATTCATTTTCAAGTATATTGCATTTTATTGCAATTTGTCAGATTTCGGTATAGTAATTTGACCTAGCCGGATGACCTAGTTTCCTCGGTTTTCGAGTTTTGGTCAAAACTACAAACTTGTAGGACTATGTCTTATTGCACACGGGGTAAAATTTCAGGTCATTCTGAGTTGTGTAGACCAAGATATGGTCAATTTACCAATGCTGGACAGAATGTACCAAAATGGTAACTTTAGGTCACTTTTGGTTCGGCCAGTTTTTATATCTGAACTTGTGCAAGGTATTTGACTTGTTTATGGTCATTTCTGGGTGTTAGGGTCTTCATAAGAATTGTAGGTATATGTCTAAACTATTCATGGTAAATATATCAGGTCATTTGGACTTCTTTTGAGTGAGTTATGGCCAAAACACTAACTACTGCCCAAATGGTCAATTTTCAAGCTTTCAAGTCACTAATCCGGATTTGGTCATTTTTCAAGTTACCTTCTAGGCAGAATTTAGGTAAGCTTCCTTCATGAAAGTTGGCACATTTTGTGCCTAGTTTCACCTCCAATTGGTCTCATACCAATTGGATCCACACACATAAGGTTCTAAGCCAAAATATATACTGCCCTATTACACATTGTTCATCCTTACCAATTACACATCCAACACCTACCAAATTAACTCTTCCATGCCAATTCTTGTTTGTATTATAACACTAACACACTTTACTTCATATTTTTGGTCATTTTGATAGCTTGTAACCACTCTCTACAAACACACTATAATACAGAATTTTCCAAAGTCCCATTTACAACAATTCAACCACATGAACATACCTCATTTCCATGTCAAAATACAAACAATTATTTATATACACATGTTTCCATCAATGACAACATAATTCAATAACATTTCATGAACTCCAACACTTCAATCTTCTTTATGAGGCTGCCACAAGTTTACACATACTCATCAATTTCCATTTTCACTTTTCAAGCTTCCAAATCAAACCTTACACATAGAATTCAACTACAATACAATCAAACATTTAAATTATCATTCAAACTGCTATTTACATGCAAGAATAAGCTGTTCATATTGAGGTTTCATGGCTGCCAAAATGGTGCACCACCATTAACTCATCAAACATCAAAACTTCTTCCACAAATCAACTCACCACAACATCCACTCAAAGTTTAATGAAACAAGAATAAAAAATACACACTTACCACTTTTGAAGCTTGACCAAAACCTCACTAAACCTCCTTAAAATTGCTATCAAAATCTTCCTTGCAAGGTGAGGATTAACTTTAAAGAAGAGACTTAGTGAAAATGGTGGCTCAAAGGGGATTGCATGGAGCTTGGAAAGGATTCGGCCATGGAGGTTTCTTTCAAGTGTTTCGGTTGGTTTTGGAAAGTGAGGAAGATGAAGGCATATTCTACCACAAATTATGCTTAATGGTCCACTTTAGTGGTGTTAGTGGAGCACCAATTGAATTAAAAGTATATTTTAATGTTAAACTTTCCAATTTTTTACATTTTCCTCCTATCTTTTGCTATTTAGATTATGTACCACTATTTTAATTTTTCATGACATTTTCCAAGTGTAATATCATTTATTTTTAATGGACATTTAGGTCAAAAGAAAATTCGGGGTGTCAAATGACCACAATTGCCCTGTTCGGGTTGCATTCCCAATTTTTCGGTAACACTGAGTTTTGTCATTTTCTTGATTTCTCGTTTTTCCTTGTACTAATTAATTAATTTTTCTGTAATATCTCTAATGATATTTATACTTCAATAAACGTTTATTTAAGTCCTAAAAATATTTTCCAGGGTTCCCCATGGTCATGGGCTAGTCAACGATCCACACCGCAACTTTCCGGTGCGGTCACCCATCACTATGGTTCTCGACTCGTTTAACTTGATTATATTTCATTGCTATTATTTTTCCTTTGTTTTTCTTGTATTTTCTTTTCTTGTATTTCATTATTTTATGTCTCCTCACTACTTTTAAATGTAGTTCTTAGCATCCTAACTGTTTGGACAACACTGGTCACCGGAAAAGTAGAACGCACTACCGAACATAGGGTGGTTACAATTCTCCCCCCCTTAAAATAAATTTCGTCTCAAAATTTTACATGGCATCAGTTTCTGAACAGCTATGGAAGCTGTCTCCTCATATCCTCTTCACGTTCCCAAGTAGCTTCCTGGCCTGAATGATGGTTCCACAGCACTTTAACCAGGTGTATCTGTTTATTCCTCAGTTGCTTCACCTCATATGCCAGAATTTCTATGGGTTCTTCCTCATATGAGAGGTCTGGATTTACCTCAATCTCTTCAACTAATAGTACATAAGATGGGTCAGATCTGTACCTCCTTAACATGGACACATGGAAGACACTGTGTATCCTTTCTAGCTTTGGAGGTAATGCCAATCGGTATGCCAAAAGACCCACTCTCTCCAGAATCTCATATGGTCCGATGAAATGAGGACTCAGTTTCCCCTTTCTGCTAAATCTCATAATTCTCTTCCAAGGAGAAACTTTGAGGAATACCTTATCACCCACTGCATATTCAATATCTCTTCTCTTCAGATCAACATAGGACTTCTGACGGTCTGATGCAGCCTTGAGTCGATCTCTGATCAATCTGATCTTTTCCTCTGTCTGCTGAACAATTTCTGGCCCAATCATCTTTCTTTCACCTACTTCATCCCAACATAGGGGAGTTCTGCACTTCCTGCCATACAAAGCTTCATATGGAGGCATCCCAATGCTTGATTGGTAGCTGTTGTTATAAGCAAACTCAATCACAGGCAAGTGTGTATCCCAACTACCTTCAAACTCAATCACACAAGCCCGTAGCATATCCTCCAATATCTAAATTACCCTCTAAGACTGGCCATCTGTCCGTGGGTGGAATACTATGCTGAAGTTCAATTTAGTTCCTAGGGCTCTTTAAAGATTACCCCAAAATCTATAAGTGAACCTAGGATCTCTGTTCGATACAATCGATGCTGGCACTTTATGTAGTCTTACAATCTCATATATGCACAATCTAGCCAATCTCTCCAAACTATAGTCCATCTGGACTGGCAAAAAGTGAGCAGACTTAGTTAGTCTGCCACCTATAGCCCATACTGCATCATGACTATTCTGTGTCCTCGAAAGTCCCATCACAAAATCCATAGTTATCCATTCCCATTTCTACTCTGGTACTGGCAATGGATGTAACAAACCTGCTGGTACTTGATGTTCTGCCTTTACTTACTGACAAGTTAAGCATTTGAAAACAAATTCAGCTATATCCCTCTTCATACCCATCCACTAGTAATGCTCTTTCAGCCCTCTGTGCATTTTAGTTCCACCAGGGTGCATAGCAAAAGGAGACTCATGTGCTTCCTTCATAATGATCTGTCTCAATTCCACATCATTAGGAACGCACATTCTGCCCTGATGTAGTAGTAAACCATCATCTCTCATAGAAAATTCAGGTTTCTTACCCTGTTGTGTCACACCCTACCCCTCTTTAAGGCATAACATGATCCCGTAGTATACCTAATGAATTACCAACTCCGTCTACTGATAAACCATTAAATACACTACAAGGGATTTTAAAAACTTTTCTTACTTCTTTTATAATGGTGAGCACTATTTACAGGTGTTAAAAACTTTTTTTTTTACTGAAGTGATAGAACTGACACATTTGACTTATTTGGAATTTCTGTAAAAATTTTGGCAGAGTGCTATTTGTAATTTGGATAAAACAGTTCTTCAGAAAACCTGTAAAAAGCACTTCAATATATTTTCCAAATCTCAAATCCAACATTTTTCTCAACACAACATATTTCTCAACTCAAATCTGCAGTGATTTTTCAAAAACTGAGATAAAAGAAATATAATACAATTTTTACAAGCCACAATAACTCATAATTTACTTCACAATATCAATGTATAATTTTAATTTACAACTGCTCAAAACCAAAACAATATGTACATACAGTGATCATACATTACCGCACGAAATGCAAAATGTGGTATACTCATTATACCCGATAATCTCTCGCTGGATGTACTAGTAGCCTAGTCTGCTACCCTGTCTGTCTGTCTACCTGCGACAGCAATGAAAAGCTATCGCTGAGACAATGTCTCAGTGGTGCACAACATTAACCAAATACAAATTTAAATCACAATTCATAATTCAAATAAATAGTGGATATTTAAAAACCATAGTTAAATTCAAGACAATACTGTCATAAGGAATTTAACACAATATCACAATAAATCTCAATAATCAAAACATAGTTAAATTCAAAAGACAGTAAATGTCAATAAGAATTTAAACTTCATTTCACAAATTATCAAATCACATAACAACACAATTTAGTCGAATAAATTAAGAATACAGTGTTGCCAATTCATTGACAACTTAAGCCATGACACAAATTTCCTATCAATGCCGCGTTGTACACCACGACAAAGCAATCACAACCCCACTAATCGAAATCAATGAGGAAGGGAGCTAGCTATATAATGAGTACTCATCCGATCACCTCAACTGGTAAACTAGAGAGGGAGAAAAATAAACGATCACGACTCCATAAATGGAGAAGGAAAATAAACGATCACAACCCCATAAATGGAGAAGGAATGATATGATACTGTCATGCTAAGTGTGAACATAAAATCAATTCCAAACATTTTATTCGAATGATTCGTGAGAATCCAATAAATTTCCAAAGTTATAATTTCATTCACAAAATGGCAATACAATTCATAACTATCTTTAATTTCCACAAAAACCATTTACAGTGCTTTTCAATCAATAGTATCGATCAAATCATTTACAATGCTTTTCAAGTAATAAATATCCATTCAAACACATTTCCACAATTTAAAACAATAATGTACAAATAGTCATAATTCATTTCAATTGAAAAATTCAAAAGAAATACTGTTGTGCACAAACACAATTTAAATCAATAACATACAATTAATCATATGAAATCTTATTCAGAGTAAAATCAGTTGAAAACTAGTTGTGCACAAACACAATTTAAAACAATAACATACAATTAATCATATGAAATATTATTCAGAGTAAAATCAGTTGAAAACTAGTTGTGCACAAACACAATTTAAATCAATAACATACAATTAATCATATGAAATCTTATTCAGAGTAAAATCAGTTGAAAACTAGTCGTGCACAAACACAATTTAAAACAATAACATGCAATTAATCATATGAAATATTATTCAGAGTAAAATCAGTTGAAAACTAGTTGTGCACAAACCTCTGATGACTGTCTCCTAGTCTAGACTCAGTGTTTCCTCCCCTTTTCCTGAGTCTTTGGTAACTGAGAAACACAATTTGAAGTGTTTCAGTACTAAATTAAATTGTCTCTAACGATAATGTTTGATAAGTAATTCACTGAAGGCTATTATTTGCTTAATCACCTAATCTACCGACCTTCGATGTGTTTTAGGTAAATTAGGTTTTAGTGTCATTAATATGTCACATTCAATAGGGTTTTAGGGTTGGTACGTTTTACCAAACTCATTTCCTTGTTTAGTGCATTTTAATGCAACTTGCTAGATTCCGGGATACTAGTTTGACCTATTCGGACGACCTAGTTCCCTCAGTTTTCGGGTTTCGGTCAAAACTACAAACTTGTAGATCTATGTCTTATTGCACGCAGGGCAAAATTTCAGGTCATTCTGAGTTATGTAGACCAAGTTATGGTCATTTTACTATTGCTGGTCAAATGGCATCAAATTAGGTCATTTTAGGTCAATTTGGTCAACTTTGGTTCGGCCAGTTTTTGGACCCGAACTTGTGCAAGCTTTTTGACTTGCTTATGGTCATTTCTGGGCTTTGTTGTCTTCATAAGACTCGTAGGTATGGGTCTTAACTATTCATGGTTAAAATTTCATGTCAATTGGACCTGTTTTGAGTGAGTTATGGCCTAAATTCTAACTGCTGCACAATTGGTCAGTTTTCAGGTTTCAATTGCACTTAATCCGAATTGGTCATTTTTCATGTCACCTTGCAAGCAGAATTTTGGTATGCTTTCTCAATGAAAGTTGGCACATTTTGTGCCTAGTTTCACCTCCAATTGGTCTCATACCAATTGAGGTTACACATTTAAAGTTATAGGTTAAAATGCATACTGCCCTTAATTACCTTGCTTAAACCTACATCAATGACACATTTACCTTACTATATGTTCACTTCCCTTACCAATTCTGTTTTGGTACATTACCAAAACCATATACCACTTCACTTTAAAGTCACTTTGGGCAGATTACAATTATCCTCAATACACCAATTAAAACTCAAATTTACAAAGTCTAAGTAGAATCACATATACACCTAAACATTACTAATTCTTACATACACTTTACACAATCACTCTATATACATATCCATCAATCCTCAATGTCAATATTCTGCCAATACCTTCATAAACACATACATTTATCCAAGAGTCCCAAGGCTGCCGAAAATCTTCACCATGCCAAAATGTCATACAATTCATCAATTTCCATTCCAAGTGCACAATCACCATATACATGTGGAATAATTTACTAGGATATTAAATTACCCTAATCAACATTATTTCTCATCAAATATATGTATAAATATTTCCTTAAATACATAACTCCATGGCTTTCCAAAATGAACATATCAATAACTCCTCAAACTTGAAAATTTTCTTCACAAAGCACACACCCATAACATGTACACAAAGTTTAACAAAGTAACATTCAAAAATGTAAACTTACCTACGGTTGGAACTTGCTAAACCTTGATTAAAATTCTTGATTTTGGTATCAAGCTCTTCCTTATGATGTGTAGACAAATTTTTATGAAGCTATCTAAGTGATTGGAGTTGAAATGGAGGAGTGGATCAAGCTCATGCAAAAATGGCAATGGAGGTCTTTCTCTTCTTCAATTCGGCAAAGTTGAGAGGGTTTGGGGAAGATGAAGTTTCAGCTTGTATAATGGAATTCCAGCTGCCCCATTATGTTTTTATTTTATTCCTTTAATGACCCACTCACTCAATTAATCATATAATATGTTAAATTCTCACTTATTCCACATTAAACCCTTAATTCTTGTTATTTACTTTAGGTACCACCAAATTAATTTTTCATTTTATTTTCTAAGTGTAATATTATTTATTTTTAATGGACATTTAGGTCAAAAGACAATTTGGGATGTCGATTGACCATAATGCCCCTGTTCGGGTTGCATTCCCGATTTTTCGGTAACACCGGGTTTTGTCTGTTTTTCGATTTCTCACTTTTTGTTGTACTAATAATTTAATTTTTCTTTGATATTTCTAATGATATTCCTACTTCAATTTATGTCTCTTTAAGTCCTAAAAATATTTTCCAGGGTTTCCCGCAGTCCAGGGCTAGTCAACGGTCCACGCCGTGACTTCCCGGTGCGGTCCCCCATCGCTAGGGTTCTCGGCTCGCTTAACTTGGTTACAATTCTTTGATATTATTTTTCCTTTGTTTTTCTTGTATTTTCTTTTCTTGTATTTCATTATTTTATGTCTTCTTACTCATATCGAAGTGTAGTTCTAGGCATCCTAGCTATCCGGATAGCACTGGTCACTGGAGCAGCAGAACGCACTACCGAACTTAGGGGTGTTACAATTCTCCCCCCCTTAGATAAATTTCGTCCATGAAATTTTACCCAATAGCCATCTTACAATAGTCATACGTTTATTTTCTCCTTTCTATATGATCATATAATCTTTTTTTTTTCTCAAATTTGTATAAGACTTTTTAATAATCTAATACAATGTTTAATTTGTTTGGATAACACCAATCTCCTCTTACTATTATGCTGTCTAATATTTCAGTTCACGTTGCTTCTTGAATGACCCTTGAGGTCATGTTAGAATCATTCATCAGTCATTGGTCCTCTGACCATTCTGGTCCATAGTCTTCCTCACATTCGTAATATTTCTTTGTTATATATGAATCAACTATTCAAATCTCTACTTCCATAACTCTTTTTATCTGTCAATATTTTATAACTTACTTTCTTTTGTACCGAACTATAACCTTTCGATATTCTAACTTTTGAGTTTTAGATCGCTAAGTAGGATTTTCAAACTTATTTCTAACAATTAAATTATGTCCTGGCATAACTATACAAAAACAGATGCCGTTCGCAACTATCCTCATCTAGGTGTACTATCAGGTAGTACGTAGCTCTACACAATAATCTCAAGTTAGTACTATAATCCGTAGTTTACAGTATAAACAATCAAGAACATTGCATAGTTACTACAATACATCCCAATAGATCAAACTATCCTATCCTTTATCCTTTTCGAATTCACTGATATCCGAACTTATTTTGATTACAATATCCATTAACAATTACTAACAGTAACATCTCTGCCTTCAGCTAGAGCAATTCTATTACTGTAACTTACTTTTACGTCCTCTTGCTTTCAATTAAATAGGCTCGCCAATTAGCTTTATAATTTATGGTGTGTCAGGAAATACTTTTCGTCGATAAACTCTTCCAAAACTAATTTCACTTATTATCACAATCCCTATCCTAAAGGACTAATCACTAATGCATCAAAATTTATTTCCCTGACCTCCTGTCCTAGCGGACTTGTTACTAGGACCTCAAAGTCCATTTTTGTACATGGAATAGCAATGCAATCAATGATGCTAGCACTCACATAAGAATGGGTAGAATCCGGATCAAATAACACAAACACATCTTGGTTAAAAGTTGAGAAGGTACCAGCCACAACATCAGATGTCTCGGCCTCTTCCATCTGTCTCATTGCATAGACTCTGACCGGAACACTGTCTTGCTCTGAATGTTTCATTGTACCTTGGCTGCCTGCTGGGCTACCTCTACCCCTGCCTCTACCTCTGCTGGGTGGTTGTGAACTTCTAGTGATAGGGCTCTGGACTGACCCTTCTGCAGTAGTAGGAGGTGGTCCAACTCTACGACTACTGGTGCAGTCCTTGGCAAAGTGTCCTGTGCCTTCACAGTTATAACAGGCTCCAATAGCCTTATAGCATATCCCATCATGATATCTTCCACAATTTTCACATTGGCGGGAATGGTAGGAACCTCCGGTACTCTGCTGACCAGATAGAGGAGGTTTCTGTCCTGAATGTCTTCCCCTACCAGACTTCTTGCCACCTCTGCTGTGTCCCTCATAGTTCTTCCTCTTTCCAAGAGGGACCACCGAACTCATTCTACTGATTTTCCCTCTTTCTCTGTCTTCTCTGATTTCTTTCTCTCAAGAGCAGCTTCAGACTCAATTCTTTCTAACTCTAGAGCTTGAGAAATAAATTCAGAGAAGTTAGTGTGTTTGAAGCCGACTACTTGTAATCTGATACTGGGCTTCAAGCCGGTTTCAAACCTCTTGCATCTCTCCCTGCTGGTAGCAAGTAAACTTACTGCATAATGGCTCAGGCAGGAAAATTCTCTTTCATACTCAGCCACTAATCTGTTCCCCTGTTTCAGACTTAGGAATTCTTGTAACTTCTGGTCTACATAAGCATCAGGGACATATTTCTGTCTGAATTCCCTGAGAAAGTCATTCCATGTTAGCTCTGTAGGTTCTACTAGACTGTGGGGAATGGTTTTCCACCAGTCATAAGCATCCCCCTGTAGTAAGGACATTGAGTATTCAAATCTGAGCTCCTCTGTACAATGTAGCTTCTTGAACACCCTATCCATCCTCTCTAACCATTGTTCAGCTTCTCGAGGATCTATCGTCCCTTAAACTCTGTAGCCCCATACTTCATCAATTTGTCATACTGCCTAGTAGGAGACTGTGGTTGTACCACTGGTGTCTATATTGGGACTTGAGTAGGTACATTACCAGCCATTTGTTGAAACATTGCAGCCATCTGCTGAGCGAACTGAGCAGGAAACTGAGGTACTGCAGGGGTGCAACAACCATCGACATTATGTAGGGTCAGCATCCTTGCACCTCAGCCTCTATAGATTGATCGACTGAACGATCACCCTCTTCCATAGTCAATGCGAGGATTTTAGATCTCCCGAACCAATAACACAAGGAGATTTCCTCCCGTTAGTGCATATTTATAATGTAATGTACTGTATGTATCAAACAATGATATTGAGCAATTGTACTATGAAGAAAGAATATTCAAGTAACAGGTGAAAACAGAATTTAAAAACTTTGCTCTGATACCACTAAAACATGTCACACCCTACCCCTCTGTAAGGCATAACATGATCCCGTAGTATACCTAATGAATTACCAACTCCGTCTACTGATAACCCATTAAATACACTACAAGAGATTTTAAAAACTTTTCTTACTACTTTTATAGTGGTGAGCACTATTTATAGGTGTTAAAAACTTTTTTTTTTTTACTGAAGTGATAGAACTGACACATTTGACTTATTTGGAATTTCTGTAAAAATTTTGGCAGAGTGCCATTTGTAATTTGGATAAAAAAGTTCTTCAGAAAACCTATAAAAAAGCATTTCAATATATTTTCCAAATCTCAAATCCAACATTTTTCTCAACACAACATATTTCTCAACTCAAATCTGCAGTGATTTTTCAAAGACTGAGATAAAAGAAATATAATACAATTTTTACAAGCCAAAATAACTCATAATTTACTTCACAATATCAATGTATAATTTTAATTTACAACAGCTCAAAACCAAAACAATATGTACATACAGTGATCATACATTACCGCACAAAATGCAAAATGTGGTATACTCATTATACCCGATAATCTCTCGCTGGATGTACTAGCAGCCTAGTCTGCTGCCCTGTCTGTCTGTCTACCTGCGATAGCAATGAAAAGCTATCGCTGAGACAATGTCTCAGTGGTGCACAACATTAACCAAATACAAAATTAAATCACAATTCATAATTCAAATAAATAGTAGATATTTAAAAACCATAGTTAAATTCAAGACAATACTGTCATAAGGAATTTAACACAATATCACAATAAATCTCAGTAATCAAATCATAGTTAAATTCAAAAGGCAGTAAATGTCAATAAGAATTTAAACTTCTTTTCACAAATTATCAAATCGCATAACAACACAATTTAATCGAATAAATTAAGAATACAGTGTTGCCAATTCATTCACAACTTAAGCCATGACACAAATTTCCGATCAATGCCGTGTTGTACACCACGACAAAGCAATCACAACCCCACTAATCGAAATCAATGAGAAAGGGAGCTAGCTATATAATGAGTACTCATCCGATCACCTCAACTGGTAAACCAGAGAGGGAGAAAAATAAACGATCACGACTCCATAAATGGAGAAGGAAAATAAACGATCACAACCCCATAAATGGAGAAGGAATGATATGATACTGTCATGCTAAGTGTGAACATAAAATCAATTCCAAACATTTTATTCGAATGATTCGTGAGAATCCAACAAATTTCCAAAGTTATAATTTCATTCACAAAATGGCAACACAATTCATAATTAACTTTAATTTCCACAAAAACCATTTACAGTGCTTTTCAATCAATAGTATCCATCCAATCATTTACAATGCTTTTCAAGCAATAAATATCCATTCAAACACATTTCCACAATTTAAAACAATAATGTACAAATAGTCATAATTCATTTCAATTGAAAAATTCAAAAGAAATACTATTGTGCACAAACACAATTTAAATCAGTAACATACAATTGATCATATGAAATCTTATTCAGAGTAAAATCAGTTGAAAACTTGTTGTGCACAAACACAATTTAAAACAATAACATACAATTAATCATATGAAATATCATTCAGAGTAAAATCAGTTGAAAACTAGTTGTGCACAAACACAATTTAAATCAATAACATACAATTAATCATATGAAATCTTATTCAGAGTAAAATCAGTTGAAAACTAGTTGTGCACAAACACAATTTAAAACAATAACATACAATTAATCATGTGAAATATTATTCAGAGTAAAATCAGTTGAAAACTAGTTGTGCACAAACCTCTGATGACTATCTTCTGGTCTGGACTCAGTGTTTCCTTCCCTTTTCCTGAGTCTTTGGTAACTGAGAAACACAATTTGAAGTGTTTCAGTACTAAATTAAACTGTCTTTAACGATAATGTTCGATAAGTAATTCACTGAAGGCTATTATTTGCTTAATCACCTAATCTACCGACCTTCGATGCATTTTAGGTAAATTAGGTTTTAGTGTCATTAATATGTCGCATTCGATAGGGTTTTAGGGTTGGTACGTTTTACCAAACTCATTTCCTTGTTTAGTGCATTTTAATGCATCTTGCTGGATTCCGGGATACTAGTTTGACCTAGTCAGACGACCTAGTTCTCTCGGTTTTCGGGTTTTTATCAAAACTACAAACTTGTAGATCTATGTCTTATTGCACGCGGGGCAAAATTTCAGGTCATTCTGAGTTATGTAGACCAAGTTATGGTCATTTTACTATTGCTGGTCAAATGGCATCAAATTAGGTCATTTTAGGTCAATTTGGTCAACTTTGGTTCGGCTAGTTTTTGGACCCGAACTTGTGCAAGCTGTTTGACTTGCTTATGGTCATGTATGGGCTTTGGTGTCTTCATAAGACGTGTAGGTATGGGTCTTAAATATTCATGGTTAAAATTTCAGGTCAATTGGACCTGTTTTGAGTGAGTTATGGCCTAAACACTAACTGCTGCCCAATTGGTCAGTTTTCAGGTTTCAATTGCACTTAATCCGAATTGGTCATTTTTCATGTCACCTTGCAAGTAGAATTTTGGTATGCTTTCTCAATGAAATTTGGCACATTTTGTGCCTAGTTTCACCTCCAATTGGTCTCATACCGATTGAGGTTACACATTTAAAGTTATAGGTTAAAATGCATACTGCCCTTAATTACCTTGCTTAAACCTACATCAATGACACATTTACCTTACTATATGTTCACTTCCCTTACCAATTCTGTTTTGGTACATTACCAAAACCATATACCACTTCACTTTAAAGTCACTTTGGGCAGATTACAATTATCCTCAATACACCAATTAAAACTCAAATTTACAAAGTCTAAGTAGAATCACATATACACCTAAACATTACTAATTCTTACATACACTTTACACAATCACTCTATATACATATCCATCAATCCTCAATGTCAATATTCTGCCAATACCTTCATAAACAAATACATTTATCCAAGAGTCCCAAGGCTGCCGAAAATCTTCACCATGGCAAAGTTTCCTACAATTCATCAATTTCCATTCCAAGTGCACAATCACCATATACATGTGGAATAGTTTACTAGGATATTAAATCACCCTAATCAACATCATTTCTCATCAAATATATGTATAAATATTTCCTTAAATACATAACTCCATGGCTGTCCAAAATGAACATAACAATAACTCCTCAAACTTGAAAATTTTCTTCACAAAGCACACACCCATAACATGTACACAAAGTTTAACAAAGCAACATTCAAAAATGTAAACTTACCTATGGTTGGAACTTGCTAAACCTTGATTAAACTTCTTGATTTTGGTATCAAGCTCTTCCTTATGATGTGTAGACAAATTTTTATGAAGCTATCTAAGTGATTGGAGTTGAAATGGAGGAGTGGATCAAGCTCATGCAAAAATAGCAATGGAGGTCTTTCTCTTCTTCAATTCGGCAAAGTTGAGAGGGTTTGGGGAAGATGAAGTTTCAGCTTGTATAATGGAATTCCAGCTGCCCCATTATGTTTTTATTTTATTCCTTTAATGGCCCACTCACTCAATTAATCATATAATATGTTAAATTCTCACTTATTCCACATTAAACCCTTAATTCTTGTTATTTACTTTAGGTACCACCAAATTAATTTTTCATTTTATTTTCTAAGTGTAATATTATTTATTTTTTATGGACATTTAGGTCAAAAGACAATTCGGGATATCGATTGACCATAATGCCCCTGTTCGGGTTGCATTCCCGATTTTTCGGTAACACCGGGTTTTGTCTGTTTTTCGATTTCTCACTTTTCCTTGTACTAATAATTTAATTTTTATTTGATATTTCTAATGATATTCCTGCTTCAATTGATGTCTCTTTAAGTCCTAAAAATATTTTCCAGGGTTCCCCGCAGTCCAGGGCTAGTCAACGGTCCACGCCGTGACTTCCCGGTGCGGTCCCCCATCGCTAGGGTTCTCGGCTCGCTTAACTTGGTTACATTTCTTTACTATTATTTTTCCTTTGTTTTTCTTGTATTTTCTTTTCTTGTATTTCATTATTTTATGTCTTCTTACTCATATCGAAGTGTAGTTCTAGGCATCCTAGCTGTCTGGACAGCACTGGTCACCGGAGCAGCAGAACGCACTACCGAACTTAGGGGTGTTACATGTTGGACTTCTTTCAGTAGCTTCTGATATTTATCATCACTCTGAGCAGCCATTTTGATCTGATTAATCAACACTGGCTGTACATGCCATGCAACTACTGTCTGTCCCTCATTATCAATCTCCAAGCTGGCATGCTGTACTTTTAACTCATGTACCATGGACAAAGGAGAAACTCTGAAACTTGCCATAGTCTTGCAACTTAAGGCGTCAGCCGCCACATTTGCTTTCCCTAGCTGATAGTCTATTAAGCAATCATAGTCTTTAATCAGTTTTAACCATCTCCTCTGCCTCAAATTCAATTCCTTCTGCGTGCCTAAGTACTTCAAGCTCTTGTGATCTGTGTAAATGTAGCATTTCTCTCCATACAAAGAGTGTCTCCAGATCTTCAGAGTAGAAATAATAGCTGCAAGCTCCAAATCATGTGTTGGGTAGTTCCCGTCATGCGGTTTCAGCTGGCATAATGCATAAGCAATAACATTTTGGTCTTACATCAGTACACAGCCTAACCCATTGTGAGAAGCATCACTATAAAATATGCATTCTTTACCCGCTATAGGTAAAGTACGGACTGGAGCTTCAGTCAGACACCTCTTCAACTCATCAAAACTCTGCTAGCATTTATCAGTCCACTGAAATTTTACATCTTTCCGAAGTAGCTTAGTCAGTGGAGAAGCTAACATAGAAAACCCTTTCACAAACCGGCGGTAATATATAGCTAAACCCAGAAAACTGCGAATTTATGTGATATTCTTGGGCGACTTCCAATTAAGGATAGTTTTTACCTTTCTAGAATCTACCTTGATCCCTTCAGCTGACACAAAATGTCCCAAAAAGGAGATTTCTTTCAGCCAAAATTTATATTTCCACAATTTAGCATATAGCTGTTTCTCTCTTAAAGTCTATAGTACAATCCGCAGATGTCTGTCATGCTCCTCTGCATTCCTCAAATATATCAAAATGTCATCAATAAACACCACCACAAATTGGTCAAGATATGGTCTGAAGATAGTGTTCATCAGATCCATAAAAGTAGCTGGAGCATTAGTTAACCCAAATGGCATTACTAGAAACTCATAGTGGCCATATCAAGTTCTAAAAGCAGTCTTTGGAATACTCTGCTCTTGCACTTTCAACTAATAATAACCAGATCGCAAATCAATTTTGGAGAATACAAGTGCACCCTTCAACTGATCAAATAGATCATCAATGTGAGGCAATGGATATCTATTCTTTATTGTCACCTTATTCAATTTTCGGTAGTCAATACATAAGCGGAGGGTGCCATCTTTCTTCTTAATAAACAATACTAGCGCTCCCCAAGGTGACACACTAGGGCTGATGAAGCTCTTTTCAAGTAGTTCTTGCAACTGTACCTTCAACTCCTTCAACTCTGCTGGTGCCATTCTGTATGGTGTTATGGAGATTGGATCCACACCAGGCATAACATTAATTTCAAACTGCACCTCTCTTTTTGGAGGTAATCCTGGCAATTCATCAGGAAACACATCTGGAAAATCATACACTGTAGGGATGTCCCTCAATGCTGGACTCCCCACTTGGGTGTCTACCACATGTGCCAAGTATGCTTCACACCCCTTTCTGATCATTTTTCTGGCTAGTGCAGCCGCAATGATGTTTGATGGCAATAGCTGCCTTTCCCCATGTATTACCACATCACTGTACTGGGGGAGACCAAAAATGACGGTCTTTAGTCTACAGTCAATCATGGTGTGATGCCTGGCTAATCAATCCATGCCCAAGATAATATCATAATCTCTGAAGGGCATTTTAATGAAATCAGACAGAAAAGCATGTCCTTGGATCACCAAAAGCATGTCCTTGGATCACCAAAGGACAATCCCTATACATTTTACTAACCCTGACCTCTTATCCTAGCGGACTTATTACTAGCACCTCAAAGTCCATTTTTGTACATGGAACAGCAATGCAATCAATGATGCTAGCACTCACATAAGAATGGATAGAACCCAGATCAAATAACACAAACACATCTTGATTAAAAGTTGAGAAGGTACCAGCCACAACATCAGATGTCTCGGCCTCTTCTCTGTGTCTCATTGCATAGACTCTGACTGGAGCACTACCTTGCTTTGATTGATTCACAGTGCCTTGGTTGCTTGCTGGACTACCTCTACCCCTGCCTCTACCTCTGCTAGGTGGTTGTGAGCCTCTGGTGACAGGACTCTGAACTGACCCTTCTGTAGTAATAGGAGGTGGTCCAACTCTATGAGTACTGGTGCAGTCTTTGGCAGAGTGCCCTGTGCCTCCACAGTTATAACAGGCTCCTATGGCTTTGTAGCACACCCCACCATGATTTCTTCCACAACTTTCACATTGGAAGAGAGGGTAGGAACTTCTGGTACTCTGCTGACCAGATAGAGGAGGTTTCTATCCTGAATCTCTTCCCCTACCAGACTTCTTACCACCTCTGTTATGTCCCCCATGGTTCTTCCTCTTTCCAATAGGACCACTAGAACTCTAATCTACTGACTTCCCCTCTTTCTCTTTCTCTGTCTTCTCTGATTTCTTTTTCTCTGGGGCCGCTTCTAACTCAATTCTTTCTAATTCCAGTGCTTGAGAAATAAGCTCAGAGAAGTTGTTATGTTTGAATCCGACCACTTGTAGTCTGAGACTGGGCTTCAAGCCGGTTTCAAACCTCTTACATCTCTCCCTAATGGTAGAAAGTAGACTCACTGCATAATGGCTCAGGCGAGAAAATTCCCTTTCATATTCAGCCACTGATCTACTCCCCTGTTTCAGACTTAGGAACTCTTGCAGCTTCTGGTCCACATAAGCATCAGGGACATATTTTTGTCTGAACTCCCGCAGAAAATCATTCCATGTTAGCATTGAAGGTTCTACCACACTATGGGGAATGGTTTTCCACCAGTCATATGCATCCCCCTGTAGCAGAGACACTGAATATTCAAATATGAGCTTCTCTGTACAATGTAGCTTCTTGAACACCCTATCCATTCTTTCTAACCATTGTTTTGCCTCTAGAGGATCTACTGTCCCCTTGAACTCAGTAGCCCCATATTTAATCAGCTTGTCATACTACCTAGCTGAAGACTGTGGTTGTACCACTAGTGTCTATAGTGGGACTTGAGTAGGCATGTTACCAGCCATCTGTTGAAACATTGCAGCCATCTGCTGTGCAAACTGAGTAGGAAATCGCTATGATCGAGAGGGTCAGCGGCTGATCCACTGACATTGTGTAGGGCTGGGGCATCCCCTTGCACCTCGGCCTCAATAGATTGATCGACTGAACGATCCCCTTCTTCCATAGTCAATTTGAGGATCTTAGACCTCCTGAACAAATAACATAAGGAGATTTCCTCCTGTTAGTGCATATTTATAATGTAATGTACGGTATGTATCAAACAATGACATTAAGCAGTTGTACTATAAAGAAAGAATATTCAAATTACAGGTGAAAACAAAATTTAAAAACTAGCTCTGATACACTAAAACATGTTACACCCTACCCCTCCATAAGGCATAACATGATCCCGTAGTATACCTAATAAATTACCAACTTCATCTACTGATAACCCATTAAATATACCACAAGGGATTTTAAACCTTTTCTTACTTCTTTTTACAGTGGTGAGCACTATTTACAGGTGCTAAAAAAAAATTTTAACTGAAATGAAACCAAATAACACATTTGAAGAATTAATAATTTCTGTAAAAATTTTGGCAGAGTGCCATCTGTATTTTAAATAAATCAGTTCTTCAAAAACCTATAAAAAAAACACTTTCTATATTTTGTTCAATCCCCAAACTCCAATATTCAATCAACACAATAAGTTTCTCAACATTTGCAAACTCAAATGCACAATAATTTTCCAGTGTTTTCAAAAGCTGAGATAAAAGAAATATATCACAATATTTACAAGCCAAAATAATTTACAATTTTAGTTTACAACTTTAATGTACAATTTTAATGTACAATTTTAATTTACAACTGTTCAAAACCAAGAACAATATATACATACAGTCAACATACATTACAATACAAAATGTAAAATATGGTATACTCAAAATACCCGACGAACTCTCAATGTAGCACTAACAGCCTAGTCTGCTGCCCTGTCAGTCTGTCTACCTGCGACAGCAATGAAAAGCTATCGCTAAGCCAATATCTCAGTGGTGCACAACAGTAACAAAATGCAACTTAAAATCATAAATCATAAGTTGTATAAATAGTAGATACTTAAAACTATAGTTAAATTCAAGGACAGTGAATGTCATAAAGAATTTAAACTCCATTTCACAATATCACAATAAATATCAATAAATCACACACACGGCTTAATCATGTTCCAAAGCTCAATTCGTCCCAAAATCCAATGGCTAGTGAGGAATAACATAGCTAGCTAGCAAGCAATAATATGAGTACTCATCCTATTTATCCTCAATAGGCACACACCTCAACACTTCAGCCAGAGAGGGAATTCAAAGTCAATTCATCCCACTAGACAAGCTAGCGAGGAATTCAATCATTATACATGACAGCTATGGTTTTAAACCATTTACAATGTTTTTCAAGAAATAAGTATCCATCAAATATCCATTCAACACATTTCCACAATTTAAAATAATAATGTATGAATAGTCATAATTCATTTCAATTGAAAAATTCAAAAGAAATAACTGTTGTGCACAAACCTCTGATAAATGTCTCTTGGCCCTGACTCAGTGTTTCTTTCCCCTTCCCTGAGTCTTTGCTAATTGAAACACACAATTTGAAGTGTTTCAGTACTCATTTAAATTGTCTCTAATAATAAGGCTTAATAATTAATTTATTGAATTCTATTATTTTCCTTAATCAACCTAAAATGCTGACCTTCGATGCACTCTTGGTGAATTAGGTTTAATGTTACCAATATGTCACATTTTATAGCCTTTTAGTGTTAGTACATGTTACCAAATTCATTTTCAAGTATATTGCATTTTATTGCAATTTGCCGGATTTCAGTATACTAATTTGACCTAGCAGGATGACCTAGTTTCCTCGGTTTTTGGGTATCAGTCAAAACTACAAACTTGTAGTTCTATGTCTTATTGCACGCAGGGCATAATTTCAGGTTATTCTGAGTTGTGTAGACCAAGATATGGTTAATTTACCAATGCTGGACAGAATGTACTAAAATGGTAACTTTAGGTCATTTTTAGGTCACTTTTGGTTTGGCCAGTTTTTATACTCGAACTTGTGCAAGCTATTTGACTTGCTTATGGTCATTTCTGGGTGTTGGTGTCTTCATAATAATTGTAGATATATGTCTAAACTATTCATGGTACAAATTTCAGGTCATTTGAACTTGTTTGGGTGAGTTATGGCCAAAACACTAACTACTGCCCAAATAGTCAATTTTCAAGCTTTCAAGTCACTAATCCGGATTTGATCATTTTTCAAGTTACCTTCTAGTCAGAATTTAGGTAAGCTTCCTTTATAAAAGTTGGCATATTTTGTGCCTAGTTTCACCTCCAATTGGTCTCATATAAATTGGAGCCACACACTTAAGGTTCTAAGCTAAAACATACACTGTCCTATTACACATTGTTCATCCTTACCAATTACACATCCAACACTTACCAAATTAACTCTTCTATGCCAATTCTGGTTTGTAGCATAACACTAACACACTTTACTTCACATTTTTTGTCATTTTGGCAGCTTGTAACCACTCTCAAGAAGCACACTATAATACAAAATTTTCCAAAGTCCCATTTACAACAATTCAACCACATGAACATACCTCATTTTCATGTCCAAATTCAAATAATTACTTATATACACATGCTGCCATCAATGAAAACATAATTCAACAAAATTTCATGAACTCCAACACTTCAATCTTCTTCATGAGGCTGCCCCAAGTTTACACATACTCATCAATTTTTATTTTCACTTTTCAAGCTTCCAAATCAAACCTTACATGTGGAATTTAACTACAATACTATCAAACATTTAAATCATCATTCAAACCACTATTTACATGCAAGAATAAGCTGTTCATATTGAGGTTTCATGGCTGCTAAAATGGTGCACCACCATTAACTCATCAAACATCAAAACTTCTTCCACAAATCAACTCACCACAACATCCACTCAAAGTTTAATGAAACAAGAATAAAAAATACACACTTACCACTTTTGAAACTTGACCAAAACCTCACTAAACCTCCTTAAAATTGCTATCAAAATCTTCCTTGCAAGGTGAGGATTAACTTTAAAGAAGAGACTTAATGAAAATGGTGGCTCAAAGGGGATTGCATGGAGCTTGGAAAGGATTCGGCCATGGAGGTTTCTTTCAAGTGTTTTGGCTGGTTTTGAACAGTGAGGAAGATGAAGGCATATTCTGCCACAATTATGCTTAATGGTCCACTTTAGTGGTGTTAGTGGAGCACTAATTGAATTAAAAGTATATTTTAATGTTAAACTTTCCAATTTTCCACATTTTCCTCCTATCTTTTGCTATTTAGATTATGTACCACTATTTTAATTTTTCATGATATTTTCCAAGTATAATATCATTTATTTTTAATGGATATTTAGGTCAAAAGACAACCTGGGGTGTCAAATGACCACAATTGCCCTGTTCGGGTTGCATTCTTGATTTTTCGGTAACACCGAGTTTTGTCATTTTCTCGATTTCTCGTTTTTCTTTATACTAATTAATTAATTTTTCTTTGATATTTCTAATGATATTTATACTTCAATAGACGTTTATTTATGTCCTAAAAATATTTTTCAGGGTTCCCCGAGGTCTAAGGCTAGTCAACGGTCTAGGCCTCAACTTCCCGGTGCGGTCACCCATCGCTATGGTTCTCGGCTCGTTTAACTTGGTTACATTTCATTGCTATTATTTTTCCTTTGTTTTTCTTGTATTTTCTTTTCTTGTATTTCATTATTTTATATCTCCTCACTACTTTTAAATATAGTTATAGGCATCCTAGCTGTCTTGACAATACTGGTCACCGAAACAGTAGAACGCACTACCGAACATAGGGGTGTTACAGTAATTCCTCACAGATCAACCAGGATTTCTCACGCACCCGTGAGATATGGTTCTCTTCATGAAGAAGAACAAGAGTTGCCTACTTATGAAGAAGTAGATCATGGAGATGATCCACTTACCTATGAAGAAGCTATATCAGATATAGACTCTTCAAAATGGATTGATGCTATAAAATCCGAGATTGATTCCATGCATCAGAATCAAGTTTGGGATCTTGTTGACCCACCTGAAGGTATTGTACCTATAGGGAACAAATGGGTTTTCAAGAAGAAAATTGGTTTGGATGTAAAGGTAAAGACCTATAAAGCAAGTCTAGTAACAAAAGGGTTTCGCCAAAGGCAAGGAATCGAATATAAGCAGACTTTTTCGCCTGTTGCCATGCTTAAATCAATTAGGATTCTATTAGCAATAGTTGCATTCTATGATTATGAGATTTGGCAGATGGATGTCAAAATAGTTTTTCTCAATGGATACATTGAAGAAAACATTTTCATGGAATAACCTAGGGGTTTTAAATCCCAAAATGGTTCCAAGGTATGCAAGCTAAAGTGATCCATTTATGTATTGAAACAAGCTTCAAGGAGTTGGAACATCCGTTTTGATGAAGCCATTAAGTCATTTGGTTTTATAAAAAATGAGGATGAGCTATGTATATATAAGAAGATTAGTGATAGAGCTGTCACTTTCCTTGTCTGATATGTGGATGACATTTTGTTGATGGATAATGACACAGGTATGTTGACAACTGTAAAGGTATAGTTGTCAAATACATTCTCCATGAAAGACTTAGGGGAAGCAACCTATATTCTTGGGATTCGTATCTATAAAGATAGAGCAAAAAGAATAATTAGTTTATCCCAAAGTCAATACATGGAAAAGGTGTTAAAGAGGTTTAACATGCTTAATTCCAAGAGAGGATTGTTACCAGTGAGACATGGTATCTACCTTTCTAAAGAGATGTCTCCAAAGACACCTGAAGAAAAAGATAAAATGGCCAGGATTCCATATGCTTCAGCTATTGGAAGTTTGATGTATGCAATGTTGTGTACTAGGCCGTATATCGCACATGGTGTTAGTTTGAGTAGCAAGTATCAATCCAATGCAAGTTTGGAACACTGGATAGCTGTCAAGAATATCCTTAAGTACTTGAGAAGAACTAAGGATTTATTCTTGATATATGGAGGTGGTGACTTGCAATTAGATGGTTATACTAATTCTGATTTCTAATTAGATATCGATGATAGAAAGTCTACCTCTGGATATGTGTTCATTTGTAATAGAGGTGCAGTCAGTTGGAAGAGTTCCAAATAAAGTACGATTGTAGATTCCACTATCGAGGCTGAGTATATTGCTGCATCAGATGCTGCAAAGGAAGTTGTTTGGATAAAAAAGTTCGTGACAAAACTTGCAGTAGTTCCTTCATTGAGTTAGCTGTTCCACTCTACCGTGACAACAATGGAGCAGTCATACAAGCTAAGGAACCCCGGTCTCACCAGAAATCCAAACACATAGAAAGGTGCTATCACATTATCAGAGAGATAGTTGGGCAAGGCGATGTAGCCACGCAGAAAATAACGTCAGCTGAAAATCCAGCTGATCCATTCACTAAGCCTATGTCACAAGCTCAGTTAGACCAGCATCTTGAGAAGATAGGTCTAAGTTATTGTAATGAATAATTCTAGTGCTAGTGGGAGATTATCTAGAGCATAGCATTTAGTATGTATCTTGTACATATTTTATTAATAAAAGGCATTTTCACTTTTCCGTTTACATAATATATTTATGTATAATAGAAAAGGTCCATTGATATTTTGTTAGAAATTCTATTCTTAAGTTGTTAAGAACATGAGTGACAATATTTCTAGCATAAAGTATCATAAATTGGTTCATAATTGAGGATACTTCACACTGGACATGACTTATCCAAAAAAATTGCATTCATGTTTGTTCCCAATGTATTTATATGAGATATAAATAGGATGGAATAGTGAGTTTCATGCCATATAACAAACATGATAGGCACTTATGCATGACAAATAGGCCGAACCAGTGACATTTATGATAAGCACATGGAGTTTACTCTTGTCAGTGCATTGTCATAAATCATATCAGTGCATATAATCTTTAGACCTAAGATAGCATAGTTATCTTGTATATAGGTGGTTTGAGTTTGATACTACTTTCATACTTGTACTGTGTATAGGTATATGGGCATGTGTTGGCTCCTACTAGTTATATAGAGAGGTAGGTGTTGATCAAGATGGAATCTGTTACCCTAAGTAAATAGGGATAAAATCTTATGTTCATTTAATTGTTCTTGATGTTTCAAGTTCCTGGCCAGGATAGATAGATTTAATCAGAAAAGAGTTTCTGAAGAGAAAATCTTTTTAATCAAGAACTGGAATTAAAAGAGAATATAATATTCATAGCAAATGGGGTTTAACATAAACCATGACTCCAGCTCGAATTGGGATTTTGTAACAGGGAGATTCTAGTGCATGGTAACATATGATAAAAGCTTCATTTAAGGTATTCCTTATTACTGATTGGGTGGCCATGGCATGCTATGCTAGGTGTTAACCATGGTCTATGAGGTGCCTAAAATGATTTAGAGAAATTATTTATAGTAAGAAATAGTTCTGATGATATTAAGAGTTGATATCATATCTCATTGCCAATTAGTGATGAGCCTAGTGAGTCACACACATACACAAGTAATCACCAAGTTAAATGTGATTTAATTAATTAGTTAAAGAGTTTAGTTGATTAATTAAATAGGTTTGGTTTGCAATTAGATTGCAAAGTCCCTAGCATGGCTTGAAACCAAATCTAAGTTATTGGATGTATAGTATAAGTTAAATTTATATTTAAAGTATTTAAATATGAATTTAATTATGAAAAATTAATTAATAGAGTTTAATTAATTAATTTATATTTGATATAAATTGATTAGAAGAAGAGAAATAATTATTTTGGGTTGAGAACTCAAAATTAATACACAAGGGTAATTTGGTCATTTCACAGGGTGATATGTGGTACCATGAGATAGTGACACAAGGCACTACACATAAGCTTGCCATTTGTCTTTTAATCATGTAAGATAATCAAAGTCAAGATTAAATCTAGGTTTTACACTTGGCACAATGTGATTGGGTCAATTAAACTAAGAGCCAATCAGAAGATGACATGTGGCAAGAGTTTTAAGTGATGACCTAGCTACATAAGGGAAAGGATGAAAGAACAAAATTTTAGTCTAATTTTCTCAAAGAGGTGCCACCACCCTTGTCTTCTTATTTATCTCTTCTTCTTTATCTCTCATCAATTCAAAGAGAATTGCTAACATTCTCTTGAATTAAAATTGCTAGAAATCGTAGTGTCCTATATACATCTATAACATCTCTAAAGGCAAAACCTTAATTTCTAATTGATTGGAAAGGCTTGAAAAGCTGTTCAAGGGCCTGCCATTGGTGATCTTGGTGTGGACAAGCTAGAGGGACAATATATGGGGTCCTAGGTGCTTCATAAAGGTACCAAGCACAACTACAGTGTATCAAAAGGTTAGTGCATGTGTTCTTGTTTTAATCTAGGGTTCTAATGAATTAATCTATTAATTTTAAAAATCTTTAAATGGCAAACATAGATCCAATACATATTCAAAGAGTTTTAATATGCAATTGTGTCACACCCTACCCCTCTGTAAGGCATAACATGATCCCGTAGTATACCTAACGAATTACCAACTTCGTCTACTGATAATCCATTAAATACACTACAAGGGATTTTAAAACTTTTCTTACTTCTTTTTACAGTGGTGAGCACTATTTACAGGTGTTAAAAATTTTTTTGAACTTAAATGAAAGAGAAAACACATTTGAATTATTAGGATTTCTATAAAAATTTTGGCGGAGTGCCTTCTGTATTTTGAATAAAACAGTTCTTCAGAAAACCTGTAAAAGCACTTCAATATAATTCTCAATCTCCACTTCAACAGTTAAACAACACAATATCTTTTTCAACTCAAATCCACAATAATTTTTCAAATACTGAGATAAAAGAAATATAATACAATTTTTACAAGTCAAAATACTCATAATTTAGTTTATAACTTCAATGTACAATTTTAATTTACAACTGCTCAAAATCAAGAATAATATATACATACAGTGAACATACATTACAGTATAAAATGCAAAATGTGGTATACTCAATATACTCGATGGTTTCTCGCTGAATGTACTAACAGCCTAGTCTGCTGCCCTGTCAATCTGTCTACCTGCGACAGCAATGAAAAGCTATCGCTGAGACAATGTCTCAATGGTGCACAACATTAACCAAATATAACTTCAAATCACAATTCATAAATCATATAAATGATGGATATGTAAAACCATAGTTAAATTCAAGACAATGAATGTCATAAGGAATTTAACACAATATCACAATAAATCTCAGTAATCAAAACGTAGTTAAATTCAAAAGACAGTGAATGTCAATAAGAATTTAAACTCCATTTCACAAATTATCAAAGCTCATAATAACACAATTTAGTCGAATAATTTAAGAACACAGTGTTGCCAATTCATTCACAACTTAAGCCATGACACAAAATTTTCGATCAATGCCGCGTTGTACACCACGACAAAAGCAATCACAACCCCACTAATCGAAATCAATGAGGAAGGGAGCTACCTATATAATGAGTACTCATCTGATCACTTCAACTGGTAAACCAGAGAGGGAGAAAAATAAACGATCACGACTCCATAAATGGAGAAGGAAAATAAACGATCACAACCCCATAAATGGAGAAGGAATGATATGATACTGTCATGCTAAGTGTGAACACAAAATCAATTCCAAACATTTTATTCAAATGATTCGTGAGAATCCAATAAATTTCTAAAGTCATAAATTCGTTCACAAAATGGCAACACAATTCATAATTAACTTCAATTTTCACAAATCACACTAAATCAATTTTTCCACAGTTTCAAACCGTTTACAATGCTTTTCAAGCAATAAGTATCCATTCAAACACATTTCCATAATTGAAACAATAATATACAATTAGTCATAATTTATTTCAATTGAAAAATTCAAAAGAAATAACTGTTATGCACAAACCTCTGATAACTGTCTTCTGGCCTTGACTCAGTGTTTCCTTCCCTTTTCCTGAGTTTTTGCAAACTGAGAAACACAATTTAAAGTGTTTCAATACTTAATTAAACTGTCTCTAACGATAATGCTTGATAAGTAATTCACTGAATGCTATTATTTGCTTAATCAACCTAATTTATCGACCCTCGATGCGTTCTAGGTAAATTAGGTTTTAAGGTTACCAATATGTCACATTCGATAGTCTTTTAGGGTTGGTACATATTACCAAATTCATTTCCATGTATCTTGCATTTTCTTGCAATTTGCTGGATTTCGGGATACTAGTTTGACCTAGCCGGACGACCTAGTTCCCTCGGTTTTCGGGTTTTGGTCAAAACTACAAACTTGTAGATCTATGGTCAAAACTACAAAATTTCAGGTCATTCCGAGTTATGTAGACCAAGTTATGGTCATTTTACTATTGCTGGTCAAAGTGCATCAAAATTGGTCACTTTAGGTCATTTTAGGTAAATTTTGGTTGGCCAGTTTTTGGATACGAACTTGTGTAAGCTGTTTGACTTGCTTATGGTCATTTCTGGGCTTTGGTGTCTTCATAAGACTTGTAGATATGGGTCTTAAATATTCATGGTCAAAATTTCAGGTCAATTGGACCTGTTTTGAGTGAGTTATAGCCTAAACACTAACTGCTGCCCAAATGGTCAATTTTCAGGCCTTATTTGCACTCAATCCGGATTTGGTCATTTTTCAAGCTACCTTGCAGGCAGAATTTTGGCAAGTTTTCTTCATGAAAGTTGGCACATTTTGTGTCTAGTTTCACCTCCAATTGGTCTCATACGAATTGGAGCCACACACTTAAAGTTCTAGGCCTAAAACTCAAACTGCCTTATTGTATTTATTTCATACACATCAAGGATCACTTTTAACACTCACCAAACTCAACATTCAAGCCAATTCTGGTTGTACCATAACCTAAACATAATTTACAACATATTATAGGTCATTTTGGTAGCTTACAATTACATTCAACATACACCATAAAGTGCAGAATGTTTCAACTCAATTACAACAATTCAAGTACCTAACCATAACACTTTTACATGTTCAACTTCACACCATCATACATACCCTCAAACTGCCATAACCACTATCACAATTCAACACCATTATTCCATAAACCAAGCATGAATTCCAGCATTCCTCAAGAGTTAACAAACTGCCACAATGGTACCTTTACATTCCATTAATTTCCAAGCTTCAAATTTCAATTCACATTTACATATACTAAGTATACATCACCCAAACAATTTCATACACAATATACATTTAATCAATCATTTAATTCACCATTTACAAGCAACAATAAACTGCCTTCAAAGTGTTTTCATGGCTGCCAAAAGTACACATCCCCCTTTAAACATCAAACCTCAAAAATCTCTCCATAATTCAAGTACCCATAACATTCTTACTAACTTTAATGAAGTACTAACCAAAAAAACAAACTTACCACTTTGGAAACTCTTCAAAATCTCTCCAAAACTTGGTCTTATTGCTTCCTATCTACTGCCCAAGTGGTGTAGAACAGTTTTTGTGAAGGAAGCTAGTGAAAAATGTGGCTAAATCATGGTTGCATGGCTTGGTTAAGCTTTGGCCATGGAGTATCTTCAATGGAGGTTCACGGCTGAAATTTTGAGAAGTGAGGAAGATGACAATCTGCTGGTCCAAATTGATGAATAAGTGGTCCACTTTGGTGGGTGAGTGGAGCACTAAGGGCCTTTAATATTAGTTTATTCATAAATTTCATTTTCCCACATTTAACTCCCTATTTTTGCTATTTATATTAGGTACCACTAATTTAATTTTTCATTATATTTTCCAAGTGTAATATTATTTATTTTTAATGGAAATTTAGGTCAAAAGACAACTCGGGGTGTCAAATGACCACAATGCCCCTGTTCGGGTTGCATTCCTGATTTTTCGGTAACACCGAGTTTTATCCGTTTTTCGATTTCTCACTTTTCTTTGTACTAATTAATTAATTTTTATTTGATATTTCTAATGATATTTATACTTCAATTGATGTCTTTTTAAGTCCTAAAAATATTTTTCAGGGTTCCCCGCGGTCCAGGGCTAGTCAACGGTCCACGCTGTGACTTCCCGGTGCGGTCACCCATTGCTAGGGTTCTCGGCTCGCTTAACTTAGTTACATTTCTTTGCTATTATTTTTCTTTTGTTTTTCTTGTATTTTCTTTTCTTGTATTTCATTATTTTATGTCTCCTCAATCATAACGAAGTGTAGTTCTAGGCATCCTAGCTGTCCGGACAACACTGGTCACCGGAACAGTAGAACGCACTACCGAACTTAGGGGTGTTACAAATTGAACATTGAAATCAATAGGTAAAAAATGAATCTTGCATGATGCATGAGACCCTAGAAGAAAATTTTTGAATTCAATGTTCTAATCTAATAATTTTTATGATTTCGCTTCTTCAATTGATATTAGAGCCACTATTTTCCAGTTAGATTGTTTAATACATGATTTAATTGTGATTTGATCATGAGATGATTGATTCATTGCTTGTTGCAAAGAATAGGTGGCAGTATGATGATGAACACCATTGGTGCGCATGGTTTGGTGCATTCAACCATGCGCATGGCTTTTGGGCTTGAATGTGGGCTTGGATTCAAGGCCCATAATTAGGCCCATGACTAATTAAAGTGTTTAATTAGGAGTTTTTGTAACACCCTCACTATAGTAATTCCGCACATTCTACTGTTCCGATGACCGATGTCAGTCTGGATAGCTAGAACGTCTAGAAAAATATTTAAACTAGAGTGAGGAGTCATAAATAACTCAAATAAGTGTAAGAAAAACTAAGAAAAAATTTTAAAAATAAAATACAACCAAGTTAAATGAGCCGGGGCCCTAGCGATAGGTAACTCAATGGAAAGTTGCGGTTCTCACAACTAGGAGCCCTAAACCTAGAGGAAAATTTATAAAATAATTTTTGGGACTCCAGAGAAGAGCTATTGAGGTTTCTATGGCATTAGAATGCCAAGAAAAGGTTTTGAAAAATTTTTCAATCGGTACAGACAATTTTAGTCTGTTAAGCCAAACGTAGGGCATTTTGGTCATTTCTTCTTTAGAGATGATTTTTGGCCAACTTGTCCAGTTAAGTAAATAATTATTATGATCTAAAATATGAATAAATATTACTAAAAATTAAATTGGAAATGAGTAGAGAAGAGAAGAATAGAAAATGAAAGAAAATGCTAATTATGACATCATATGATGTCATTTAAATTTCCTCTACCAATCACAATTTGTTAAACTCATTAAAAGAGATAAAAGAGACCAAAAATTGAAAAACAATCTGCATCTTCAACCTTTGGGCAGCCAAAAACGTTGACAGAGAGAGAGAGAGAGAGAAGAGGTTCCACCATTTTCAAGCTTAAAAGCTTGAATTTCCTCTCCATTTGTTCACCAAAATTGCCAAGTCCCTTCACAAAAATTTGATCTTTCACCTAGAAAAAGCTAATGGCAGCCAAAGAAGAAGAGATTAGGGAGGTTTAATCAAGGTTAAGTGAAGCTCAAAAAGGTTAGTGCCTATACTTATTTCCCTCTCTTTTTAATCCTTGTTAGAAAGACTAATTAAATGAGAGTTTGTTGAAAAATTAACCAAAACAATTATATTGAAGTGTGTATGAAAATTTTCAGCCATGGGAGAAGGATGAGATTTGTTGATTTGTTTAGAAGTGGTTTGTGATGAGAAAACTTGAGTTAGATGTTGGATTATGTGTGTTGGATGTGTTAGATGGCATGATAGCATGAAATGGACACTTGGAAATTAGGGTTTATGAAAAAAATTAGGGTTTGCTCATGAAATAATATATTAACCTTGTAATGGTCAACTAGTGACCATTTAAATGTGTGTGAGGAGGAATTGAAGTGAGTAAGTGTAACACCCCTAAGTTCGGTAGTGCGTTCTACTGTTCCGGTGACCAGTGTTGTCCCGGACAGCTAGGATGCCTAGAACTACCCTTCGTTATGATAGAGGAGACATAAAATAATGAAATACAAGAAAAGAAAATACAATAAAAATAAAGGAAAAATAATAGCAAAGAAATGTAACCAAGTTAAGCGAGCCGAGAACCCTAGCGATGGGTGACCGCACCGGGAAGTCACGGCGTGGACCGTTGACTAGCCCTGGACTGTGGGGAACCCTGGAAAATATTTTTAGGACTCAAATAAATATTTATTGAAGTATAAATATCATTAGAAATATCAAAGAAAAATTAAATAATTAGTATAAAGAAAAGTGAGAAATCGAAAAACGGACAAAACCCGGTGTTACAGAAAAATCGGGAATGCAACCCGAACAGGGGCATTGTGGTCATTTGACACTCCGAGTTTTCTTTTGACCTAAATGTCCATTAAAAATACATGATATTATATTTGTAAAATTTCATGAAAAATTAAATTAGTGGTACAAAGTTTAAATAGCAAAAATGGGAAGCTTAATGTGAGAATTTGGAAAATTAAGAATAAAAAAATCATTAATTCTTACTTAGTGCTCCACTCACCTTACCTAAGTGGACCACTACATATTTTTGGGTAGAAACAAATCAACTTCTTCAACCTCCCAAACCAGAACCAGCAGAATCATTTTCTTCTCTCAACTTCCTCCATGGCCGTCCATGGCAAAGCTCTATGCATGCATGAAGTAAGCCAATTTCTTCCTAAGTTCCTTCATCAAAGTTAGTCTACACCACTTGGGCAGCATTTAGGGAGTGAGAAAGGTAGGTTTTGATGAGTTTTTACGAAGCTTCAAAAGTGTTAAGTTTGTGTTTTTGATTATTGTTTAATTAAAGTTTGTAAGGATGTTATGGGTGTTTGATTTATGGAGAGATTTTTGAAGTTTGATGTTGAATGGGGAAGTGTACTTTTGGCAGCCATGGAAACACTTTAAAGACAGTTTATTTTTGCTTGTAAATTGTGGATTAAAGGATTGATTAAATATATATGTGTGTAGGAAATTGATTGGGTGATGTATACTAAGTATATTGTGAATGTATACTTGAATTTGGAAGCTTGGAACTTTATTCAAAGTGAGGTATAAATTGGCAGCCTGGTTTGGTGAACCATAAGGATTTTATTTCATGTTCGGTTTATGGAATAATGATGTTAAAATGTGTTGGTTGTTATGGCAGTTTGAGTGTGTGTATGGTGGTGTGAAGTGGGACATGTAAATGAGCATGTATAGGTGATTGAATTGTTGTAAATTGGATTGAAAAATTATGCACTTGTTGGTGCACATTGAATGTAATTGTAAGCTTCCAAAATGACCTATAATGTGTTGTGAATTATGTTTAGGACATGGTACGACCAGAATTGGCTTGAATGTTAAGTTTGGTAAGTGTTAGGAGTGATCCTTGATGTGTATGGAAGAAATGCAATAAGGCAGTTTGAGTTTTAGGACTATAACTTTAAGTGTGTGGCTCCAATTGGCATGAGACCAATAAGAGCTGAAACTAGGCACAAAATGTGCCAACTTTCATGAAGGAAGCATGCTAAAATTCTGCTTGCAAGGTAGCTTGAAAAATGACCAAATCCGTATTAAGTGCAAATAAGGCCTGAAAATTGACCATTTGGGCAGCAGTTAGTGTTTAGGCCATAACTCACTGAAAACAGGTCCAATTGACCTGAAATTTTGACCATGAATAGTTAAGACTGATATCTACAAGTCGTATGAAGACACCAAAGCCCAGAAATGATCATAAGCAAGTCCAAAAGCTTGCCCAAGTTCGGGTCCAAAAACTGGCCGAACCAAAATTGACCTAAAATGACCTAAAGTGACCAATTTTGATACACTTTGACCAGCAATAGTAAAATGACCATAACTTGGTTTACATAACTCAGAATGACCTGAAATTTTGCCCTGCGTTCCATAAGACATAGATCTACAAGTTTGTAGTTTAGACCGAAACCCGAAAACCGAGGGAACTAGGTCGTCCAGCTAGGTCAAACTAGTATCCCGAAATCCAGCAAATTGTAAGAAAATACAGTATACACGGAAATGAATTTGATAACATGTACGAACCCTAAAATACTATCGAATGTGACATATTAATAACATTAAAACCTAGTTTACCTAGAATGCATCGAGGGTCGACATATTAGGTTGACTAAACAAATATTAGAATTCAGTGAATTAATTATCAAGCATTATCGTTAGAGACAGTTTAAATGAGTACTGAAACACTTCAAATTGTGTTTCTCAGTTAGCAAAGACTCAGGGAAATGGAAGGAAACACTGAGGCAAGGCCAGGAGATAGTTATCAGAGGTTTGTGCACAACAGTTATTTCTTTTGAAATTTTCAATTGAAATAAATTATGACTATTTGTATATTATTGTTTTCAATTATGGAAATGTATTTGAATGGATACTTATTGCTTGAAAAGCATTGCAAATGATTTGAAACTGTGGAAAAATTGATTTAGTGTGATTTGTGAAAATTTGAAGTTAATTATGAATTGTGTTGCTATTTTTGTGAATGAATTTATGACTTTAGAAATTTATTGGATTCTCACGAATCATTTGAATAAAATGTTTGGAATTGATTTTGTGTTCACACTTAGCATGACAGTATCATATCATTCCTTCTCCATTTATGGGGTTGTGATCGTTTATTTTCCTTCTCCATTTATGGAGTCGTGATCGTTTATTTTTCTCCCTCTCTGGTTTACCAGTTGAGGTGATCGGATGAGTACTCATTATATAGCTAGCTCCCTTCCTCATTGATTTCGATTAGTGGGGTTGTGATTGCTTTGCGTGGTGTACAACGCGGCATTGATCGAAAATTTTGTGTCATGGCTTAAGTTTTGTATGAATTGGCAACACTGTATTCGTAAATTATTTGACTAACTTGTGTTATTATGAGCTTTGATAATTTGTGAAATGGAGTTTAAATTCTTATTGACATTCACTGTCTTTTGAATTTAACTACGTTTTGATTACTGAGATTTATTGTGATATTGTGTTAAATTCCTTATAACATTCATTGTCTTGAATTTAACTATGGCTTTACGTATCCATCATTTATATGATTTATGAACTGTGATTTAAAGTTGTATTTGGTTAATGTTGTGCACCACTGAGACATTGTCTCAAATGATAGCTTTCATTCTTTGTCGCAGTAGACAGACAGACGAGCGTGACTAAATTTGCTAGTACATCCAGCGAGAGATTATCGGGTATATTTAGTATACCACATTTTGCATTTTTTACTGTAATGTATATTCACTGTATGTATATTTTGTTCTTGGTTTTGAGCAGTTGTAAATTAAAATTGTACATTGAAGTTGTAAAATAATTATGAGTTATTTTGGCTTGTAAAAATTGTATTATATTTCTTGTATCTCGGTCTTTGAAAAATCACTGTGGATTTGAGTTGAGAAAAATGTTGTGTTGAGAAAAATGTTAGAGTTGAGATTTGGAAATATATTGAAGTGCTTTTTACAGGTTTTCTGAAGAACTGTTTTATCCAAAATACAGATGGCACTTTGCCAAAATTTTTACAAAAATTCCAAATAATTCAAATGTGTTAGTTCTATCACTTCAGTTCAAAAAAGGTTTTTACACCTGTAAATAGTGCTCACCACTGTAAAAGAAGTAAGAAAAGCTTTAAAAATCCCTTGTAGTGTATTTAATGGGTTATCAGTAGACGGAGTTGGTAATTCATTAGGTATACTACGGGATCATGTTATGCCTTACAAAGGGGTAGGGTGTGACATGTTTTGGTGGTATCAGAGCAAAGTTTTTAAAATTCTGTTTTCACCTATAATTTGAATATTCTTTCTTCATAATACAACTGCTCAATATCATTGTTTGATACATACAGTACATTACATTATAAATATGCAGTAACGGGAGGAAATCTCCTTGTGTTAATTGTTCAGGAGGTCTAAGATCCTCGAATTGGCTATGGAAGAGGGTGATCGTTCAGTCGATCAATCGATAGAGGCTGAGGTACAAGTTGAGGCCCCAGCTCCACAAAGTGTCGAAGGCCCGACTGTACAAGTTTTACCGGTACAAATTACTGCACAAATGGCCCAGCAAATGGCCACTTTCTTTCAACAAATGGCTGATAATCTGTCAGCCCAAGCCGAAGTTCAAACCCAACCCCCACAAGGGCAACATGAAATAGAGAAGAGGGAAAAACCTATGGGTCAGAGCTCAAGCAGTAATTTAAGAAAGAGAAAAGAATATGAGGAGCTCCGAGTTCAGGGATATAATAGAGGTGGATCATCGAGGCAGAGAAGACCAAGGTTCAGTCGTTGAACAACTAGAAGTTCTTACCCTTCCTGCCAATGTGAAACTTGTGGTAGAAATCATGGTGGGGTATGCTACAAGGCCATAGGAGCCTGTTATAACTGTGGAGGCATAGGACACTTTGCCAAGGACTGCACCAGTGCCTGTAGAGTTGGACCACCTTCTACTACTGCTGAAGGGTTAGTTCAGAGCCCTGTCACCAGAGGTTCACAACCACCTAGCAGAGGTAGAGATAGGGGTAGAGGTAACCCAGCAGGCAGCCAATGCACTATGAAACAATCAGAGCAAGACAGTGCTCCGGTTAGAGTCTACGCAATGAGACAGATGGAAGAAGTCGAGACATCTGATGTTGTGGCTGGTACCTTCTCAACTTTTAATCAAGATGTGTTTGTATTATTTGATCCGGGTTTTATCCATTCTTATGTGTGTGCTAGCATCATTGATTACATTGTTGTTCCATGTACAAAAATGGACTTTGAGGTGCTAGTAACAAGTCCGCTAGGACAGGAGGTCAGGTTTAATAGAATGTATAGGGATTGTCCTTTGGTGATCCAAGGACACACTTTTCTGTCTGATTTCATTGAAATGCCCTTCAGAGATTATGATATCATCTTGGGCATGGATTGGTTAGCTAGGCATCATGCCATGATTTACTGTAGGCTGAAGACAGTCACTTTTAGTCTCCCTCAGTACAGCGATGTGGTAATACATGGGGAGAGGCAGTTATTGCCATTAAACGTCATTTTGGCTGCACTAGCTAGAAAAATGATCAGAAAGGGGTGTGAAGCATACTTGGCACATGTGGTAGACACCTAAGTGGGGAGTTCAGCATTGAAAGACATCCCTACAGTACATGACTTTCCAGATGTGTTTCCTGATGAATTGCTAGGATTACCTCCGGAAAGAGAAGTGCAGTTTGAAATTAATGTTATGCCTGGTGTGGATCCAATCTCCATAACACCATACAGAATGGCACTAGCAGAGTTGAAGGAGTTGAAGATACAGTTGCAAGAATTACTTGAAAAGGGCTTTATTCGCCCTATTGTGTCACCTTGGGGAGCGCCAGTATTATTTGTTAAGAAGAAGGATGGCACTCTTCGTTTATGTATTGTTTGACCTGGAGTCTGAATACTTTTATGTTAGTGTTAGAACTATATGTTTTGTTGTTATTCCTTTAGAGGGGAATAAATTTTGATGCATTAGTGATTAGTCCTTTAAGAGAAGGATTGTGATAATAAGTGAAATTAGTTTTAGAACAGTTTATCGGCGAAAAGTATTTTCTAACACACTAAAAATTATAAAGCTAATTGGCGAGCCTACTTAATGTAAGGCAAGAGGAAGTAAAAGTAATATGCAGTAATGGAATTGCTCTAGATGAGGGCAAGGATGTTACTATTAGTAATTGCTAATGGATATTGTAATCAGAATAAGTTCGGATATCAGTGAATTTGAAAAGGATAAAAGATAGGAAAGTTTGATCTATTGGAATGTATCGAAGTAACTATGCAATGCTCTTGATGTTTATATTGTAAGCTGCAGATTACAGTACTAACTTGAGATTATTGTGTAAAGCTATGTACTACCCGATAGTACACCTAGATGAGAATAGTTGCCAACGGCATCTGTTTTGGTAGAGTTATGCCAGGACAAAATTTAATCGTTAGGAATAAGTTTGAAAATCCTACTTAGGGATCTAAAACTCAAAAGTTAGAATATTGAAAGGTTATAATTCAGTACAAAAGGAAGTAGGTTATAGAATATTGACAGATAAAAAGAGTTATGGAAGTAAAAATTTGAACAGTTGGTTCAGATATAACAAAGAAGTGTTACGAATGTGAGGAAGACTATGGACTAGAATGGTCAGAGGACCAATGACTAGATGAATGATTCTAACATGACCTCAAGGGTCATTCAAGAAGGAACGTGAACCGAAATATTAGACAGTACAATAGTAAGAGGAGATTAGTGTTATACAAACAAATTAAGCGTTGTATTAGATTGTTAAAAGTCTTATACAAATTTGAGGAAAAGAAGATTATACGATCATATAAAAAGGAAAAAAAAATAAAAGTATGACTATTGTAAGATGGCTATTGGGTAAAATTTCATGGACGAAATTTATTTTAAGGGGGGGAGAATTGTAACACTCCTAAGTTCGGTAGTGCGTTCTACTGTTCCGGTGACCAATGTTGTCCGGACAGCTATGATGCCTAGAACTACCCTTCGTTATGATAGAGGAGACATAAAATAATGAAATACAAGAAAAACAAAGGAAAAATAATAGCAAAGAAATGTAATCAAGTTAAGCGAGCCGAGAACCCTAGTGATGGGTGACCGCACCGGGAAGTCACGGCGTGGACCGTTGACTAGCCCTGGACTGCAGGGAACCCTGAAAAATATTTTTAGGACTCAAATAAATATTTATTGAAGTATAAATATCATTAGAAATATCAAAGAAAAATTAAATAATTAGTACAAAGAAAAGTGAGAAATCGAAAAACGGACAAAACTCGGTGTTACCGAAAAATCGGGAATGTAACCCGAACAGGGGCATTGTGGTCATTTGACACCCCGAGTTGTCTTTTGACCTAAATGTCCATTAAAAATACATGATATTATATTTGTAAAATGTCATGAAAAATTAAATTAGTGGTACAAAGTTTAAATAGCAAAAATGGGAAGCTTAATGTGAGAATTTGGAAAATTAAGAATAAAAAAATCATTAATTCTTACTTAGTGCTCCACTCACCTTACCTAAGTGGACCACTACACTTTTTTGGTCAGAAACAAATCACCTTCTTCAACCTCCCAAACCAGAACTAGCTGAATCATTTTCTTCTCTCAACTTCCTCCATGGCCGTCCATGGCAAAGCTCCATGCATGCATGAAGTAAGCCAATTTCTTCCTAAGTTCCTTCATCAAAGTTAGTCTACACCACTTAGGTAGAATTTAGGGAGTGAGAAAGGTAAGTTTTGATGAGTTTTTAAGAAGCTTCAAAAGTGGTAAGTTTGTGTTTTTTATTATTGTTTAATTAAAGTTTGTAAGGATGTTATGGGTGTATGATTTATGGAGAGATTTTTGAAGTTTGATGTTGAATGGGGAAGTGTACTTTTGGCAGCCATGGAAACACTTTAAAGAAAGTTTATTTTTGCTTGTAAATGGTGGATTAAAGGATTGATTAAATATATATGTGTGTAGGAAATTGATTGGGTGATGTATGCTAAGTATATTGTGAATGTATACTTGAATTTGGAAGCTTGGAACTTTATTCAAAGTGAGGTATAAATTGGCAGCCTAGTTTTGTGAACCATAAGGATTTTATTTCATGTTTGGTTTATGGAATAATGATGTTAAAATGTGTTAGTTGTTATGGTAGTTTGAGTGTGTGTATGGTGGTGTGAAGTGGGACATGTAAATAAGCATGTATAGGTGATTGAATTGTTGTAAATTGGATTGAAAAATTTTGCACTTGTTGGTGCACATTGAATGTAATTGTAAGCTTCCAAAATGACCTATAATGTGTTGTGAATTATGTTTAGGTCATGGTACAACCAGAATTGGCTTGAATGTTAAGTTTGGTAAGTGTTAGGAGTGATCCTTGATGTGTATGGAAGAAATGCAATAAGGCAGTTTGAGTTTTAGGCTTATAACTTTAAGTGTGTGGCTCCAATTGGCATGAGACCAATTAGAGGTGAAACTAGCACAAAATGTGCCAACTTTCATGAAGGAAGCATGCCAAAATTCTACTTGCAAGGTAGCTTGAAAAATGACCAAATCCGGATTAAGTGCAAATAAAGCCTGAAAAATGACCATTTGGGCAGCAGTTAGTGTTTAGTCCATAACTCACTCAAAACAGATCCAATTGACCTGAAATTTTGACCATGAATAGTTAAGACCTATATCTACAAGTCTTTTGAAGACACCAAAGCCCAGAAATGACCATAAGCAAGTCCAACAGCTTGCACAAGTTCGGGTCCAAAAACTGGCCGAACCAAAATTGACCTAAAATGAACAAAAGTGACCAATTTTGATGCACTTTGACCAGCAATAGTAAAATGACCATAACTTGGTCTACATAACTCAGAATGACCTGAAATTTTGCCTCGCAATACATAAGACATAGATCTATAAGTTTGTAGTTTAGACCAAAACCGGAAAACCGAGGGAACTAGGTTGTCCGGCTAGGTCAAACTAGTATCCCGGAATCCAGCAAATTGCAAGAAAATGCAGTATACACTGAAATGAACTTGATAACATGTACCAACCCTAAAATACTATTGAATGTGACATATTAATAACATTAAAACCTAGTTTACCTAGAATGCATCGAGCGTCGACATATTAGGTTGACTAAACAAATATTAGAATTCAGTGAATCAATTATCAAGCATTATCGTTAGAGATAGTTTAAATGAGTATTGAAACACTTCAAATTGTGTTTCTCAGTTAACAAAGACTCAGGGAAAGGGAAGGAAACACTGAGTCAAGGCTAGGAGATAGTTATCAGAGGTTTGTGCACAACAGTTATTTCTTTTGAATTTTTCAATTGAAATAAATTATGACTATTTGTATATTATTATTTTCAATTAAGGAAATGTGTTTGAATGGATACTTATTGCTTGAAAAGCATTGTAAATGGTTTGAAACTGTGGCAAAATTGATTTAGTGTGATTTGTGAAAATTTGAAGTTAATTATGAATTGTGTTGCCATTTTGTGAATGAATTTATGACTTTAGAAATTTATTGGATTCTCACGAATCATTTGAATAAAATGTTTGGAATTGATTTTGTGTTCACACTTAGCATGACATTATTATATTATTCCTTCTCCATTTATGGGGTTGTGATCGTTTATTTTCCTTCTCCATTTATGGAGTCGTGATCGTTTATTTTTCTCCCTCTCTGGTTTACTAGTTGAGGTGATCAGATGAGTACTCATTATATTGCTAGCTCCCTTCCTCATTGATTTCGATTAGTGGGGTTGTGATTGCTTTGTCATGGTGTACAACGCGGCATTGATCGAAAATTTTGTGTCATGGCTTAAGTTGTGTATGAATTGGCAACACTGTGTTCGTAAATTATTTCACTAAAATGTGTTATTATGAGCTTTGCTAATTTGTGAAATGGAGTTTAAATTCTTATTGACATTCACTGTCTTTTGAATTTAACTACGTTTTGATTACTGAGATTTATTGTGATACTGTGTTAAATTCCTTATGACATTCATTGTCTTGAATTTAACTATGGCTTTACGTATCCATCATTTATATGATTTATGAACTGTGATTTAAAGTTGTATTTGGTTAATGTTGTGCACCACTGAGACATTGTCTCAGCGATAGCTTTTCATTCTTTGTCGCAGTAGACAGACAGACGAGGCGTGAGACTAGGCTGCTAGTACATCCAGCGAGAGATTATAGGGTATATTTAGTATACCACATTTTGCATTTTGTACTGTAATGTATATTCACTGTATGTATATTTTGTTCTTGGTTTTGAGTAGTTGTAAATTAAAATTGTACATTGAAGTTGTAAAATAATTATGAGTTATTTTGGCTTGTAAAAATTGTATTATATTTCTTATATCTCAGTCTTTGAAAAATCACTGTGGATTTGAGTTGAGAAAAATGTTGTGTTGAGAAAAATGTTGGAGTTGAGATTTGGAAATATATTGAGGTGCTTTTTACTGGTTTTCTGAAGAACTGTTTTATCCAAAATACAGATGGCACTTTGCCAAAATTTTTACAGAAATTCCAAATAATTCAAATGTGTTAGTTCTATCACTTCAGTTCAAAAAAGGTTTTTACACCTGTAAATAGTGCTCACCACTGTAAAAGAAGTAAGGAAAGTTTTAAAATCCCTTATAGTGTATTTAATGGGTTATCAGTAGACAGAGTTGGTAATTCATTAGGTATACTACGGGATCATGTTATGCCTTACAGAGGGGTAGGGTGTGACAGTAAGGATGTTGGAGTTGAGCTTAGGCATGCTACCCTTGGTGACCTGCACGACTGGTTGTGAGTCCAGCAAGTTTGGGCTGCCATAAATGGAGTTGCGTAGGTTCAATTAGCGCTAGGCTATTGGACATGAAACCAAACACATAATGGCAAAACTTTAGTGAGCAAACCCTGCCCAGAAAACTAAACCAAGTTGACCTAAAAATTGCCCTAATCCGGGTGACTTGCATTCTGCCTAGGCAAAATGACCAAATGAATAGTATTTATTCATCTTGTCATAACTCAGTGTAGGAAGGTCCAATTGGCCTGAAATTTTACCATAAGAAAGCTGAGACATAGCCCTACAATTTTCGTGAAGAACACAAACTCAAATTCTGAACCTAACCAATTCAAATTGCCAACCAAACTTAGGTTACCAAATCTGCCAGAATCAGTTTTGCCCAGAATTCTGGATTTTGTCCAATCCGGCCAGTTATGGTTTTTAGGCCATAACTTGAGCTACAAAATTCCAAATGGAGTGATTCAAAAAACTAAATGTAACTAAACACAATAAGGAACAACTTTCATGAAGGCAATTTTGTCAAATTCCTACTGTATAAATGACCAATGGAAAAGTAAACCTAAGGTATGAAATCTGCAAATTTTGAATAAGATAAGATAAGCTTTGAAATGGTATTGGCAACCAATACCAACAACTTTAGAATGCAAAATGTGGTATCTTGGTGAACTTAGGTTCAATAAATTTATTATGTAGTAAAATGTCAACAATTTGAGTGAATAGTAATATAAATAGTAATACAAAGACACAAAGTGTAATAACTAAATTGGTAGAGGAAATTAAGGCATGAAATTTAGAATCCATGAAACATTCATGGATTACTTGGAATAGAAATAGCAATTTACCTAAATGACTTAATGAACATTTAAGTTATGTGAGTATATGGTTAAGATTTGTATTCCCCTTGCTAGTAGGTCTAATAAAACATAAGTAATACCACTTGAATATGAAATGACATTAAACTAGATGGATTGTTGAGTATAAATAGGATGAGGTTCACATTAGGATTTATGTTTCCATTACAAATAAGATAATAACACCTTGTATGAGTTATGAATTCATATAAATATTGTAATGAATAAATGAATCACATGAAAATATGAATGAAACATTAGTTCTCTTTGTAAGAGAAAGGAAGAATGTTTTGAGTAAAATGGTATATGAACACCATTGTTGTGAATTGTGATCAATATGAATGATGTAAGAAATGTATGAATATTATGATGAATGTATAAATTATGAAATTTATCATGAAATAATGAAGTCATAAAACACAATATATTAATCTTTAATGATATTATGTGCTCTTATATTGGCCAGACATGTGTGTCAGATTGGATAGTTTGGCACGCCAATAGGGTATTTTGTTTTAGCAGTACTGCGAAAGGCTTTATGCCCGTATTCATGACTTTTATGCCCGATTATGTGTTATCATGGCTTTTTAGCCATACTGACTGCATACATGGTTGATGTTCTGCGTCCCATGGTATGACGGCCCGAGGCACTGCGGTGTCCAGTGCTAACAGCCCGTTATCCAGTTTAGTCAGCCTTTCATAGGTTACTTGGGCCGTGAAATTTATTGAAATAAGTTAAGAATATTAGTAATTAAAAATATTAGAAATTAAATAAATGAGTAAGATGACCTAAAATAAATTAAAATAGTTATTTATTAAAAAGAATCGAAATGAACTGGACCGATATTAAAATTTATTTATTATGAAATAATCTGAGACAACCTAGAAAGTATTGAGAAAATACTAAAAGATTAGCAAAGAAAATTATAACATACATAAATATTGTAAATGTGACTTACATAATAATATAAGCATAAATTTATTATTTTTAGATCATTTTTCTATGTACATTATTACTGTACATTGGCGAAATAAGCACTTCTAAAGAAGACTAAATTAGGATAAAACATATGAAATTTTAGAAACTGCATGTGAAGTATAAATAAATCTTAATTATTTAAATTATGTTTTATTTCTATCTTTATTTGTATATTGTTTCCTTGTTATATTATTGCACCACTAAGAAGCAATGCTTAGCGCGATGGAATTATTTCCTCGCGCAGGTACTGAAGGTAAAGCCTAGATAAAAATATTAAACAGAGATTTTAGAGTTTTGATCTGCAGAAGTGTCTGAAGTATTCAAGATTGTCACCTCTTCAGCAATGCAAATAGATACGGCCCATATAGATCATATTTTATATTTTGTATAAAATGCTTAGATATTGTATTGTAATGTATATTATGAACATGTAATTAATAAGAATGCGATGTAAATTAATAAATTAGCTTTTTCATATGTAATTAATTTATATATCATGTAAATTACGAAATTTTGTAATTATTTTGTAAATTATGTAAATTAAGGAAATTTGAAAATGATGCTTATGTAATTTGAGAATGTTTACATATGAATTGAGTATGAATGGAAATGTATGGAAATGATTATGAAATTGAAATGTATGGATGAGATTTAAAATATGAGAAAATTATGAGAATGATTGATGAGATAATTATGATTAGCATAGATAAGATTTTATTTTGAAAATATTGTTGAATTTCAAACAGGTGAATATTGAAATACGCCAAACGATAATAAAATAGGGAAAACTCCATTGGTTTCTTTGTCGAAAAATAATTGATGTTAAATTAAACGAATTCAAAATTATTAAAAAAATAAAGTAAGATAAGTTAGGGTGCTTCGGCACCGATTGTAGCACGCCTTGCTCGGCTATACTGTAGTCGGGTGAGGGGTGTTACATTTGTTGGTATCAGAGCACAGTTTAGGCATTCCTAGGAATAGATAGATGGAAGGGGATAGTGTGCATAACATGCATTGTATTCATATGAGTCAAGGTGATTCTAATGCAGATCTGTTTTCTTGGTTATTTTAGGTTAAGGTATGGAATTAGAATCGCAGAAGGCAGTAGAAGAAGAAGTAGTAAGCCGTATCCTGACTGAGAGTGATATTGGAAATCGGGGAGATCATACTCCACCAGTGCAAGAGGTGCCTATAAAATCCCAACAGGCCTTGTTTGAGCATATGACTGAATTCTTTCGACAGATGACTGGGGTTATTCCACCACCGCCTCAGCGGAAATCACCTCTAGGAAAAATTAGGAAGTATGGAGCTGTAGATTTCAATGGTAGAAAGGAAGATGATTCTTCAGCAACTGAGTATTTGTTAGAAAGGACTGAAAGAGTCCTACAGCAGCTCCATTGCACACCAGAACAGAGTTTGGAGTGTGCAATTTCATTGTTATAAGAAGCTACATATCGGTGGTGGGATGTTATAACCAAGGTAGTGCCACCAGCCGACGTAACTTAGGAATTCTTTCTGATAGAGTTCAGAAAGAAATATATTAGCTGTGTTCATGAAGAGGAACAGAAGAGGAGGGGTGATCAGCAAAAGAGGAAATTTGGACAGTCTAGTAATAAGAGGCCGAGAGAATAGTCATCTGATCAAAGTAGGAGATCTAGACCCAGCCTATACCTAGAAGAGATCAACTAAAAACAATAGCAGTGAGTGCGCTAAGACTAGCAAGAAAATGTGGCCATTGTAACAAGTGGCATAAAGGTGAATGTAGGGGATTGACTGGAGCCTGTTATAAATGTGGGGCCATAGACCATCGCCTGAAAGATTGTCCTAAGAGGAATTAACCACGGACCCAAATAGAGGTCATGGAAGGACCAAGTACAACAGTAACACCACTTCCAAATGTCACCCAAGCCGGAGAGGAACAAGAAGCCCCAAATGTGAATTTGAGGTAAAGTATCATTCTCTTATGATATGCCTAAGTGTATAACGATAGATTCGAAAAGACTAAATAGTACCATATATATATAAAAGAAGTAGACAGAGGGAGCAACAGAAAGGTAAAGGAATTATCTCAGATACCTACACCGGGTAAATTTTGAGGACGAAATTTTTATTAGAGGAGAAGAATTGTAACACCCTCACTGCAGTAATTCTGCACATTCTACTGTTTCAATGACCGGTGTCAGTCTGGATAGCTAGAACGTTTGGAAAAATATTTAGACTAGAGTGAGGAGTCATAAATAACTCAAATAAGTGTAAGAAAAATTAAGGAAAAATTTTAGAAATAAAATACAACCAAGTTAAATGAGCCGGTGCCCTAGCGATGCGTAACCCAATGGAAAGTTGCGGTTCTCGCAACTAGGAGCCCTAAAATAGGAGGAAAATTTATAAAATAGTTTTTTGGACTCCAGAGAAGAGTTATTGAGGTTTCTATGGCATTAAAATGCCAAGAAAAGGTTTAGAAAAATTTTTCAATCAGTACAGACAACTTTAGTCTATTAAGCTAAACGTAGGGCATTTTGGTCATTTCGTCTTTAGAGATGATTTTTGGCCGACTTGTCCAGTTAAGTAAATAATTATTATGATCTAAAATATGAATAAATATTGCTAAAAATTAAATTGGAAATGAGTAGAGAAGAGAAGAAAAGAAAATGAAAGAAAATGCTAATTATGACATCATATGATGCCATTTAAATTTCCTCCACCAATCACAATTTGTTAAACTCATTAAAAGAGATAAAAGAGACCAAAAATTGAGAAAAAATCTACATCTTCAACCTTTGGGCAGCCAAAAACTTTGAGAGAGAGAGAGAGAAAAGAGGTTCCACCATTTTCAAGCTTAAAAGCTTGAATTTCCTCTCCATTTGTTCACCAAAATTGCCAAATCCCTTCACAAAAATTTGATTTTTCACCTAGAAAAAGCTATTAGTAGCCAAAGAATAAGAGATTAGAGAGGTTTAATCAAGGTTAAGTGAAGCTCAAAAAGGTTAGTGCCTATACTTACTTCCCTCTCTTTTTAATTCTTGTTAGGAAGACTAATTAAATGAGAGTTTGTTGAAAAATTGAACAAATCAATTATATTAAAGTGTGTATGAAAATTTGCAGCCATGGGAGAAGGATGAGATTTGTTGATTTGTATGACTTTAATTGTTTAGAAGTGGTTTGTGATGAGAAAACTTGAGTTAGATGTTGGATTATGTGTGTTGGATGTGTTAGATGGCATGATAGCATGAAATGGACACTTGAAAATTAGGGTTTGTGAAAAAAAATTAGGGTTTGCTCATAAAATGGTATATTAATCTTGTAATGGTCAATTGGTGACCATTTAAATGTGTGTGAGGAGGAATTGAAGTGAGTAAGGATGTTGGAGTTGAGCTTAGGCATGCTGCCCTTGGTGACCTGCAGGATTGGTTATGAGTCCAGCAATTTGATCAAGTTAGGTCCATAATTTGGTCTAATTTTCTTCATATGAAATGTTTTACTATGCCTTAGGTTTCCATCGGTTTAAGAATCACCTAAATCAGAGTTTTCTAGAGAGAGTTATAGCCATTGAAACTTTACTGTTCATATGGTAAATCTGCAGTTTTGCAGGTTCAGTGATCCAACTTTGCTCAGTGATTTGATTAGGCTAATGGCATAATTTGGGTTTGTGTTCTTCATGAAAGTTTTAGATCTATATCTCATCTAACCACTGGTAATATTTCAGGTCATTTTGACCTACCTAGCTTGAGTTATAACCAAATGGACAAATACTATTCATTTGGTCAGTTTGTGTAGGGCAGCCTGCAATTTTTCAACTTTAGTCAATTTGTTAACTAGATTTTAGTCACTCTTTAGGCATGCTTCCTAAATGAAAATTGTGTCATTTAGTGCCTATTTTCATCCCCAATTGGTCCCATATCCATTGGACTTGTAAAATTCCATTTTTGGTCCCTCAAAGCTGACTTTTGGTCATGGTGCATACCCAATCCGAATTTGGCTTTGATTCCAACACCTCTAACACTCTTCATTAGGTCACAAATGACCATTTTTCACTTCACATTAGGTCAAAGACATCATTTCACCATTTTTCCAAATTTTGTCTCCCAAACCCTAGGTCCAAAACCCTAACTTCCATGTTTAACTCACTTGTTGAATTTTAATTGCATACTTAGAAGTTATACACTCATTCACACTTAACTAATTCATAATTTGTATCAAAATTATCCATCCTCAAACCTAAACCCTAGCTACCCACATTTCTATTTGGTCCCCCATGCTTGATTTTATTCACTTATTTGTTGCTTACAAATGTAACTTAGCTACTTAAACATAAATTCAAAGAGAGAATGAAGGAAGAGTACCAACCTTAAGTGAGCAGAATTTTTAGCTCTAATTCTTCAATTTCATTCCCTTTTTCCTTTTCTTTTCTTCTTCAAATGCTTCCCCAAGTGAGGTTAACAAGTTTTTATGGATTAATTTGGGGACAAAATAAGGTTAAGTGGGTGGAATCAAGCTTGTATCAAGCTTCCATGGGAGTTTTTGGTGAGGGAGAGGGAGAGAGAATGGTTCACATTTTTTATGAGAGGATGAAGTCTTTTTCTTTTTTTTTTTTTTGTTTTTATCCCTATGGAAGACCCAAAAATCTAAATAAGAAAATAAATTAATTATATACTTTATGGCATCATGCATGATGTCATGCATGATGTCATCACCTTTTGACTTTTCCATTTTTTTTATTTATTTATTTTTCTATTAGTTCTTTAATTTAATTCTCGATTCTGAAATTTTCTTTTCTCCGATTTTATTTGATAGTTAGGTCAGGAGTCAGCTCTCGGGGTCAATTGACCAAATTGCCCCTCGCCGGTTCATCCCGGTTTGTAACTAATTCCATATGTCTTACGGCTCTTTGACCTAATTATTTGATTGGCTTAACAGTTCTTTTTCATGATTTTCTCTTTTCCACTGTGTTTATAAGGGTCCTAAGGGCCGCGACGTCACATTTTACGATTTGAAATTTGAGTTTAAAATGACTTTGCAGTCATTCCCGAGAAGGTCACCCATCACTGTGACTCTCGGCTCGTTTAACTTCTTATGTTCTGTTTTTCTTATTTTTACTTAACTAATTGGACATAACTAATTATTTGTGTTTATAGGTTATCTAGTTGTCTTAGATGTGGTTCTAATCCCCTTAATTGTCCGGACCGACTCCGGTCACCGGAATAGTGAAATATACCAGGCTATGCAATTAGGGTTGTTACAATTCTCCCCCCCTTAAATAAATTTCGTCTCGAAATTTTACCTGGTATTAATCTCTGAACAGCTGTGGGTGTTGTCTCCTCATGTCCTCCTCTCATTCCAAAGTAGCCTCCTGGCCCGAATGATGGTTCCACAGCACTTTTACCAATGGTATCTGCTTGTTTCGTAGCTGCTTCACCTCATAAGCTAGAATCTCTATGGGTTCTTCATATGTGAGGTCTGGATTCACTTCAATTTCTTCTACTGGTAGTACATGAGATGGGTCTGATCGATACCTCCTCAACATAGACACATGGAAGGCGTTATGTATCTTCTCCAACTCTGGAGGTAATGCCAACCGATATGCCAAAGGACCCACTCTTTCCAGAACCTCATATGGACCAATGAAACGAGGACTTAGTTTTCCATTTCTGCCGAATCTCATAATTCTCTTCCAAGGAGAAATTTTGAGGAAAACTTTCTCACCCACTGCATACTCAATATCTCTTCTTTTCAAATCAATGTAGGACTTTTGACGGTCTGATGCAGTCTTAAGTCGATCTCTAATCACTCTGATTTTTTCTTCAGTTTGCTGAACAATTTCGGGTCCAATCATCTTTCTTTCACCCACGTCATCCCAACACAATGGGGTTTTACATTTTCTGCCATACAAAGCTTCATATGGAAGCATCCCAATGCTTAATTGGTAGCTGTTGTTGTAAGCAAACTCAATCAAAGGCAAGTGTGTATCCCAACTGCCCTCAAACTCAATTACACAAGCCCGTAGCATATCCTCCAAGATCTGAATTACCCTCTTAGACTGGCCATCTGTCTGTGGGTGGAATGCAGTACTGAAGTTCAATCTACTTCCTAGGGCTCTATGAAGACTACGCCAGAATCTAGAAGTGAACCTAGGATCTCTGTCTGATACAATGGATACTGGCACTCCATGAAGTCTCACAATCTCATTGATGTATAACCTGGCCAATCTGTCTAAACTGTAGTCCATTCGGACTGGCAGAAAATGAGCAGACTTGGTTAGTCTGTCAATAATGACCCATACTGCATCATGACTCTTCTGTATCCTCAGAAGTCCCATCACAAAATTCGTAGTTATTCTCTCCCATTTCCATTCTAGCATTGGTAGTGGATGTAATAACCCAGTTGGTACTTGATGCTCTGCCTTTACTTGCTGACAAGTTAGGCATTTGGAAACAAACTCTGCCACATCTCTTTTCATACCCATCCACCAGTAATGCTCCTTTATCCCTCTATATATTTTTGTACCACCAGGGTGCATGGCAAAAGGAGACTTATGTGCTTCCTTCAAAATGATCTGCCTCAAATCAACATCATTAGGAACACACATTCTACCCTGGTGTAGCAATAGACCATCATCTCTTATTGAGAATTCTGGTTTCTTGCCCTGCCAGACTTCTTCCAACAGCTTCTGATATTTCTGATCGTTCTAAGCAGAAATTCTAATCTGATCAATCAATACTGGCTGTACATGCCATGCAACTGCTGTCTTTCCATCGTCATTAACCTCTAAGCTGGCATGTAATGATCTTAACTCATGCACCAAAGACAAAGGAGTAACCCGTAGACTTGCCATAGTCTTGCGATTTAAGGCGTCAGCCATAACATTAGCTTTCCCTGGTTGATAGTCTATCAGACAATCATAGTCTTTTATCAACTCTAACCATCTCCTCTATCTCAAATTCAGCTCTTTCTGGGTGCCCAAATACTTCAAACTCTTATGATCTGTGTAGATGTAACACTTCTCCCCATACAAATAATGTCTCCAGATCTTAAGAGCAAACACAATGGCTGCAAGCTCCAAGTCATGTGTCAGATAATTCCTCTCATGTGGTTTTAGCTGGCGTGATGCATAGGCAATGACATTTCGATCTTGCATCAACACACAACCTAACCCATTGTGAGAAGCATCACTATAAACTGTATATTCTTTACCCAGTGTAGGTAAAGTCAGGACTGGAGCTTCAGTCAAACATCTCTTCAATTCATCAAAGCTTTGCTGGCATTTATCCGTCCATTGAAATTTTACATCTTTTCTAAGCAGCTTAGTCAATGGAGATGCCAACATGGAGAATCCTTTCACAAACCGATGATAGTATCCAGCTAAACCCAGAAAACTGCGAATCTCTGTGACATTTCTGAGTAGCCTCTAATTAAGGATAGCTTCAATCTTACTTGGATCTACCTTAATACCCTCCGCTGATACTATGTGCCCCAAAAAGGATATCTCCTTCAGCCAAAATTTACACTTCGACAGTTTGGCATATAGTTGTTTCCCCCTCAAAGTCTGCAGTACAATGCGCAAATGTCTATCATGCTCTTCTGCATTCCTTGAGTAAACCAATATATCATCGATAAATACCACAACAAGCTGGTTGAGGTATGGTCTGAAGATAGTGTTCATCAGATCCATAAAAGCAGTCGGAGCATTAGTTAACCCGAATGGCATGACCAAGAACTCATAGTTGCCATAGCGGGTTTGAAAGGCAGTTTTAGAAATACTCTACTCTTGTACTCTCAGCTGATAATAACCTTATCTCAAGTCAATTTTGGAGAACACAGCTGCACCCCTCAACTGATCAAACAAGTCATCAATACGGGGCAATGGATATCTGTTCTTTATTGTCACCTTGTTCAACTGCCGATAGTCAATGCATAACCGAAAAGTGCCATCCTTCTTCTTTACAAACAACACCGGGTCTCCCCAAGGTGACACACTAGGGCGGATGAAGCCCTTGTCAAGCAACTCTTGCAACTGTACTTTCAATTCTTTTAGTTATGCTTGTGCCATTCTGTATGGTGTTATGGAGATTGTGTCCACACCAGACATAACATCAATTTCAAACTGCACTTCTCTTCTTAGAGGTAATCCTGGCAATTCATCAGGAAACACATCGGGAAAGTCACATACAGTGGGGATGTCCTTCAGAGCTGGACTATCCACTTGGGTGTCTATCACATGTGCCAAGTACGCCTCACACCCTTTCCTAATCATTTTTCTGGCCAGTGCAGTTGAAATGATGTTTGAAGGCAATAACTGCCTCTCCCCATGTATTACCACATCACCATACTGAGGGAGACCAAAAGTGATCTTGATCTCTGATCAATCATCGCATGATTCCTGGCTAACCAATCCATGCCCAAGATAATGTCATAATCTCTGAAGGGCATTTCAATTAAATCAGATAGAAAAGTGTGTCCTTGGATCACTAAAGGACAATCCCTATATAATTTATTTACCCTGACCTCCTGGCCTAATGGACTAGTTACTAGCACATCATAATCCATTGGTACACACTGAATAGCAGTAGAACACATCACACTAGCACTAACATATGAATGTGTGGAGCCAGGATCAAATAACACATGTACATCTTAATCAAGTATGGAGAAAATACCAGTTACTACGTCTGATGTTTCAGCCTCCTCCCTTTACACATGGTATACACTCTGACTGGTGCGCCACTAGATACTGGCTAGTTAACAGTGCTTTTACTTCCAGGAGTGTTACCAGGACCCCTACCTCTGCCTCTACCTCTACCAGTTGGCTGTGATCCTCTTGGTGCAGAGACTTGGGTTGATCCTTCAGATGTAGCAGAAGGTCCAGACCGGCGTGGACTAGTGCAATCCTTAGCTAAATGTCTGCTTCCTCCACAGTTAAAACATGCACCAGTGGCCTTGAAACACACCCCATCGTGTGTTTTATCCCAAGTTTCACTGCTTCGTCTTGATAAAGCTCCTCGGGGTGCTCACTGGTCTGCGACGGTGAGGGTGGTCTTTGGCCAGAGAATCTGCCTCTGCCAGATCTATGGGAACTGGATCCCCCAAACTGTTTCCTCTTCCCAGAACCACTTTCAGATACTTGTCCAGTAGTCTTTTCAGTCTTCTCTTTCTCTTATATACCCTTCTTCACTGCCCCTTCTGATTCTATCCTTTCCAGTTCCAGGGCCTGTGAGATCAACTCAGCGAAATTCTGTTGTTGGAAACCCACAACTTGTATTCTCAGATTTGGCCTTAACCCGGACTCAAACCTCTTACATCTATCTCTGGGGGTGGAGACTAAGCTTCCAGTATAGTGGCTTAGCCTTGAGAAGTCTCTCTCATACTCTGCTATGGTTCTGTCCCCTTGTTTCAAACTCAAGAATTCTTGCAATTTCATATCTACATACGCATCAGGAACCTATTTCTGTCTGAATTCCCTCAGGAAGTCTATCCATGTTAGTACAGGTGGCTCAACTAGGCTGTGGGGGATGGTTTTCCACCATTCATATGCATCCCCTTGCAACAAAGAAACAGAATATTCAAATTTTAATTCTTCGGTGCACTGCAGCTTTCTGAAAACTCGTTCCATTCTTTCCAACCACTATTCTGCCTCCAGTGGATCCATAGTGCCCTTGAACTCAGTGGCCCCAAATTTTTCATATTGTCGAACTGAGGGTTGTGGTTGTGCTACAGGTACTTGCATCTGAGTTTGGGGTAGCACATTTCCAGCCATTTGCTGGAAAAACGCAGCCACCTGTGCCTGGCGAGCGAGGAACTGCGATCTTTGGAGTAGGAGCCGAGTAGCCGACCCTCTCACGTTAGAGTCTTTGGGGCTTCCTCTTGAACCTCAGCCTCAACAGACTGTTCCACAGAATGATCTCCTTCTTCCATTCCGTTTTCCCAAAATTTCTACTTCCTGAGATCAAACACAAGGAGGTTGACCTCCGTTAGTGCATATTCATGATGTAAATATGTCATATGTATCAATTAAAGACACTTGAGCAGTTGTACTTATCAAAGAAATGTTCACATAAATAGTCAAAATTCATTGCAAAACCATGCTCTGATACCACTAAAACATGTCACACCTTACCCCTCTGTAAGGCATAACATGATCCCGTAGAATACCTAATGAACTACCGAACTTCGCCTATCGATAATTCATTAAGTACACTACAAGGGATTTTAAAACTATTCTCTTGCATTTTGGAAGTAGTGAGCATTTTGGTAGGAATTAAAATCATTTCTTAAAAGCTTATAAACTAGTAAAAATTTTGTCCATTTAAATTTTACCGCATATTTTATAAAAATTTTGACAGAGTTCCGTTTATATTTGGAGAAAACAGTTCTTCAAAAACCTGTAAAAAGCACTTCCAAAAATTTTTCACAACTCCCAACCACCAAATAATGTGACACCCCTTACCCGTCAACAGTGTAGCCGAGCAAGTTATGCCACTCAGTGTGTCAGAACACCAAATCATATTTCAATTTCAATTAATCTCTTTTAATTCATTTATTTATAATTTTTGATAAATCTAAATTTTTTCGCAAATTTTATAGAAAATCCGGCAGAGTGCCGGCTATAAATTGGAAAAACAGTTCTTCTGAACCTGTTAAAAACACTCCCAATAATATCATCACCTTATTCTCAATCAACCTCCAATATATTCTCAACAATTTCTCAATTCACTTCAATATCTCAAAATTCAATTAAATTCAAACCATAGTCAACTCAATAAAAAAAAGCTCAATTTATTACTGAACATGTTTCATAGATATTTACATCAAAAGCATAATTACATAAATTTATGATATACATTACAGAAGGTTACAAAATACAAAATATCAAAATATCAAAATGGCCTAATGTCCTACCAAATGCACTGCAATGTGAGGTGACTCCAAACTCTGAGTGCAGATATGAAGGCTCACCCTGTGTGAGGTCTGCTGGACTCCCCAGCTATGTCTCCAGTACCTGCGCGTGGCAAAAGCGACGCGCTAAGCAATTCTGCTTAGTGGTGACAATATAAAATAGAATAAAATAAAATAATATAAAATAAAATAAGACATGTGTGCAAAATGTATATTTACATTTTTGGGGTGGACTAAATTTCAAATATTTATTGCAATATTATTCGATTAAAGTTTGGTAAAATTTATTAATACTACCCGAGTAACCTACACTAGTTGACTGGACTGGATAAATGGGTAAAATGGTACTGGGTACTAAGTACCTCAGACCATCACACCATCGGTCACATTGTGTCTCCCGGTGGGCAACAGAACAGCTAATAAGCTGTGATAATTATCGAGGATTAAACCCGAGTATAATAACTCATTGTCATAGCCAAAGGCTATTATGTCACAAAATGGCATGGGAAGCCATGAAATAGAGAATGGCATAAAGCCATATGCAGTACTGCTAACAGAACCCTATTGGCATGCCAACCTATCCAAACCAATCACATTAGGCCTACTAGGGCATTTAACACTTTTAATTTGTGTAATTCTTTGAAATTGAAATTTTTATGATCACTATTCATTTCATTAGTCAACCAAAATGTTGACTTTTACATTGAAAATAGGTAATTTAGCTTAAATATCATCAAAATACCACATTTTGCATTTTAAACTTATTGGTATTGGTTGCCAATACCATCTCTAAGCTTAATGTGAATTGGACAGAATTTTCAATTTTCAAGCCTTGGGTTTACTGTTCCATTAGTTACTGTTGCAGTGGGAATTTGGAAAAATGATAAACATGAAAGTTGTTCCACATTTTGTCTAGTTGAATTTCCTTTTTTGAATCACTCGATTTGGAGTTTTGTAGCTCAAGTTATGGCCTAAAAACCATAACTAGCCGGATTGGGCAGATTCCAAAAATCTGGGCAAAACTGGTTCTGCCAGATTTGGTAATCTAAGTTTGGTTGGCAATTTGACTAAGTTATGGTCATAATTTGGGTCAAGTTTCTTCATGAAATTTGTTGGTCTATATGTCACCTTGTTGCTGGTAAAATTTCAGGTCAATTGGACCTTGCTAGTTTGATTTATGGCCAAATGACCAAATACTGTTCATTTAGTCATTTTGCCTAGGCAGATTGCAGGTCACCCGAATTGGAGCAAGGTTTTGGTCCACTTGGTTTGGTCTTATGGGCATGGTTTCTTCACCAAAGTTGTGCCATTTTGTGTCTAGTTTCATTTCCAATTGGCCAAACATCAAATGAACCTCTACAATTTAAGTTATGGCTGTCCAAACAGGCCGGACTCACATCCAAACCTGCAGGTCACACAAGGCAGCCACTCCAACCTCAAATCCCACAACCCAATTCACTTCATTTTTTATTCAAACCAATCCAAATGGTCACTAATTGACCATTAAAACTTAATTTCACCATTACATGATCAACATCTCAATTTTGGGTCCAAACCCTAGTTCTACCATTTCAACTTTTCAAACACATAAAATCAATAGATCAATTCACACTCCTAATGATGCATATATAAGTTTAAAGAATTAATTATCACTAACCTTTAATGGAGATAATCTCAAGCTTGTAAGAACTCTTCCTTTTGATTTCTTTTTGCTCCCAAAAGCTTTACTAAGAGAAAAGAACAAGAATTTGTGTTGGGAACTTAGGCTTTGGTTGGGTAAAAACCAAGAAAATCAAGCTTGGTAAAGCTTGGCTATGGTGGACAATGGGAGAGCATGGGTGACGTTTTTGAAGAGAGAAAGGGCTGCTGAAATTTTCTAGAATTCTGCCTCATTTATCCCTTTTTATTGAATTTTAATTGTCTTGCTTTAATGTGATTGGCCATAGCATTTTTAATTACCTCATGCTTACATAAGCATGAGGTAATAAATCCCATTATTTCCATTTACTTTTCTTTCATTGCTTATTCATTTTTTAAATAAATTTTCATTAATATTTGTTCATATTTTATGTCATATAATTCACTTGCATAAATGGACAAGTTGGTAAAAAATCATGTCTGAAGACGAAATGACCAAAATGCCCTCCATTTGGCTTACCGGGCCAAAATTGTCTGTACCGATTGAAAAATTTTTCTAAGCATTTCCTTGGCATTCTAATGCCATAAAAACCTCAATGACCCTTCTCTGGAGTCCCAAAAATTATTTTATAATTTTTTTCTTGGGTCTAGGGCTCCTAGTTGCGAGAATCGCAACTTCTCATTAGGTTACCCATCGCTAAGGCACCGGCTCATTTAACTTGGTTGTATATTATTTCTAAAATTTTTCCTAAATTTTTTTGATTAATATTTGAGTTAATTATGGTTGCTCTCTTTAGTTTAAATATTTTTCCAAACGTTCTAGCTGTCCGATCGACTCGTCACCGAATAAGAGAATGTACAGAGTTGCTACCGGGAGGGTGTTACAACTCTTCCCCTCTAATTTAAATTTCGTCCTCGAAATTTTACCTGGTGCAAACAGTTGAGGGAACTGTTGCCTCATCGTCTCTTCACTTTCCCAAGTTGCCTCCTCGGTGTCGTGGTGCCTCCAAAGCACTTTCACCAGTGGAATCTGCTTATTCCTCAACTCTTTTACTTCCAGAGCCAGGATCCGTATGGGTTCCTCTTCTTATGTCAAATTCGGTTGTACTTCAATTTCTTCCATGGAGATGACATGTGAAGGATCTGAGCGGTATCTTCTTAGTATAGACACGTGGAACACATTGTGGATCTTGTCCAGCTCTGGTGGTAAAGCTAACCTATAGGCTACTGGTCCCACACGTTCAATGACTTCATATGGGCCAATGAACCTAGGGCTTAACTTACCCTTTCTTCCAAACCTCAATATTTTCTTCCATGGTGAGACTTTGAGAAACACTTTATCACCAACTGCATACTCTATCTCTTTTCTCTTCAGGTCAGCATAAGACTTCTGTCTATCGGAGGCAATCTTCAGGTTAGCTTTGATTATTTTCACTTTTTCCTCAGTCTGTTTCACCAGGTCTGGCCTTACCAGCTTATCTTCGCCCAATTCAGTCCAGCACACTGGAGTTCTACATTTCCTCCCATACAGTGCTTCATACGGAGCCATTTGAATGCTAGCTTGGTAGCTATTGTTGTATGCGAATTCTGCCAGTGGGAGGTATCTATCCCAACTTCCCTCAAACTCAATGACACAACTCCTCAGCATATCCTCAAGGACCTGACATATATTTCATGTTATTATTATCATTTCAGTTCAATATTTGCATTAGTTCAATTGGTTTCAGTTGTTTACCTGAATTACTCTTTCTGATTGCCCATCCGTCTGAGGATGAAAAGCTGTGCTGAAGTGGAGTTGTGTACCCAAGGATTCATGCAACTTCTTCCAGAATCTTGATGTAAACCTTGGGTCTAGGTCAGATATGATAGAAAGTGGGATTCCATGCAGCCTAACTATCTCACTGATATACAATTCTGCTAGCTTCTCTAGTGAGTAGTCAGTCCTAACTGGCAGAAAATGTGCTGACTTCGTCAATCTATCCACTATCACCCATACTGCATCATGCTTCCTTTGGGTGAGGGGTAGACAACTAACAAAATCCAGAGTGACTCGGTCCCATTTCCATTCAGGTATGTTTATAAATTTGTAAAACCCGATGGAACTTGATGTTCTGCTTTGACTTGCTGACATGTCAAACACTTAGTCACATAATCAGCTATATCCCTCTTCATACCAGGCCACCAATAATGAGGCTTCAGATCATGATACATTTTTGTACTTCCTGGGTGCATAGCATAAACACTGGCATGTGCCTCTTTCAGAATACTGGCTTTCAATTCCCCATTATCTGGTACACATACTCTTCCTTTGTAGTACAGACACCCATCTGCTTTCACCTCATAGTCAGTTGCTTTTCCCTCTGAGATTTTGCTCATAATAGCCATTAACTTTTCATCTGCCTTTTGCCCATCTAAAATCTGCTGTAGCAGGTTTGGCCTCACTTGCAACTCAGCCAAAATAGCTCCATTTCGAACCAAAGATAGACGGGCATTCAATGATCTCAAAGCTGTGATGGATTTTCTGCTCAAAGCATCAGCAACTACATTTGCCTTCCCAGGATGGCAGTCAATTACACAATCATAGTCCTTCAGGAACTCAATCCATCGCCTCTGTCTAAGGTTGAGCTCCTTCTGAGTTGGCAAATATTTTAGACTTTTGTGGTCTGTGTAAATGTAGCACTTTTCACCATATAAGTAGTGCCTCCATATATTCAGTGCGAAGATAATTGCTGCAAGCTCTAGATCATGGGTAGGGTAATTCTGCTCATGTGGCCTTAGTTGCTTGGAAGCATAAGCGACCACCTTCCCCTCTTGCATTAATACACACCCTAACCCATTATGAGAGGCATCACTGTAGACCACAAAGTTCTTTCCTTACACTGGCTGTGCTAACACTGGTGCTTCTGTCAACATAGCTTTTAGCCTCTCAAAACTGGCTTGGCACTTGTCGTTCCAGCCAAATTTCACATTCTTGTGCAACAACTTGGTCATTGGAGCAGCTATAAGAGAAAACCCCTTCACAAATCTTCTATAGTATCCAGCTAGCCCCAAGAAACTTCTAACCTCAGTTGTACTTCTGGGAGGCTTCCATTCCATCACTGCTTCTATCTTTTTGGGATCCACTCTAATCCCCTCTACTTATACTATGTGTCCAAGGAAAGAGATTTCACTCATCCAGAAGTCACACTTGGACAACTTAGCATACAGCTTCTTTTCTCGCAGGGTTTGCAGAACAATCCTCAAATGTTCATCATGTTCTTCTCTGGTATTGGAATACACCAGAATATCATCAATAAAGACCACTACAAACCGATCTAAGTATGGATGGAAGATACGGTTCATAAGGTCTATAAATGCTGCTAGTGCATTTGTTAACCCAAACGGCATCACTAGAAATTCATAGTGCCCATACCGAGTTCTGAATGTAGTTTTTGACACATCTGCATCCTTTACCCTCAGCTGATGATATCCTGATCTAAGATCAATTTTTGAAAATACACTGGCTCCTTTCAACTGATCAAACAAATCGTCGATTCTGGGCAATGGATATTTATTCTTCACAGTTACTTTGTTCAACTGCCAATAATCGATACACAATCTCAAGGTTCCATCCTTTTTCTTCACAAACAGCACCGGAGCTCCCCATGGTGACACACTGGGGCGTATGAACCCTTTGTCAAGCAACTCTTGCAACTGAGTTTTCAACTCCCTCAATTCAGTGGGTACCATCCTATAAGGAGCAATGGAAATGGGTGTTGTACCCGGCATTACCTCAATAGCAAACTTGACTTCCCTTTCTGATGGTAAACCAGGCAACTCTTTAGGAAATACATCTGGGAAGTCTCTTACTCTGGGTATATCATTCAGGTTTGGCTTAGCTTGCCTAGTATCAACCACGTGTGTTAGGTAAGCTTCACAGCCTTTTCTCATCATTCTTCTTACAACTGTAGCTGAGATAACAGTGGACAGGAAATCTGTCCTTTCACCCACAACAGTGATCTCATTAAGTTTTCAGAAAAATTCTCTTCAATTTACAAGCAACTATTGCCTGATGACGTGACAACCAGTCCATTCCCAATATCACGTCAAACTCATGGAAGGGCAATTCAATTAGGTCTGTCGAGAATTCATACCCTTGAATCCTCAACGGGCACCCTTTATACACCTTATTCACTACCACATTGTGGCCTAGTGGATTTGTGGCCAGAATGTCTTGATCACTCTCCTCTACTGGAACTCCCCTCTCTACGGGTAGTTTGATGCAAATGTAGGAATGAGTGGATCCTGGATCCACAAATGCATGTACAGAAGTGTTATAGAGGGAAAACGTACCCCTAATGACATCCGGGGCATCTTGCTCCTCTTGAGCTCTGATGGCATAGGCCCTGGCTGGTATTCTAGTGTCTGGCCTCTCAGCTGACTCAGATGCAGGCCTCAGTGATGGACCAGCTGTCTCAGGTTTACCAGGTTTCCTACCCCTTTGTGGTGCATGAGCAGGTCTGTCAATTTGTGTTAGAGCAACAGTAGTAGTCCTCTTTAGACAATTCTTAATCTGATGTTCTGTCGATCCACACCGTAAGCATGCACCGGTCACTCGCCAACACTCCCCCTTATGCCACTTCTGACAGTACTGACAAGTAGTAGATGCAGGGCTTGGTCCCCAAAACACCGTTTCTGGAGAGCTGCCCATTGATGGTGTGGACTGGCCTCTCCTAGGTGTGAACTGTGGTCTGGGCCCCTGAGACTGACCCTGACCCTGTGGTGGTCCTGAACTCTGAGCAGGAGGACCCTTACTCTTCTTACTGGGAGCAGAATATGCACTGGACAGACCCGGAACCCTCTTCTGCTGTCTTTCCATTCTATTTTGTTCATTGATTCTAACCCTTTCCACTTTTGATGCTGCATCTACCAGTTTAGCAAAATCCGTAATCTCCAGTGCTGTGATCATAACTTTGATGTTGTCATTGAGCCCTTCCTTAAACCGTCTGCACCACTCCGCCTCGGTAGGGACTATCTCCCTCCCATACCGGCTCAGTCTAACAAACTCACGCTCATAGTCAGCCACTGACAACTGTCTTTGTCTCAAACTGATGAATTCCCTTCTTCGCTCTTCTAAATATACTTTGCTAATATATTTCTTCCTGAACTCTGTAAGGAAGAATTCCCAAGTGATCCGTTCAAGTTGCACCTCACTAGTTACTGTGTCCCACAACTGATATGCGTCATCCTGAAGTAGGGACACAACACCCACCAGGTTCTGCTCGGGGGTGCAGTTTAACTGTTTCAGTACTCTGATGGTTCTGTCCAACCAATTTTCTGCAGCCATGGGATCATCCTCCCTCTTCCCAAAGAAGTCTACAGCCCCATGTTTTCGTAATTTCTCCAGATAAGATTTTTGTGGTGCTGGTGCAGGTTGTGGCTGTGGTTATGGTGGTGGAATTGCCCCCATCATTTGCCGGTAGAACTCGGTCATTTGCTGAAATAGCGCAAACTGAGGTTGAGCAGGTGCCTCAGCTGCTGGTGGAGTGGGTTCTCCTCTACCCCCAGACTCAGCCCTTGGTGGAGCATGACTCTCCACCTCTTCATCAACTACTCTTTGCAAAGCAAGATCCATAACCTATTCAAAATAAGAAAATAACAGATCTTCATCAGTGTCACCTCAACACTTACAAATGCAATGCAATGGTATGTACTCTATCTAGACCCAGAAACGCCTAAACCGATACTCTGATACCACTAAATGTGACACCCTTTACCCGTTAACAGTGTAGCCGAGCAAGTTATGCCACTCAGTGTGCCGGAACACCAATTCATATTTCAATTTCAATTAATCTCTTTTAATTCATTTATTTATAATTTTTGATAAATCTAAATTTTTTCCCAAATTTTATAGAAAATCCGGCAGAGTGCCGGCTATAAATTGGAAAAACAGTTCTTCTGAACCTGCTAAAAACACTCCCAATAATATCATCACCTTATTCTCAATCAACCTCCAATATATTCTCAACAATTTCTCAATTCACTTCAATATCTCAAAATTCAATTAAATTCAAACCACAGTCAACTCAATAAAAAAAAGCTCAATTTATTACTGAACATGTTTCATAGATATTTACATCAAAAGCATAATTACATGAATTTATAATATACATTACAGAAGGTTACAAAATACAAAATATCAAAATATCAAAATGGCCTAATGTCCTACCAAATGCACTACAATGTGAGGTGACTCTGAACTCTGAGTGCAGATATGAAGGCTCACCTGCAGGTGAGGTCTCATTGGACTCCCACTATGTCTCCAGTACCTGCGCGTGGCAAAAGCGACGCGCTAAGCAATTCTGCTTAGTGGTGACAATGTAAAATAAAATAAAATAATATAATATAAAATAAAATAAGACGTGTGCAAAATGTATATTTACATTTTTGGGGTGGACTAAATTTCAAATTTTTATTGCAATATTATTCGATTAAAGTTTGGTAAAATTTATTAATACTGCCCGAGTAACCTACACTAGTTGACTGGACTAGATAAATGGGTAAACTGATACTGGGTACTAAGTACCTCGGACCATCACACCATCCGTCACATTGTGTCTCCCGGTGTGCAACAGAGCAGCTAATAAGCTGTGATAATTATCGGGGATTAAACCCGAGTATAATAACTCATTATCATAGCCAAAGGCTATTATGTCATAGAATGGCATGGGAAGCCATGAAATACAGAATGGCATAAAGCCATATGCAGTAATGCTAACAGAACCCTATTGGCATGCCAACCTATCCAAACCAATCACATTAGGCCTACTAGGGCATTTAACACTTTTAATTTGTGTAATTCTTTGAAATTGAAATTTTTATGACCACTATTCATTTCATTAGTCAACCAAAATGTTGACTTTTACATTGACAATAGGTAATTTAGTTTAAATATCATCAACATGCCACATTCTGCATTTTAAACTTGTTGGTATTGGTTGCTAATACCATCTCTAAGCTTAATGTGAATTGGACAGAATTTTCAATTTTCAAGCCTTGGGTTTACTGTTCCATTAGTTACTGTTGCAGTGGGAATTTGGAAAAATGGTAAACATGAAAGTTGTTCCTCATTTTGTCTAGTTGAATTTCCTTTTTTTGAATCACTCCATTTGGAGTTTTGTAGCTCAAGTTATGGCCTAAAAACCATAACTGGCCGGATTGGGCAGATTCCAAAAATCTGGGCAAAACTGGTTCTGCCAGATTTGGTAATCTAAGTTTGGTTGGCAATTTGACTAAGTTATGGTCATAATTTGGGTCAAGTTTCTTCATGAAAGTTGTTGGTCTATATTTAACCTTGTTGTTGGTAAAATTTCAGGTCAATTGGACCTTGCTAGATTGAGTTATGGCCAAATGACAAAATACTGTTCATTTGGTCATTTTGCCCAGGCATATTGCAGGTCACCCAAATTGAAGCAAGGTTTTGGTCCACTTAGTTTGGTCTTATGGGCATGGTTTCTTCACCAAAGTTGTGACAATTTGTGTCTAATTTCATTTCCAATTGGCCAAACATCAAATAAACCTCTAGAATTTAAGTTATGGCTGTCCAAACAGGCTGGGCTCACATCCAAACCTACAGGTCACACGAGGCAGCCACTCCAACCTCAAATCCCACAACCCAATTCACTTCATTTTTTATTCAAACCAAACCAAATGGTCACTAATTGACCATTACAACTTAATTTCACCATTACATGATCAACATCTCAATTTTGGGTCCAAACCCTAGCTCTACCATTTCAAATTTTCAAACACATAAAATCAATAGATCAATTCACACTCCTAATGATGCATGTATAAGTTTAAAGAATTAATTGTCACTAACCTTTAATGGAGCCAATCTCAAGCTTGTAAGAACTCTTCCTTTTGATTTCTTTTTGCTCCCAAAAGCTTTACAAAGAGGAAAGAACAAGAATTTGTGTTGGGAACTTAGGCTTTATTTGGGTAAAATCCAAGAAAATCAAGCTTGGTAAAGCTTGGCTATGGTGGACAATGGGAGAGCATGGGTGACGTTTTTGAAGAGAGAAAGGGCTGCTGAAATTTTCTAGAATTCTGCCTCATTTATCCCTTTTTATTGAATTTTAATTGTCTTGCTTTAATGTGATTGGCCATAGCATTTTTTAATTACCTCATGCTTACATAAGCATGAGATAATAAATCCCATTATTTCCATTTACTTTTCTTTCATTGCTTATTCATTTTTTAAATAAATTTTCATTAATATTTGTTCATATTTTATGTCATATAATTCACTTGCATAAATGGACAAGTTGGTCAAAAATCATCTCTGAAGACGAAATGACCAAAATGCCCTCCATTTGGCTTACAGGGCCAAAATTGACTGTATCAATTGAAAAATTTTTCTAAGCATTTCCTTAGCATTCTAATGCCATAAAAACCTCAATGACCCTTCTCTGGAGTTACAAAAATTATTTTATAATTTTTCCCCTGGGTCTAGGGCTCCTAGTTGCGAGATCGCAACTTCCCATTAGGTTACCCATCGCTAGGGCACCGGCTCATTTAACTTGGTTGTATATTATTTCTAAAATTTTTCCTAAATTTTTTTGATTAATATTTGAGTTAATTATGGTTGCTCTCTTTAGTTTAAATATTTTTTCGGACGTTCTAGCTGTCCGGACCGACCCTAGTCACCAGAACAGTAGAATGCACGGAGTTGCTACCGGAAGGGTGTTACAAATAATTTTAAGTCAACTCAATTTAATCCACTTCAAAAATAATTTCACAATCCAATCAAAGTTTAACATCACAAAATATTTAATAACTTCATTCACAGTGTATAAAGTATGAAATTCTCAACTACAAATAGTAATTTACGAAAAGAAGTTCCAAACATAATATTATTACAATTTATTATACAACTGCTCACTTTACATTGATACTTATGACATTAAAGTATTTACATCAAAATAACAATAAGGGTATAAAACAATACCCGTACAAAAATGATCAAGAGTTCTTATCAATCCCGCAGCTCACTCTGCTGCTTTCTCTTGGCTCTTATCTGCGACAGCAAAACAAGCTATTGCTGAGTATAAAAATACTCAGTGGTGCACAATAAAAATTTAAAATACAATACATAAATCATTCATTATCAAAACACAGTTTAAATATTTCTCAATCACATTTTATAAATTTTCAAAGCTCATAATAACACAATTTAGTCAAATAATTTAAGAAACACAGCGTTGCCAATTCATACACAACTTAAGCCATGACACAAAATTTTCGATCAATGCTGCATTGTACACCATGACAAAGCAATCAATAACCTCACTAATCGAAATCAATGAGGGAGGTGGCTAGCTAGCTAATGAGTACTCATCCGATCTACAACCTCAACTGGTAAACCAGAGAGGGAGGAAAATAATCGATCTCACCCCATAAATGGAGGAGGAATAATAAGGCACTGTCATGCTAAGTGTGAATCAAAAATCAATTTCAAACATTTTATTCAAATGATTCATGAGAAATCCAATAAATTTCCAAAGTCATAATTTCATTCACAAGATGGCAACACAATTCATAATTAACTTCAAATTTTCATAAATCACACTAAATCAATATTTCAATGACAAAAGGTTCAAATAAGGTTTATTGTGCACAAACCTGACGTGAGTCGCCTCTAGGCTTTGACTCAGTCTCTCAGAGCTTCCAAGTCTTTTTCAGCAGAAACACACAGTTTCACAGTGTTTCAGTTCCATAACTTAGCATAAATCCAAAAATAAATTTAACTTCACTTTTACCTAGCTCTAACGTGCTAAATTCGACGTTCTCGAAATTTCTATGTTTTGGGTTACTATTCACTACACTATTCAAGTCAAATTGTTGACTTTCTAAGGCTTAATAGATATGGGAATTCCAACTTCACCCACATACCACATTTTGGTCGCCAAACTTGTTGGTTTTGGTCATTTTCTCAACACTTAAGTCTTTTAGGCAAAATTGTCAATTTTCAGTTTTTGGTATCTCGGTTGCACTGTTTCATTGGTCATTTTACTATTAGAATTTGGCAAAACTTCCTTCATATAAAATATTCCTTATTGTCTTAAGTTTATTCTCCTTTTTGAATCACTCCAATTAGAGTTTTGTAGCTCAAGTTATATGCAAATTAAGTTTACTGTTTATGTTGCAGAATTTTGTTTTGGCAGATTATTGATTCCAACTTCGTTCAGCAATTTGATCAAGTTAGGTCCATAATTTTGTAATACCCTCCCGGTAGCAACTCCGTACATTCTACTGTTCCAGTGACTGGTGTCGGTCCGGACAGCTAGAACGTCCGGAAAAATATTTAAACTAAAGTAAGGAACCATAATTAACTTAAATATTAATAAGAAAAATTTAGGAAAAATTTTAGAAATAAAATACAACCAAGTTAAACGAGCCGGTGCCCTAGCAATGGGTAACCCAGTGGGAAGTTGCGGTTCTCGCAACTAGGAGCCCTAGACCCGAGAGAAAATTCATAAAATAATTTTTGGGACTCCAGAGAAGGGTCATTGAGGTTCCCATGGCATTAGAATGCCAAGAAAATATTTATAAAAATTTTTCAATCAGTACAGACAATTTTGACCCGTTAAGCCAAACGGAGGGCATTTTGGTCATTTCGCCTTCAGAGGTGATTTTTGGCCGACTTGTCTAGTTAAGTAAATAATTATTATGACATAAAATATGAATAAACATTACTAAAAATTAAATTGAAAATGAGTAGTGATGAAAAGAAAAGAAAAATCAAAATAAATCAAATTATGACATATGATGATGTCATTTAAAAAGCTACCACCAATCACATTTAAACAAACATTTAACTAACTAATAAAAGAGATAAATAAAGACCAAAGGAAACAAAAAGTAAACAGTCATCTCCTTCCTCCCAAACCAGCCGAAACCTTGCTTAGCCCAAACCTCCATTAATCCTTAATCAAAGCTTCATTTCTCCCTTTGTTTCACTACTAAACCCTAGACACCTTTCATTAAAACCTATCCATACCTCTTGGGGAAGTGTTTGGCAGCCAAGAAGAAGAAAGAAAGTGAAGTTAAGCTTGGGAAAATTTTTCCCTACAAGAGGTTAGTGCACATATATACCTTAAACTCTTTATTTCCATGATTAGAGACTTGAATTAAGTAAGAAATTGTAACTTAAATGAATAAAAATTTTGTGTATGTCCACCATGAATTTCGGCAGCCCTAAGGAAGGGATAGGGTTGATTGTTTTGATGGATTTAAAGTGGACTAGAGATCATGTTTAAAGCATGTATGTATGTGGTTAGTGAATGAGTTAGTAAATTATGGCATCTTGTGTGAATCATAATGAGAAGCTAGGGTTTTGAGAGTAAAATGTGGACTTGGCCTATGAAATTGTTAAAGAACATTATAATGGTCAATTAGTGACCATTTGAGGTAAGTTGACCATAATTTGGACTGAAATATAGCATGGCAAAGTGGAATGGTAGGCTGCCTAGGGACAGCAGCAAGGAGGCTGTGAATCCAGCCTGTTTGGACTGCCATACCTTTGTCTGTGTAGGTTCAATTGGTGTTTGGCCAATTGGAAATGAAACTAGACTTATAATGGCACAATGTTTCTGAAGAAACAATGTCAAAAAGACCAAAGCAAGTGGACCAAAAATTGGCCCCAATCCAGATACCCTGCAAACAGGTTCTGCAGAATGACCAAATGAACAGTATTTGACCATAACTCACTGTAGATATGGTCAATTGACCTGAAAGTTTTACAGCAACAAGTTAAGACATATACAAACAACTTTCATGAAGAAACCTACCCCAAATTATGACCAGAACCTATCCAACAAGGCAGTGGCAGTCACTGTTCATGGTACTGTAGATTTGGTAAATTCTGAAGATTTGAAATTCGGCCAGCTGTGGTTTTTGGACCATATATGGAGCTACAAAACTCCAAATGGAGTGATTCAAAAAAGGAAATTCAACTAGACAAAATAAGGAACAACTTTCATGTTTACCATTTCCTCAAATTCCCACTACAACAGTGCCCAATGAAACAGTAAATTTGGGCTACAAAAACTGAAAATTCTGCTTCCCTTGGTTTAAGCTTAGAAATGGTATTAATGCTTAATGCCAACAAGTTTTGAATGCAAAATGTGGTATGTTGGGAGTTCCAAAACCAATGTACCTATTTTCTATCAAAAATTCAACATTTTTGTTGACCAATGAAGTGAATAGTGACACCAAAACTTGAAATTCAAAATTTGAAGAATTCAAAAGTATCAAATGCCCTAGTATACCTAACAAGATTGGTTTGGATAGTTTGGCATTCTAATAGGGTTCGGTTAGCAGTACTTCACATGGCATTATGCCATTCTGTGATTTTATGGCTTTTAGCCATTTTGATATTGTGTTGAGACTTGGCCTCGTGCCTAATATTATTTACAGCTTGTTAGCTGTTCTATTGCACACCGGGTGATACATATGTGACCGATGGTGTGACGGCCCGAGGTACTTGATACCCAGTGCCAGTTTACCCGTTTATCCAGTCCAGTCGTTCAGTATAGGTTACTTGGGCAACCAAATGAATGAAAGTGGACAAAGTTAACGAAATAAATGGATATACAAATACAAAACAAATAAGACATATACATTCAATGCATATTTATTTCTGTTATTTCTTTCTATTTTATTATTGCACCACTAAGCATCATTGCTTAGCGCGTTGCTTTTGCCACGCGTAGGTTTTGGAGATACTGATCATGAGCCTAGTAGACCTCAGACTGGGTTAGTCCATCCTGCAGCTCTGCACAGTGTCTGTGTCACCTCACCTTCTACAGTGCATTGGTAGGACACTAGGTTTCATTTAGGTGTTTTGTAACTAAATTTTTATTTTCTCATATGTATTTGGATTTATGTAATGTATTTTGATGTTCATGTAAATAATGAAAATGGTGTTGGTGAATGAAAAAAAAAAATGAATATCTATGTGTGACTTGTACATGATTATTACATGAGCTGAATGATTGAGAAACGAAATTGAAAAATATTGAGATTTTAATATTGGAGTTTGAGAGTGATGAGATATGAATATTGGAAGTGTTTTTAACAGATTCCGAAGAACTGTTTTCTCCATTTTTAGCCGGCACTCTACCGGATTTTCTTTAAAATTTTCGGAACCTCAAATAAATAATAATTTCGATAAATGGCTTAAATAAATTATATTTCATAAACTATATTCAAAACTATGACAAAAATTGATTAAGTTAAAATAGAGGGTGCCGATACACCGTGTGACATTGCTTACTCGGATATACTGTACACGGGTAAGGGGTGTCACATTTAGTGGTATCAGAGCACGGTTTAGGCGTTTCTGGGCCTAGATTGAGTCCATACCATTCATTGCATTTGTAAGAGTCGAGGTGACACTAATGCAGATCTGTTTGTCTTTCTTATTTTGAATAGGATATGGACCCTACATCTCAGAGGGCAGTTGAGGAGGAAGTGGAGAGTCATGCTCCACCTGTAGCAGCTGAGACTGGGGTTATGGGAGAACCTACTCCGCCAGCTCAAGCAGAGCCTGCTTAGCCTCCACAGGCCATGTTCCAGCAAATGGCCGAATTCTTCAGACAAATGGCTGGGGTAATGCTAGCACCACCACCACCACCACCACCTCCGCAACCAAAATCACACCTGGAAAAATTGAGGAAGTTTGGAGCAGTGGACTTCTTTGGCAAGAGAGAAGATGATTACATTGCGTAGAAAATTGGTTGAAACAGAGCAGCGAGTTTTAAAACAACTCCACTGCACTCTATAGCAAAATCTAGAAGCTGCTGTATCTTTGCTGCAAGACGATGCATATGAATGGTGGGACACAGTATCCAGTGAATTGCAGCTAGAAGTTATAACTTGGGACTTCTTCCTCTCCGAATTCAAGAAGAAATATGTGGGTAGTGTATACCTGGAAGAGAGAAGAAGAGAGTTCATTAATCTGAGGCAGAGACAGTTGTCAGTGGCCGAGTATGAGAAGGAATTCGTTACATTAAGCCGCTAAGGAAGGGAGATAGTCCCTAATGAAGCTGAAAGGTGTAAGAGATTTGAAGAGGGACTAAATGATAACATAAAGATCCAGCTCACGCCACAGGAATCACGAATTTACCAAGTTAGTGGAAGCTGCAATAAAGGTTGAAAAAGTGAGAATCGGTGAGCGGACTGGAAGGATAGATGCAGAAGAGGGCCTGTGTCAGTCTAGTTCAGCTCCTGCATCTGGGAAGAGGTTCAAGGGTCCACTTGCACAGAGTTCAGGTCAGCCACACGGTCAGGGTCAGTCTCAGGGGCCCAGGCCATAGTTTACCCCTAGGAGAGGTCAGTCCACACCATCAGTGGGCAGCTCTCCAGGGATGGGGTTTAGGGGACCAGCCCCAGTATCTTCTGCATGTCCACACTGTTTGAAATGGCATAAGGGGGAGTGTTGGAGAGTGACTGGTGCCTGCTTAAGGTGTGGGTCAACAGAGCATCAGTTGAAGAAATGTCCACGCAGAACTACTACATGCTCCAACACAAGCGAGCATGCACCTACTCCTGCACCACAGACGGGTAGAAAATCTGGCAAATCTGAGGCTGTGGGACCATTACAGAGGCCTGCGTCTGAGCCAGCAGAGAGGCTTGACAGCAAACCACCTGCAAGAGCTTATGCCATTAGAGCTCAGGAGGAGCAAGATGCCCCGGACGTCATCAGGGGTACGTTCTCCCTCTACAATACACCTGTGCATGCATTGGTGGATCCAGGATCCACTCATTCATACATCTGTATCAACCTACCCGTAGAAAGGGGGATACTAGTAGGGGAGAGTGACCAAGACATTCTGGTCACTAATCCATTGGGCCACAGTGTAGTGGTGAACAAAGTATACAAGGGTTTCCCGTTAAGGATTCAGGGGTATGAATTCTTGGCAGACTTGATTGAGTTGCCTTTCCATGAGTTTGACGTGATTTTGGGAATGGACTGGTTGTCACGTCATCAGGCAATAGTTGATTGCAAACTGAAGAGGATTTCTCTGAAAACTTCTAAGGGTAATGAGATCACAGTTGTGGGGGAAAGGACAGATTTCCTGTCCAATGTTATCTCAGCCACAGTTGCAAGAAGAATGATGAGAAAAGGTTGTGAAGCCTACCTAGCACATGTGATGGATACTAGGCAGGCTAAGCCAAACTTGAGTGATATACCCACAGTAAGAGACTTCCTAGAGGTATTCCCTGAAGAATTGCTTGGTTTGCCACCAGAAAGGGAAGTTGAATTTGCTATTGAGACACTGCCGGGTACAACACCCATTTCCATTGCTCCTTATAGGATGGCACCCACTGAATTGAGGGAGTTGAAAACTCAGTTGCAAGAGTTGCTTAATAAGGGGTTCATACGCCCCAGTGTGTCAGCATGGGGAGCTCCAGTGCTGTTTGTGAAAAAGAAGGATGGGACTTTAAGGCTATGCATCGATTACCGGCAGTTGAATAAAGTGACTGTGAAGAATAAATATCCATTGCCTAGAATTGATGATCTGTTTGATCAGTTGAAGGGAGCAGGAGTATTTTCTAAGATTGATCTCAGATCAGGATATCATCAGTTAAGGGTGAAGGATGTAGATGTGCCAAAGACTGCATTCAGGACCTGATATGGGCATTATGAGTTCCTGGTAATGCCCTTTGGCCTAACAAATGTACCAGCGGCATTCATGGACCTTATGAACCGTATCTTTCATCCATACCTAGATCGGTTCGTAGTGGTCTTTATTGATGATATTCTGGTGTATTCCAAGACTAGGGAAGAACATGATGAGCATTTGAGGATTGTTCTGCAAACCCTGAGAGAAAAGAAGCTGTATGCTAAGTTGTCCAAGTGTGACTTTTGGTTGAATGAGATTGCATTCCTTGGACACATAGTGTCAGCTGATGGGATTAGGGTGGATCCCAAGAAAATAGAAGCAGTGATGGAATGGAAGCCTCCCAGGAATACAACTGAGGTCAGAAGCTTCTTGGGGCTAGCTGGGTATTACAGGAGATTTGTGAAGGGATTTTCCTTAATAGCTGCTCCAATGACCAAGTTGTTACATAAGAATGTCAGATTTGACTGGAATGACAAGTGTCAGACCAGTTTTGAGAAGTTGAAGGCTATGTTGACAGAGGCACCAGTGTTAACACAACCAGTGTCAGGAAAGGACTTCGTGGTCTACAGTGATGCCTCTCATAATGGATTAGGGTGTGTATTGATGCAAGAGGGGAAGGTGGTCGCTTATGCTTCCATGCAGCTAAGGCCATATGAACAAAATTATCCTACTCATGATCTAGAGCTTACAGCAATTATCTTCGCATTGAAGATATGGAGGCATTACTTGTATGGTGAAAAGTGCTACATTTACACGGACCACAAAAGCCTAAAATACTTGCCAACCCAGAAGGAGCTCAACCTTAGACAGAGGCGATGGATTGAGTTCCTGAAAGACTATGATTTTGTAATTGACTACCATCCTGGGAAGGCAAATGTAGTTGCTGATGCTTTGAGTAGAAAATCCATGACAACTTTGAGATCATTGAATGCCCGTCTAACTTTGATTCGAGATGGAGCTATTTTGGCTGAATTGTAAGTGAGGCCAACCCTGTTACAGCAGATTTTAGATGGGCAGAAGGTAGATGAGAAGCTAATGGCTATTATGAGCAAAATCTCAGAGGGAAAAGCAACTGACTATGAGATGAAAACAGATGGGTGTCTGTATTACAAAGGAAGACTGTGTGTACCAGATGATGGGGAATTAAAGGCCAGTATTCTAAAAGAGGCACACACCAGTGTATATGCTATGCACCCAGGAAGTACAAAGATGTATCATGATATGAAGCTTCAGTATTGGTGGCCTGGTATGAAGAAAGACATAGCTGACTACGTGACTAAATGCTTGACATGTCAACAAGTCAAGGCAGAACATCAAGTTCCATCGGGTTTGCTACAGCCTATACGCATACCTGAATGGAAATGGGATCGGGTCACCATGGATTTTGTAAGTGGTCTACCTCTCACCTGGAAGAAACATGATGCAGTATGGGTGATAGTTGATAGATTGACTAAGTCAGCACACTTTCTGCCAGTTAGGACTGACTACTTACTGGAAAAGTTAGCAGAATTGTATATTAGTGAGATAGTTAGACTGCATGGAATTTCACTTTCCATCATATCTGATCGAGACCCAAGGTTCACATCGAGATTTTGGAAGAAGTTGCATGAGTCCTGGGTACACAACTCCACTTCGGCACAGCTTTCCATCCTCAAACGGATGGGCAATCCGAAAGAGTAATCCAGGTAAATAATTGAAACCAATAGAAATGATACAAATATTGAATTGAAATGATAAAAATAACATGAAATATATGTCAGGTCCTTGAGGATATGCTGAGGAGTTGTGTCATTGAGTTTGACGGAAGTTGGGATAGATACTTCCCACTGGCAGAATTTGCATACAACAATAGCTACCAAGCTAGTATCCAAATGGCCCCATATGAAGCACTGTATGGGAGGAAATGTAAAACTCAGCAGGCCGGATCAATTGGGCGAAGAAAAATCGTAGGGCTGCACTGGTGAAACAGATCGAGGAGAAAGTGAAACTAATCAAAGCCAATCAAGGTTGCCTCGCATGCATGTAAATCTTATGTCGACCTGAAGAGAAAAGAAATAGAATATGCGGTTGGTGACAAAGTGTTCCTTAAGGTATCACCGTGGAAGAACGTATTGAGGTTTGGAAGGAAAGGTAAGTTAAGCCCTAGGTTCATTGGCCCATATGAAGTCATTGAACGTGTGGGTCCAGTGGCCTATAGGCTAGCTTTACCACCAAAGCTGGACAAGATCCACAATGTGTTCCACGTGTCCATGCTCAGAAGATACCGCTCAGACCCTTCACATGTCATCTCCAGGGAAGAAATTGAAATACAGCCGGATTTGACATATGAAGAAGAACCTCTACGGATCCTGGCTCGGGAAGTAAAAGAATTGAGGAACAAGCAGATTCCACTGGTAAAAGTGCTTTGGAGGCACCACAACACCGAAGAGGCAACATGGGAAAATGAACAGACGATGAGGCAACAGTTCCCTCAACTGTTTGCATCAGGTAAATTTCGAGGACGAAATTTAAATTAGAGGGGAAGAGTTGTAACACCCTCCCAGTAGCAACTCCGTACATTCTACTGTTCCGGTGACCGGTATCGGTCCGGATAGCTAGAACATCCGGAAAAATATTTAAACTAAAGTAAGGAACCATAATTAACTTAAATATTAATAAGAAAAATTTAGGAAAAATTTTAGAAATAAAATACAACCAAGTTAAACGAGCCGGTGCCCTAGCGATGGGTAACCTAGAGGGAAGTTACGGTTTTCGCAACTAGGAGCCCTAGACCCGAGAGAAAATTCATAAAATAATTTTTGGAATTCCAGAGAAGGGTCATTGAGGTTCCTATGGCATTAGAATGCCAAGAAAATATTTAGAAAAATTTTTCAATCGGTACAGACAATTTTGACCCGTTAAGCCAAACGGAGGGCATTTTGGTCATTTCGCCTTTAGAGGTTATTTTTGGCCGACTTGTCCAGTTAAGTAAATAATTATTATGACATAAAATATGAATAAACATTACTAAAAATTAAATTGAAAATGAGTAGTAATGAAAAGAAAAGAAAAATCAAAATAAATCAAATTATGACATATGATGATATCATTTAAAAAGCTACCACCAATCACATTTAAACAAACATTTAACTAACTAATAAAAAGAGATAAATAAAGACCAAAGGAAACAAAAAGTAAACAACCATCTCCTTCCTCCCAAAGCAGCCGAAACCTTGCTTAGCCCAAACCTCCATTAATCCTTAATCAAAGCTTCATTTTTCCCTTTGTTTCACTACTAAACCCTAGACACCTTTCATTAAAACTTGTCCATACCTCTTGGGGAAGTGTTTGGCAGCCAAGAAGAAGAAAGAAAGTGAAGTTAAGCTTGGGAAAATTCTGCCCTACAAGAGGTTAGTGCACTTATATACCTTAAACTCTTTATTTCCATGATTAGAGACTTGAATTAAGTAAGCAATTGTAACTTAAATGAATAAAAATTTTGTGTATGTCCACCATGAATTTCGGCAGCCCTAAGGAAGGGATAGGGTTGATTGTTTTGATGGATTTAAAGTGGACTAGAGATCATGTTTAAATCATGTATGTATGTGGTTAGTGAATGAGTTAGTAAATTAAGGCATCTTGTGTGAATAATAATGGGAAGCTAGGGTTTTGAGAGTAAAATGTGGACTTGGCCTATGAAATTGTTAAAGAACATTCTAATGGTTAATTAGTGACCATTTGAGGTATGTTGACCATAATTTGGACTGAAATATAGCATGGCAAAGTGGAATGGCAGGCTGCCTAGGGACAGCAGCAAGGAGGCTGTGAATCCAACCTGTTTGGACTGCCATACCTTTGGATGTGTAGGTTCAATTGGTGTTTGGCCAATTGGACATGACACTAGACTTATAATGGCACAATTTTACTGAAGAAACCATGTCCAAAAGACCAAAGCAAGTGGACCAAAAATTGGCCCCAATCCGGATACCCTGCAAACAGGTTCTGCAGAATGACCAAATGAACAGTAACTGTTCATTTGGCCATAACTCACTATAGATATGGTCAATTGACCTCAAACTTTTACAGCAACAAGTTAAGACATAGAAAAATAACTTTCGTGAAGAAACCTACCACAAATTATGACCAGAACCTATCCAACAAGGCAGTGGCAGTCACTGTTCTTGGTACTATAGATTTGGTAAATTCTGCAGATTTGAAATCCGGCCAGCAGTGGTTTTTGGACCATATCTGGAGCTACAAAACTCCAAATGGAGTGATTCAAAAAAAGAAATTCAACTAGACAAAATAAGGAACAACTTTCATGTTTACGATTTCCTCAAATTCCCACTGCAACAGCGCCCAATGGAACAGTAAAGTTGGGCTACAAAAACTGAAAATTCTGCTTCCCTTGGTTTAAGCTTAGAAATGGTATTAATGCTTAATGCCAACAAGTTTTGAATGCAAAATGTGGTATGTTGGGAGTGCCAAAACCAATGTACCTATTTTCTATCAAAAAGTCAATATTTTTGTTGACTAATGAAGTGAATAGTGACACCAAAACTTGAAATTCAAAATTTGAAGAATTCAAAAGTATCAAATGCCCTAGTATACCTAACAAGATTGGTTTGGATAGTTTGGCATGCCAATAGGGTTCGGTTAGCAGTACTGCACATGGCATTATGCCATTCTGTGATTTTATGGCTTTTGGCCATTTTGATATTGTGTTGAGACTTGGCCTCGTGCCTAATATTATTCACAGCTTGTTAGCTGTTCTGTTGCACACTAGGAGATACATATGTGACCGATGGTGTGATGGCCCGAGGTACTTGATACCTAGTGCCAGTTTACCCGTTTATCCAGTCCAGTCGTTCAGTATAGGTTACTTGGGCAACCAAATGAATGAAAGTGGACAAAGTTAATGAAATAAATGGATATACAAATACAAAACAAATAAGACATATACATTCAATGCATATTTATTTCTGTTATTTCTTTCTATTTTATTATTGCACCACTAAGCATCATTGCTTAGCGCGTTGCTTTTGCCACCCGTAGGTTCTGGAGATACTGATCGTGAGCCCAGTAGACCGCAGACTGGGTGAGTCCATCCTGTAGCTCTGCACAGTGTCCGTGTCACCTCACCTTCTACAGTGCATTAGTAGGACACTAGGTTTCATTTGGTGTTTTGTAACTAAAATTTTATTTTCTCATATGTATTTGGATTTATGTAATGTATTTTGATGTTCATGTAAATAATGAAAATGGTGTTGGTGAATGAAAAAAAAAAATGAATATTTATGTGTGACTTGTACATGATTATTACATGAGCTGAATGATTGAGAAACTAAATTGAAAAATATTGAGATTTTAATATTGGAGTTTGAGAGTGATGAGATATGAATATTGGAAGTGTTTTTAACAGGTTCCGAAGAACTGTTTTCTCCATTTTTAGCCGGCACTCTGCCAGATTTTCTTTAAAATTTTCAGAACCTCAAATAAATAATAATTTCGATAAATGGCTTAAATAAATTATATTTCATAAACTATATTCAAAACTATGACAAAAATTGATTAAGTTAAAATAGAGGGTGCCGATACACCGTGTGACATTACTTACTCGGATATACTGTACACGGGTAAGGGGTGTCACAAATTTGGTCTAATTTTCTTCTTATGAAATGTTCTACTATGCCTTAGGTTTCCATCGGTTCAAGAATCACCTAAATCAGAGTTTTATAGAAAGAGTTATAACCATTGAAACTTTACTGTTCATATGGTAAATCTGCAGTTTTGCAGGTTCAGTGATCCAAATCTGCTCAGTGATTTGATTGGGTTAATGGCATAATTTGGGTTTATGTTCTTCATGAAGGTTTTAGATATATATCTCATCTAAACACTGGTAAAAGTTTACGTCATTTTGACGTACCTAGCTCATGTTATGACTAAATGAACAAACATTGTTCATTTGGTCAGTTTGTGCAGGGCAGCCTACAATTTTTCAACTTTAGTCAATTTGTTCACTAGGTTTTAGTCACTCTTTAGGCATGCTTCCTAGATGAAAATTGTGTCATTTATTGCCTATTTTTATCCCCAATTGGTCCCATGTACATTGGACTTGTAAAATTCCATTTTTGGTCCCTAAAAGTTGACTTTTGGTCATGGTGCTTACCCAATCCGAATTTGGCTTTGATTCCAACACCTCTAACACTCTTCATTAGGTCACAAATGACCATTTTTCACTTCACATTAGGTCAAAGACATCATTTCACCATTTTTCCAAATTTTGTCTCCCAAACCCTAGGTCTAAACCCTAACTTCCATGTTTAACTCACTTGTTGAATTCTAATTGCATACTTAGAAGTTATACACTCATTCACACTTAACTAATTCATAATTTGTATCAAAATTATCCATCCTCAAACCTAAACCCTTGCTACCCACATTAGTATTTGGTCCACCATGCTTAATTTTATTCACTTATTTGTTGCTTACAAATGTAACTTAGCTACTTAAACATAAATTCAAAGAGAGAATGAAGGAAGAGTACCAACCTTAAGTTATTCCTTTTCTTTTCTTCTTCAAATGCTTCTCCAAGTGAAGTTAACAAGTTTTTAAGGATTAATTTGGGGACAAAATAAGGTTAAGTGGGTGGAATCAAGCTTGTATCAAGCTTCCATGGGAGTTTTTGGTGAGGGAGAGGGAGAGAGAATGGTTCATATTTTTTTTGAGAGGATGAAGTCTTTTTCTTTTTTTTTTCTTTTGTTTTGTTTTTATCCCTATGGAGGACCCAAAAATCTAAATAAGAAATAAATTAATTATATTCTTTATGATATCATGCATGATGTCATGCATGATGTCATCACCTTTTGACTTTTCCATTTTCTTTTTTTTTATTTATTTTTCTATTAGTTCTTTAATTTAATTCTCGATTCCAAAATTTTCTTTTCTCCAATTTTATTTGACAGTTAGGTTAGGAGTCAGGTCTCGGGGTCAATTGAGCAAATTGCTCCTCGCCGGTTCATCCCGATTTGCAATTAATTCCATATTTCTTTCGGCTCTCTGACCTAATTATTTGACTGGCTTAATAGTTCTTTTTCGTGATTTTCTCTTTTCCACTGTGTTTATAAGGGTCCTAAGGACCGCTGCATCACATTTTATGGTTTGAAATTTGAGTTTAAAATGACTTCGCAGTCGTTCCCGAGAAGGTCACCCATCGCTGTGACTCTCGGCTCGTTTAACTTCTTATGTTCTGTTTTTCTTATTTTTACTTAACTAATTGGACATTACTAATTATTTGTGTTTATAGGTTATCTAGTTGTCTTAGATGTGGTTCTAATCCCCTTAATTGTTCGGACCGACTCCAGTCACCGGAACAGTGAAATATACCAGGCTATGCAAATAGGGGTGTTACATCATGTTGACAAGATGATTTGGTTGATTGAGCAGCTGGAACATCTTGACTTTAACATGGATTTCCAACTATAAACAGATTTGATCCTTCAGTCCCTTCCTAAGTCATTTGGGAATTTTGTAACAAATTTTCATATGACTAAGCAGGAATGCAACTTGGCTGGTTTACTTAATATGCTAGTTATTGCCCAAAAGAATATGCCAGGTAATAAAGGAAAAGAGGTAGCTTTGATTACATCTTCTTCTACTGGAAAGTCCAACAAGAAGAAGGGCAATAAGAAAAAGAAACCTCAAATTCCTGGTCCTTCCAAAAAGATAGCTAAACTGAAAGGGAAGACTAAAGCTGATCTAGGCAAAGGAAAGTGTTTTAATTGCCAGCAGGATGGGCACTGGAAAAGGAACTACCCAGGATATCTTACTTCTTTGAAGGATAAGAAAGATACACCTTCAGAAGGTACGTTCATATCTTGTTATTTAGATTCTGATGATACTCATAGTTCATTTACAGCTTGGGTTTTAGACACTAGTGCCAGTCCTCACATTTCTTATGATATGCAGGAACTAGCAAACAGTAGCATCTTACGTTCTCTAGATGTTAGACTCCGGATTAGCGATGGCTCAACTATTGAAGCTTTACCCATATGATCTAAATCTTTTTATATGTTTGGACATGTTTTGTGTTTGAATAATATCTTATGTAAGACCCTCACTATAGCAATTTTATACATTCTACTGTTCTGGTGACCGGTGTTAGTCCAGATAGCTAGAACGTCTGGAAAAATATTTAGACTAAAGTGAGGAATCATAAATAACTCAAATATTAATAAGAAAAATTTAGGAAATGTAACACCCCTAAGTTCGGTAGTGCGTTCTGCTGTTCCAGTGACCAGTGCTGTCCGGACAGCTAGGATGCCTAGAACCACACTTCAATGAGAGTGAGGAGACATAAAATAATGAAATACAAGAAAAGAAAGTACAAGAAAAACAAAGGAAAAATGATAGCAAAGAAATGTGATCAAGTTAAACGAGCCGGGAAACCTAGCGATGGGTGACCCTTAGGAAGTCACGGCGTGGGACGTTGACTAGCTCAATTTGCGGGAACCACGGAAAATATTTTTAGGACTTAAATAGACCCTTGTTGAAGAATAAATATCATTAGAAAGATCAAAGAAAAATTAAATAATTAGTACAAAGAAAAGTGAGAAATCGAAAAACAGACAAAATACGATTATTCTGAAAAATCGGAATGCAACGAGCAGGGGCATTATGGTCATTTGACATCCCGAAGTGTCTTTTGACCTAAATGTCCATTAAAAATAAATAATATTACACTTAGAAAATGAAATGAAAAATTAAATTGGTGGTACCTAAAATAAATAGTGGAAAATCATGGGTTAATGTGGAATAAATGCACATTTGGCTTATTATATGATATAATTATTTTAGTGGACCACTAAGGGGATTAATTAAATACATAGTGGGACATGTGTACACTTAAAATGCAGCTGAATAATTCATCTTCCTCATTTGCATTCAACTTGCCGAAATGAAGAACCTTGAAACCTCCATGGACGTGTTGTGTAAAGCTTGATTTCCTCTCTCCATTTCAACTCCAATCCTTTAAGTTCCTTCACAAAAAATGGTCTACACATCACAAGGAAGATATTGATACCAATTTTGAGAAGTTTGGTGAAGGTTTAGCAAGTTACAATTAAAGGTAAGTTTGCATTTTTTTGAGAATTCCTTTGTTAAGTTTTGTGTGCATGTTATGGGTGTTGGTTTGGTGAAGGAAAATTTTGAGTTTGAAGAGTTATTGTTGTTTTCATTTTGGACAGCCATGAGTCACGTTTTTGATGAGATATTTGTGCATATAATTGATGAGAAATAATGTTGATCATGGTAAATTAATATCCTAATGAATTGTTTCACATATATATGGTGATTTTGGCACTTGGATGAGAATTGATGGATTGTAGGGCAATGTGGTGTTGAAGGACAATTTTCGGTAGCTTGGGAACCCTTGAATAATTTTATGTATTGATGGAAGTATAGGCAGAATATTGACCTAGAAGGATTGATGGATATGTATGTAGATTGATATTGTAAAGTGTATATAAGATTTGTAATGGTTAGGTGTGTATGTAATGGTATTTAGAACTTGTAAATGTGAATTATATTTGGTGTGTTGAGGGTAATTGTAATCTGCCCAAAGTAATGTTAATGTAAAGTAGAAAATGCTTTTGGTAATGTACCAAAACAGATTGGTAGGGAAGTGAACCAAATTGCAAGGTATATGTGTGTTTGAATTGGGGTTTGAATGACATATAGAGGACAGTGTGCAAATAGACCTATAACTTTAAATGTGTAACCTCAATTGGTATGAGACCAATTGGAGGTGGAACTAGGCACAAAATGTGCCAACTTTCATTGAGAAAACATACCAAAATTCTGCTTGCAAGGTGACCTAAGAAAATGACCAATTCGGATTAGGTGCAATTAGGACCTGAAAAATGACCAATTGGGCAGCAGTGAGTGTTTAGGCCATAACTCACTCAAACCAGGTCCAATTGACCTGAAATTTTAACCATGAATAGTTAAGACCCATACCTACAAGTCTTATGAAGAAACCAAAGCCCAGAAATGACCATAAGCTAGTCAAAAAGCTTGCACAAGTTCGGGTCCAAAAACTGGCCGAACCAGAGTTGACCAAATTGACCAAAAATTGACCTAATTGATACCAATTGACCAGAAATAGTATAATGACCATAACTTGGTCTACTTAACTCGGATTGACCTGAAATTTTGCCCCGCGTGCAATAAGACATAGATCTACAAGTTTGTAGTTTTGACCAAAACCCGAAAACCGAGGGAACTAGATCGTCCAGCTAGGTCAAACCAGTGTCCCGAAATCCAGCAATTTGCATTAAAATGCACTAAACAAGGAAATGACTTTGGTAAAACGTACCAAACCTAAAACCCTATCGAATGTGACATATTAACGACACTAAAACCTAATTTACCTAAAGCATAGCGAGGGTCGGTATATTAGGTGATTAAGTGAATAATTGAGTTCAGTGCATTATTTACCAAACACCATCGATAGAGACAGTTTAATTTGGTACTGAAACACTTCAAATTGTGTTTCTCAGTTAACAAGGACTCAGCAAAAGGGAAAGAAATACTGAGTCAAGATCAGGAGACAAATATCAGAGGTTTGTGCACAACGGCTATTTCTTTTGAATTTTTCAATTGAAATAAATTATGACTATTTGTATATTATTGTTTTAAATTGTGGAAATGTGTTTGGTGGACACTTATTGATTGAAAAACATTGTGAATGGTTTGAAACTGTGAAAAATTGTTTGAATGATATTGATGGATACTTATTGATTGAAAAGCACTGTAAATGGTTTTTGTGGAAATTGAAGTGAATTACGAATTGTGTTGCCATTTTGTGAATAAAATTATAATTTTGGAAATTTATTGGATTCTTACGGATCATTTGAATAAAATGTTTGGAATTGTTTTGACTCACAATTGGCATGACACTGATAATATGTTCCTCCTCCATTAATGGGGTGAGTGTGATTATTCCTCCCTCTTTGACTTATCAGTCTGGGGTGAGTATGATTATGTTCCTCCCTCTTTGACTTCCCAGTCTGAGGTGAGTATGGATGAGTACTCATTAGATAGCTAGCTTCCTCCCTCATTGATTTCGATTATTGGGGTGAGTATGTCTTGTCGTGGTGTACAACACGGCATATATGGAAAAATGTGTGTCATGACCTAAATTGTGTTATTGATTGGCAACATTGTATTGTTCAATTATTTGATCGAATTGTGTTATTGAATTGCAAAACAATATTATTCAGTTATTTGATCAATTGTGTTATTGATTTGCAAAACGATATTATTCAGTTATTTGATCAATTGTGTTATTGATTTACAAAACGATATTATTCAGTTATTTGATTGAATTGTATTATTGATTTGCAAAACGATATTATTCAGTTATTTGATCGAATTGTGTTATTGATTTGCAAAAAGGTATTATTCAGTTATTTGATCAAATTGTGCATGAATTGGCAATACGGTATTCTTAAACTATTTGACTAAATTGTGTTATTATGAATTTTGATAATTTGTGAATTGGAGTTTAAATTCCTTATGACATTCATTGTCTTGAATTTAACTATGGTTTTAAGTATCCACTATTGATATGATTTATGAATTGTGAATTAAAATTGTATTTGGTTAATGTTGTACTGCTGAGACATTGTCTCAATGATAGCTTTATTCTTTATCGCAGTAGAGAGCAGACAGAGCGTGAGACTAGGCCGCTAATACATCCAGTGAGGGATTACAGTATAATGAGTATACCAACATTTTGCATTTTGTCTTGTAATGTATGACATTTGTATGTACATTTTATTTTTGGTTTTGAGCGATTGTAAATTCAAATTGTACCTTGAAGTTGTAAATTAATTATGAGTTATTTGACTTGTAAAAATTGTATTATATTTCCTTATCTCAGACTTTGAAAAATTTCTATGGAATTGAGTTGATAAATTGTTGTGTTGAGAAATGTATTGGAGTTGAGATTTGGAAAATTATTGAAGTGCTTTTTACAGGTTTTTTGAAGAACTGCTTTGTCAAAATACAGATGGCACTTTGCCAAAATTTTTACAGGAATTCCAAATAAACCAAATGAGTTAGTTGTTTCACTTCAGTTCACCAAAGTCTTTCACACCTGTAAATAGTGCTCACCACTGTAAAAGAAGTAAGAAAAGTTTTTAAAATCCCTTGTAGTGTATTTAATGGATTATCGATGAAGCGGAGTTGGTAATTCATTAGGTATACTACGGGATCATGTTATGCCTTACAGAGGGTAGGGTGTGACATGTTTTAGTGGTATCGAGCAAAGTTTTTAAATTCTTTTCACATGTTATTTGAATATTCTTTCTTCACGATACAACCGCTCAATATCATTGTTTGATACATACAGTACATTACATTATAAATATGCACTAACGGGAGAAATCTCCTTGTATCATTGTACAGAGGTCTAAAATCCTCGAATTGATTATGGAAGAGGGTGATCGTTGATCGATCAATCGATAGAGGCTGAGGTGCAAGGGATGCCCCATGCCTACATAATGTCGATGGTTCAAGAGCACCACTGCGATCTGCGCGATTCTACTGCTCGATTAAGCTCGTGACGGTGCAATGTTCCAACAAATGGATGGTAATGTGCCTACTCAAGCCCCAATCTGAGACTCGATGGTACAACCACCACGGTCTTACGCTAGACAATATGACAAATTGATGAAGTATGGGGCTCTGAGTTTAAGGGGACGATAGATCCTCTAGAAGGTTGAACAATGGTTAGAGAGGATGGATAGGGTATTCAAGAAAGCGCATTGCAGAGGAGCTCGGTTGAGTACTCGGTATCTTTGCTACTGAGGGGATGCTTATGATTGGTGGAAAACCATTCCCCACGATGCAGTAGAACCTCTGATGCTAACATGGAATGACTTCCTCGGGAATTGGGCAAAAATATGTCCCGATGCTTATGTAGACCGGAAGCTGCAAGAATTCCTAAGTGCAAAGCAGGCGGTCGGTGGTGAGTATGAAAGGGAATTTTCCGCCTAAGCCATTATGCAAGAAGTCTACTTTCTACCAGTAGGGAGAGATGTAAGAGGTTTGAAAGCAGGCTTGAAGCCTAGTATCAGTTACAAGTGGTGGATTCAAACATAACAACTTCTTCGAACTTATTTCTCAAGCACTAGAATTAGAAAGAATTGAATCAAGCGGCTCTTGAGAAAAAGAAATCAAAGAAGGCAGAGAAAAAGAGGAAAGTCACAGTGACGAGTTCTAGTGGTCCCTCTTGGAAAGAGGAAAAACTTTGGGGATCTGACGGAGATAGTAAGAAGTCAGGTAGAAATAGATTTTTGGACGAAACCACCTCGATTCGATCAGCAAACTCAACAGAAACCCGAATGCTTTGTCGGATCGACTTTGTGAAACTTGTGGTAAACCACATAGTGGGCTATGTTATAAAGCCGTAGGAGCATGCTTTAAGCGTGGAGAGGCGGTCATTTTGCTAGGGATTGTGTAAATCCAGTCGTTACGGATCATTTACTACACCAAAGGGATCAACCCAAGTTTCTACCCCAAATAGTTCACCATCGGTTAGTAGAGGCAAAGGTAGAGGTAGGGGTAATACACCTAGAAGTCGGACTCACGTGAATCACCAAAGCAGGTGATGCTTCAACTAGAGTATACGCTATCTGACGAGAAAAGTGAGACTTTTGACATCATTCTTTGGTACTTTCTCAATTAGCAACTAAGATATATATATGTATTGTTTGACACAGGTTTGCATACTTTTATGTTAGTGTTAGAACTACATGTTACATTGTTATTCCTTCTGAGAATAAATTTTTATGCATTAGTGATTAGTCCTTAAGATAAGGATTGTGATAATAAGTGAAATTAGTTTTGGAAGAGTTTATCGGCGAAAAGTATTTTCTGACACACAATAAATTATAAAGCTAATTGGCGAGCCTACTTAATGTAAGGCAAGAGGACGTAAAAGAAAGATGCGATAATGGAATTGCTCTAGATGAGGGCAAGGAGGTTACTGTTAGAAATTGCTAATGGATATTGTAATCAGAATAAGATTCGAATATCAGTGAATTCAAAAAGAATAAAAGATAACAAAGTTTGATCTATTGGGATGTATCGTAGTAACTATGCAATGTTCTTGATGTTTATACTTTGTAGTCGCGATTCTGATCGACTTGAGATTATTGTGTAGAGCTACGTACTACCCGATAGTACACCTAAATAAGAACAGTTGTCAACGGCATCTGTTTTGGTATAGTTATGCCATGACAGAATTTAATTGTTAGAAATAAGTTTGAAAATCCTACTTAGTGATCTAAAACTCAAAAGTTAAAATATCGAAAGGTTATAGTTCAGTACAAAAGGAAGTAAGTTATAGAATATTGACAGATAAAAAGAGTTATGAAAGTAGAGAATTGAACAGTTGATTCATGTGTAACAAAGAAATATTACAAATGTGAGGAAGACTATGGACTAGAATGGTCAGAGGACCAATGACTGATGAATGATTCTAACATGACCTCAAGGGTCATTCAAGGAGCAACGTGAACCAAAATATTAGACAGCATAATAGTAAGAGGAGATTGGTGTTATCCAAACAAATTAAACATTGTATTAGATTGTTAAAAGTCTTACGATCATATAGAAAGAAGAAATAAACGTATGACTATTGTAAGATGGCTACTGGGTAAAAATTTCGTGGACGAAATTTATTTAAGGGGGGGAGAATTGTACCACCCCTAAGTTCGGTAGTGCGTTCATTGCTCCGGTGACCAGTCTTTGTCAGGACAGCTAGGATGCCTAGAACCACACTTCAATAAGAGTGAGGAGACATAAAATAATGAAATACAAGAAAAGAAAGTACAAGAAAAACAAAGGAAAAATGATAGCAAAGAAATGTGATCAAGTTAAGCAGTAGGAAACCTAGCGATGGGTGATCTTGCCAGGAAGTCACGGCGTGGACCGTTGACTAGCTACTGACTGCGGGAACCACGGAAAATATTTTTAGGACTTAAATAGACCCTTGTTGAAGAATAAATATCATTAGAAAGATCAAAGAAAAATTAAATAATTAGTACAAAGAAAAGTGAGAAATCGAAAAACAGACAAAATACGGTGTTCAGAAAAATCGGAATGCAACGAGCAGGGCATTATGGTCATTTGACATCCCGAAGTGTCTTTTGACCTAAATGTCCATTAAAAATAAATAATATTACACTTAGAAAATGAAATGAAAAATTAAATTGGTGGTACCTAAAATAAATAGTGGAAAATCATGGGTTAATGTGGAATAAATGCACATTTGGCTTATTATATGATATAATTATTTTAGTGAACCACTAAGGGGATTAATTAAATACATAGTGGGACATGTGTACACTTAAAATGCAGCTGAATAATTCATCTTCCTCATTTGCATTCAACTTGCCGAAATGAAGAACCTTGAAACCTCCATGGACGTGTTGTGTAAAGCTTGATTTCCTCTCTCCATTTCAACTCCAATCCTTTAAGTTCCTTCACAAAAAATGGTCTACACATCACAAGGAAGATATTGATACCAATTTTGAGAAGTTTGGTGAAGGTTTAGCAAGTTACAATTAAAGGTAAGTTTGCATTTTTTGAGAATTCCTTTGTTAAGTTTTGTGTGCATGTTATGGGTGTTGGTTTGGTGAAGGAAAATTTTGAGTTTGAAGAGTTATTGTTGTTTTCATTTTGGACAGCCATGAGTCACGTTTTTGATGAGATATTTGTGCATATAATTGATGAGAAATAATGTTGATCATGGTAAATTAATATCCTAATGAATTGTTTCACATATATATGGTGATTTTGGCACTTGGATGAGAATTGATGGATTGTAGGGCAATGTGGTGTTGAAGGACAATTTTCGGCAGCTTGGGAACCCTTGAATAATTGTATGTATTGATGGAAGTATAGGCAGAATATTGACCTAGAAGGATTGATGGATATGTATGTAGATTGATATTGTAAAGTGTATGTAAGATTTGTAATGGTTAGGTGTGTATGTAATGGTATTTAGAACTTGTAAATGTGAATTATATTTGGTGTGTTGAGGGTAATTGTAATCTGCCCAAAGTAATGTTAATGTAAAGTAGAAAATGCTTTTGGTAATGTACCAAAACAGATTGGTAGGGAAGTGAACCAAATTGCAAGGTATATGTGTGTTTGAATTGGGGTTTGAATGACATATAGAGGACAGTGTGCAAATAGACCTATAACTTTAAATGTGTTACCTCAATTGGTATGAGACCAATTGGAGGTGGAACTAAGCACAAAATGTGCCAACTTTCATTGAGAAAACATACCAAAATTCTGCTTGCAAGGTGACCTAAGAAAATGACCAATTCAGATTAGGTGCAATTAGGACCTGAAAAATGACCAATTGGGCAGCAGTGAGTGTTTAGGCCATAACTCACTCAAACCAGGTCCAATTGACCTGAAATTTTAACCATGAATAGCTAAGACCCATACCTACAAGTCTTATGAAGACACCAAAGCCCAGAAATGACCATAAGCTAGTCAAAAAGCTTGCACAAGTTCGGGTCCAAAAACTGGACGAACCAGAGTTGACCAAATTGACCAAAAATTGACCTAATTGATACCAATTGACCAGCAATAGTATAATGACCATAACTTGGTCTACTTAACTCGGATTGACCTGAAATTTTGCCCCGCGTGCAATAAGACATAGATCTACAAGTTTGTAGTTTTTACCGAAACTCGAAAACCGAGGGAACTAGATCGTCCAGCTAGGTCAAACCAGTGTCCCGAAATCCAGCAATTTGCATTAAAATGCACTAAACAAGGAAATGACTTTGGTAAAACGTACCAAACCTAAAACCCTATCGAATGTGACATATTAACGACACTAAAACCTAATTTACCTAAAAGCATAGCGAGGGTCGGTATATTAGGTGATTAAGTGAATAATTGAGTTCGGTGCATTATTTACCAAACACCATCGATAGAGACGATTTAATTTGGTGCTGAAACACTTCAAATTGTGTTTCTCGATTAACAAGGACTCAAGAAAAGGGAAAGAAATCGAGTCAAGATCGGAGACAAATATCGAGGTTTGTGCACTGTGGCTATTTCTTTTGAATTTTTCAATTGAAATAAATTATGACTATTTGTATATTATTGTTTTAAATTGTGGAAATGTGTTTGGTGGACACTTATTGATTGAAAAACATTGTGAATGGTTTGAAAGCGTGAAAAATTGTTTGAATGATATTGATGGATACTTATTGATTGAAAAGCAACGTAAATGGTTTTGTGGAAATTGAAGTGAATTACGAATTGTGTTGCCATTTTGTGAATAAAATTATAATTTTGGAAATTTATTGGATTCTTACGGATCATTTGAATAAAATGTTTGGAATTGTTTTGACTCACAATTGGCATGACATCGATAATATGTTCCTCCTCCATTAATGGGGTGAGTGTGATTATTCCTCCCTCTTTGACTTATCGATGCAGGGTGAGTATGATTATGTTCCTCCCTCTTTGACTTCCCGATCGAGGTGAGTATGGATGAGTACTCATTAGATAGCTAGCTTCCTCCCTCATTGATTTCGATTATTGGGGTGAGTATGTCTTGTCGTGGTGTACAACACGGCATATATGAAAAAAAATGTGTGTCATGACCTAAATTGTGTTATTGATTGGCAACATTGTATTGTTCAATTATTTGATCAAATTGTGTTATTGAATTGCAAAACAATATTATTCGATTATTTGATCAATTGTGTTATTGATTTGCAAAAGCGATATTATTGATTATTTGATCAATTGTGTTATTGATTTACAAAGCGATATTATTCGATTATTTGATTGAATTGTATTATTGATTTGCAAAGCGATATTATTGATTATTTGATCGAATTGTGTTATTGATTTGCAAAAAGGTATTATTCAGTTATTTGATCAAATTGTGCATGAATTGGCAATACGGTATTCTTAAACTATTTGACTAAATTGTGTTATTATGAATTTTGATAATTTGTGAATTGGAGTTTAAATTCCTTATGACATTCATTGTCTTGAATTTAACTATGGTTTTAAGTATCCACTATTGATATGATTTATGAATTGTGAATTAAAATTGTATTTGGTTAATGTTGTACTGCATCGAGACATTGTCTCAATGATAGCTTTATTCTTTGTCGCGGTAGAGAGCAGACAGGCGGCAGACTAGGCCGCTAATACATCCAAAGTGAGGATTACAGTATAATGAGTATACCAATATTTTGCATTTTGTCTTGTAATGTATGACCTTTGTATGTACATTTTATTTTTGGTTTTGAGCAGTTGTAAATTCAAATTGTACCTTGAAGTTGTAAATTAATTATGAGTTATTTGACTTGTAAAAATTGTATTATATTTCCTTATCTCAGACTTTGAAAAATTTCTATGGAATTGAGTTGATAAATTGTTGTGTTGAGAAATGTATTGGAGTTGAGATTTGGAAAATTATTGAAGTGCTTTTTACAGGTTTTCTGAAGAACTGTTTTGTCCAAAATACAGATGGCACTTTGCCAAAATTTTCTGAGAATTCCAAATAAACCAAATGAGTTAGTTGTTTCACTTCAGTTCACCAAAGTCTTTCACACCTGTAAATAGTGCTCACCACTGTAAAAGAAGTAAGAAAAGTTTTTAAAATCCCTTGTAGTGTATTTAATGGATTATCAGTAGACGGAGTTGGTAATTCATTAGGTATACTACGGGATCATGTTATGCCTTACAGAGGGGTAGGGTGTGACAGGAAAAATTTTAGAAATAAAATACAACCAAGTTAAATGAGCCAATACCCTAGCGATGGGTAACCTGGTGGAAAGTTGCGGTCCTCGCAGCTAGGAGCCCTAAACCCGGGAGAAAATTTTTAAAATAATTTTTGAGACTCCAGAGAAGAGTCATTGAGGTTTCTATGGTATTAGAATGCTAAGAAAATGCTTAGAAAAATCTTTAGATCCGTACAGATGATTTTGGCTCAATAAGCCAAATGGAGGGCATTTTGGTCATTTCGTCTTCGGAGACAATTTTTGACCAACTTGTCCAAGTGAGTAAATAAATTATATGGCATAAAATATGAGTCAATATTGATAATAATTTAATAAAAAATGATTAAAAGAGAAAGAAAAAGAAAAAAATGAGTTTAAACTTAGTTATTACACAAGCATGATGTAAGCTTGATGTAATTACAACCCCTTAGCCAATCAAAATTTAACAAATACATTTATAAGACATTAAATAAGAGAAAATGAAGTCAAAATAGGCAAAAGCATTTTGCTCACCTTCAATCTCTTGGCCGAACCTCCATGGCCATTTTTCTTCATCATATTTTCAAGCTTTAAGCTTGAATTTTCTCTTTATCTATCCACCAAAATCCTTAAGCTCCTTTACTAAAATTTATCCCCACATCAAGAGGAATATTTTGATTATCAATAAGTGAGGAAATTCCAAAGTTTCTACAAGTGCAAGAAGTGGTTAAAGTGAGGTTAGTGCCAATTAATCTTAATTACTTTGTGTATACATCATGGAGAAAATGAAGTGAGTGTGAAATTAAGCTAATTTAAATAAATTCAGCCTAAATTTTACCAAATTTTGGCAGCCTTAGGGTACATTAAGGTTTCTTTTAATTTGAATGAATTATAGTTGTCCATGGCTGCCATTGAACATGTGCCTTAACTCATTAATTGCATTTATATGAAGCATTGAAGTTGTTAGAGTTAGGGTTTGGGGGAAAACTTGGGATTTTGCTTATGTGTTGGTAAATGGAAGTTTTAATGGTCAATTAGTTACCATTTGGCTATGTATAATGAGGAATTGAAGGGAATGGTGGCTTGGGATTTGAGGTTGGGTGTGCAACCTTGAGTGCCCTGCAGGTCTAAATGAGAGTCAAGCATATTTGGGCAGCTATAACTTGGGTTGTGTAGGTTCAATTAGTGCAAGGCTAATTGGACATGAAATTTGACACATAATGGCACAACTTTGATGAAGGAAACCTGTCCAGAAACCAAACTTAGGATGCCCTAAGAATTGACCGAATTCGGGTAACTTACATTCTGCCTGGGCAAAATGACCAATGAACAGTGTTCATTCATTTGGTCATAACTCAGTGTAGAAAGGTCCAATTGACCTGAATTCTTACCAGTAGAAAGCTAAGACATAGCCCTACAAACCAAACCCAAATGTTGACCATAAGATATCCAAAAACTGACCTGCAATTAGTGTACAAAAACTGCAGAATTGATTCAATCCAAAAATTCTGAAAAAATTACAATCCGGCCAGTTATGGTGTTTAGGCCATAACTTGAGCTACAAAACTCCAAATGGAGTGATTCAAAAAAAGAAATGTATTTAGACACAATAAGGAACAACGTTGATGAAGAACATTTGTCCAAATTCTCATTGTAGAATGGCCTAATAGAACAGTGAACTCTAGTACCCAAAACTGAAAATTTTGATTTATTCACCATTGGTTAGTAGTATGGATTGGCAACTAATGCTAATACTTTTGGGAACCAAAATGTGGTAAATTTATGTGATTAGAACTTATGTAGCTATTATGCATTGGAAAGTTAATAATTTGACCTAAATAGTAGAATGAATAGTAACCTTACATGTAAAGCATGAAAATTCAATCAATAAATTGGTAATGTGCCCTAATACACCTAGTAAGATTAGTTTGGTTAATGTGCTAATAGGGTTCAGTTAGCAGTACTGTACATGGCATTATGCCATTCTGTGATTTTATGGCTTTTAGCCATTCTGATATTATGATGATACTTGGCCTTGTGCCTAATGTTATTACAGCTTATCAACTGTTCTGTTGCACACTGGGAGACACTATGTGACCGATGGTGTGACGGCTCGAGGTACTTGGTACCCAGTCCCAGTATACTCATTTATCCAGTCCAGTCATCCAGTATAGGTTACTTGGGCAACCAAAAATGAAAGTTGATAAATTTAATGAAATAATGGATATAACAAGTACCAAATAAATAAGACTACAAATAATTACAAAAAATTTGTCGATAAGAGACATCAATATACTCACTACATATTTATTTTCTTTTAGTTCTTTTTATTTTATTATTGGCACCACTAAGCATTATTGCTTAGCGCGTTGCTTTTTGCCATGCGTAGGTTCTGGAGAGACTGATAGAGAGCCCAGCAGACCATAGCTGGGTGAAGTCACAGAACTGTATAGAGTCAGAGTCACCTCTCATCTGCAGTGCATCAGTGGTAGGACCTTTAGGTTCCTTTTGATATTTGGTTTTTTACACTTTGTAATAAGTATTAGTTTATGATTTGTAAATTATGAACTCATGTAAATAGCAAATTTATGTAATCATATGTTGATGTACATATTTTGTAAAATTTCATTAATTAATATAATTTGAGAATATCTTCATGAAATTAAATTTGATTTTGATCTGAATGAAATTGTGGATTCATGTTGAAAACTTGAGATGATTGTAAATGTTCAAAATTGTTGAGACCATATTGATGGTTATTGGAGTTTGAGAATATGGATGAATATTTTGGAGTGTTTTTCACAGGTTCCGTAGAATTATTTTCTCCATTTTTAGTCGGTACTCTACCGGATTTTCTACAAAATTTTCGGAACCTCAAATGAATTTATAATTTCTATAAATGACTTAAATGAGTCAATTCTTCCAAATTGTATTTCATCATCATAAAGAAATAAATTAAGGAAGGATAAAAATAATTGAGACAAAATATGGTGTTTCAGTACACAGTGTGGCATATCTTGTTCGGCTATACTGTAGATGGGTAAAGGGTGTCATATTTAGTGCTATCAGAGCATAGTTTAGGCATTTCTAGGTTTTTGATCGAGTCTATACCATGCATTGTAATTGTAAGAGTCGAGGTGACATTATTGCAGATTTGTTTGTCTTTGTTATTTTGATTAGGATATGGACCCCACATCTCAGAGGGCAGTTGAGGAAGAAGTGGAGAGTCATGCTCCACCTGCAGTAGCTGAAACTGGGGGTAGGGGAGAACCTGCTCCACCAGCTCCAGCAGAGCCTGCACAGCCTCCACAGGCCATGTTCCAGCAAATGGCCGAGTTTTTCAGACAAATGGTAGGGGTAATGCCACCACCACCACCTCCACAGTAGAAATCCCATCTAGAAAAACTGAGTATTGAAGCAACTACATAATACCCCAGAGCAAAACTTAGAGGGTGCTATGTCTCTACTCCAAGACGATGTCTATCAGTGGTGGGACACGGTATCTAGTGAGGTGCAGCCCGAGTAGATCACTTGGGAATTCTTCCTTGCTGAGTTCAAGAAGAAATATGTAAGCAGTGTGTACTTGGAAGACCAAAGAAGAGAGTTTATTAGCCTGAGGCAGAGGCAGCTATCGGTAGCAGAATATGAATGGGAATTAGTGAGATTAAGTAGGTATGGGAGAGAGATAGTTCCTACAAAAGCAGAGAGGTGCAGAAGGTTTGAAGAAGCACTCAATGATAACATTAAAATAATGATTACAGCCTTAGGGATTTCTTATTTTTCCAAGTTAGTTGAAGCTGCTTTAAAACTTGAAAAAGTCAGGATAAGTGAGCAAACTAGAAGAGAGAGACAGCAAAAGAGGGGTCCAGGTCAGTCCGGTTCATCCTCTGCACCTAGGAAGAAATTTAAATGTCTACCTGCTCAGAGTTCAGGTCAGCCTCAAGGTCAGGGTCAGTCCCAGGGGCCCAGACCACAGTTTACACCTAGGAAAGGCCAGTCCACACCATCAGTGGGTAGCTCTCCAGGGACAGTGTTCAGGGTACTAGCCCCAGCATCTTCTGCTTGTTCGCACTGCCTAAAATGGCATAAGGGGGAGTGTTGGACAGTGACCGGTGCCTGCTTAAGGTGTGGGTCAACAGCGCATCAATTCAGGAACTGTCCACGCAGAACTGCTATAGCTACTCCAACACAAGTAGATAGACTTGCCCCTGTACCTCAAAGGGGTAGGAAGTCTAGTAAATCTGAGGTAGTTGGTCCATCACAGAGACCTACATCTGAACTAGCCAAGAGGCTAAAGGCTAGAGCACCTTCTAGAGATTATGCCATGAGAGCTCAGGGGGAGCAAGATGCCCCGGATGTTATTAGGGGTACATTCTCCCTCTATAACACATCTTTGCATGCATTAGTGGATCCAGGATCCATTCATTCATACATCTATATCAACTTACCAGTAGAAAGGGGGATACTAGTAGGGGAGAGTGACTAAGACATTCTGGTCACTAATCCATTGGGCCACAGTGTAGTGGTGAACAAAGTATACAAAGGTTGCCCGTTAAGGATTTAGGGGTATGAATTCTTGGCAGACTTGATTGAATTGCCTTTCATTAGTTTGACGTGATTTTGGGAATGGACTGGTTGTCACGTCATCAGGCAATGGTCGATTGTAAATTGAAGAGGATTTCCTTGAAAACTCCTGAGGGTAATGAGATTACAGTTGTGAAGGAAAGGATAGATTTCTTGTCCAATGTCATTTCAACTATAGTTGCAAGAAAACTGATGAAAAAAGGCTGTGAAGCATACCTAAGAATAGAATTTCTGATAAAATATCAATGGACCTTTTCTATTGTACATAAATATATTATGTAAATGGAAAAGTGAAAATGCCTTTTATTAATAAAAATATGTACAAGATACATACTAAATGATATGCTATAGGGCATACTACTAATAATTGTGTCTACTATCTGTTTTTAAATAGTCATACATGTTGTTTTCCCATGTTGTTTTCCTTAGTTCTTCTCAAGTACTTGAGAATATTCTTGACAGCTATCCAGTGTTCTAAACCTGGATTGGATTGATAACTGCTAGTCAAACTAACAGCAAATGCGATATCCGGCCTAGTACACAACATTACATACATTAAACTTCCAATAGCCGAAGCATATGGAATCCTGGCCATCTTATCTCTTTCTTCAGGTGTCTTTGGAGACATCTCTTTAGAAAGATGGATACCATGTCTCATTGGTAACAATCCTCTCTTAGAATCAAGCATGTTAAACCTCTTTAACACCTTTTTCCAAGTATAGACTTTGGGATAAACCAATTATTCTTTTCGCTCTATCTCTATAGATGCGAATTCCAAGAATATAGGTTGCCTCCCCTAAGTCTTTCATGGAGAATGTATTTGACAACCATACCTTTATAGTCGTCAACATACCTGTGTCATTACCCATCAACAGTATGTCATCCACATATAAGACAAGGAAAGTGATAGCACTGTCACTAACCTTCTTATATACACATGGCTCATCCTCATTTTTGATAAAACCAAAGGATTTAATGGCTTCATCAAAACGGATGTTCCAACTCCTCGAAGCTTGTTTCAACCCATAAATGGATCGCTTCAGCTTGCATACCTTGGAACCATCTTGGGATTCAAATCCCCTAGGTTGTTCCATGAAAATGTTTTCTTCAATGTATCCATTGAGAAAAGCTGTTTTGACATCCATCTGCCAAATCTCATAATCATAGTATGTAGCTATTGCTAATAAAATCCTAATTGATTTAAGCATGGTAACAGGCGAGAAAGTCTCCTCATAGTCGATTCCTTGCCTTTGGCAAAACCCTTTCGCTACTAGCCTTGCCTTATAAGTCTTTACCTTTCCATCAGAACCAATTTTCTTCTTGAAAACCCATTTGTTCCCTATAGGTATAATACCTTCAGGTGGGTCAACAAGATCCCAAACTTGATTCTTATACGTGGAATCAATCTCGGATTTCATAGCATCAATCCATTTTGAAGAGTCTATATCTGATAGAGCTTCTTCATAGGTAAGTGGATCATCTCCATGATCTACTTCTTCATGAGTAGACAACTCTTGTTCTTCTTCATGAAGAAAACCATATCTCACTAGTGGGTGAGATACCCTGGTTGTTCTACGAGGAATACCTGTAGATGTTTCATCAATGGGTATTGGTTGACTACATGGATCTATATCCATCTGATCTGTTGGTTGGTCAGAATTCTCCAATTCTAACTCTATTTGCCTTCCTTTGCCTCCTTCTTGAACAAACTGTTGTTCAAGAAATGTGGCATCTCTACTTATCACAACCTTTTGTGAAGTAGGCAAATAAAAATAATATCCAAAACTATCTTTTGGATATCCAACAAATCGACCTTTTACGATCTGGTCTCCAATTTATCGGTGTTCACTTTTGATATAAGCTGGACAACCCCAAATCTTAACATGCTTAAGACTTGGTTTTCTTCCATGCCATATCTCATAAGGTGTGGAAGAAACTGATTTTGATGGAATCCTATTCAGAATATACAAAGCTGATTCTAATGCAAATCCCCAAAAGGAGATTGGCATATCAGTATAGCTCATCATACTACGTACCATATCCAATAGGGTACGATTTCTCCTTTCAGATATTCCATTCAGCTGTGGCGTTCCTGGAGGAGTTAGCTGAGAAATAATGCCATGCTCTCTCAAGTATTCATCAAATTCAGTAATCAAATATTCACCTCCACGATCTGATCGAAGAGCTTTAATATTCTTTCCTGTTTGATTTTCTACTTCAGATTTAAATTCTTTGAACTTTTCAAAAGATTCATGTTTGTATTTCATCAAATACAAATACCCAAACCTTGATTTATCATCAGTAAAGGTAATAAAATAATGAAAGCCCCCTCTAGCCATTTCTTTAAATGGACCACATACATCACTATGTATTAGCTCCAAAATATTTTTAGCTCTTAGCCCCTGTCCAACAAAGGGTGATTTAGTCATTTTGCCCTGAAGGCAAGATTCACAAGTTGGAGAAGGCTCAGAGCCCAATGAGGATAGAATCCCCATTTTCTCCAGTTTTGCAATCCTATCTTCTGCAACATGACATAACCTTAAGTGCCAAATATATTTTGAACTTGAGTTGGTTTTCACCATGGCATTGCATTCATTTAGATTGCTATACTGCCGATGGAAACACTTTCTTACTGGCAATGGAAACACTTTCCTGTTGCCAATGGAAACACTTTCCTGTTGGCAGTGGAAACACTTTCCTTTGCCTTTGTCAGCTTTGGTCTTCCCTTTCTGTTTAGCTATTTTCTTGGAAGGACCAGGAATCTGAAGTTTCTTTTTCTTATTGCCCTTTTTCTTGTTGGACTTTCCAGCAGAAGAAGATGCAATCAAAGCTACCTCTTTTCTTTTATTGCCCGGTATATTCTTTTGGGCAATAACCAGCATGTTGAGTAAACCAGCTAAGGTGCATTCCTATTTAGTCATATGGAAATTTGTCACAAAATTCCCAAAAGACTCAGGAAGGGACTGAAGGATCAAATCCGTCTATAGTTGGAAATCCATGTTGAAGTCAAGATGTTCCAACTGCTCAATCAGCCGAATCATCTTGTGGACATGATCCCCAATATTCTGTCCCTCAGACATCCTCATACGGAATAGCTGTCTAGATATCTCATACCTAGCATTCCTGTTGTGCTCACCATACAACTCTTGTAGGTGATTGAGGATCTCACTCGCACTCTGCATGTTCTCATTTTGCTTCTGTAACTCATTACTCATGGAAGCAAGTATGTAACACTTAGCTCTCATATCATGCTCCTTCCACTTGTCCAAAGTATCATGTTCCTCTTGTGCGGCCTCTGGAGGTAAGGGACCAGGAACATTTGAATCTAGAACATATCCTATATGTTCAAGGTTCAGGACAAGCTTCAAATTTCTTAGCCAATCAGACAGATTTGGTCCTGTCAACCTATTGTGATCAAGTATGCTTGCAAGGATATTGGATGGTGGTGATTGTTCTGTGCTCATTATTATCAGAAAATTAACTGCAGAAAATAACCAGATTAATTAGTAAATGTATCATGTAATTAACCAAAATAATAATGGTCTTTTAATCAAATTGGTCCTCCCACTAACTTAGCGAATCCTACACTTCCAAAGTAGGAAACGAAAATCTAGTTGGATGGTTTTCTAGTGGGTGATTGAATTCTTATAATTCTATTGATCATCCTCAGGTACATCCATTATTGGAATTACAATAAACTATAAGTGAGCAACTCCTTCCCATCACATCTCATGTGAGGTTCAATCCTTTACCTAGCCCCTAATGCTCAAAATCTCAGGTACATCCATTATTGACTTATCTTGCATTAGTTAAGTTGATCCCATTGAGCCAGTAATTATGTAAATAATTTTAATGTCCTCAGGTACATCCAATATTGGCCACCAAACAATTTACATATTTACAACATCTCATGCTTAACAATTATTCTTAAGAAAATCTCTTAAATTAATTGCATCTCATGCAACTATTTAAAATTTCTTAAAATAGTTGCCCCAATGGAGGGCCTATGTTATAATTACTTTAATTATAGCATATCCAACTTAATCATTTGTTTGGAAGATTTTATGGTCATTCTAATTACTATTAAGGTCTCACTTTGCACATTATCCATTTAGCATGCATATATCATATAATTGCATACATTCCCATACATCTCATGCATTCATGGATAAGCAGTAAATATGGTATGATCATGGACTTTTTAAGGGATTCAATTCTGAGCCACCAAGAATTGAATCAGGGCATTCCTAGGTGCATTTCATTCATTCATTTTACAAGAGTTGCTGAAGGAGTACATAATCAACACTTGATCTTGAATTCCTCCCACTGGTCCCACCAATGCTCTTGACCTCCTTGAACTTCTTGCAATCCAATATTATATAGTAATCCTTGGCATACCAAGGCGAATTTACAAGAACTTAAATAAATGAAATTACAACCCAAAAATTATTACAAACTTAATAATACATGCCCAAAATAAATTAAAATAAATTAATTAATTTACAATCCCAAAGAAACATAAAAGAAATAAATCAAATCACATTGGTCTTTTATAGTCCATGATCATCCATCATGCATATCACTATTTAACAATTAAATAAAACATACATACTTAAATTAAATTGAATATCTCATATTCAACTTAAAAATCCAGATTTGAATATGATTCAAATAAATTTAAAAATTCAGATTTGAATCTCATTCAAACAAATTTAAAAATTCATATTTGAATCACATTCAAACAACTTCAAAAATTCAGATTTGAATCACATTCAAACATTTTTTAAAAAATCAGATTTGAATCACATTCAAACATTTTTTAAAAAATCAGATCTGAATTTTATTCAATCAATTTTAAAAAATCATATTTAAATATGATTCAAACAACTTTAAAAATTCACATTTGAATCACATTCAAACAACTTTTAAAATTCAGATTTGAATCACATTCAAACAATTTTAAAAATTCTGATTTGAATCGTAATTTAATTGTGTGATTAAAATTCCTAATTAAACATTTTAATTAGTCATATGATGAACCTTTCATTATGCAACAATTGCAGAATTTAATAACAACCATGAACACCATGATCTTCCAAAGCCATGCTCACCATGTTGGAGTTCATCAAGCATGCCGCCACACCTCTTGATCTAACCAGCAATGGATCAATCATCTCATGATCAATTCACACAATTAAATCATATAATAAACAATCTAAATGGCAAATATAGTGGCTTTGATATCAATTGAAGGAACGGGAGCGTGAAAAACACAAGTTTATACCATTGAATTAAAAAATTTTCACCTAGGGTCACATGCATCATGCAAGATTTATTTTTATCTATTTGAATTCAATGATAAACAACATATTAAAACTCTTTTAATATGTTTTTGGATCTATATTTGCCATTTAACAATTTAAAATTAATCATATTAATTTTAGAACCCTAGATTAAATCAAGAACGATTACACTAACCTCTTGATGCACTGCAGCGTGTTTGCGCCTTTGAGATTCGTCTTCAGGACACTAGATGTTGTCCCTCTAGCTTGTCCACACCAAGAACACCTATGGCAGCCCTTGAACAGCTTCTAAAGCCTTTTCTATTAATTAGAAATTCAAGTTCTGCCTTTTAAGAGATTAGAGATGTAAACAGGACACTAGAAACAATTTCTAGTGTTCTTAATTCAAGAGATTGATGGCTAATCTCTTTGAATTGATGAGAGATGGAGAAGAATAGAGGGAGGGCTGCAAAATGGCGTGACCAAGGAGTGTGGCTGCTGGTTGTATTTTATTTTCTCATAACAACACTTAAATAGCTAGGTTAACACATTAAACCCTTGCCACATGTCACCCTTTGATTAGCTCTAGGTTTAAGTGACCCAATCACATTGTGCCAAGTGTCAAACCTATATGTAATCTTGATTTTAATCATCTTATATGATTAAAAAACATTTGGCAAGCTTATGTGTTATGCCATGTGTTATCATCTCATGGTGCCACGTGTCACACTGCAAAATTACCAAAATGCCCCTGTGTCTTAATTTTGAGTTCTCAACCCAAAATAATTATTTTTCTTCTTCTAATTAATTTATATCAAATATAAATTAATTAATTAATCTCTATTAATTAATTTCTCAATAATTAAATTCATATTTAAGCACTTTAAATATAAATTTAACTCATATTATACATCCAATAATCTAGATTTGGTTTCAAGTCATGCTAGGGACTTTGCAAACTAATTGCAAACCAAACCTATTTAATTAATCAATTAAACTCTTTAATTAATTAATTAAATCATATTTAATTAGGTGATAACTTGTGTATGTGTGTGACTTACTAGGCTCATCACTAATTGGCAATGAGACATGATATCAACTCTTAATATCATCAGAACTCTTTCTTACCATAAATGATTTCTCTAAATCATTTTATGAACCTCATAGGCCATGGTTAACACCTAGCATAGCATGCCATGGCCACCCAATTAGTAATAAGGTTTACCTTAAATGAACCTATAATCATATGTTACCATGCACTAGAATCTCTCTGATACAAAATCCCAAATCAAACTGGAGTCATGGTTTATGTCAAACTCCATTTGCTATGAATATTATGTTCTCTTTTAATTCCAGTTCTTGTTTAAAAGATTTTCTCATCGTAAACTCTTTCGAATAAATCTATCTGTCTGCCAGGAACTTGAAACATCAAGAACAATTAAATGAACATAGGATTTTATCTCTATTTACTTAGAGGAACAGATTCCATCTTGATCAACACCTACCTCCATATATAACTAGTAGGTGCCAACGCATGCCCATATACCAACACACAGTACAAGTATGAAAGCAGTATCAAACTCAAACTAGCTATATACAAGATAACTGTGCTACCTCAGGTCTAAAGATTATATGCACTGATATGATTTATGACAAAACATTGACAAGGGTAAACTCCATGTGCTTGTCATAAGTGACACTGGTTCGGCCTACTTATCATTTATAAGTGCCTATCATGTTTGTTATATGGCATGAGACTCACCATTCCATCTTATTTATATCTCATATAAATAACTTGGGAACAAACATGAATACAATCTTTCTGGATAAGTCATATCCTTATTATGAAGTATCCTCGATTGTGAACCTATTTATGATACTTCGTGCTAGAAATATTGTCACTCATATTCTTAACAACTTTAGAATAATATTTCTAACAAAATATCAATGGACCTTTTCTATTACACATAAATATATTATGTAAATGAAAAAGTGGAAATGCCTTTTATTAATAAAAATATGTACAAGATACATAGTAAATGATATGCTCTAGGGCATACTACTAACAATCTCCCACTAGCACTAGAGCCATTCATTACAATATCTTAGACCTATCTTCTCAAGATGTCGATCTAACTAAGTCTGTAACATAGGCTTAGTGAATGGATCAGCTGGATTTTTTAGCTGATGTTATTTTTCTGCATGGCTATATCGCCTTGCCCAACTATATCTCTGATAATGTGGTAGTGCCTTTCCATGTGTTTGGATTTTGGGTCAGACCTTAGTTCCTTAGCCTGTATGACTGCTCCATTATTGTCACAGTGTAGTGGAACTGCTGACTCAATGGAAGGAACTACTGTAAGTTCTGTCATGAACTTCTTTATCCAAACAGCTTCCTTTGCAGCATCTGATGCAGCAATATACTCAGCCTTTGTAGTGGAATCTGCAGTCGTGCTCTGTTTGGAACTCTTCCAACTGACTGCACCTCCATTACAAATAAACATATATCCAGAGGTAGACTTTCTATCATCGATATCTGATTGGAAATCAAAATCAATATAACCATCCAATTGCAAGTCTCCACCTCCATAAATCAAGAATAAATCCTTAGTTCTTCTCAAGTACTTGAGAATATTCTTGACAGCTATCCAGTGTTCTAAACCTGGATTGGATTGATAACTGCTAGTCAAACTAACAGCATATGCGATATCCGGCCTAGTACACAACATTGCATACATTAAACTTCCAATAGCCGAAGCATATGGAATCCTGGCCATCTTATCTCTTTCTTCAGGTGTCTTTGGAGACATCTCTTTAGAAAGATGGATACCATGTCTCATTGGTAACAATCCTCTCTTAGAATCAAGCATGTTAAACCTCTTTAACACCTTTTTCCAAGTATAGACTTTGGGATAAACCAATTATTCTTTTCGCTCTATCTCTATAGATGCGAATTCCAAGAATATAGGTTGCCTCCCCTAAGTCTTTCATGGAGAATGTATTTGACAACCATACCTTTATAGTCGTCAACATATCTGTGTCATTACCCATCAACAGTATGTCATCCACATATAAGACAAGGAAAGTGATAGCACTGTCACTAACCTTCTTATATACACATGGCTCATCCTTATTTTTGATAAAACCAAAGGATTTAATGGCTTCATAAAAACGGATGTTCCAACTCCTCGAAGCTTGTTTCAACCCTTAAATGGATCGCTTCAGCTTGCATACCTTGGAACCATCTTGGGATTCAAATCCCCTAGGTTGTTCCATGAAAATGTTTTCTTCAATGTATCCATTGAGAAAAGTTGTTTTGACATCCATCTGCCAAATCTCATAATCATAGTATGCAGCTATTGCTAATAAAATCCTAATTGATTTAAGCATGGTAACAGGCGAGAAAGTCTCCTCATAGTCGATTCCTTGCCTTTGGCAAAACCCTTTCGCTACTAGCCTTGCCTTATAACTCTTTACCTTTCCATCGTAACCAATTTTCTTCTTGAAAACCCATTTGTTCCCTATAGGTATAATACCTTGGTGGGTCAACAAGATCCCAAACTTGATTCTTATACTTGGAATCAATCTGATTTCATAGCATCAATCCATTTTGAAGAGTCTATATCTGATATAGCTTCTTCATAGGTAAGTGGATCATCTCCATGATCTACTTCTTCATGAGTAGACAACTCTTGTTCTTCTTCATGAAGAAAACCATATCTCACTGGTGGGTGAGATACCTGGTTGTTCTACGAGGAACAGCTGTAGATGTTTCATCAACGGGTATTGGTTGACTAGATGGATCTATATCCATCTGATCTGTTGGTTGGTCAGAATTCTCCAATTCTAACTCTATTTGCCTTCCTTTTTCTCCTTCTTGAACAAACTGTTGTTCAAGAAATGTGGCATCTCTACTTATCACAACCTTTTGTGAAGTAGGCAAATAAAAATAATATCCAAAACTATCTTTTGGATATCCAACAAATCGACCTTTTTCTGATCTGGTCTCCAATTTATCAGTGTTCAGCTTTTTGATATAAGCTGGACAACCCCAAATCTTAACATGCTTAAGACTTGGTTTTCTTCCATGCCATATCTCATAAGGTGTGGAAGAAACTGATTTTGATGGAATCCTATTCAGAATATACAAAGCTGATTCTAATGCAAATCCCCAAAAGAAGATTGGCAAATTAGTATAGCTCATCATACTACGTACCATATCCAATAGGGTACGATTTCTCCTTTTAGATACACCATTCAGCTGTGGCGTTCCTGGAGGAGTCAGCTGAGAAACAATGCCATGCTCTCTCAAGTATTCATCAAATTCAGAACTCAAATATTCACCTCCACGATCTGATCGAAGAGCTTTAATATTCTTTCCTGTTTGATTTTCTACTTCAGATTTAAATTCTTTGAACTTTTCAAAGATTCATGTTTGTATTTCATCAAATACAAATACCCAAACCTTGATTTATCATCAGTAAAGGTAATAAAATAATGAAAACCCCCTCTAGCCATTTCTTTAAATGGACCACATACATCACTAGGTATTAGCTCCAAAATATTTTCAGCTCTTAGCCTTTGTCCAACAAAGGGTGATCTAGTATGCTTGCAAGGATATTGGATGGTGGTGGTTGTTCTGTGCTCATTATTATCAGAAAATTAACTGCAGAAAATAACCAGATTAATTAGTAAATGTATCATGTAATTAACCAAAATGATTATGGTCTTTTAATCAAATTGGTCCTCCCACTAACTTAGCGAATCCTACACTTCCAAAGTAGGAAACGGAAATCCTAGTTGGATGGTTTTCTAGTGGGTGATTGAATTCTTATAATTCTATTGATCATCCTCAGGTACATCCATTATTGGAATTACAATAAACTATAAGTGAGAAACTCCTTGCCCATCACATCTCATGTGAGGTTCAATCCTTTACCTAGCCCCTAATGCTCAAAATCTCAGGTACATCCATTATAGACTTATCTTGCATTAGTTAAGTTGATCCCATTGAGCCAGTAATTATGTAAATAATTTTAATGTCCTCAGGTACATCCAATATTGGCCACCAAACCATTTACTTATTTACAACATCTCATGCTTAACAATTATTCTTAATAAAATCTCTTAAATTAATTGCATCTCATGCAACTATTTAAAATTTCTTAAAATAATTGCCCCAATGGAGAGCCTATGTTATAATTACTTTAATTGTAGCATACCCAACTTAATTATTTGTTTGGAAGATTTTATGGTCATTCTAATTACTATTAAGGTCTCACTTTGCACATTATCCATTTAGCATGCATATATCATATAATTGCATACATTCCCATACATCTCATGCATTCATGGATAAGCAGTAAATATGGTATGATCATGGACTTTCTAAGGGATTCAATTCTGAGCCACCAAGAATTGAATCAGGGCATTCCTAGGTGCATTTCATTCATTCATTTTACAAGAGTTGCTGAAGGAGTACATAATCAACACTTGATCTTGAATTCCTCCCACTGGTCCCACCAATGCTCTTGACCTCCTTGAACTTCTTGCAATCCAATATTATATAGTAATCCTTGGCATACCAAGGCGAATTTACAAGAACTTAAATAAATGAAATTACAACCCAAAAATTATTACAAACTTAATAATACATGCCCAAAATAAATTAAAATAAATTAATTAATTTACAATCCCAAAGAAACATAAAAGAAATAAATCAAATCACATTGGTCTTTTATAGTCCATGATCATCCATCATGCATATCACTATTTAACAATTAAATAAAACATACATACTTAAATTAAATTGAATATCTCATATTCAACTTAAAAATCCAGATTTGAATATGATTCAAATAAATTTAAAAATTCAGATTTGAATCTCATTCAAACAAATTTAAAAATTCATATTTGAATCACATTCAAACAACTTCAAAAATTCAGATTTGAATCACATTCAAACATTTTTTAAAAAATCAGATTTGAATCACATTCAAACATTTTTAAAAATCAGATCTGAATTTTATTCAATCAATTTTAAAAATCATATTTAAATATGATTCAAACAACTTTAAAAATTCACATTTGAATCACATTCAAACAACTTTTAAAATTCAGATTTGAATCACATTCAAACAATTTTAAAAATTCTGATTTGAATCGTAATTTAATTGTGTGATTAAAATTCCTAATTAAACATTTTAATTAGTCATATGATGAACCTTTCATTATGCAACAATTGCAGAATTTAATAACAACCATGAACACCATGATCTTCCAAAGCCATGCTCACCATGTTGGAGTTCATCAAGCATGCCGCCACACCTCTTGATCTAACCAGCAATGGATCAATCATCTCATGATCAATTCACACAATTAAATCATATAATAAACAATCTAAATGGCAAATATAGTGGCTTTGATATCAATTGAAGGAACGGGAGCGTGAAAAACACAAGTTTATACCATTGAATTAAAAAATTTTCACCTAGGGTCACATGCATCATGCAAGATTTATTTTTATCTATTTGAATTCAATGATAAACAACATATTAAAACTCTTTTAATATGTTTTTGGATCTATATTTGCCATTTAACAATTTAAAATTAATCATATTAATTTTAGAACCCTAGATTAAATCAAGAATGATTACACTAACCTCTTGATGCAATCGCAAATGTTTGCGCCTTTGAGATTCGTCTTCAGGACACTAGATGTTGTCCCTCTAGCTTGTCCACACCAAGAACACCTATGGCAGCCCTTGAACAGCTTCTAAAGCCTTTTCTATTAATTAGAAATTCAAGTTCTGCCTTCTAAGAGATTAGAGATGTAAACAGGACACTAGAAACAATTTCTAGTGTTCTTAATTCAAGAGATTGATGGCTAATCTCTTTGAATTGATGAGAGATGGAGAAGAATAGAGGGAGGGCTGCAAAATGGCGTGACCAAGGAGTGTGGCTGCTGGTTGTATTTTATTTTCTCATAACAACACTTAAATAGCTAGGTTAACACATTAAACCCTTGCCACATGTCACCCTTTGATTAGCTCTAGGTTTAAGTGACCCAATCACATTGTGCCAAGTGTCAAACCTATATGTAATCTTGATTTTAATCATCTTATATGATTAAAAAACATTTGGCAAGCTTATGTGTTATGCCATGTGTTATCATCTCATGGTGCCACGTGTCACACTGCAAAATGACCAAAATGCCCCTGTGTCTTAATTTTGAGTTCTCAACCCAAAATAATTATTTTTCTTCTTCTAATTAATTTATATCAAATATAAATTAATTAATTAATCTCTATTAATTAATTTCTCAATAATTAAATTCATATTTAAGCACTTTAAATATAAATTTAACTCATATTATACATCCAATAATCTAGATTTGGTTTCAAGTCATGCTAGGGACTTTGCAAACTAATTGCAAACCAAACCTATTTAATTAATCAATTAAACTCTTTAATTAATTAATTAAATCATATTTAATTAGGTGATAACTTGTGTATGTGTGTGACTTACTAGGCTCATCACTAATTGGCAATGAGACATGATATCAACTCTTAATATCATCAGAACTCTTTCTTACCATAAATGATTTCTCTAAATCATTTTATGAACCTCATAGGCCATGGTTAACACCTAGCATAGCATGCCATGGCCACCCAATTAGTAATAAGGTTTACCTTAAATGAACCTATAATCATATGTTACCATGCACTAGAATCTCTCTGATACAAAATCCCAAATCAAACTGGAGTCATGGTTTATGTCAAACTCCATTTGCTATGAATATTATGTTCTCTTTTAATTCCAGTTCTTGATTAAAAAGATTTTCTCATCAGAAACTCTTTTCTGAATAAATCTATCTGTCCTGGCCAGGAACTTGAAACATCAAGAACAATTAAATGAACATAGGATTTTATCTCTATTTACTTAGAGGAACAGATTCCATCTTGATCAACACCTACCTCCATATATAACTAGTAGGTGCCAACGCATGCCCATATACCCATACACAGTACAAGTATGAAAGCAGTATCAAACTCAAACTAGCTATATACAAGATAACTGTGCTACCTCAGGTCTAAAGATTATATGCACTGATATGATTTATGACAAAACATTGACAAGGGTAAACTCCATGTGCTTGTCATAAGTGACACTGGTTCGGCCTACTTATCATTTATAAGTGCCTATCATGTTTGTTATATGGCATGAGACTCACCATTCCATCTTATTTATATCTCATATAAATAACTTGGGAACAAACATGAATACAATCTTTCTGGATAAGTCATATCCTTATTATGAAGTATCCTCGATTGTGAACCTATTTATGATACTTCGTGCTAGAAATATTGTCACTCATATTCTTAACAACTTTAGAATAATATTTCTAACAAAATATCAATGGACCTTTTCTATTACACATAAATATATTATGTAAATGAAAAAGTGGAAATGCCTTTTATTAATAAAAATATGTACAAGATACATAGTAAATGATATGCTCTAGGGCATACTACTAACAATCTCCCACTAGCACTAGAGCCATTCATTACAATATCTTAGACCTATCTTCTCAAGATGTCGATCTAACTAAGTCTGTAACATAGGCTTAGTTAATGGATCACCGGATTTTTAGCTGTTGTTATTTTTCTGCATGGCTATATCGCCTTGCCCAACTATATCTCTGATAATGTGGTAGTGCCTTTCCATGTGTTTGGATTTTGGGTCAGACCTTAGTTCCTTAGCCTGTATGACTGCTCCATTATTGTCACAGTGTAGTGGAACTGGCGACTCAATGGAAGGAACTACTGTAAGTTCTCACATGAACTTCTTTATCCAAACGACTTCCTTTGCAGATCTCGATGCAGAATATACTCGCCTTTGTAGTGGAATCTGCAATGCTCTGCTTGGAACTCTGCCAACTGACTACACCTCCATTACAAATAAACAGAAACCCAGAGGTAGACTTTGTATCATTGATATCTGATTGGAAATCAAAATCAATATAACCATCCAATTGCAAGTCTCCACCTCCATTAATCGGGAATAAATCCTTAGTTCTTCTCAAGTACTTAAGGATATTCTTGTGACTATCCAGTTGTTCTAAACTGGATTGGATTGATAATCGCTAGTCAAACTAATAAAGATATGCGATATCCTACTAGTACACAACATTGCATACATTAAACTTCCAATAGCCGAAGCATATGGAATCCTGGCCATCTTATCTCTTTCTTCAGGTGTCTTTGGAGACATCTCTTTAGAAAGATGGATACCATGTCTCATTGGTAACAATCCTCTCTTAGAATCAAGCATGTTAAACCTCTTTAACACCTTTTTCCAAGTATAGACTTTGGGATAAACCAATTATTCTTTTCGCTCTATCTCTATAGATGCGAATTCCAAGAATATAGGTTGCCTCCCCTAAGTCTTTCATGGAGAATGTATTTGACAACCATACCTTTATAGTCGTCAACATATCTGTGTCATTACCCATCAACAGTATGTCATCCACATATAAGACAAGGAAAGTGATAGCACTGTCACTAACCTTCTTATATACACATGGCTCATCCTTATTTTTGATAAAACCAAAGGATTTAATGGCTTCATAAAAACGGATGTTCCAACTCCTCGAAGCTTGTTTCAACCCTTAAATGGATCGCTTCAGCTTGCATACCTTGGAACCATCTTGGGATTCAAATCCCCTAGGTTGTTCCATGAAAATGTTTTCTTCAATGTATCCATTGAGAAAAGTTGTTTTGACATCCATCTGCCAAATCTCATAATCATAGTATGCAGCTATTGCTAATAAAATCCTAATTGATTTAAGCATGGTAACAGGCGAGAAAGTCTCCTCATAGTCGATTCCTTGCCTTTGGCAAAACCCTTTCGCTACTAGCCTTGCCTTATAACTCTTTACCTTTCCATCAGAACCAATTTTCTTCTTGAAAACCCATTTGTTCCCTATAGGTATAATACCTTCAGGTGGTTCAACAAGATCCCAAACTTGATTCTTATACTTGGAATCAATCTCGGATTTCATAGCATCAATCCATTTTGAAGAGTCTATATCTGATATAGCTTCTTCATAGGTAAGTCGATCATCTCCATGATCTACTTCTTCATGAGTAGACAACTCTTGTTCTTCTTCATGAAGAAAACCATATCTCACTGGTGGGTGAGATACCCTGGTTGTTCTACGAGGAACAGCTGTAGATGTTTCATCAACGGGTATTGGTTGACTAGATGGATCTATATCCATCTGATCTGTTGGTTGGTCAGAATTCTCCAATTCTAACTCTATTTGCCTTCCTTTTTCTCCTTCTTGAACAAACTGTTGTTCAAGAAATGTGGCATCTCTACTTATCACAACCTTTTGTGAAGTAGGCAAATAAAAATAATATCCAAAACTATCTTTTGGATATCCAACAAATCGACCTTTTCCGATCCTGGTCTCCAATTTATCAGTGTTCAGCTTTTGATATAAGCTGGACAACCCCAAATCTTAACATGCTTAAGACTTGGTTTTCTTCCATGCCATATCTCATAAGGTGTGGAAGAAACTGATTTTGATGGAATCCTATTCAGAATATACAAAGCTGATTCTAATGCAAATCCCCAAAAGAAGATTGGCAAATTAGTATAGCTCATCATACTACGTACCATATCCAATAGGGTACGATTTCTCCTTTTAGATACACCATTCAGCTGTGGCGTTCCTGGAGGAGTCAGCTGAGAAACAATGCCATGCTCTCTCAAGTATTCATCAAATTCAGAACTCAAATATTCACCTCCACGATCTGATCGAAGAGCTTTAATATTCTTTCCTGTTTGATTTTCTACTTCAGATTTAAATTCTTTGAACTTTTCAAAAGATTCATGTTTGTATTTCATCAAATACAAATACCCAAACCTTGATTTATCATCAGTAAAGGTAATAAAATAATGAAAACCCCCTCTAGCCATTTCTTTAAATGGACCACATACATCACTAGGTATTAGCTCCAAAATATTTTCAGCTCTTAGCCTTTGTCCAACAAAGGGTGATCTAGTATGCTTGCAAGGATATTGGATGGTGGTGGTTGTTCTGTGCTCATTATTATCAGAAAATTAACTGCAGAAAATAACCAGATTAATTAGTAAATGTATCATGTAATTAACCAAAATGATTATGGTCTTTTAATCAAATTGGTCCTCCCACTAACTTAGCGAATCCTACACTTCCAAAGTAGGAAACGGAAATCCTAGTTGGATGGTTTTCTAGTGGGTGATTGAATTCTTATAATTCTATTGATCATCCTCAGGTACATCCATTATTGGAATTACAATAAACTATAAGTGAGAAACTCCTTGCCCATCACATCTCATGTGAGGTTCAATCCTTTACCTAGCCCCTAATGCTCAAAATCTCAGGTACATCCATTATAGACTTATCTTGCATTAGTTAAGTTGATCCCATTGAGCCAGTAATTATGTAAATAATTTTAATGTCCTCATGTACATCCAATATTGGCCACCAAACCATTTACTTATTTACAACATCTCATGCTTAACAATTATTCTTAATAAAATCTCTTAAATTAATTGCATCTCATGCAACTATTTAAAATTTCTTAAAATAATTGCCCCAATGGAGAGCCTATGTTATAATTACTTTAATTGTAGCATATCCAACTTAATCATTTGTTTGGAAGATTTTATGGTCATTCTAATTACTATTAAGGTCTCACTTTGCACATTATCCATTTAGCATGCATATATCATATAATTGCATACATTCCCATACATCTCATGCATTCATGGATAAGCAGTAAATATGGTATGATCATGGACTTTCTAAGGGATTCAATCGAGCCACCAAGAATTGAATCAGGGCATTCCTAGGTGCATTTCATTCATTCATTTTACAAGAGTTGCTGAAGGAGTACATAATCAACACTTGATCTTGAATTCCTCCCACTGGTCCCACCAATGCTCTTGACCTCCTTGAACTTCTTGCAATCCAATATTATATAGTAATCCTTGGCATACCAAGGCGAATTTACAAGAACTTAAATAAATGAAATTACAACCCAAAAATTATTACAAACTTAATAATACATGCCCAAAATAAATTAAAATAAATTAATTAATTTACAATCCCAAAGAAACATAAAAGAAATAAATCAAATCACATTGGTCTTTTATAGTCCATGATCATCCATCATGCATATCACTATTTAACAATTAAATAAAACATACATACTTAAATTAAATTGAATATCTCATATTCAACTTAAAAATCCAGATTTGAATATGATTCAAATAAATTTAAAAATTCAGATTTGAATCTCATTCAAACAAATTTAAAAATTCATATTTGAATCACATTCAAACAACTTCAAAAATTCAGATTTGAATCACATTCAAACATTTTTTAAAAAATCAGATTTGAATCACATTCAAACATTTTTTAAAAAATCAGATCTGAATTTTATTCAATCAATTTTAAAAAATCATATTTAAATATGATTCAAACAACTTTAAAAATTCACATTTGAATCACATTCAAACAACTTTTAAAATTCAGATTTGAATCACATTCAAACAATTTTAAAAATTCTGATTTGAATCGTAATTTAATTGTGTGATTAAAATTCCTAATTAAACATTCTAATTAGTCATATGATGAACCTTTCATTATGCAACAATTGCAGAATTTAATAACAACCATGAACACCATGATCTTCCAAAGCCATGCTCACCATGTTGGAGTTCATCAAGCATGCCGCCACACCTCTTGATCTAACCAGCAATGGATCAATCATCTCATGATCAATTCACACAATTAAATCATATAATAAACAATCTAAATGGCAAATATAGTGGCTTTGATATCAATTGAAGGAACGGGAGCGTGAAAAACACAAGTTTATACCATTGAATTAAAAAATTTTCACCTAGGGTCACATGCATCATGCAAGATTTATTTTTATCTATTTGAATTCAATGATAAACAACATATTAAAACTCTTTTAATATGTTTTTGGATCTATATTTGCCATTTAACAATTTAAAATTAATCATATTAATTTTAGAACCCTAGATTAAATCAAGAACGATTACACTAACCTCTTGATGCACTGCAGCGTGTTTGCGCCTTTGAGATTCGTCTTCAGGACACTAGATGTTGTCCCTCTAGCTTGTCCACACCAAGAACACCTATGGCAGCCCTTGAACAGCTTCTAAAGCCTTTTCTATTAATTAGAAATTCAAGTTCTGCCTTCTAAGAGATTAGAGATGTAAACAGGACACTAGAAACAATTTCTAGTGTTCTTAGTTCAAGAGATTGATGGCTAATCTCTTTGAATTGATGAGAGATGGAGAAGAATAGAGGGAGGGCTGCAAAATGGCGTGACCAAGGAGTGTGGCTGCTGGTTGTATTTTATTTTCTCATAACAACACTTAAATAGCTAGGTTAACACATTAAACCCTTGCCACATGTCACCCTTTGATTAGCTCTAGGTTTAAGTGACCCAATCACATTGTGCCAAGTGTCAAACCTATATGTAATCTTGATTTTAATCATCTTATATGATTAAAAAACATTTGGCAAGCTTATGTGTTATGCCATGTGTTATCATCTCATGGTGCCACGTGTCACACTGCAAAATGACCAAAATGCCCCTGTGTCTTAATTTTGAGTTCTCAAGCCAAAATAATTATTTTTCTTTTTCTAATTAATTTATATCAAATATAAATTAATTAATTAATCTCTATTAATTAATCTCTATTAATTAATTTCTCATTAATTAAATTCATATTTAAACACTTTATATATAAATTTAACTTATATTATACATCCAATAATGTAGATTTGATTTCAAGTCATGCTAGGGACTTTGCAAACTAATTGCAAACCAAACCTATTTAATTAATCAATTAAACTCTTTAATTAATTAATTAAATCATATTTAATTAGGTGATAACTTGTGTATGTGTGTGACTTACTAGGCTCATCATTAATTGGCAATGAGATATGATATCAACTCTTAATATCATCAGAACTCTTTCTTACCATAAATGATTTCTCTAAATCATTTTATGAACCTCATAGACCATGGTTAACACCTAGCATAGCATGCCATGGCCACCCAATTAGTAATAAGGTTTACCTTAAATGAACCTATAATTATATGTTACCATGCACTAGAATCTCTCTGATACAAAATCCCAACTCAAGCTGGAGTCATGGTTTATGTCAAACTCCATTTGCTATGAATATTATGTTCTCTTTTAATTCCAGTTCTTGATTAAAAAGATTTTCTCATCAGAAACTCTTTTCTGAATAAATCTATCTGTCCTGGCCAGGAACTTGAAACATCAAGAACAATTAAATGAACATAGGATTTTATCTCTATTTACTTAGAGGAACAGATTCCATCTTGATTAACACCTACCTCCATATATAACTAGTAGGTGCCAACCCATGCCCATATACCCATACACAGTACAAGTATGAAAGTAGTACCAAACTCAAACTACCTATATACAAGATAACTGTGATACCTCAGGTCTAAAGATTTTATGCACTGATATGATTTATGAAAAAACATTGACAAGGGTAAACTCCATGTGCTTGTCATAAGTGTCACTGGTTCGGCCTACTTATGATTTATAAGTGCCTATCATGTTTGTTATATGGCATGAGACTCACCATTCCATCTTATTTATAACTCATATAAATAACTTGGGAACAAACATGAATACAATCTTTCTGGATAAGTCATGTCCTTATTATGAAGTATCCTTGATTGTGAACCTATTTATGATACTTCGTGCTAGAAATATTGTCACTCATATTCTTAACAACTTAAGAATAATATTTCTAACAAAATATCAATGGACCTTTTCTTTTACACATAAATATATTATGTAAACGGAAAAATGGAAATGCCTTTTATTAATAAAAATATGTACAAGATACATACTAAATGATATGCTCTAGGGCATACTACTAACATTTAGCCAATACTATTTACCTAGTCATTGGTCTTCTGACCATTCTAATAAATAATCTTGATAATATTCATAATATTTCTTTATTATCTATTCAACTTTTTACTTCTATAACTCTTTTATCTATCAATATTCTATAGCTTATTTTGCACTGATATGTAGTCATTACTTTCTTTTGTACTGTACTATAACCTTTCGATATTCTAACTTTACAGTTTTATATCCCAAGTTAGGATTTTCAAACTCCCTTCCAATAATAAAATTTTGTCCCGGCAGAATTTTATCAAAACAAATGCCGTTTGCAACTATTCTTATCTTGGTACACTATCGAGTAGTACGTAGCTCTACACAGTAAATCCCAAGTCAATACTGTAATCTGCCGCTTACAGCACAAACATCAAGAATATTGCATAGTTACTGTGATACATCCCAATAGGTCAAACTTCCCTATATCTTATTTCTTTTAAATCCACTAATATCTTAAACTTATTTTAATTATGGTATCCACTGACATCTATCAACAGTAATACCCTTACCCGCATATAAGGTTGTAACACCCCTATTTGTATAGCTTGGTATATTTCACTATTCCGGTGACAAGAGTCGGTCCGGACAATTAAGGGGATTAGAACCATACTTAAGACAACTAGATAAGCCATAAACACAAATAATTAGTAATTGTGAATTAGTTAGTATAAATAAGAAAAACAGAATATAAGAAGTTAAATGAGCCGAGAGTCACAGCAATGGGTGACCTTCTCGGGAACGACTGCGAAGTCGATTTAAACTCAAATTTCGAACCGTAAAATGTGACGCCGCGGTCCTTAGGACCATTACAAACACAGTGGAAAAGAGAAAATCATGAAGAAGAATTGTTAAGCTAGTCAAATAATTAATTTAAGAAGCCGGAAGAAATATTGAATTAATTGCAAATCGAGTTGAACTGGGGAGGGGCAATTTGGTCAATTGACCCCGAGAGCTGACTCCTGACCTAACTGTCAAATAAAATTAGAGAAAAGAAAATTTCGGGATCAAAAATTAAATTAAAGAACTAAGGAAAAATAAATAAAAAAAAAAAGAGAAAATGAAAAAGTAAACAGTGATGACATCATGCATAACCTCATGCATGATTGTGACACCCCTTACCCGACTACAGTGTAGCCGAGCAAGTTATGCCACTCAGTGTGCCGGAGCACTCTATTTTATCTGATTTCATTACAGTCCTTGATTTATTTATTCAAAAACTTTATTGAAGATTTAGGCTATTTTTACTTTTATCAAAATCTAACTAAATTGGAAATTTCAAAAATTTTAACGATAATCCGACAAAGTGTCGGCTGTAATTTGGACTAACAGTTCTTCTGAACCTGCCAAAGACATTTTCAATATATACTCAATTTCTCAAACTTAATAGTCTCAAAAATTTTCAAACATAATGTATTTCAATACAGTATTCAGATTTCTCAGAAATCTCATTAGATTTTCAATATCTCAATATTCACAAGTATAATCTCATTATAACTCAAATTCAATTCACATACTAAAATACTTACTTTGAATAGCTTCCATAATTCATAGGTTAATTACATGAGTTTATTTTGTACAAGATATACAAATAATTTACAATGTGCTAGGAATGAACAATATACATAACATGTATAAAATGAGCCCTATCTACATGCATTCTTTGAGGAGGTGACAATCTTGAACTCTTCGACACTTCGCAGATCTGGACTCCAAAAATCTCGATCTACGATCTCTGGTTTTACCTTGATTACTGCGAGGAAGCAATTCCATCGCGCTAAGTATTTCTGCTTAGTGGTGCAATAATATAACCATAAATAATATATACAAGTAAAGAAAGAAATAAATGATAATTCAGATACTCAGAGTCAATTTAATTTGGTATGGCCTTTCTAGTATCAACGATCTTATATACTAGTTTGTTCCTCTTTGGAAGTGCTTAGTTTATAACTTTTCAGTAATACTAGCAGGTATATAATTTATTCTATCTGTATTGTATTTCAAGTCATGCAGTTACGCAATTTATATTTTTGTTATGTTTCTTTTGCTAATCTCTTTTGTTTATTCATTCAATACTTAATTTAATTGTACTGGATTTTCATTATACTTAACTTAACTTAGCTGCCTGAATTGAATAATACTTTAATTGACTGCCCAAGTAACCTATACTAGACGACTGGACTAGATAACGGGTCGTTGGCACTGGACACCGCGGTGCCTCGGGCCGTCATACCATGGGACGCAGAACGTCAACCATGTATGCAGTCAGTATGGCTAAAAAGCCATGATATCACATAATCGGGCATAAAAGCCATGAATACGAGCATAAAAGCCATGAATACGGGCATAAAGCCATGAATACAGGCATAAAGCCTTTCGCAGTACTGCTAACACAATACCCTATTGGCATGCCAAACTATCCAAACCAATCTTGTTAGGTATACTAGGGCATTTGATATTTTAAAATGTTAATATATTGTGCTTTATGACTTCATTTTTTCATGATAAATTTCAATCATAATTCATACATTCATTGGATCATTTATATGATCACAATTCACATCAATTATTCTTTTATACCATTGTACTCAAAATACTTCTCCTCTTTACAATAATGAGAACTAATGTCTCATTCATACATTAATATGGTTTATTTATCCATTCATTATGTTATTCATATTGATCACAATTCTAAACAATGGTTCACATGTACCATTGTATTCAAAACATTTTTCCTTTCTCATTTATACATTCAAGAATCTACTTATGTAATTACAAATTTTATATTTCAAGTTGAGTTACTAATATTTTATGAATTCCATTTGTGATGGGCATATATGCCCTAACTATCTATTCATATCAATTAGGTGACTTATTTTTTCATGTTTCAAGTAATCCATGAATATTTCATGGATTTCAAATTTATGGCCTAATTTCTTTTCAACAATTTTGACTAGGATGCATAGTCCATATTTGTCATACAATTCTAAGTATTTAAGCTTAGAATTGGTTCTAGGTCTTCATCTTAATTCACTAATCATTTTGATTACTATTCACCATACTAGTCAACCAAAATGTTGACCTTTTTATACTTAATGGATATATTAATTCTAATTACACCAAGATCCCACATTTTGAGTTTTACATTTACTAGTATTAATTGCCAATTGCAATTTAAAGTCCCCTAGATGCATTTCTAATTTCAAATTTTTGAATTTCAAGTTTTGGTGTCACTATTCACCTCATTGGTCAACAAAAATGTTGACTTTTGCATAGACAATAGGTACATTGGTTTTAACACTCCCGATGTACCACATTTTGCATTTAAAACTTGTTGGAATCAATTACCAAATCCATTTCCAAGCTTATTTCAAGTTTTCATGTCACTATTCACTTCATTAGTCAACTAAAATGTTGACTTTTGCATAGAAAATATGTACATTGACTTTGGCACTTCCAACATACTACATTTTTCATTTAAAACTTGTTGGTTTTGGTCACTTTCTCAAAGCTTAGGTCATTTTGGCAAAATTGCCAATTTTCGGTTTTGGTGCTCCGAAGTTGCACTGTTTCATTGGTCGATTTACTGTTGGAATTTGACAAAACTTCCTTCATAGAAAATGTTCCTTATTTTGTCTAGTTGAATTTCTTTTTTTGAATCACTCCATTTGGAGTTTTGTAGCTCAAGTTATGGCCAAAATAAGTTTACTGTTCACGTGTACTGTTCATGCTGAGATTTTGGGTCTGGCAGATTTTTGGTCCAATTTTGGTCAGTAATTTGATCAAGTTAAGTTCATAATTTGGTCTAACTTTCTTCTTATGAAATGTTCTAACATACCTTAGGTTTCCATCGGTTTAAGAATCGCCTAAATCCGAGTTTTCTAGAGAGAGTTATAGCCATCCAAACATTACTGCTCAAATGAAAATTCTGGAAATCTCAGTATAGTAAACTTCACTTTGCTCAATGATTTGATTAGGTTAATGGCATAATTTAGATTGGTGTCCTTCATGAAATTTGTTTTTCTATATCTTATCTTGTTGCTGTAAAAATTTCAGGTCAATTGACCATATCTACAGTGAGTAATGGCCAAATGAACAGTTACTGTTCATTTGGTCATTTCTGCAGGGGCTGTTTGCAGGGTATCCGGATTAGGGCCAAGTTTTGGTCCTCTTACTTTGGTCTTTTGGGCATGGTTTCTTCAGCAAAAATGTGCCATTATAAGCCTAGTTTCATGTCCAATTGGCCAAACATCAATTGGACTAACACATCCCAAGTTATGGCAGTCCAAGTGGACTGAATTTTCAGTCACTCTGCTGCACTAACAAGGCAGCCTACACATTCACTTGGCTATACTATTTTTCAGTCCAATTCATGGTCAACATACCTAAAATGGTCACTAATTGACCATTAAGATGTTCTCTAACAATTTCCTAAGCCAAGTCAATTTTTCACTTCTCAAAACCCTAGTTTTCCCTTATGATTCACACATACACCTAATTAAGCACTTCCATTCATTATTTATGTGTATATACACCTTAAACATAATCTCTAATTCATTCTAAGTCCATTAAAACCATCAAAAACACTCCACCTTTGTTCCTTCCTTAGGGCTGCCGAAATTCAAGGTAAGCATACACACAAATTTGGTTCATTTAATTCACAAATTCATGTTGATTTCAAGTCCCTAACATGGAAAATAAGAGTTTTAAGTAGATAGGTGCACTAACCTCTTGTAGGGCAGATTTTTCCAAGCTTCAACCTCACTTTCTTTCCTTTTCTAGGCTGCCAAACACTTTCCCAAGATGAGTGGACAAGTTTTAATGAAAGAGGTTTAGGGTTTAGTAGTGGAAACAAGGGAGAAATGAAGCTTTTTGGTTAAACATCAATGGAGGGAGAAGAGGGAGAGGTTTAAAACGTTTTGAAGAAGAAGAAGGCAGCTGGTATTTTAATTCCTTTGGCCTTGTTTATCTCTTTTTATTAGTTAGTAAATTGGTTGTTTAATTGTCATTGGTGGATGCTTTTAAATGACATCACCTTATGTCATAAATAAGCCTTTTTTTCTCATTTTCTTTTCTTTTCTTCTCTACTTCTTTTCAATTTAATTTTTAGTAATATTTATTCATATTTTATGTCATATTAATTATTTACTTAACTGGACAAGTCGGCCAAAAATCACCTCTGAAGGCGAAATGACCAAAATGCCCTCCGTTTGGCTTAACGGGTCAAAATTGTCTGTACCGATTGAAAATTTTTTCTAATTATTTTCTTGGCATTCTAATGCCATAGGAACCTCAATGACCCTTCTCTGGAGTCACAAAAATTATTTTATGAATTTTTTTCCTGGGTCTAGGGCTCCTCGTTGCGAGAACCGCAACTTCCCTCTGGTTACCCATCGCTTGGGCACCGGCTCATTTGACTTAGTTGCATTTTATTTCTAAAATTTTTACTAAATTTTTCTTATTAATATTTGAGTTAATTATAGTTCTTCACTTTAGTTTAAATATTTTTTTTCAAGAAGTTCTAGCTGTCCGGACCGACACCGGTCACCGGAATAGTAGACTGTGCGGAATTGCTACCGGGAGGATGTTACAATGATGCAATAATTACTATAATTAAAAAAATTTATTTAATTGGATTTATGGTCTTCCATATGATAAAAGTACAAGAAAAGAAAGAAAAAAAAAACAAAAAAGGTATCATTTTCCCTAAGTTGCCGCTCTTACTCTCTCTTTCTCCCTCACCAAAACTCCATTGAAGCTTGCACTCAAGCTTTTGTTCCCTCACTTAACCTTAATTTCTACCACAATTATTTCATAAAACCTTACTACCCTCACTTGAGAAGGAGATTTAGCAAAGAAATAAGGAAGAAAAAGAGGAAATTGAAGAAGGGAACATCCAAATTAAGGTTAGTAATTTAAGTTTAAAAAATTCAGTTTATACTTTGTGTGTTTAGCTCAATTAACTTAGATTTTCATTTAAAAATCAAAGAAAATAATTGTTAGGGGACTTTTAGTGAATTCAGCCTGCTAGGGATTGCTATGAACATGCTTGTGTTTTGATTGAATTCAATATGTATGAAAGCCTAATTGAGTTGAGGAATGATATTGGTATGCTTAGAATTAATTGAATGTAACAAATTGAGAATTAGAGTTTGAGACTTAGGGTTTAGGAGACAAAATTTGGAGAAATAGTGAAATGATGTATTTGACCTAGTTTGAAGTGAGAAATGGTCATTTGTGACCAAATGAAGTGTGTTGGAAGTGTTTAAATTGAGGTTAAATTCGGATTCAATGTGGTCACGCTGCTGGCAGTAGGACCAAGGTCCCTTTGAGGGACCAAAACTGAAAATTTACAAGTCCAATTGGTATGAGACCAATCGGGAATGAAAATAGACATAAAATGACACAATTTTCATTTAGGAATCATGCCCAAAAAGTGAACAAAACCTAGTGAACAAATTGACCAAATTTTGAAAACTCAGTATGCCCTATACAGACTGACTAAATGAACAATGTTTGTTCATTTGGCCATAACTTGAGCTAGGTAGGTCTAAATGACCTGAAATTTTACCACTGGATAGATGAGATATAGACCTAAAACTTTCATGAAGAACACAAACCCAAATTATGCCATTAACCAAGTCATTTGGCCACACAAATTTGGTGACCTAAAACTGCCAGAACCAAAATTTGCCCAGAAATTTGGGTTAAGTCCAATCTGGTAGCCATGGTTCAAATGGCTATAACTTGAGCTACAAAACTCCAATTGGAGTGATTAAAAAAGGAGAATAAACTTACGACAATAGCGAACATTTTCTATGAAGAAAGTTTTATCAAATTCTAATAGTAAAATGACCAATGGAATAGTGCAACTTAAGACACCAAAACTGAAAATTTGCAAATTTGCCAAAAAAACTTAAAATTTGAGTAAACAATCAAAACCAACAAATTTAGTGACCAAAATGTGGTATGTGGGTGAAGTGGGAATTCCCATATCTATTAAGCCTTAGAAAATCAACAAATTGACTTGAATAGTGTAGTGAATAGTAACACGAAACACAAAAATTTAAAGAACGTCGAGTTTAGCATATTAGAGCTAGGTAAAAGTAAAGTTAAATTTATTTTTGGATTTATGTAAGTTATGGTACTGAAATATTATAAAATTGTGTGTTTCAGTTGAAAAGAACACCGGGAAAGAACCCGAGGAATCGAGTCAAGGCTAAGAGGCGACTTGCTTAAGGTTTGTGCATAACGTATAATTTCCATAAATTATCTTCTGCATATTGTTTTGAATAATTTAAAATAATGAATTGTGACATTATTTATGGTGCTTTGATTTAAATTGTTGAAAGTTATTGTGTATATTTGAAATGGCAATGTTTAGTCAATTGTTAAGATAAGTTTTAAAACCGCAGTGTCATGACCATATATTTGAATACCTCACTAGCATGACTAGTGGGTGTAATCAGTTTCGAATTTTGTTTCCTTCTCTGGCTGAAGTGTTGAGGTGTGTGCCAGTAGAAGAAGAAATTGAATGGATATCCATATATTTGAGCTAGCTAGCCTTGTGATGTGACTTCTCCTTAGCCTCTGGCTATTAAGATTATATTTGTTTCGAATGGCATGATATAACTGTGGGTTTTATGAAATGTGTTTTGATATTTTGAAATGAAATTGTTTGGATTAAAATCTTATAATTCATGTTTTGTATTTAATTCTCATGTTCAGTCAAATTTTTAAATAAATGTAATTTAAATTCTGTATAAATATTATTTTAGTATGTTGTGCACCACTGAATCCTAGTACTCAGTGATAGCTGTTATTGCTGTCACAGATATAGAGACTAGAGGAGCAGCAGACTGAGCTACTGAGCATTGTGGAGCGACTTAACTTGAAGTTATATCGGGTATAAGTTATACCCTGACTGTAAATGTTTATTTTGATATATATAATGCACGTAATGGTATGGACATATAAAATTGGTCTTGAGCAGCTTGTACAAAGTTTGTATGAAGTTTGTAATAAAATTTAGTTTGAATTTCTTTTAATGTAAATTCTTAGTATGATGTATATACAAATTGTTTATCTTTAATGAAATATGAATGAATAAAATTGATTGACAATATCTTGATGATTACTGAATTTTTTGGAAATTGAGAAATGAGGATTATTGAATTTTTAAACTTGAGAAATTGGTTGAGATTGATTGTGAATTTGAAGAAGTTGTTGAGAAAAATTATTGGAAGTGCTTTTTTTTTTTTCCAGGTATTTGAAGAACTATTTTCTCAAAATACAGACGGCACTCTGCCGAAATTTTTATAAAATTTACGGAAAATAAAATGGGCTAAAAATTTTTATTAGTTTTAAAACTTCGAATAAATGATTTTAATATCTATTAGAAAATGCTCACCACTTATAAAAATAAGAAAATTGTTTTAAAATCCCTTGTAGGGTACTTAATGAGTTATCGGTAGGTAAAGTTCGATAGTTCATTAGGTATTCTACGGGATCATGTTATGCCTTACAGAGGGGTAAGGTGTGACATGTTTTAGTGGTATCTGAGCAAATTTTTGAAGTATATTTTAACTTGAGAATTTGTGTCTTTCCTTGTTAAGTACAACTGCTCAATGTCCATATTTGTTACATACAGTGCATTACATCATAAATATGAAGTAACGGAGGGAAATCTCCTTGTGTTATTTGTTCAGGAGATACCCTAATTTCAGACTAAAATGGAAGAAGGGGATCACTCAGTCCAGTGACCTGTTGAAGCTGAGGCACAAGGGGAAGCCCCAGCTTTACAGAATGTCAGTGGATCAGTAGCACCAGCCCCACAAATGCTGCAGTTTCCTGCACAGTTTGCAAAGCAGATTGCTATGATGTTTCAACAAATGGCTGGGGGTATGCCTGTTCAAGCTCCACCCCAAACACCTGTGGCATAACCACTGCCTCCAGCCAGATAGTATGATAAGTTATTGAAGTATGGGGCTACAGAATTTAAGGGTATAGTGGACCCTTTAGAGGCAGATGAATTGCTTGAAAGGATGGATAGAGTATTTAAGAAGCTGCATTGCCAAGATGAACTGAAGTTTGAATACTCTGTGTCACTATTGCAAGGGGATGCGTATGATTGGTGGAAGACCATCGCCCACAGCTTAGCTGAACCACCAGTACTGACCTGGGATGACTTCATCAGAGAATTCAGATAGAAATACATCCCAGATGCATATGTTAATCAGAAATTACAAGAATTTTTAGTTTAAAATAAGGGAACCGATCAGTGGCTGAGTATGAGAGGGAGTTCTCTCGCTTAAGTCATTATGCTGGGAGTCTTCTTTCTACCAACAAGGCAAGGTGCAAGGGATTTGAGACTGGTTTGAAGCCCTGTTTGAGAATGCAAGTAGTGGGATTCAGACACAGCAATTTTTCAGAACTCATGTCTCAAGCACTTGAGTTGGAGAGAATTGAATCAAAAGTAACCCCAGTAAAAGAAAAATAAAAAAAAGTTGAAAAATCAGAGAAAGACAAAGGGGAAAAATCAGTTGAACAAAGTTTTGGTTGTACTTCTGGGAAGAGAAAGAAATTTGGTGGACCTAGCAAAGGTCGAGGTGGAAGATTTAGAAGGGGCCGATTCTCTGGACAGAGACCCTCTAGGTCTGGTCAGCAGTCGAGCAGGGGTTCATATCCTGCCCGCCCCTATGAGACTTGTGGTAAGATTCATGGGGGAGAATGCTATTGGGCTACGGGAGCCTGTTTTAACTATGGAGGCAAAGGCCATTTAGCAAAAGACTACACTAGTGCTCCTAGATACGGTCCAGCTCCTATGACTACTGAAGGATCTATTCAGAGTCCTACTTTCAGAAGTTCACAATTAGTTGATAGAGGAAGAGGCAGAGGTAAAGGCACTGCTTCTGGCAGGCAGGGTATGGTTGGTCAGTCAGCATAAGGAAGTGCTTCAGCCAGAGTCTACACATTGAGACAGCGAGAAGAGGCTGACACTTTTGATGTGGTAGCCGGTACATTCTCTATCTCTGATCAAGAAGTATTTGTGTTGTTTGATCCGGGTTCAACCCATTCATATGTTAGTGCTAGCATAGTCAGTTGACTTGCTGTTCCATGTGTCCAAATGGGTTTTGAAGTGCTAGTAACTAGTCCGTTAGGACAAGAGGTTAAGGTCAATAGAATCCATTGAGACTGTCCTTTGGTGATCCAAGGACATGTTTTCTTGTCAGATTTGATTGAAATGCCCTTCAGAGATTATGATATTATCTTGGGCATGGATTGGTTAGCCAAGCAACATACCATGATTGACTGTAGACTGAAGATAGTCACTTTTGGTCTCCCTCTGTATGGTGATGTGGTAATACATGGGGAGAGGCATTTACCGCCATCAAACATCATTTCGCCTGCACTAGCCAGAAAAATGATCAGAAAGGGGTGTGAAGCATACTTGGCACATGTGATAGACACCCAAGTGGGGAGTCCAGCACTTAGGGACATCCCTACTATATGTGACTTTCTGGATGTCTTTCCTGATGAATTGCCAGGATTACCTCCAGAAAGAGAGGTGCAGTTTGAGATTGATGTTATGCTTGGTGTGGACCCAATCTCTATAACACCATATAGAATGGCACCTGCAGAATTGAAAGAGTTGAAAGTGCAGTTGCAAGAATTGCTTGACAAGGGCTTTATGCACTCTTGTGTGTCACCTTGAGGAGCGCCAGTGTTGTTTGTTAAAAAGAAGGATGGCACTCCGCTTGTGTATTGATTATCTGCAGTTGAATAAGGTGACAATAAAGAATAGATATCCATTGCCCCGCATTAATGACTTGTTTGATTAGTTAAGGGGTGCAGCTGTGTTTTCCAAAATTGACCTGAGATCAGGTTATTATCAGTTGAAAGTATAAGAGCAGAGTATTCCTAAAACTGCCTTCAGAACCCGCTATGGCCATTATGAGTTCTTGGTCATGCCATTCGGGTTAACTAATGCTCCGGCTGCTTTTATGGATCTGATGAACACTATCTTCAGACCATACCTCGACCAGTTTGTTGTGGTATTCATAGATGATATATTGGTTTATTCGAGGAATGTAGAAGAGCATGATAGACATCTGTGAATTGTACTACAGACTTTGAGGGAGAAACAACTATATGCCAAATTGTCGAAGTGTGAATTTTGGCTGAAGGAAATATCTTTCTTGGGGCATGTAGTATCAGAAGAGGGCATCAAGGTAGATCCAAGTAAGATTGAAGCTGTCCTTAATTGGAGGTCACCCAGAAATATCACAGAGATTCGCAGTTTTTTGGGTTTAGCTAGATACTACCGTCGATTTGTGAAGGGATTTTCCAAGTTGGCATCTCCATTAACCAAGCTGCTTAGAAAATATGTGAAATTTCAATGGACGGATAAATGCCAACAGAGTTTTGATGAATTAAAGAAATGTTTGACTGAAGCTCCCATCCTGACTTCACCTACTCCGGGTAAAGAATATACAGTTTATATTGATGCTTCTCACAATGGGTTAGGTTATGAATTGATGCAAGATCGAAATGTCATTGCCTATGCATCACGCCAGCTAAAACCGCATGAGAGGAATTATCCGACACATTATTTCAAGCTTGTAGCTATTGTGTTTGCTCTTAAGATCTGGAGGCACTATTTGCATGGGGAGAAGTGTTACATCTACACAGATCATAAGAGTTTGAAGTATTTGGGTATCCAGAAAGAGCTGAATTTGAGATAGAGGAGATGGTTAGAGTTAATAAAGACTATGATTGTCTGATAGACTATCAGCCAGGGAAAGCTAATGTTATGGCTGACGCCTTAAGTCGCAAAACTATGGCAAGTCTACGGGTTACTCCTTTGTCTATGGTACATGAGTTAAGATCATTACATGCCAGCTTAAAGATTAATGATGAGGGGCAGACAGTAGTTGCATGGCATGTACAGCCAGTGTTGATTGATCAGATCAGAATGGCTACTCAGAATGATGAAAGGTATCAGAAGCTGTTGGAAGAAGTCAGACAAGGCAAGAAACCTAAGTTCTCAATAAGAGATGATGGTCTATTGCTACACCAGGGCAGAATGTGTGTTCCTAATGATGTTGATTTTGAGGCAGATCATTTTGAAAGAAGCACATGAGTCTCTTTTTGCCATGCATCCTGGTGGCACAAAAATGTATTGTAACACTACTAAGTTCAGTAGTGCGTTCTACTGTTCCAGTGACCATTGTTGTTCGGACAACTAGGATGCCTAGAACTACACTTCGATATGAGTGAGGAGACATAAAATAATGAAATACAAGAAAAGAAAATGCAAGAAAAACAAAGCAAAAATAATAGCAAAGAAATGTAACCAAGTTAAGCGAGCCGAGAACCCTAGCGATGGGTGACCGCACTGGGAAGTCACGGCGTGGACCGTTGACTAGCCCTGGACTGCGGGGAACCCTGAAAAATATTTTTAGGAATTAGATAGACACCTATTGAAGTATAAATACCATTATAAATATCAAAGAAAAATTAATTAATTAGTACAAAGAAAAGTGAGAAATAAAAGAAAAAGGACAAAACCCGGTGTTACCAAAAAATCGGGAATGTAACCCGAACAGGGGCATTGTAGTCATTTGACACCCTGAGTTGTCTTTTGACCTAAATTTCCATTAAAAATAAATGATATTACACTTGGAAAATGTCATGAAAAATTAAATTAGTGGTACCTAATGTAAATAGCAAAAATGGGAAGCTTAATGTGGGAAAATGAAATCTTATGTTAAACTAATATTTAATTTAAGCTTAGTGCTCCACTCACCCATCAAAGTGGACCACTAACTCATCATCTTGGGCAAAATACACATCTTCATCTTCAACCTTAGAACCAGCAGAAATTTGCTCCCAAAAAACTCCATTGACGCATGGTTTGAAGCTCCATGCATGTGAGATTCAAGCTCCTTTCTTGGCACTTTCCTTCATTAAAGATTGCCCATAAACCTTGGGCAGTAGGTAGGCAATAAGAAGACCAAGTTTTGGAGAGATTTTGAATAGTTTCCAAAGTGGTAAGTTTGTATTTTTGGTTATTGCTTCATTAAAGTTTGTGAGGAGGTTATGGGTACTTGAATTGTGGAAAGAATTTTGAGGTTTAATGTTTAAAGGGAGACCTGTATTTTTGGCAGCCATAGAAACTCCTTGAGGATAGTTTATTCTTGCTTTTAAATGGTAAATTAAAGGGTTGATTATGTGTTTATATGTGTAGGAATAAATTGGGTGAAGTATACTAAGTATATTGTGAATGTATACTTAAATTTAGAAGCTTGGACATTAATGGAGAGAGGTGTATGAATCGGCAGCTTGAGTCATGTTTGTTTTATGGAATATTAATGTTGAATTGTGGTACTTGTTATGGCAGCTTGTGTATATGTATGATGGTGTGAGGTTGGACATGCAAATGAGCTAGGTTAGGTGATTGAATTGTTGTAATTTGAGCTTGAAAAATTTTGTACTATATGGTGCATATTGAGTGTGATTGTAAGCTGCCAAAATGACCAACAATATGTTGTGAATTGTGTTTAGGTTATGGTACAAAACAGAAATGGCATGAATGTGTAAATTGATAAGTGTTAAATGCATCTTTTGATGAGTAATGAATAAAATGCAATAGGGCAGTTTATGTTATAGGCCTAGAACCTTAAGTGTGTGGCTCCAATTGGTATGAGACTAATTGGAGGTGAAACTAAGCACAAAATGTGCCAACTTTCATGAAGGAAGCTTACCAAAATTCTGCTTGTAAGGTAACTTGAAAAGTGACCAAATCCGAATTATTGCATTTAAGGCCTGAAAATTGACCATTTGGGCAGCAGTTAGTATTTTGGCCATAACTCACTCAAAACAGGTCCAATTGACCTGAAATTTTGACCATGAATAGTTAAGACATATATCTACAAGTCTTATGAAGATACCAAAGCCCAGAAATGACCATAAGCAAGTCAAACAGCTTGCACAAGTTTGGGTCCAAAAACTGGCCGAACCAAAATTGACCTAAAATAACTTAAAGTGACCAATTTTGGTACATTCTGACCAGCAATAGTAAAATGACCATAACTTGGTCTAGTAAACTCAGAATGACCTGAAATTTTGCCCCGCATGCAATAAGACATAGATCTACAAGTTTGTATTTTTGACCAAAACCCGAAAACCAAGCAAACTAGGTAATCCGGCTAGGTCAAATTAGTATACTGGGATCCAACAAATTGCAATAAAATGCAATATACATGGAAATAAATTCGGTAACATGTACTAATACTAAAAGGCTACAAATGTGACATATTGGTAACATTAAAACCTAATTCACCTAGGCTGCATCGAGGGTTGACATCTTAGGTTGACCAAGGAAATAATAGAATTTGATAAATTAATTATTGAACCTTATTCCTAGAGACAGTTTAAATGAGTACTGAAACACTTCAAAATTGTGTTTCTCAGTTAGCAAAGACTCAGGGAAGGGGAAGGGAACACTGAGTCAGAGCCAAGAGACAGTTATCAGAGGTTTGTGCACAACTAATTTTTAACTGATTTTGTTTTGAATATTTCATATGATTAAATGACATATTTTTCTTATGTATTATGTTTAACAAGCATTGGATTTAATTCAATGATTATTGAAATTGTTATAGTATGTATGAATTTAGCTTTGTAAAATGGTATTTCCACAAGTATTAAGCATTGTTATGGATTGAATAAATTATGTTTTGGAAAATTGTGATAGAACATGTTTTGAATTGTGATGGTAATTTTCATAGTAAAATGCAAATTTATGATTTGAATTGTGATGAGCATAAAAATTATTGGATATTGGAATTGACTTTGAATCGAATTATATTGTGATTTATGCTCACTAAAAGGATTGTGATATTGTTTTATATCTCACTATAGATGCTTGACTAGGTTATTACCTGTCTCTCTCATTTGTTGAGAAGACAATGGAGTTAGTTGTGTTTTGATTACCATGGTACGTGCACAGGCTTAGATTTTCCTCTGATTTGAGGTTAGATCTAAGTTTTTTATCATTATGGCCCTTGCGGAAGATTCATTATTGTGATGTGTACTGTGCACGATGATTCGACCTCCCCGACCATAGGGAGTTAGAATCTGATTCGACCTCCCCGACCATAGGGAGTTAGAATCACTTTGAATATGGCCCTTTCGGATTAGTCTTGCATAATTAGTGAGATAAAGAATGATTTTTGAGATACAACATGATTTTTGAGATACAGCATGGTTTTTCAGATACAGCATGGTTTTTGTGATACAGCATGGTTTTTGAGATACAACATGATTTTTGAGATACATAATGTTTTTGAATAGTAAAGAATTGTGATTTCAGTTATGATTTATGTATAATTGATTTTGTTCGAACTACCTTAAATTGTTAGTCATGATTTGATAAATTGAATTTCGTGATCAAAGTCATTTCATACAAATGATTTACATTATTGGCAATGAATGTTTTGAGTTTTGGAATTTGATGAGTATTCAGATTTCCAAATTATTTGTTGTAAATTTTATCATGTATATTGTACTATGTTTTAAATTATAGTTGTGCACCACTTAGTTCACCACTCAGCGATAGCTTTATATGCTGTCGCAGGTAAAAAGAGCATAGAGCAGTGAGTAAGTTTCTTTGAAGACACATTCAGATCAGCTTGTGACACCCCTTACCCGACTACAGTGTAGCCGAGCAAGTTATGCCACTCAGTGTGCCGGAGCACTCTATTTTATCTTAATACATTTTTATCATAGTTTTGAAAATAACTTGTGAAATATAATTCATTTATTAAAATTGTAATTTATTTGAGGTTCTGAAAATTTTATAGAAAATCCGGCAAAGTACCGGCTAAAAATGGAGAAAACAGTTCTTCGGAACCTGTGAAAAACACTTCCTATGATCATATTCAATCAATTCCAACTCCAATTATCAACAAAGTCTCAGAATAATTTCATCAATTTCATTTGTTTCTCAATCATTCATCTCATGGTACTCATATACAATTCACATTTTGTATCACATCAAGTTACAGCAATTACTTAACGATTCCTCTATTTATCATTTCACATCATCATTAGACTCAAATCATAAATAAATTCTCATATGTGATTTATAATCACAAATTACAAGTGCTTACATTAATACAAAATTATATTACATTTGTTCAAATACATATGATAAAATAAGAGTTTAATTACAAAATTTACAAAAACCTCAAAATACAAAATGGGACCTAGTGTCCTACCAATGCACTGTGGATGGTGAGGTGATACGGATACTATGCAGATCAGAACCGCCTTATCAACTGTGGTCTCTGGGCCCTCTGTCCAAATCTTGATTACTACGCTGCGTTGCAAAGCGACGCTAAGCATAAAGCTTAGTGGTGCAAATAATACAAGAAAATATAATATGCAAATAAAAATAATAATTTCCTTGCTATTGTGTTCATAAGAAATGAATAATTACTAACTTATTGTTTAGTCGAGGGCTAATCATGTTTTATGATATTAACTTCTTCATGCATTTCATTAATTATTTTCTTCATGATCTTGAGCTTCTTTGTATTTTTGTAATCATTCCTGATTCTTAATTTTCGTATTTTCTTTAATAATCAGTTCAATCACAGTTATACTTTTCCATGCCCAAGTAACCTATACTGGACGACTGGACTGGATAACCGGTCATTGGCACTAGACACCGCGGTGCCTCGAGCCGTCATACCATGGGACGCAGAACGTCAACCACGTATGTAGTCAGTATGGCTAAAAAGCCATGATATCACATAATCAGCATAAAAGCCATGAATACGGGCATAAAAGCCATGAATACAGGCATAAAGCCTTTCGCAGTACTGCTAAAACAATACCCTATTGGCATGCCAAACTATCCAAACCAATCTAGTTAGGTATACTAGGGCATTTGATACTTTAAAATTCTTCAATCTTTGAATTTTAACTTTTGGTGTCACTATTCATTTCATTGGTCAACAAGAAAGTTGACTTTTGCATAGAGAATATGTACACTGACTTTGGCACTTCAAACATACCACATTTTTCGTTTAAAACTTGTTGGCATTAAGCATTAATACCATTTCTAAGCTTTAACCAAGGGAAACAAAATTTTCAGTTTTTGAAACTTAGCTTTACTATTCCATTAAGCACTGTTGCAGTGGGAATTTGAGGAAATGGTAAACATGAAAGTTGTTCCTTATTTTGTCTAGTTGAATTTCCTTTTTTGAATCACTCCATTTGGAGTTTTGTAACTCAAATTATGGCCAAAATAAGTTTACTGTTCACGTGCACTGTTCATGCTGAGATTTTGGGTCTGGCAGATTTTTTGTCCAACTTTGGTCAGTAATTTGATCAAGTTAAGTTCATAATTTGGTCTAACTTTCTTCTTATGAAATGTTCTACCATACCTTAGGTTTCCATTGATTTAAGAATCGCCTAAATCCAAGTTTTCTAGCGAGAGTTATAGTCCTCCAAACTTTACTGCTCAAGTGAAAATCTGCAGAGTTGCAGGTTTGATAACTTAACTTTGCCCAATAATTTGAATGGGTTAATGGCATAATTTGGGGTAATGTTCTTCATGAAAGTTGTTTGTCTATATCCTATCTTGTTGCTGTAAAACTTTCAGGTCAATTTGACCATTCTACAGTGAGTTATGGCCAAATGAACAGTTACTGTTCATTTGGTCATTCTACAGGGGCTGTTTGCAGGGTATCCGGATTGGGGCCAATTTTTGGTCCTCTTGCTTTGGTCCTTTGGGCATGGTTTCTTCAGAAAAAATGTGCCATTATAAGCCTAAATTCATGTCCAATTGGCCAAACACCAATTGGACCTACACAGCCAAAGTTATGGCTGTCTAAGTGGACTGAAATTTCACCACCCTCACGCACTTACAAGGCAGCCTACTCATTCCCTTTGCCATGCTACATTTCAGTCCAAATTATGGTCAACTTACCTAAAATGGTCACTAATTGACCCTTATAATGTTCTTTCATAATTTCATAAGCTAAATCCAAGTTTCACACCTCAAAACCCTAATTTCCATTATAAATTTTCACAACTACCTTAATTAATCACTTTCATTCCTTACATATATATATATATATATATATATTTTTAAACATACTCTCTAGTTCACTCTAAGTCCATCAAGACACTCAATCATGTTCCTTCTTTAGGGCTGCCAAAAATCATGGTGGACATACACATAACTTTTATTCATTTAAGTTACAATTTCATACTTGTTTCAAGTCTCTAGCATGGGATTAAAGAGTTTTAAGTATATATGTGCACTAACCTCTTGTACGGCAGAATTTTCCCAAGTTAATCTTCACTTTCTTTCCCTTTCAAGGCTGCCAAACACTTCCCAAGAGGTAGAGACAAGTTTTTAGTGAAGGGACTTAGGGTTTTATAGTGCAAATTCATGGGAAAATGGAAGTAATTAAAGAAAACTTCCATGGAGGGTTATGGAGGAGAGGATCACGTTTTGAAGAAGAAGATGGCTGCTTGTTTTTGGTCTTCCTTGGTCTTTATTTATCTCTTTTATTAATTAGTCAAATGGTTACTTAATTGTGATTGGTGGACAATTTTAAATGACCTCATAATATGTCATAATTGGCATTTTATTATATTTTCTTTTCTTTTCTCTTCTACTAACTTCAAATTAATTTTTCATCAACATTAATTCATATTTTATGTCATAATAATTATTTACTCAACTGGACAAGTCGGCCAAAAATCGTCTCTGAAGGCGAAATGACCAAAATGCCCTCCGTTTGGCTTAACGGGTCAAAATTGTCTGTACCGATTGAAAAATTTTTCTAAATATTTTCTTGGCATTCTAATGCCATAGGAACCTCAATAACCCTTCTCTGGTGTCCCAAAAATTATTTTATGAATTTTTCTCCGGGTCTAGGGCTCCTTGTTGCGAGAATCGCAACTTACCTCTGATTACCCATCGCTTGGGCACCGGCTCATTTGACTTGGTTGTATTTTATTTCTAAAATTTTTACTAAATTTTTCTTAGTAATATTTGAGTTAATTATGGTTCCTCACTTTAGTTTAAATATTTTTCCAGAAGTTCTAGCTGTCTGGACCGACACCGGTCACCGGAACAGTAGAATGTACGGAGTTGCTACCGGGAGGGTGTTACAACTCTTCCCCTCTAATTTAAATTTCGTCCTCGAAATTTACCCAATGTAAATAGCCAAGGAGCTACTACCTCTTTATTTCTTCACCTTTTCGTGTTATCCTACTTCACTTTCTCCTTAGTCTCAATCCTATCCTCAAACAGTTATGTACTCATCCTTTTTCATCTTAAATATAGTCTCCTTCTCATCTTCATTCTCTATCTCATTGTCTCTTCACTCTCTTATTCCATACCTTATCCTAAAATAAACAGGAAATACAGATCTACAATAGTGTCACCTCGACTCTTATGAATGCAATGCATGATATGCAACCTATCTAGGTCCAGAAACGCCTAAACCGCGCTCTGATACCACTAAATGTGATACCCCTTACCCGACTACAGTGTAGCCGAGCAAGTTATGCCACTCAGTGTGCCGGAGCACTCTATTTTATCTTAATACATTTTTATCATAGTTTTGAAAATAACTTGTGAAATATAATTCATTTATTAAAATTGTAATTTATTTGAGGTTCCAAAAATTTTATAGAAAATCCGGCAAAGTACCGGCTAAAAATGGAGAAAATAGTTCTTCGGAACCTGTGAAAAACACTTCCTATGATCATATTCAATCAATCCCAACTCCAATTATCAACAAAGTCTCAGAATAATTTCATCAATTTCATTTGTTTCTCAATCATTCGTCTCATGGTACTCATATACAATTCACAATTTGTATCACATCAAGTTACAGTAATTTCTTAACGATTCCTCTATTTATCATTTCACATCATCATTAGACTCAAATCATAAATAAATTCTCACATGTGATTTATAATCACAAATTACAAGTACTTACATTAATACAAAATTATATTACATTTGTTCAAATAGATATGATAAAATAAGAGTTTAATTACAAAATTTACAAAAACCTCAAAATACAAAATGGGACCTAGTGTCCAACCAATGCACTGTGGATGGTGAGGTGACACAGACACTATGCGTAATCGTGGAACCGCCTTATCAACTGCGTGGTCTACTGGGCCCTCTGTCCAAATCTTCGCACTACAGCGTTGCAAAAGCGACGCGCTAAACATAAAGCTTAGTGGTGCAAATAATACAAGAAAATATAATATGCAAATAAAAATAATAATTTCCTTGCTATTGTGTTCATAAGAAATGAATAATTACTAACTTATTGTTTAGTCGAGAGCTAATCATGTTTTATGATATTAACTTCTTCATGCATTTCGTTAATTATTTTCTTCATGATCTTGAGCTTCTTTGTATTTTTGTAATCATTCCTGATTCTTAATTTTCGTATTTTCTTTAATAATCAGTTCAATCACAGTTATACTTTTCCATGCCCAAGTAACCTATACTGGACGACTGGACTGGATAACGGGTCGTTGGCACTGGACACCACGGTGCCTCGAGCCGTCATACCATGGGACGCAGAACGTCAACCACTTATGCAGTCAGTATGGCTAAAAAGCCATGATATCACATAATCAGCATAAAAGCCATGAATACGGGCATAAAAGCCATGAATACGGGCATAAAGCCATGAATACAGGCATAAAGCCTTTCGCAGTACTGCTAAAACAATACCCTATTGGCATACCAAACTATCCAAACCAATCTTGTTAGGTATACTAGGCATTTGATACTTTAAAATTCTTCAATCCTTGAATTTTAACTTTTGGTGTCACTATTCATTTTATTGGTCAACAAGAAAGTTGACTTTTGTATAGAGAATATGTACACTGACTTTGGCACTTCAAACATACCACATTTTTCATTTAAAACTTGTTGGCATTAAGCATTAATACCATTTCTAAGCTTTAACCATGGGAAACAAAATTTTCAGTTTTTGAAACTTAACTTTACTATTCCATTAAGCACTGTTGCAGTGGGAATTTGAGGAAATGGTAAACATGAAAGTTGTTCCTTATTTTGTTTAGTTGAATTTCCTTTTTTGAATCACTCCATTTGGAGTTTTGTAACTCAAGTTATGGCCAAAATAAGTTTACTGTTCACGTGCACTATTCATGCTGAGATTTTAGGTCTGGCAGATTTTTGGTCCAACTTTGGTCAGTAATTTGATCAAGTTAAGTTCATAATTTGGTCTAACTTTCTTCTTATGAAATGTTCTACCATACCTTAGGTTTCCATTGATTCAAGAATCGCCTAAATCCGAGTTTTCTATAGAGAGTTATAGTCCTCCAAACTTTACTGCTCAAGTGAAAATCTGCAGAGTTGCAGGTTTGATAACTTAACTTTGCCCAATAATTTGAATGGGTTAATGGCATAATTTGGGGTAATGTTCTTCATGAAACTTGTTTGTCTATATCCTATCTTGTTTCTGTAAAACTTTCAGGTCAATTTGACCATTCTACAGTGAGTTATGGCCAAATGAACAGTTACTGTTCATTTGGTCATTCTGCAGGGGCTGTTTGCAGGGTATCTGGATTGGGGCCAATTTTTGGTCCTCTTGCTTTGGTCTTTTAGGCATGGTTTCTTCAGAAAAAATGTGCCATTATAAGCCTAATTTCATGTCCAGTTGGCCAAACACAAATTGGACCTACACAGCCAAAGTTATGGCTATCTAAGTGGACTGAAATTTCAGTCACCCTGCTGCACTTACAAGGCAGCCTACTCATTCCCTTTGCCATGCTACATTTCAGTCCAAATTATGGTCAACTTACCTAAAATGGTCACTAATTGACCCTTATAATGTTCTTTCACAATTTCATAAGCTAAATCCAAGTTTCACACCTCAAAACCCTAATTTCCATTATAAATTTTCACAACTACCTTAATTAATCACTTTCATTCCTTACATATATATATATATATATATACTTTTTTAAACATACTCTCTAGTTCACTCTAAGTCCATCAAGACACTCAATCATGTTCCTTCTTTAGGGCTTCCAAAAATCATGGTGGACATACACATAACTTTTATTCATTTAAGTTACAATTTCATACTTGTTTCAAGTCTCTAGCATGGGATTAAAGAGTTTTAAGTATATATGTGCACTAACCTCTTGTACGGCAGAATTTTCCCAAGTTAATCTCCACTTTCTTTCCCTTTCTAGGCTGCCAAACACTTCCCAAGAGGTAGAGACAAGTTTTTAGTGAAGGACTTAGGGTTTTATAGTGCAAATTCATGGGAAAATGGAAGTAATTAAAGAAAACTTCCATGGAGGGTTATGGAGGAGAGGATCACGTTTTGAAGAAGAAGATGGCTGCTTGTTTTTGGTCTTCCTTGGTCTTTATTTATCTCTTTTATTAATTAGTCAAATGGTTACTTAATTGTGATTGGTGGACAATTTTAAATGACCTCATAATATGTCATAATTGGCATTTTATTATATTTTCTTTTCTTTTCTCTTCTACTAACTTCAAATTAATTTTTCATCAACATTAATTCATATTTTATGTCATAATAATTATTTACTCAACTGGACAAGTCGGCCAAAAATCGTCTCTGAAGGCGAAATGACCAAAATGCCCTCCGTTTGGCTTAACGGGTCAAAATTGTTTGTACCGATTGAAAAATTTTTCTAAATATTTTCTTGGCATTCTAATGCCATAGGAACCTCAATGACCCTTCTCTGGTGTCCCAAAAATTATTTTATGAATTTTTCTCCAGGTCTAGGGCTCCTCATTGCAAGAACCGCAACTTACCTCTGATTACCCATCGCTTGGGCACCGGCTCATTTGACTTGGTTGTATTTTATTTCTAAAATTTTTACTAAATTTTTCTTAGTAATATTTGAGTTAATTATGTTTCCTCACTTTAGTTTAAATATTTTTCCAAAAGTTCTAGCTGTCCGGACCGACATCGGTCACCGTAACAGTAGAATGTACGGAGTTGCTACCGGGAGGGTGTTACACAGCTCCAGGTATATCATAGGTATACCCATGTACATAGGTTTTGATGTATGCATGTAATAATATGTATGTAAATTATTTGAGCAGTTGTATAAAAAAACTCTTGTAAAATATTTTGGTATGTAATTAAATGTAAATTATTATAAAGGTAAATTTGGGATTTCATTTATCTGAATAGTTTTGTAATATTAATTTTGACTCTTGAAATCAATGAAATGTTTCTTTTATGAGGAGATTGATTTGATTATTGAGATTTGAATTATGGGTTCAAATGAAGTTATTGAAGTTGTATTTGAGAAAACATGTTGGGAGTGTGTTCTTTGCAGGTTTTGAAGAACTGTTTTCTCAAAATACAACCAGCACTTTGTCGAAATTTAAAAAAAAAATTTATAACACCAGATTTTAATCGATGATTTAAATTTCATGAAAGTCATTTTAAAGTCCCTTGTAGTATATTTAATGGATTATCGGTAGGCGAAGTACAGTAATTCATTAGGTGTACTACGGGATCATGTTACATCTTACAGGGGAGTAGGGTGTTACATGTATAGGGGGCTAAAGGAGCATTACTGGTGGATGGGTATGAAAATATATATGGCAGAGTTTGTTTCCAAATGCCTAACTTGTTAGCAAGTGAAGGCAGAGCATCAAGTACCCGCTGGGTTGTTACATCAACTACTAGTACCAGAATGGAAATGGGAGAGAATAACGATGGATTTTATTATGGGACTTTCGAGGACACAGAAGAGTCATGATGTAGTATGGGTCATTGTTGACAGACTAACCAATTCTGCTCATTTTCTGCCAGTTCGGATGGATTACAGTTTAGAAAAATTGGCCAAGTTGTATATAGATGAGATTGTGAGACTGCATGGAGTGCCAGTATCCATCGTATCAGACTGAGACCCTAGGTTCACTTCTAGATTCTGGGGTAGTCTTCAGAGAGCCCTAGGAACTAGATTAAACTTCAGTACCGCATTCCACCCACAGACAGATGGCCAGTCTGAGAGGGTAATACAAATATTGGAGGACATGCTACGGGCTTGTGTGATTGAGTTTGAGGGCAGTTGGGACACACACTTGCCTATAATTGAGTTTGCTTACAATAACAGCTACCAATCAAGCAATGGGATGCCTCCATATGAAGCTTTGTATGGCAGAAAATGTAGAACCCCATTGTGTTGGGATGACATGGGTGAAAGGAAGATGATTGGGCCAGAAATTGTTTAACAAACTAAAGAGAAGATCAGGGTGATTAGAGATCGACTTAAGACTGCATCAAACTGTCAAAAGTCCTACATTGATCTGAACAGAAGAGATATTGAGTATGCAATGGGTAAAAAAGTATTCCTCAAGGTTTCTCCTTGGAAGAGAATTATGAGATTCGGCAGAAAGGGGAAACTAAGTCCTCGTTTTATTAGGCCATATGAGGTTCTAGAAAGAATGGGTCCTTTGGCATATCGTTTGGCACTACCTCCAGAGTTGGAGAAGATACATAATGTCTTCCATGTGTCTATGTTGAGGAGGTATCGATCAGAGCCATCTCATGTACTGCCAATAGGGAAAATTGAAGTGAATCTAGACCTCACATATGAAGAAGAACCCACAGAGATTCTGGCTTATGAGGTGAAGCAGCTACGGAGTAAGCAGATCCCATTAGTAAAAGTGCAGTGGAACCATCATTTGGGCCAGGATGCTACTTGGAAACGGGAGGAGGACATGAGGAGACAGCACCCATAGCTGTTCAGAAATTGATACCAGGTAAAATTTCGAGATGAAATTTATTTTAAGGGGGGGAGGGGGGGGGGGGAGAATTGTAACACCCCTATTTGTATAGGCCGTTATATTTCATTGTTCCGGTGACCGAAGTTGGTCCGGAGAATTAAGGGGATTAGAATCACACTTAAGACAACTAGATAAGCCATAAACACAAATAATTAGTAATTGTTAATTAGTTAAGTATAAATAAGAAAAATAGAACATAAGAAGTTAAATGAGCCGAGAGTCACAGCGATGGGTGACCTTCTCGGAAATAATTACGAAGTCGATTTAAACTCAAATTTTGAACCGTAAAATGTTACGCTGCGGCCCTTAGGACCATTACAAACACAATGGAAAAGAGAAAATCATGAAGAAGAATTGTTAAGCCAGTCAAATAATTAGGCCAGAGAGCCGGAAGAAATATTGAATTAATTGCAAACTGGGTTGAACCGGATAGGGGCAATTTGGTCAATTGACCCCGAGAGCTGACTCCTGACCTAACTATAAAATAAAATCAGAGAAAAGAAAATTTCAGGATCAAAAATTAAATTAAAGAACTAAGGAAAAATAAATGAGAAAAAAAGAGAAAATGGAAAAGTAAAAAGTGATGACATCATGCATGACCTCATGCATGATGTAATCATTACTATAATTAAAAAAATTTATTTAATTGGATTTATGGTCTTCCATAAGATAAAAATACAAGAAAAGAAAGAAAAAAAAAAAAAAACAAAAAAGGTATCATCTTCCCTAAGTTGCCGCCCTTACTCTCTCCCTCTCCCTCACCAAAACTCCATTAAAGCTTGCACTCAAGCTTTTGTTCCCTCACTTAACCTTAATTTCTATCACAATTATTTCATAAAACCTTACTACCCTCACTTGAGAAGGAGATTTAGCAAAGAAAGAAGGAAGAAAAAGAGGAAATTGAAGAAAGGAACATCCAAATTAAGGTTAGTAATTTAAGTTTAAAAAATTCAGTTTATACTTTGTGTGTTTAGCTCAATTAACTTAGATTTTCACTTAAAAATCAAAGAAAACAATTGTTGGGGGACTTTTAGTGAATTCAGCCAGCTAGGGTTTGCTATGAATATGCTTGTGTTTTGATTGAATTCAATATGTATGAAAGCCTAATTGAGTTGAGGAATGATATTGGTATGCTTAGAATTAATTGAATGTAACAAATTGAGAATTAGGGTTTGACACTTAGGGTTTAGGAGACAAAATTTGGAGAAATGGTGAAATGATGTATTTGCCCTAAGTTGAAGTGAGAAATGGTCATTTGTAACCAAATGAAGTGTGTTGGAAGTATTTTAAATGAGGTTAAATTCGGATTCAATGTGGTCCTGCTGCTAGGTCCCTTTGAGGGACCAAAACTGGAAATTTACAAGTCTAATTGGTATGAGACCAATTGGGAATTAAAATAGACATAAAATGACACAATTTTCATTAAGAAATCATGCCCAAAAAGTGACCAAAACCTAGTGAACAAATTGACCAAATCCGGAAAATCTCAGTCTGCCCTTTACAAACTGACCAAATGAACAGTGTTTGTTCATTTGGCCATAACTTGAGCTAGGCAGGTCTAAATAACCTGAAATTTTACCAGTGGACAAAAGTGATATAGACCTAAAGCTTTCATGAAGAACATAAACCCAAATTATGCCACTAACCAAGTCATTTGGCCACCCAAAATTGGTGACTTAAAACTGCCAGAACCAAAATTTGCCCAGAAATCTGGGTTAAGTCCAATCCGGCAACCATGGTTCAAATGGCTATAACTTGAGCTAGAAAACTCCAATTGGAGTGATTCAAAAATGAAAATAAAATTAAGAAAATAGGGAACATTTTCTATGAAGAAAATTTTCCCAAATTCTAACAGTAAAATGACCAATGGAACAATGCAACTTAAGACACCAAAACTGAAAATTTGCAAATTTGCCAAAAAGACTTAGAATTTGAGTAAAGAACCAAATCCAACAAATTTAGTGACCAAAATGTGGTATGTGGGTGAAGTGGGAATTCCCATACCTATTAAGCCTTAGAAAGTCAACAAATTGACTTGAATAGTGTAGTGCATAGTAATCCTAAACACAAAAATTTAAAGAACGTCGAGTTTAGCATATTAGAGCTAGGTAAAAGTGAAGTTAAATTTATTTTTGGATTTATGTAAGTTATGGTACTGAAACATAGTAAAATTGTGTATTTCAGTTGAAAAGAACACCAGGAAAGAACCCGAGGAATCGAGTCAAGGCCAAAAGGTGACTCGTTTAAGGTTTGTGCACAACGTATAATTTCCGTAAATTATCTTCTACATATTGTTTTGAATAATTTGAAATTGTGAATTGTGACATTATTTGTGATGCTTTGATTTAAATTGTTGAAAATTATTGTGTATATTTGAAATGGCAATGTTTAGTAAATTATTAAGATAAGTTTTGAAACCGCAGTGTCATGACCATATATTTAAACACCTCACTAGCATGACTAGTGGGGGTAATCAGTTTCGAATTTTGATTCCTTCTCTGGCTGAAGTGTTGAGGTGTGTGCCAGTAGAACAAGAAATTAAATGAATATCCATATATTTGAGCTAGCTAGCCTTGTGATGTGACTTCTCCTTAGCCTCTGGCTATTGAGATTATATTTGTTTCAAATGGCATGATATAACTTTGAGTTTTATGAAATGTGTTTTGATATTTTGAAATGAAATTGTTTGGATTAAAATCTCATAATTCATGTTTTGTATTTAATTGTCATGTTCAGTCAAATTTTTGAATAAATGTGATTTAAATTCCGTATAAAGATTATTTTAGTATGTTGTGTACCACTGAGTCCTAGTACTCAGCGATAGCTGTTATTGCTGTCATAGATATAGACACTAGAGGAGCAGCAGACTGAGCTGTTGAGGATTGTGGAGCGACTTACCTTGAAGTTATATCAGGTATAGGTTATACCCTGACTGTAAATATTTATTTTGATCTGTGTAATGCACATAATGGTATGGACATGTAAAATTGGTCTTGAGCAGCTTGTACAAAGTTTGTATGAAGTTTGTAATAAAATTTAGTTTGAATTTCTTTTAATGTAAATTCTTAGTATGATGTATATACAAATTGTTTATCTTTAATGAAATATGAATGAATGAAAATGATTAACAGTATCTTGATGATTACTGAATTTTTTGGAAATTGAGAAATGAGGATTGTTGAATTTTGAAACTTGAGAAATTGGTTGAGATTGATTGTGAATTTGTAGAAGTTGTTGAGAAAAATTATTGGAAGTGCTTTTTTTTTTCAGGTATTTGAAGAACTATTTTCTCAAAATACAGACGGCACTCTGCCGAATTTTTTATAAAATTTATGAAAAAATAAAATGGGCCAAAAATTTTTACTTCGAATAAATGATTTTAATATTTATTAGAAAATGCTCACCACTTATAAAAATAAGAAAATTGTTTTAAAATCTCTTGTAGGGTACTTAATGAGTTATCGGTAGGTGAAGTTCGGTAGTTCATTAGGTATTCTACGGGATCATGTTATGCCTTATAGAGGGGTAAGGTGTGACAAGGGCAGCTATATTACTGTAACTTACTTTTAGGTCCTCTTGCCTTACCTAATTAGGCTTACTAATTAACTTTATAATTTATCGTAGTCTAGGAGATGTTTCTCATTATAAACTTTTCCAAAATTAATTCCAATCACGCTTATTATCATAATTCTTATCCTAAAAGACTAATCACTAACACATCAAAATTTATCTCTATGCACGGGAATGGCAGTAGAACGTATAATTTTAGCATTAGCATATAAATAAGTAAAGTCGGAATCAAATAGTAATTAATTATTTCTTTCAAAAGTTAAGAACGTATCGGTCACTACATCTGAAGTCTCTGCTTCTTCCCCTCGATGCATGGCGTTCCATCTTTCTAGTGTATTCCTCTGCTCGAGTTGGTCCATTGTGCTAGGATTACCCAAAGTGTTGTTTCTACTTCTGCCTCTGCCTTTACTAACTATTAATGAGCCTCTAAAATCAGAACCTTGGACTGATTCCTCTAGTGTAGTATGTTGCATAAATCGACGTGCGCTAGTACAATCTCGGGCGTAATGCCCGATTCCGCCACAATTGAAGTAGGCTCCAGTAACCTTATAGCAAATAACCCCGTGTAACTTGCCACATACTTCACAGACACGGATAGGGTAGGAACTTTGAATTCTTTGCCAACGAGTTCTCGATTACTTTCACCCTAAAGATCTGCCTCTATATATCTATAAATTCGGGGTTCCTCAAATTCTTTTCTTTTCCCCAATTGCCTATTCGAGTTCTAACCCATAGATTTCTCACTCTTTTCTATTTCATACTGCCCTTATGGGGGTTGAGTCAATACTTAGGCTTGAGCTTGGGTTTGATCTTGGGCTGACAAACTATCAGCCATTTGTTGGAAGAAGGTGGCCATTAGCTGTGCCACTTGTGTGGTGATTTATACCAGTGGAATTGAGACAGTCGAGCCTTCGACACTCCGAGGAGCTGAGGCCTCCTCTTGTGCCTCAACCGTATCTGATTGTTCTACTGGTTTATTCCCCTCTTTCATTTCTATTCAGAAAATTTTCTTTTCTCGGGATAACCTACACAAGGAGATTTCTCTCCATTAATTCATATTTATGATGCAAATATGTCATATGTATCAATTTAGGACACTTGAGCAATTGTACTTATCAAAGGAAATATGTACATGCACAATCAAAATTCATTTCAAAACCATGCTCTGATACCAGTAAACATGTCACACCTTACCCCTCAGTAAGAGGTAACATGATCCCGTAGTATATCTAATGAATTACCGTACTTCGCCTACCAGTAACCCATTAAATATACTTGGGATTTTAAAATAATTTTCTTACTTTTATTAAGTGGTGAGCTTTTTTAGCAGGTATTAAAAACATTTACTTAAATTTTAAGAACTAGTTACCATATTTATTTTTATGTAAATTTTGAAAAAATTTCGGCAGAGTACCATCTATAATTGGAAAAAACCAATTCTTCAAAACCTGTGAAAAACATTTCCAAATAATTCATTTCAACCCAATTGCAACCACCAAAACTCAAATCATCACAAATCCAACTAATCTCCACAATTTATGAAAATTGTAAAATATTTAAGTAAATTCATTCTCATTGCATTTAAAATATTTTATTTCATTCACAATATAGTTCATAGACATAACAAGCCAAAAAATATATATATATTTTTACATATGACTGTACAACTGCTCAAATAAAAAAAAATACATATGACTATAACATTATTTACATCAACTAATTACAAGGGTATAACTACATACCCGTACAAAAGCCCTCAGTGTAGTCCCAACTATCAGCAGCTCACTCTGCTACTTTTTCCTTGTTACTGTCTACGACAGCAAAGAAAGTTATCGCTTAGTATAAAAATACTCAGTGGTGCACAATAAAATATAAAATGCAAAATATAAAATATTTGTTATTAATTCACAGTTCAAATATTTCACAATCACATTTCAATTTTCAAATCATATTTATCGCAAATCACAATTTAAATATTTAACAATTTTCAAAGCTTAATATAACACAAATTTGATCAAACAATTTAATAAGCACAGTGTTGCCAATCAATAACACAACTTAGGCTATGACACAAAATTTCTAAACATGTTGTGTTGTATACCACGACAAGGCAAACTCACCCCACTAATCAAAATCAATGAGGGAGGTGGCTAGCTAGCTAATGAGTACTCATCCAAACTCACCTCATACTGGCAAGCTAGAGAGGGAGGAATATAGTCAAACTCACCCCATAAATAGAAGAGAAATATAGTAATATTTCCATGCCAAGTGTGAACCAAAAACAATTTAAATCAAGTTATTCAAACATTTCACGCAAAACCCAAATAAATTTCCAATTCAAATTTCCGTTCATAAAATGGCAACACAACATTTCTCGAAACCCATAATTAGTTCAACTAATTCACAATGCATAGCTAAATAAGTTTTCAATTAGAAAATGATAAATTAAAGTTTATTGTGCACAAACCTAATGTGAGTCCCCTCTAAGCCTTGACTCAGTTTGCCTTATCCTTATCCAGGTCTTTTTCAGCTGAAACACCCAATTTATAATTTTTCAGTATCTTATCTCACATTAAATTAAATCCAATAATTAATTCATATATACTTAATTCTAGGCCCAATATACTTAAACTAACGTTCTTGAAAATTTTCATTTCGGGGTTACTATTCATGACACTATTCAAGTCAATTTATTGACTTTCTTATGCTTAATAGGTATAGGGATTTCAATTTCACCCACATACCACATTTTGGTTACCAACTTTTTTGGTTTTAGTTGCTCCTTAGATTTTTAGATTTCCTAGGCACAATTTCAAATTTTTCCAGATTTGGTGTCTAATTTTGTACTATTTGATTGGTCATGTTGCTACTAGAATTTGATAAAGTTTTCTTCATAGAAGTTGTTCCTTTTTGTCTTAACTTTAATTTCCTTTTTGAATCACTCTATTTGGAGTTTTGTAGCCCAATATATGACTATTTGAATGGGGCTGGCCAGTTTTGGTGTTATCCAGAATTTTGGGCATTTTCTGGATATTGGTAGTTTTTGGTATGTTGACTGCAGGTGGTTTTTCATATAGGTTATGTTCAAAATTTGGATTTGTTTTCTTCATAAAAGTTGTAGGGCTATGTCTCAGATTTCTATCGGTATAAAATTCAGGTCATTTGGATCTTCCTAGACCAAGTTATTGTCATTTATGTAACTACTGTTCATTTGGTCATTTTTGTACAGGTCAGTGTGCCCTAATCCGGATTTGGCCTAATTGTTCACTAAGTTATGGCCATTTTCTGGGCATGATTCCGATATGAAAAATGGTCCATTTTGTGTCTAGTTTCATTCCCAATTGACCTCATACCAATTGGGTTGGTAAATTTTCCGTCTGAAAGGGACCTAGGTCAAGCTGTCTGCATACTGACCCTAACCAATTCGAATTGAAACTTGGTTCTAGCAATTTGCACACACTAAAAATAGTCACAATTGACCATTTCTCAACTCAAATAAGGTCATTTACATCAATTAACCAATTCTAAACTTTTTTCCTAATTTTTCACATGCTCAAAACCCTAATTACATAGAGTTCAAATCTAATGCATTCAAAGAGCACATTTAATGTTTACATACTTCATTCAATCTCAACAACTAATTAAACATATCAAATTCATTCATTTCAACCCTAACTAAGGCTGCCCGAAATTCTTCTTTGTCCCCCAATAATTGTTTTCTTTTAATTTTAAGTTAAGATCTAAGTTGCTTACACTAAAAACATTAGTATTAAACAATAAATTTTCAATTTAAACCACTAACCTTAACTTTGAAGTTCAATCCTTAATTCCACTCCTCTTTCCTTCTTTCTTTCTTGCTCAATCCTCTTCTTTAGTGAGGTTATCAAGTTCTAATAGATTAATTTGGGGTCAAGGTAAGGTTTAGTTGGAGTTTTGAAGCTTGAACTCAAGCTTCAATGGAGTTTCTTCAATGGTGAGAGAGAGAGAGGTGGGCCGGCAACTATGGAAGAAGAAGAAAGGAAATAATTTTTTTTTTCAATTTTGTGTTGATTTTATGTGTTTTAGTCTTATTTGACTTGGTCAATTATGGTAGGGAAATTAAAATGAGTTTTGACATCATGATGATGTCATAAAAGTGATGTAATAAACTTTTTCTTTTTTCTTTTGCATTTATTTTTCCATTAATTCTTTAATTTAATTCCTGATTCCGAAATTTTCTTTCCTTCGATTTTATTGGACAGTTTTTTAGGAGTCAACTTTAGGGGTGAATTGACCAAATCGCCCCTGTAACACCCCTAAGTTCGGTAGTGCGTTCTACTGCTCCGAAGACCAGTGTTGTCCGGACAGCTAGGATGCCTAGAACTGCATTTCAATATGAGTGAGGAGACATAAAATAATGAAATACAAGAAAAGAAAATACAAGAAAAATAAAGGAAAAATAATAGCAAAGAAATGTGATCAAGTTAAGCGAGCCGGGAAACCTAGCGATGGGTGACCGCATCGGGAAGTCACGGCGTGAACCGTTGACTAATACTGCGGGAACCCTGGAAAACATTTTTAGGACTTAAATAGACCCCTGTTGAAGAATAAATATCATTAGAAATATCAAAGAAAAATTAAATAAATAGTACAAAGAAAAGTGAGAAATCGAAAAACAGAAAAAACCTGGTAATACCGAAAAATCGGGAACGTAACCCGAACAGGGGCATTATGGTCATTTGACACCCCGAATTGTCTTTTGACCTAAATGTCCATTAAAAATAAATAATATTACACTTAGAAAATGAAATGAAAAATTAATTTGGTGGTACCTAAAGAAAATAGCTAAAATCATGGGTTAAATGTGGAATAAGTGGGAAGTTAGCTTAAAATATGATTTAATTTTGCTAGTGGACCACTAAGAACATTAAAATGATTAATTATACTTATAAGTGGGCAGATTATTCCCACTCAAAGTTCATCTTCCTCACTTAGCTCATCCATGCCGAATTGAAGAGAAACAAACCCTCCATTACCGTTTGGTTTTGAGCTTGATTTCCTCTCTCCATTTCAACTCCAATCCCTTAAGTAGCTTTATGAAAAATGGTCTACACATCACAAGGAAGATATTGATACCAATTTTGAGAAGTTTGGTGAGGGTTTAGCAAGTTACAATCAAAGGTAAGTTTACATTTTTTGAGAATTCCTTTGTTAAGTTTTGTGTGCATGTTATGGGTGTTGGTTTGGTGAAGGAAAAATTTGAGTTTGAAGAGTTATTGTTGTTTTCATTTTGGACAGCCATGAGTCACGTTTTTGATGAGATATTTGTGCATATAATTGATGAGAAATAATGTTGATCATGGTGATTTAGTAACCTAGTGAATTATTTCATGTTTATATGGTGATTTATGCACTTGGATGGGAATTGGTAAGTTGGACGGCACTTTGATGTTGAAGAAGGTTTGCGGCAGCTTGGGAACACTTGAGTAAATGTATATATTGAAGGAAGTGTAGGCAGAATATTGACCTAGAAGGATTGATGATATGTATGTAGATTGATATTGTAATGTGTATGTAAAATTTGTAATGGTTAGGTGTGTATGTAATGGTACTTAGAAATTGTAAATGTGAATTATAATTGGTGTGTTGAGGGTAATGGTAATCTGCCCAAAGTAATGTTGATGTAATGTAGAAAATGCTTTTGGTAATGTATCAAAACAGATTGGTATGGAAGTAAACTTTGCAAGGTAGATATGTGTTTGAAGTGGGGTGTGAAAGGCATAGTGAGGGCAGTATACCTTTTAGCCTATAACCTTAAATGTGTAACCTCAATTGGTATGAGACCAATTTGAGGTGAAACTAGGCACAAAATGTGCCAACTTTCATTGAGAAAACATACCAAAATTCTGCTTGCAAGGTGACCTAAAAAAATGACCAATTCGGATTAGGTGCAATTAGGACCTGAAAAATGACCAATTGGGCAGCAGTGAGTGTTTAGGCCATAACTCAGTCAAACCAGGTCCAATTGACCTGAAATTTTAACCAAGAATAGTTAAGACCCATACCTACAAGTCTTATGAGGACACCAAAGCCCAGAAATGACCATAAGCAAGTCAAACAACTTGCACAAGTTCGGGTCCAAAAACTGGCCGAACCAGAATTGACCAATTTGACCTAAAATCAACCTAATTTGGTACCATTTGACCAGCAATAGTGTAATGACCATAACTCGGTCTACTTAACTCGGATTGACCTAAAATTTTGCACCGCGGTCCATAAGACCTAGATCTACAAGTTTGTAGTTTCGACCGAGACCCGAAAACCGAGGGAACTAGATTGTCCGGTTAGGTCAAACCATTGTCCTGGAATCCAGCAATTTGCATTAAAATGCACTAAGCAAGGAAATGACTTTGGTAAAACATACCAAACCTAAAACCCTATCAAATGTGACATATTAACGACACTAAAACCTAATTTACCTAAAACGCAACGAGGGTCGGTATATTAGGTGATTAAGTGAATAATTGAGTTCAGTGCATTATTTACCAAACAACATCGATAGAGACAGTTTAATTTAGCACTGAAACACTTCAAATTGTGTTTCTCAGTTAACAAGGACTCAACAAAAGGGAAAGAAACACTGAGTCCAGACCAGGGAGACAGTCATCAGAGGTTTGTGCACAACAACTGTTTCTTTTGAATTATTTTCAATTGAAATAAATATTGACTATTTGTATATTATTGTTTTAAATGGTGGAAATGAGTTTGATGGACACTTATTGATTGAAAAATATTGTGAATGGTTTGAAACTGTGAAAATTATTTGAATGACATTGATGGATACTTATTGATTGAAAAGCATTGGAAATGATTCGAAACCACAGCTATCATGTATATTGATTGTATTCCTCATTAGCTTGTCTAGTGGGACGAATTGAATTCCCTCTCTGGCTGAAGTGTTGAGGTGTGTGCCTGTTGAGGACGAATCGGATGAGTACTCATATTTTTGCCAGCTAGCTATGTTATTCCTCATTAGTCATCGACTTTTGGGACGAATTGAATACCTCATTAGCCATTGGCTTTTGGGACGAATTGAACTATGGATCATGATTAAGCCGTGTGTGATTTATTGATGTTTATTATGAGATTGTGAAATGGATTTAAACCCTCATTGACATATGTTGTCTTTTGAATTCAAACATGATATGACTTATGGAAAATTATTGTGATATTGACAAATGGAGTTTAAATTCTTGTTGACATTTATTGTCTTGAATTTAACTATGGTTTTAAGTATCCACTATTTACATGATTTATGAATTGTGATTTAAATTGTATTTGGTTAATGTTGTGCACCACTGAGACATTGTCTCAGCGATAGCTTTTATTGTCGCCGCAGTAGAGACAGACAGGCAAGCAGACTAGGCCGCATATACATCCAACAGGGATTACAGTATTATTAGTATACCAAGATTTTGCATTTTGTAATCAGAATGTATGACACTGTATGTACATTTTTTTTTGGTTTTGAGCAGTTGTAAATTCAAATTGTACCTTGAAGTTGTAAAATAATTATGAGCTGTTTTGACTTGTAAAAATTGTATTATATTTCCTTATCTCAGACTTTGAAAAATTTCTATGGAATTGAGTTGATAAATTGTTGTGTTGAGAAATGTATTGGGGTTGAGATTTGGAAAATTATTGAAGTGCTTTTTTACAGGTTTTCTGAAGAACTGTTTTGTCCAAAATACAGATGGCACTCTGCCAAAATTTTTACAGAAATTCCAAATAAATCAAATGAGTTAGTTATTTCACTTCAGTTCACCAAAGTCTTTAACACCTGTAAATAGTGCTCACCACTGTAAAAGAAGTAAGAAAAGTTTTTAAAATCCCTTGTAGTGTATTTAATGGGTTATCAGTAGACGGAGTTGGTAATTCATTAGGTATACTACGGGATCATGTTATGCCTTACAGAGGGGTAGGGTGTGACATGTTTTGGTGGTATCAGAGCACAGTTTTTAAATTCTGTTTTCACCTGTTATTTGAATGTTCTTTCTTCATAGTACAACTGCTCAATATCATTTTTGATACATACAGTACATTACATTATAAATATGCAATAACGGGAGGAAATCTCCTTGTGTTATTTGTTCAGGAGATCTAGATCCTCGCATTGACTATGGAAGAGGGTGATCGTTCAGTCGATCAATCTATTGAGGCTGAGGTGCAAGGGGATGCCCCAGGCCTACAAAATGTCAGTGGTTCAAAGAAGACCCTGCATCTGCGATTTCTGCTCGGTTGCTCGTGAGATGGCTGCAATGTTCCAACAAATGGCTGGTAATGTGCCTACTCAAGTCCCAATACAGACACCAGTGGTACAACCACAGTCTCCTACGAGGCAGTATGATAAATTGATGAAGTATGGGGCTACAGAGTTTAAGGAGACAGTAGATCCTCTAGAAGCTGAACAGTGGTTAGAGAGGATGGATAGGGTGTTCAAGAAACTTCATTGTACAGAGGAGCTCAGACTTGAATACTCCGTATCTTTGTTACAGGGGGATGCTTATGACTGGTGGAAAACCATTCCCACACAGTAGAACTGCAGATCTTGACTGAATGACTTCCTCGGGAATTCAGCAAATATATCCCTGATGCTTATGTAGACCAGAAGCTGCAAGAGTTCCTAAGTTTGAAACAGGGGAACAGATCAGTGGCTGAGTATGAAAGAGAATTTTCCCGCCTTAGCCATTATGCAATGAGTATACTATCTACCAGCAGGGAAAGATGCAAGAGGTTTGAAACTGGCTTGAAGCCCAGTATCAGAGTACAAGTGCTCGGCTTCAAACACACTAACTTCTCTGAACTTGTTTCTCAAGCCCTAGAGTTGGAAAGAGTTGAGTTTGAGACTGCTCCAGAGAAAAAGAGATCAGAGAAGACAGAGAAAGAGGGAAAATCAGTGATGAGTTCCGGTGGTCATACTGGAAAGAGGAAGAACTATGGGGGACATGGCAGAGGTGGCAAGAAATCTGGTAGGGGAAGATATTCAGGACAGAGACCTCCCCTATCTGGTCAGCAGAGTACCAGAGGTTCCTATCCTCCCCGCCAATGTGAAACTTGTGGAAGAAATCATAGTGGGATATGCTACAAGGCTATTGGAGCCTGTTATAACTGTGGAGGCACAGGGCACTTTGCCAAGGACTGCACCAGTAATCGCAGAGTTGGACCACCTCCTACTACTGCAGAAGGTTGGGCCTGAGCCCTATCACCGAGCTCACAACCACCTAGCGGAGGTAGAGGCAGGGGTAGAGGTAACCCAAAGAGGCCAAGGCACAAGAAACAATCTGCAAGATAGTGCTCGATGCAGTCTATGCCATGAGACAGAGGGAAGAGGCAGAGACATCTGATGTTGTGGCTAGTACCTTCTCAACTTTTAACTAGAATGTGTTTGTGTTATTTGATCCGGGTTCTACCCATTCTTATGTGAGTGCTAGCATCATTGATTGCATTGCTGTTCCATGTACAAAAATGGACTTTGAGGTGCTAGTAACAAGTCCGTTAGGACAGGAGGTCAGGGTTAATAGAATGTATAGAGATTGTCCTTTGGTGATCCAAGGACACACTTTCCTGTCTGATTTCATTGAAATGCCCTTCAGAGATTATGATATCATCTTGGGCATGGATTGGTTAGCTAGGCATCATTCCATGATTGACTGTAGGCTGAAGACAGTCACTTTTAGCCTTCCTCAGTACAGTGATGTGGTGATACAATGGGAGAGGCAGCTATTGCCATCAAACCTCATTTCGGCTGCACTAGCCAGAAAAATGATCAGAAAGGGGTGTGAAGCATACTTGGCACATGTGGTAGACACCCAAGTGGGGAGTCCAGCATTGAAGGACATCCCTACAGTACATGACTTTCCAGATGTGTTTCCTGATGAATTGCCAGGATTACCTCCGGAAAGAGAAGTGCAGTTTGAAATTAATGTTATGCCTGGTGTGGATCCAATTTCCATAACGCCATACAGAATGGCACCAGCAGAGTTGAAGGAGTTGAAGATACAATTGCAAGAACTACTTGAAAAGGGCTTCATCCACCCTAGTGTGTCACCTTGGGGAGCACTAGTGTTGTTTGTTAAGAAGAAGGATGGTACTCTCCGCTTATGTGTTGACTACCGGTAGTTGAATAAGGTGACAATAAAGAACAGATATCCATTGCCTCGCATTGATGATCTGTTTGATCAATTGAAAGGTGCAGCTGTATTCTCCAAAATTGATTTGCGATCTGGTTATTATCAGTTGAAGGTGCAAGAGCAGAGTATTCCAAAAACTGCTTTCAGAACTCGATATGGCCACTATGAGTTTCTAGTAATGCCATTCAGGTTGACAAATGCTCCAGCTGCTTTTATGGATCTGATGAACACTATCTTCAGACCATATCTTGATCAATTTGTGGTGGTGTTTATTGATGACATTTTGATATACTCGAGGAATGCAGAGGAGCATGACAGACATCTGCGGATTGTACTGCAGACCTTAAGGGAGAAACAGCTATACGCCAAATTGTCGAAGTGTGAATTTTGGCTGAAAGAAATCTCCTTTTTGGGACATGTTGTGTCAGCTGAAGGGATCAAGGTAGATTCCAGCAAGGTAGAAGCTATCCTTAATTGGAAGCCGCCCAGGAACATCACAGAAATTTGCAGTTTTCTGGGTCTAGCTGGATATTACCGTCGGTTTGTGAAGGGATTCTCTATGTTATCGTCTCCACTGACTAAGCTGCTTCGGAAAGATGTAAAATTTCAGTGGACAGACAAATGTCAGCAAAGTTTTGATGAGTTGAAGAGGTGCTTAACTGAAGCTCCAGTTCTCACTTTACCTACTCCGGGTAAAGAATACACAGTTTATAGTGATGCTTCTCACAATGGGCTAGGCTGTGTACTGATGCAAGATCGGAATGTCATTGCTTATGCATCACGCCAGCTGAAACCGCATGAGAGGAATTACCCAACACATGATCCGAGTTAGCAATATTGTTTTTGCTCAAGATGGAGACACTATCTGTATGGAGAGAAATGCTACATTTTCACAGATCACAAGAGCTTGAAGTACTTAGGCACCCAGAAGGAATTGAATTTGAGGCAGAGGAGATGGTTAGAACTCATCAAAGATTATGATTGCTTAATAGACTATCAGCCAGGAAAAGCAAATGTAGTGGCTGACACCTTAAGTCGCAAGACTATGGAAAATCTCAGAGTTTCGCCTATGTCCATGGTATATGAGTTGAAAGCACAGCATGCCAGTTTAGAGATTGATGATGAAGGACAGACAATAGTTGCTTGGCATGTACAGCCAGTGTTGATTGATCAGATCAGAATGGCTGCTCAGAGTGATGAAAAGTATCAGAAGCTTACGAAAGAAGTCAGAGGCAAGAAATCTGAATTCTCTATGAGAGAGGATGGTTTATTGCTACATCAGGGTAGAATGTGCATTCCTAGTGATGTGGAATTGAGACAGATCATTATGAAGGAAGCACATGAGTCTCCATTTGCTATGCACCCTGGTGGAAATAAAATGTACAGAGGGCTGAAAGAGCATTACTGGTGGATGGGCATGAAAAGAGATATAGCTGAATTAGTTTCCAAATGCCTAACTTGTCAGCAAGTAAAGGCAGAACATCAAGTTCCAGCTGGTTTATTACATCCTTTGTCAGTACCAGAGTGGAAATGGGAACGAATAACTATGGATTTTGTTACAGGACTTCCAAGGACACAGAGTAGTCATGATGCAGTATGGGTTATAGTTGACAGATTGACCAAGTCTGCTCACTTTTTGCCAGTTCGGATGGACTATAGCCTGGAAAGATTGGCCAGATTGTACATATATGAAATTGTAAAACTGCATGGAGTGCCAGTATCAATTGTGTCTGACAGAGATCCTAGGTTCACTTCTAGATTCTAGGGTAGTCTTCAGAGAGCCCTAGGAACTAGATTGAACTTCAAGACAAAGATTCCACCCATGCATGCATGGCCACCGAGAGGGTTATTCAGATATTGGAGGATATGCTACGGGCTTGTGTGATTGAGTTTGAAGGTAGTTGGGATACACACTTGCCTTTGATTGAGTTTGCTTATAACAACTGCTACCAATCAAGCATAGGGATGCCTCCATATCAAGCTTTGTATGGCAGAAAGTGCAGAACTCCTTTATGTTGGGATGAAGTAGGTGAAAGGAAGATGATTGGGCCAGAAATTGTCCAGCAGACAGAGGAAAAGATCAGATTGATCAGAGATAGACTCAAGGCTGCATCAGACCGTCAGAAGTCCTATGTTGATATGAAAAGAAGAGATATTGAGTATGCAGTGGGTGATAAAGTATTCCTCAAAGTTTCTCCTAGGAAGAGGATTATGAGATTTGGCAGAAAGGGGAAACTGAGTCCTCGTTTCATCGGACCATATGAAGTTCTGGAAAGAGTGGGTCCTTTGGCATATCGGTTGGCATTACCTCCAGAGCTAGCAAGGATACACAGTGTCTTCCATGTGTCCATGTTAAGGAGGTACAGATCTGACCCATCTCATGTACTGTCAGTTGAAGAGATTGAAGTAAATCCAGACCTCTCATATGAGGAAGAACCCATAAAAATTCTGGCTTATGAGGTGAAGCAGCTGAGAAACAAACAGATACACCTGGTTAAAGTGCTGTGGAACCATCATTCAGGCCAGGAAGCTACTTGGGAACGTGAAGAGGATATGAGGAGACAACACCCACAGCTGTTCAGAGACTAATGCCAAGTAAAATTTCGAGACGAAATTTATTTAAGGGAGGGAGAATTGTAACACCCCTAAGTTTGGTAGTGCGTTCTACTGCTCCGGAGACCAGTGTTGTCCGGACAGCTAGGATGCCTAGAACTACATTTCAATATGAGTGAGGAGACATAAAATAATGAAATACAAGAAAAGAAAATACAAGAAAAATAAAGGAAAAATAATAGCAAAGAAATGTGATCAAGTTAAGCGAGCCGGGAAACCTAGCGATGGGTGACCGCATCGGGAAGTCACGGCGTGAACCGTTGACTAGCCCTGGACTGCGGGGAACCCTGGAAAACATTTTTAGGACTTAAATAGACCCTTGTTGAAGAATAAATATCATTAGAAATATCAAAGAAAAATTAAATAAATAGTACAAAGAAAAGTGAGAAATCGAAAAACAGACAAAACCCAGAATACCTAAAAATCGAACGTGAATCGAACAGGGGCATTATGGTCATTTGACACCCCGAATTGTCTTTTGACCTAAATGTCCATTAAAAATAAATAATATTACACTTAGAAAATGAAATGAAAAATTAATTTGGTGGTACCTAAAGAAAATAGCTAAAATCATGGGTTAAATGTGGAATAAGTGGGAAGTTAGCTTAAAATATGATTTAATTTTGCTAGTGGACCACTAAGAACATTAAAATGATTAATTATACTTATAAGTGGGCAGATTATTCCCACTCAAAGTTCATCTTCCTCACTTAGCTCATCCATGCCGAATTGAAGAGAAACAAACCCTCCATTACCGTTTGGTTTTGAGCTTGATTTCCTCTCTCCATTTCAACTCCAATCCCTTAAGTAGCTTTATGAAAAATGGTCTACACATCACAAGGAAGATATTGATACCAATTTTGAGAAGTTTGGTGAGGGTTTAGCAAGTTACAATCAAAGGTAAGTTTACATTTTTTGAGAATTCCTTTGTTAAGTTTTGTGTGCATGTTATGGGTGTTGGTTTGGTGAAGGAAAAATTTGAGTTTGAAGAGTTATTGTTGTTTTCATTTTGGACAGCCATGAGTCACGTTTTTGATGAGATATTTGTGCATATAATTGATGAGAAATAATGTTGATCATGGTGATTTAGTAACCTAGTGAATTATTTCATGTTTATATGGTGATTTATGCACTTGGATGGGAATTGGTAAGTTGGACGGCACTTTGATGTTGAAGAAGGTTTATGCAGCTTGGGAACACTTGAGTAAATGTATATATTGAAGGAAGTGTAGGCAGAATATTGACCTAGAAGGATTGATGATATGTATGTAGATTGATATTGTAAAGTGTATGTAAAATTTGTAATGGTTAGGTGTGTATGTAATGGTACTTAGAAATTGTAAATGTGAATTATAATTGGTGTGTTGAGGGTAATGGTAATCTGCCCAAAGTAATGTTGATGTAATGCAGAAAATGCTTTTGGTAATGTATCAAAACAGATTGGTATGGAAGTAAACTTTGCAAGGTAGATATGTGTTTGAAGTGGGGTGTGAAAGGCATAGTGAGGGCAGTGTACATTTTAGCCTATAACCTTAAATGTGTAACCTCAATTGGTATGAGACCAATTTGAGGTGAAACTATGCACAAAATGTGCCAACTTTCATTGAGAAAACATACCAAAATTCTGAAGGAACGGAAGCGTGAAAAACACAAGATTATACCATTGAATTCAAAAATTTTCACCTAGGGTCACATGCACCATGCAAGATTTATTTTTATCTATTTGATTTCAATGATAAACAACATATTAAAACTCTTTTAATATGTTTTTTGGATCTGTATTTGCCATTTAAGATTTTAAAATTAATCAGATTAATTTTAGAACCCTAGATTAAATCAAGAACGATTACACTAACCTCTTGATGTGCTGCAGCGTGTCTGCGCCTTTGAGATTCATCTTCAGGACACCAGATGTTGTTCCTCTAGCTTGTCCACACCAAGAACACCTATGGCAGCCCTTGAACAGCTTCTAAAGCCTTTTCTATTAATTAGAAATTCAAGTTCTGCCTTTTAAGAGATTAGAGATGTAAACAGGACACTAGAAACAATTTCTAGTGTTCTTAATTCAAGAGATTGATGGCTAATCTCTTTGAATTGATGAGAGATGAAGAGAAATAGCTGGAGAGGCTCAAAGTGGCGTGACAATTGAGAGGAGAGGCTACTGGTTATGTTTTTTTTTCATAACCACACTTAAATAGCTAGGTTAACACATTAAACCCTAGCCACATGTCACCTTTTGATTAGCTCTAGGTTTAAGTGACCCAATCACATTGTGCCAAGTGTCAAACCTATATTTAATATTGATTTCAATCATCTTACATGATTAAAAAAAAAAAAAACATTTGGCAAGCTTATGTGTTATGCCATGTGTCACCATCTCATGGTGCCACGTGTCACACTGTGAAATGACCAAAATGCCCCTGTGTCTTAATTTTGAGTTCTTAACCCAAAATAATTATTTTCTTCTTCTAATTAATTTATATCAAATATAAATTAATTAATTAATCTCTATTAATTAATTTCTCATCAATTAAATTCATATTTAAACACTTTAAATATAAATTTAATTTATACTACACATCCAATAATCTAGATTTGGTTTCAAGTCATGCTAGGGACTTTGCAATTTAATTGCAAACCAAACCTATTTAATTAATCAATTAAACTCTTTAATTAATTAATTAAATCATATTTAATTAGGTGATAACTTGTGTATGTGTGTGACTTACTAGGCTCATCACTAATTGGCAATGAGAAATGATATCAACTCTTAATATCATCAGAACTCTTTCTTACCATAAATGATTTCTCTAAATCATTTTATGAACCTCATAGACCATGGTTAACACCTAGCATAGCATGCCATGGCCACCCAATTAGTAATAAGGTTTACCTTAAATGAACCTATAATCATATGTTACCATGCACTAGAATCTCTCTGTTACAAAATCCCAACTCAAGCCGGAGTCATGGTTTATGTCAAACTCCATTTGCTATGAATATTATGTTCTCTTTTAATTCCAGTTCTTGATTAAAAGATTTTTCTCATCGAAACTCTTTTCAATAAATCTATCTGTCTGCCAGAACTTGAAACATCAAGAACAATTAAATGAACATAGGATTTTAACTCTATTTACTTAGAGGAACAGATTCCATCTTGATCAACACCTACCTCCATATATAACTAGCAGGAGCCAACACATGCCCATATACCCATACATAGTACAAGTATGAAAGCAGTATCAAACTCAAACTACCTATATACAAGATAACTGCTATCTCGTGTCTAAAGATTATATGCACTGATATGATTTATGACAAAACATTGACAAGAGTAAACGCCATGTGCTTGTCATAAGTGTCACTCGTTCGGCCTACTTATCATTTATAAGTGCCTATCAAGTTTGTTATATGGCATGAGACTCACCATTCCATCTTATGTATATCTCATATAAATAACTTGGGAACAAACATGAATACAATCTTTACGGATAAGTCATGTCCTTATTATGAAGTATCCTCGATTGTGAACCTATTTATGATACTTTGTGCTAGAAATATTGTCACTCATATTCTTAACAACTTAAGAATAATATTTCTAACAAAATATCAATGGACCTTTTCTATTACACATAAATATATTATGTAAACGGAAAAGTGGAAATGCCTTTTATTATTAAAAATATGTACAAGATACATACTAAATGATATGCTCTAGGGCATACTACTAACAATCTCCCACTAGCACTAGAGCCATTCATTACAATATCTTAGACCTATCTTCTCAAGATGTCGGTCTAACTGAGTCTGTGACATAGGCTTAGTGAATGGATCAGCTGGATTTTCAGCTGATGCTATTTTCTGCATGGCTACATCGCCGCCCAACTATTTCTCCGATAATGTGGTAGCGCCTTTCTATGTGTTTGGATTTCGTGAGACCTTGGTTCCTTAGCTCAGATGATCGCTCCATTGTTGTCACAGGTAATGGAACCGCTGACTCAATGGAAGGAACTACTGTAAGTTCTCACGAACTTCTTTATCCAAACGACTTCCTTTGCAAGATCTCGATGCAGAATATACTCGACCTCGTGAGTGGAATCTGCAATGTGCTCTGTTTGGAACTCTTCCAACTGACTGCACCTCCATTATAAATGAACACATATCCAGAGGTAGACTTTCTATCATCGATATCTGATTGGAAATCAGAATCAGTATAACCATCCAATTGCAAGTCTCCACCTCCATAAATCAAGAATAAATCCTTAGTTCTTCTCAAGTACTTAAGGATATTCTTGATGGCTATCCAGATGTTCCAAACTGGATTGGATTGATACCGCTAGTCAAACTAATAAAGATATGCGATATCCGGCCTAGTACACAACATTGCATACATTAAACTTCCAATAGCCGAAGCATATGGAATCCTGGCCATCTTATCTCTTTCTTCAGGTGTCTTTGGAGACATCTCTTTAGAAAGGTGGATACCATGTCTCACTGGTAACAATCCTCTCTTGGAATCAAGCATGTTAAACCTCTTTAACACCTTTTCCAAGTATAGACTTTGGGATAAACCAATTATTCTTTTCGCTCTATCTCTATAGATGCGAATCCCAAGAATATAGGTTGCCTCCCCTAAGTCTTTCATGGAGAATGTATTTGACAACCATACATTTATAGTCGTCAACATACCTGTATCATTATCCATCAACAATATGTCATCCACATATAAGACAAGGAAAGTGATAGCACTCTCACTAACCTTCTTATATACACATGGCTCATCCTCATTTTTGATAAAACCAAAAGATTTAATGGCTTCATCAAAACGGATGTTCCAACTCCTCGAAGCTTGTTTCAACCCATAAATGGATCGCTTTAGCTTGCATACCTTGGAACCATCTTGGGATTCAAATCCCTTAGGTTGTTCCATGAAAATGTTTTCTTCAATGTATCCATTGAGAAAAGCTGTTTTGACATCCATCTGCCAAATCTCATAATCATAGTATGCAGCTATTGCTAATAAAATCCTAATTGATTTAAGCATGGCAACAGGTGAGAAAGTCTCCTCATAATCTATTCCTTGCCTTTGGCGAAACCCTTTCGCTACTAGCCTTGCCTTATAGGTCTCTACCTTTCCATCAGAACCAATTTTCTTCTTGAAAACCCATTTGTTCCCTATAGGTACAATACCTTCAGGTGGGTCAACAAGATCCCAAACTTGATTCTTATACATGGAATCAATCTCGGATTTCATAGCATCAATCCATTTTGAAGAGTCTATATCTGATATAGCTTCTTCATAGGTAAGTGGATCATCTCCATGATCTACTTCTTCATGAGTAGACAACTCTTGTTCTTCTTCATGAAGAAAACCATATCTCACCGTGGGTGAGATACCCGATTGTTCTACGAGGAACAAATTGTAGATGTTTCATTAATGGGTATAGGTTGACTAGATGGATCTATATCCATCCGATCTGATGGTTGGTCGAATTCTCCAATTCTAACTCTATTTGCCTTCCTTTGCCTCCTTCTTGAACAAACTGCTCAAGAAATGTGGCATCTCTACTTATCACAACCTTTTGTGAAGTAGGCAAATAAAAATAATATCCAAAACGATCTTTTGGATATCCAACAAATCGACCTCTTCTGATCTGGTCTCCAATTTATCAGTGTTCAGCTTTTTGATATAAGCTGGACAACCCCAAATCTTAACATGCTTAAGACTTGGTTTTCTTCCATGCCATATCTCATAAGGTGTGGAAGAAACTAATTTTGATGGAATCCTATTCGTAATATATAAAGTCGATTCTAATGCAAATCCCCAAAAGGAGATTGGCATATCAGTATAGCTCATCATACTACGTACCATATCCAAGAGGGTACGATTTCTCCTTTCAGATACACCATTCACCGTATGCGTTCTGGAGGAGTCAGCTGAGAAACAATGCCATGCTCTCTCAAGTATTCATCAAATTCAGTACTCAAATATTCACCTCCACGATCTGATCGAAGAGCTTTAATACTTTTTCCTGTTTGATTTTCTACTTCAGATTTAAATTCCTTAAACTTTTCAAAGGATTCATGTTTGTATTTCATCAAATACAAATACCCAAACCTTGATTTATCATCAGTAAAGGTAATAAAATAATAAAAGCCCCCTCTAGCCATTTCTTTAAACGGACCACATACATCACTATGTATTAGTTCCAAAATATTTTCAGCTCTTAGCCCTTGTCCAACAAAGCTTGATCTAGTCATTTTGCCTTGAAGGCAAGATTCACAAGTTGGAGTAGGCTCAGAGCCCAATGAGGATAGAATCCCCATTTTCTCCAATTTTGCAATCCTATCTTCTGCAACATGACATAACCTTAAGTGCCAAATATATTTTGAACTTGAGTTGGTTTTCACCATGGCATTGTATTCTTTTAGATCACTTGCATTCAATTTGTGTTTGTCATTATTATCCAAATAATAAAGACCATCATTCATATAACCCGAACCAACATATTTATTTCCAAAATAAATATTGCAAACATCATCTGTGAACTGAAATTCATAGCCATTTCTAGTCAAACTAGATATAGAAATGATGTTCTTAAAAGCATCAGGTACATATAAAATATTATCCAAACACAAAACATGTCCAAACATGTAAAACGATGTAGATCCTATGGCTAAAGCTTCAACAGTTGAGCCATTGCCATTCCGGACTCTAATATCTTGAGAACGCAAGTCTTGCTTGCTAGTTCTGCATATCATTAGAAATGTGAGAACTGGCACCAGTATCTAAAACCCAAGCTGTAGATGAACTATGAGTATCATCAGAATCTAAATAACAAGATATGGACATACCTTCCGAAGGTGTATCCTTCTTGTCCTTCAGAGAAGCAAGATACTCTGGGTAGTTCCTTTTCCAGTGCCCATCCTTTTGGCAGTGGAAACACTTTCCTTTGCCTCCATCAGCTTTAGTCTTCCTTTTCTGTTTAGCTATTTTCTTGGAAGGACCAGGAATCTGAGGTTTCTTTTTCTTATTGCCCTTCTTCTTGTTGGACTTTCCAGCATAAGAAGATGCAACCAAAGCTACCTCTTTTCCTTTATTGCCTAGCATATTCTTTTGGGCAATAACCAGCATGTTGAGTAATTCAGCTAAGGTGCATTCCTGTTTAGTCATATGGAAATTTGTCACAAAATTCCCAAAAGACTCAGGAAGGGACTGAAGGATCAAATCCGTTTGTAGTTGGAAATCCATGTTGAAGTCAAGATGTTCCAACTGCTCAATCAGCCGAATCATCTTGTGGACATGATCCCCAACATTCTGTCCCTCAGACATCCTCATACGGAATAGCTGTCTAGATATCTCATACCTAGCATTCCTGCTGTGCTCACCATACAACTCTTGTAGGTGAAGGAGGATCTCACTCGCACTCTGCATGTTCTCATGTTGCTTCTGTAACTCATTACTCATAGAAGCAAGCATGTAACACTTAGCTCTCATATCATGCTCCTTCCACTTGTCCAAAGTTTCATGTTCCTCTTGTGTGGCCTCTAGAGGTAAGGGACCAGGAACATTTGAATCTAGAACATATCCTATATGTTCAAGGTTCAGGACAAGTTTCAAATTTCTTAGCCAATCATATAGATTAGGTGCTGTCATCCTGTTGTGATCAAGTATGCTTGCAAGGATATTGGATGGTGGTGGTTGTTTTATGCTCATTTTTATCAGAAAATTAATTGCAGAAAATAACCAGATTAATTAGTAAATGTATCATGTAATTAACCAAAATGATTATGGTCTTTTAATCAAATTGGTCCTCCCACTAACTTAGCGAATCCTACACTTCCAAAGTAGAAAACGGAAATCCTAGTTGGATGGATTTCTAGTGGGTGATTGAATTCTTATAATTCTATTGATCATCCTCAGGTACATCCATTATTGGAATTACAATAAACTATAAGTGAGCAACTCCTTGCCCATCACATCTCATGTGAGGTTCAATCCTTTACCTAGCCCCTAATGCTCAAAATCTCAGGTACATCCATTATTGACTTATCTTGCATTAGTTAAGTTGATCCCATTGAGCCAATAATTATGCAAATAATTTTAATGTCCTCAGGTACATCCAATATTGGCCACCAAACCATTTACATATTTACAACATCTCATGCTTAACAATTATTCTTAAGAAAATCTCTTAAATTAATTGCATCTCATGCAACTATTTAAAATTTCTTAAAATAATTGCCCCAATGGAGGGCTTATGTTATAATTACTTTAATTATAGCATTTCCAACTTAATCATTTGTTTGGAAGATTTTATAGCCATCCTAATTACTATTAAGGTCTCACTTTGCACATTATCCATTTAGCATGCATATATCATATAATTGCATACATTCCCATACATCTCATGCATTCATGTATAAGCGAAATATGGTATGATCATGGACTTTCTAAGGGATTCAATTCTAAGCCACCAAGAATTGAATCAGGGCATTCCTAGGTGCATTTCATTCATTCATTTTACAAGAGTTGCTGAAGGAGTACATAATCAACACTTGATATTGAATTCCTCCCACTAGTCCCACCAATGCTCTTGACCTCCTTGAACTTCTTGCAATCCAATATTACATAGTAATCCTTGGCATACCAAGGCGAATTTACAAGAACTTAAATAAATGAAATTACAACCCAAAAAATATTACAAACATAATAATACATGCCCAAAATAAATTAAAATAAATTAATTAATTTACAATCCCAAAGAAACATAAAAGAAATAAATCCAATCACATTGGTCTTTTATAGTCCATGATCATCCATCATGCATATCACTATTTAACAATTAAATAAAACATACATACTTAAATTAAATTGAATATCTCATATTCAACTTAAAAATCCAGATTTGAATATGATTCAAATAAATTTAAAAATTCAGATTTGAATCACATTCAAACAAATTTAAAAATTCAGATTTGAATCACATTCAAACAACTTCAAAAATTCAGATTTGAATCACATTCAAACATTTTTTAAAAAATCAGATTTGAATCACATTCAAATATTTTTTAAAAAATCAGATCTGAATTTTATTGAATCAATTTTAAAAAATCAGATTTAAATATGATTCAAACAACTTTAAAAATTCAGATTTGAATCACATTCAAACAACTTTTAAAATTCAGATTTGAATCACATTCAAACAATTTTTAAAATTCTGATTTGAATCATAATTTAATTGTGTGATTAAAACAACTAATTAAACACTTTAATTAGTCAAAGAATAGGCCTTAGATCATACAACAATTGCAGAATTAAAAGCCAAACCTTGAACCACCCAAGGAACCATTGTTGCTGCCACCAATGGTGGCTTCACCATGTGTGACGCCACATCTCATGATCCAACCAGCAATGAATCTCTTGATCTCATGATCAAACACACAATTAAATTATATAATCAACAATCTAAATGGCAAATATAGTGGCTCTGATACCAATTGAAGGAACGGAAGCGTGAAAAACACAAGATTATACCATTGAATTCAAAAATTTTCACCTAGGGTCACAAATTCTGCTTGCAAGGTGACCTAAAAAAATGACCAATTCGGACTAGGTGCAATTAGGACCTGAAAAATGACCAATTGGGCAGCAGTGAGTGCTTAGGCCATAACTCACTCAAACTAGGTCCAATTGACCTGAAATTTTAACCAATAATAGTTAAGACCCATACCTACAAGTCTTATGAAGACACCAAAGCCCAGAAATGACCATAAGCAAGTCAAACAACTTGCACAAGTTCGGGTCCAAAAACTGGCCGAACCAGAATTGACCAATTTGACCTAAAATTAACCTAATTTGGTACCATTTGACCAGCAAGAGTGTAATGACCATAACTCGGTCTACTTAACTCGGATTGACCTAAAATTTTGCACCGCGGTCCATAAGACCTAGATCTACAAGTTTGTAGTTTTGACCGAGACTCGAAAACCGAGGGAACTAGATTGTCCGGTTAGGTCAAACCAGTGTCCTGGAATCCAGCAATTTGCATTAAAATGCACTAAGCAAGGAAATGACTTTGGTAAAACATACCAAACCTAAAACCCTATCAAATGTGACATATTAACGACATTAAAACCTAATTTACCTAAAACGCAACGAGTGTCGGTATATTAGGTGATTAAGTGAATAATTGAGTTCAGTGCATTATTTACCAAACAACATCGATAGAGACAGTTTAATTTAGCACTGAAACACTTCAAATTGTGTTTCTCAGTTAACAAGGACTCAACAAAAGGGAAAGAAACACTGAGTCCAGACCAGGGAGACAGTCATCAGAGGTTTGTGCACAACAACTGTTTCTTTTGAATTATTTTCAATTAAAATAAATATTGACTATTTGTATGTTATTGTTTTAAATGGTGGAAATGAGTTTGATGGACACTTATTGATTGAAAAATATTGTGAATGGTTTGAAACTGTGAAAAATTATTTGAATGACATTGATGGATACTTATTGATTGAAAAGCATTGGAAATGGTTTGAAACCACAGCTATCATGTATATTGATTGTATTCCTCATTAGCTTGTCTAGTGGGACGAATTGAATTCCCTCTCTGGCTGAAGTGTTGAGGTGTGTGCCTGTTGAGGACGAATTGGATGAGTACTCATATTTTTGCTAGCTAGCTATGTTATTCCTCATTAGTCATCGACTTTTGGGACGAATTGAATACCTCATTAGCCATTGGCTTTTGGGACGAATTGAACTATGGATCATGATTAAGCTGTATGTGATTTATTGATGTTTATTATGAGATTGTGAAATGGATTTAAACCCTCATTGACATATGCTGTCTTTTGAATTCAAACATGATATGACTTATGGAAAATTATTGTGATATTGACAAATGGAGTTTAAATTCTTGTTGACATTTATTGTCTTGAATTTAACTATGGTTTTAAGTATCCACTATTTACATGATTTATGAATTGTGATTTAAATTGTATTTGGTTAATGTTGTGCACCACTGAGACATTGTCTCAAATGATAGCTTTTATCGCCGCAGTAGAGACAGTGCAAGCAGACTAGGCTGCATATACATCCAGTGAGGGATTACCTGGTATTATGAGTATACCAGTATTTTGCATTTTGTACTGTAATGTATGACACTGTATGTACATTTTGTTTTTGGTTTTGAGCAGTTGTAAATTCAAATTGTATCTTGAAGTTGTAAAATAATTATGAGCTGTTTTGACTTGTAAAAATTGTATTATATTTCCTTATCTCAGACTTTGAAAAATTTCTATGGAATTGAGTTGATAAATTGTTGTGTTGAGAAATGTATTGGGGTTGAGATTTGGAAAATTATTGAAGTGCTTTTTTACAGGTTTTCTGAAGAACTGTTTTGTCCAAAATACAGATGGCACTCTGCCAAAATTTTTACAGAAATTCCAAATAAATCAAATGAGTTAGTTATTTCACTTCAGTTCACCAAAGTCTTTAACACCTGTAAATAGTGCTCACCACTGTAAAAGAAGTAAGAAAAGTTTTTAAAATCCCTTGTAGTGTATTTAATGGGTTATCAGTAGACGGAGTTGGTAATTCATTAGGTATACTACGGGATCATGTTATGCCTTACAGAGGGGTAGGGTGTGACAGCCCCTCGCCAGTTCAATTCAGTATGCAAGTTACTCGATATTTCTTCTAGATTCTTGACCTAATTATTTGACCTGCTTAACAACTCTTCTTCGTGATTTTCTCTTTTCCACTGTGTTCGCAATAGTCCTAAGGACCGCGACGTCACATTTTCCAGTTCAAAATTTGAGTAAAGACTGACCTCGTAGTCACTTCCCGGGGAGGTCACCTATCGCTGTGACTCCCGGCTCATTTAACCTTTTATGTTCTGATTTTCTTATTCTTACTTTTCCATATGGTAATCACTATTTATTTTCAATTAGGGCTTTTTTATATGTCTTAGATGTGATTTTAATCCCCTTAATTGTCCGGACCAATACTGGTCACCAGAACAGTAACATATACTAGGCTATGCAAATAGGGGTATTACATCTTCATGAAGAAAACCATATCTCACTGGTGGGTGAGATATCCTAGTTGATCTGCAAGGAATTACTATAGATGTTTCATCAATAGGTGTAGATTGACTATGTAACACCCCTCACCCGTCTACAGTGTAGCCGAGCAAGACGTGCTACATTCGGTGCCGGAGTACCCTAACTTATCTTACTTTATTCCTTCAATAATTTTATCTCATTATATTTTAATATCAATTATTTTTAGATGGAGAAACCAGCAGAGTTTCCCCTATTTTATTATCAGTTGACGTATTTCACTATTTACCTGTTTGAAAATTTCAATAATATTTTACAATAAAAATCTCATCAATTATTTCCATAATCATCTCATAATTCACATCTCATTCAAATATCTCAATTTCATATTCATTCCCATTCATTTCCATTCATGCACAATTTATATATAAAAGTTCTCAATTTTCATTAATTTACATGATTTATAGAATAATTACATAAATTCATAATTTACATGATCTACAAATTAATTACAGTTTCATAGTCTATATTTCAACATACAATTCATAGTTTACATTACAAATAATAACTAATTATAATGTAAAAAATACATAATATGATCTATATGGGCCCTATCTACATCCATTGCTGAGGAGGTGACAACCTTGAACACTCTACATATCAAAACTCTAAAATCTCTGTTTGGTATTCACTGGGCTTTAACTTCAGTACCTGCGTGAGGAAACAAATCCATCATGCTAAGCATTGCTGCTTAGTGGTGCAATAATATAACAAGGAAATAATACAACAAGTAAAAATAATTGAAGCATATTTTCTATACTCAAGAATTTTACTAGGTTCATATGAAATTTGCCATACATTATATTTTTCATCATTTATGTTGCTCTCTATAATCTCTTTTGTCATAAGTTTACAATAATTATTTATATAATGTACAAATAAATCTAAAATTTATACTTATACTTATATTTTTATGAAAGTCATATTTGTAATGTTATTTAAGTTATAATTCTTCTACTAGTCTTTTTATCACTTCCTTGATACTTTCTAAGTTTTTTACAATCATTTCGTAATATTTAAATTTTTTAATATTAATTTCATTTACTTCAGACCATTCTAAGAAACAAATTTTTTGAGCTAAACTAATTTATTTCAGAACTTCTTCTTATTTATTTACTTTCTATCATTTTTAATTGCTAATATTCATAACTTATTTTAATAAATTAGACTGCCCAAGTAACCTATGACAGGCTGACTAAACTGGATAACAGGTCGTTGGCACTGGACACCATGGTGCCTCAGGCCGTCATACCATGGGACGCAGAACATCAACCACGTATGCAGTCAGTATGGCTAAAAAATCATGATAACACATAATCGGGCAAAAAAGCCATGAGTGCGGGCATAATTCCATGAATACGGGCACAAAGCCATGAATACAGGCATAAAGCTTTTCGCAGTACTGCTAAAATAATACCCTATTGGTATGCCAATCTATCCAATCTGACACACGTGTCTAGGCAATACAAGGACACATAATATCATTAAATATTAATAAATTGTGTTTTATGACTTCATTATTTCATGACAAATTCCATAATTTACACATTCATCATAATATTCACACATTCCTTACATCATTCATATTGATCACAATTCACATTCAAAACATCTTTCCTTTCTCTCTTGATGGGAACCTAAATCCCAAATGACACTTTTGTCATATTTATTCATTCAACAATCTATTCATGTAAAGTACATTCTATACTTCAAGTTGTATTACTAATATATTATGAACTCCATTGGTGTTAGGAGTATAAGTCTCAACAATCCATCTAGGTTAATTTCATTTCATAGTCAAGTGGTATCACTCATGTTTTATTAGACCTACTAATAATAGGAATACAAATCTTAATTATATATTCACATAACTTAAACGTTCATTAAGTCATTTTGGTAAATTACTATTTCTATTCCAAGTAATCCATAAACATTTCATGGATTCCAAATTTCATACCTTAATTTCCTCTACCAATTTAGTTCTTACACTTTGTGTCTTTGTATTACTATTCACATTACTATTCACTCAAATTGTTAACTTTTTAATACATAATAAGTTTATTGAACCTAAGTTCTCCAAGATACCATATTTTACATTTTATTTTTGTTGGTATTGATTTCTAATACCATTTCAAAGCTTATCTTATGTTATTCAAAATTTTCAGATTTTATACCCTAGGTTTACTGTTCCATTGGTTATTTGTACAGTAGGAATTTGATAAAATTATCTTCATGAAAGTTGTTTCTTAATGTGTCTAGTTATATTTTTTTTTCGAATCATTCCATTTGGAGTTTTGTAGCTCAAGTTATGGTCATTTTACCATAACTGGCCGGATTGACCTGTACCCAGAATTTCTAGGCAATTTGGTTTTGCTAGATTTGGTGACCTAAGTTTGGTTAGTAATTTGACTAGTTTATGTTCAGAATTTGGATTTGTGTTCTTCATAAAAGTTGTAGGGTTATGTCTCAGCTTTCTTCTGGTAAAATTTCAGATCAATTGAACTTTTATACACAGAGTTATAACCATTTGAACAAATACTGTTCATTTAGTCATTTTCTAGGGACAGCATGTTGGTCACTCAGATTAGGATAATTTTCAGGTCAAGTTAGTTTGGTTTTCTGGGTACGGTTTCTTCACCATGGTTGTGTCATTATGTGTCTAGTTTCATGTCCAATTGACTTACACCAATTGAACCTATACAACTCTATTTATAGCTTCCCAAACCTGCTAGACTCATAACCAGTCTTGTAGGTCACCAAGGGCAGCATGCCTAAGTTCAACTCTAACATCCTTACTCACTTCAATTCCTCCTCACACACATTCAAATGGTCACTAATTGACCATTACAAGGTTAATATACCATTTCATAAGCAAAACTCTAATTTTTCACAAACTCTAATTTCCAAAGTGTCCATTTCATACCTTTCATGTCATCTAACTCATCCAACACACATAATTCAACATCTAACTCAAGTTATCTCATCACAAACCACTTCTAAACAATTCAAGTCATACGAATCAACAAATCTCATCCTTCTCCCATGGCTACAAATTTTCATTCACACTTCAATATAATTGTTTTGTTCAATTTTACAATAAATTCTCATTTAATTTGTCTTCCTAACAAAGATTAAAAAGATAGGGAAGTAAGTATAGGCACTAATCTTTTTGAGCTTCACTTAACCTTGATTAAACCTCCTTAATCTCTTCTTCTTTGGCTGCTGATAGCTGTTTCTAGGTGAAAGATCAAATTTTTGTAAAGGGACTTGGCAATTTTGGTGAACAAATGGAGAGGAAATTAAAGCTTTTAAGCTTCAAAATGGTGGAACCTCTTCTCTCTCTTTCTCTTTCTACATTTTTGCTGCCCAAAGGTTGAAGAAGCAGATTGTTTGTCAATTTTTGGTCTCTCTTATCTCTTTTAATGAGTTTAATAAATTGTGATTGGTGGAAGAAATTTAAATGACATCATATGATATCATAATTAGGTATTTTCCTTTATTTTCTTTTCTTCTCTTCTCTACTCATTTCCAATTTAATTTTTAGCAATATTTATTCATATTTTATGTAATAATAATTATTTACTTAACTGGACAAGTCGGCCAAAAATCATCTCTGAAGAAAAAATGACCAAAATACTCTCCGTTTGGCTTAACAGACTGAAATTGTCTGTACCAATTGAAAATTTTTTCTAAGCCTTTTCTTGGCATTCTAATACCATAGAAACCTTAATGACTCTTCTCTGGAGTCCCAAAAATTATTTTATGAATTTTTTCTTGAGTTTAGGACTCCTAGTTGCGAGGACCACAACTTTTCACTGGGTTACCCATCGCTAGGGAACCGGCTCATTTAACTTGGTTGTATTTTATTTCTAAAATTTTTCCTAAATTTTTCTTATTAATATTTGAGTTAATTATAGTTTCTCACTTTAGTTTAAATATATTTTTTTTCCAGACATTCTAGCTTTCCGGACAGACACCGGTCATCGAAATAGTACAATGTACATAATTGCTATAGTAAGGGTGTTACAGACTAGATGGATCTATATTCATTCTGTTGGTTGGTAAGAATTCTCCAATTCTAACTATGTTTGCCTTTCTTTTCCTCCTTCTTGAATAAACTGTTGTTCATGAAATGTGGCATCTTTGCTTATCACAACTTTTTGTGATGTAGGCAAATGAAAATAATATCCAAAACTTTCTTCTGGATATCTAACAAATCAACCTTTTTCTGATCTAGTTTCCAACTTATCGGTGTTCAGTTTTTTTATATAAGCTGGACAACCCCAAATCTTAACATGCTTAAGACTTAGTTTTCTTCCATGCCATATCTCATAAGGTGTGGAAGAAACTAATTTTGATGGAATCCTATTCAGAATATGCAAAGCTGATTCTAATGCAAATCCCCAAAAGGAGATTGGCATATCAGTATAGCTCATCTTACTATATACCATATCTAATAGGGTACGATTTCTCCTTTCATATACACCATTTAGCTGTGGCATTCCTGGAGGAGTCAGCTGGGAAACAATGCCATGCTCTTTCAAGTATTCATCAAATTCAGTAGTCAAGTGTTCACGTCCACAATCTGATCGAAGAGCTTTAATACTTTTTCCTATTTGATTTCCTACTTCAGATTTAAATTCTTTGAACTTTTCAAAGGATTCATGTTTGTATTTCATCAAATACAAATACCCAAACCTTGATTTATCATCAGTAAAGGCAATAAAGTAATGAAAACTACCTCTAGCCATTTCCTTAAACGGACCACATACATCACTACGTATTAGCTCCAAAATATTTTTAGCTTTTAGTCCTTATCCAACAAAGGGTGATCTAGTCATTTTGCCTTGAAGACAGGATTCATAAGTTAGAGTAGGTTTAGAATCTAATGAGGATAAAATTTTCATTTTCTCCAGTTTTGCAATCCTATCTTCTACAACAAGACCTAATCTTAAGTGCCAAAGATATTTTGAACTTGAGTTGATTTTCATCATGGCATTGCATTCTTTTAGATTACTTGCATTCAATTTGTGTTTATCGTTATTATCCAAATAATAAAAACCATCATGCATATAACCCGAGCCAACATATTTATTTCCAAAATAAATATTGCAAACATCATCTGTGAACTGAAATTCATAGCCATTTCTAGTCAAAGTAGATATAGAAATGATGTTCTTAAAAGCATCAGGTACATATAAAATATCATTCAAACACAAAACACGTCCACACATGTAAAAAGATTTAAATCCTATGGCTAAAGCTTCAACAGTTGAGCCATCGCCAATCCAGAGTCTAACATCTCAAGCATGCAAGCTGCTAATGTTTGCTAGTTCTTGCATATCATAATAAATGTGAGAACTGGCATCAGTATCTAAAACCCAAGCTGTAGATGAACTATGAGCATCATTAATATCTAAATAACAAGATATAGACATACATTCTAAAGGTGTATCCTTCTTGTCCTTCAGAGAAGCAAGATACTCTGGGCAGTTCTTTTTCCAATGCCTATCCTTCTGGCACTGGAAACACTTTCCTTTGCCTCCATCACTTTGGTCTTCCCTTTTGTTTAGCTATCTTTTTGGAAGGACTAGGAATTTAAGGTTTCTTTTTCTTATTGCCCTTCTCCTTGTTGGACTTTCTAGCAAAAGAAGATGCAATCAAAGCTATCTCTTTTCCTTTAATGGCCGGCATATTCTTTTAGGCAATAACAAGAATGTTAAGTAAACTAGCCAAGGTGTATTCTTGCTTAGTCATATGGAAATTTATCACAAAATTCCCAAATGACTCAGGTAGGAACTGAAAGATCAAATCCGTTTGTTAATCCATGTTAAAATCAAGATGTTCCAGCTGCTCAATAAGCAGAATCATCTTATGGACTTGATCCTCAATATTCTGTCCCTCAGACATCCTCATGCAGAATAGCTGTCTAGATATCTCATACCTAGCATTTCTGTTGTGCTTACCATACAACTCTCGTAAATGAAGGAGGATCTCACTTACATATTGCATTTTTTTATGTTGCTTATGTAACTCATAACTCATAGAAGCAAGCATGTAACACTTGGCTCTCATATCATGCTCCTTCCACTTGTCCAAAGTGTCATATTCCTCTTGAGTGGCCTCTAGAGGTAAAGGACCAGGAACCTTTGAGTCTATAACATATCCAATATGTTCTAAGTTTAGGACAAGTTTTAAATTTCTTAACTAATCAGAAAGATTAGGTCCTGTCAACCTATTGTGATCAAGTATGGTCATAAGGATATTGGAAGGTGGTTATTGTTGTGTGCTCATTATTATTAGAAGAATAACTACAGAAAATAACTAGATTAATTAGTAAATGTATCATGTAATTAACCAAAATGATTATGGTCTTTTAATCAAACTGGTCCTCCCACTAACTTAGCAAGTCCTACACTTCCAAAGTAGGAAATGGAAATCCTAGTTGGATGGATTTCTAGTGGGTGATTGAATTCTTATAGCCTTATTGATCATCCTCAGGCACATCCATTATTGGAATTACAATAAACCGTAAATGGGCAACTCCTTGCCCATCACATCTCATGTGAGGTTCAATCATTTACCTAGCCCCTAATGCTCAAAATCTCAGGCACATCCATTATTGACTTATCTTGCATTAGTTAAGTTGATCCCATTGAGCCAGTAAACATGCAAATAATTTGAATGTCCTCAAGCACATCAATTATTGGCCACCAAACCATTTTTATATTTACAACATCTCATGTTTAACAATTACTCATAAGAAAATCTCTTAAATTAATTGCATCATATGCAAGTATTTAAAATTTCTTAAAATAATTGCCTCAATGGAGGGCCCATTATATAATTACTTTAATTATACCATTTCCAACTTAATCATTTGTTTGGAAGATTTTGTGGTCGGCTTAATTACTATTATGGTCTCACTTTGCACATCATCCAATTAGCATGCATATATCATATACTTGCATACATTACCATACATCTCATGCATATATGGATAAACAATAAATATGGTATGATCATGGACTTTCTAAGGGATTCAATTTTGAGCCACCAAAATTGAATCAGGGCATTCCTAGGTGCATTCCATTTATTCATTTTACAAGAGTTGCTGAAGGAGTACATAATCAACACTTGATCTTGAATTCCTCCCACTAGTCCCACCAATCCTCTTGACCTCCTTGATCTTCTTGCAATCCAATTACATTATAATCCTTGGCATACCAAGGCGAATTTACAAGAACATGGACTTTAAGGTCCTCAAATAAATGAAATTACAATCTAAAATTATTATAACCTTTATAATACATGCCACCAAAATAAATTAATTAATTTATAACCTAATGAAAAATAAATGAAATAAATCCAACTACATTGGTTTTTTATTGTCCATGATCATCCATCATGCATATTACTATTTAACAATTAAATAAAACATACATTCTAAAATAAAATTGAATATCTCATATTAAACTAAAAATTCATTTTTGAATCTCATTCAAACAAATTTAAAAATTCAGATTTGAATCTCATTCAAACAAATTTAAAAATTCATAGTTGAATCTAGTTCAACCAAATTTAAAAATTCTGATTTGAATCAAAATTTAATTGTGTGATTAAAACTCCTAATTAAACATTTTAATTAGTCATGGGATGGGCCTTAGATCATACAACAATTGCGCATTCAAAACCCATATACCTTGCACATCATTGTGGTGCTTAAACCATGTGCACCATGTAGCACAAACATGATGCCGCCACACTCTTCTATGCAACCAGCAATGAATCAATCAACTTTTGATCAAATCACACAATTAAATCAGATATTACACAATCTAAATGGCAAATATAATGGCTCTGATACCAATTGAAGGAGAGGAAGCATGAAAATTATTAGATTAAACATTAAATTCAAAAATTTTCTTCTAGGCTCTCATGCATCATGTAAGATTCATTATGTACCTAATTGATTTCAATGTTCAATTGCATATTAAAACACTTTTAATATGCATTAGGATCTACATTTGCCATTTAAGATTTTAGAATTAACAAATTAATTCATTAGAACCCTAGATTGATACAAGAATATGTTCACTAACCTTTTGATGCACTGTAGATATGATTGGTACCTTTGTGAAGCACCTAGGACCCCAAATATTGTCCCTCTAGCTTGTCCACACCAAGATCACCAATGGGCAGCCCCTAAACTAGCTTCTCAAGCCTTGCCAACCAATTAGAAATTAGGGATTTGCCTTTAGAGAGGTTGTAGATGTATATAGGACACTAGAAATAATTTCTAGCAATTTTAAATCAAAGAAACTTGGATCATTCTCTTTGAATTGATGAGAGAAATGAAGAAGAGGAGAGGAGAGCCTTTTGGCTGGCGACACACTTTGAGAAAAATCAGAATGTTATTTTTTATTTTTCATTCTTTCCTATTTATAATTAGGTCATCACTTAAAACCCTTGCCACATGTCATCACCTGATTGCATCTTAATTTTAATTGATCTAATCACATTAAGCCAAGTATCAAAGCTAGACTTAATCTTGACTTTGATCATCTTGCATGATAGGAAGACAAATAACAAACCATTATGCCATGTGTCTGTTAGTACTATGCCCTCAAGCATATCATTTGGTATGTATCTTGTACATGTTTTTATTAATAAAAGGCATTTTCACTTTTCCGTTTACATAATAAATTTATGTGTAATAGAAAAGGGCCATTGATATTTTATTAGAAATTCTATTCTTAAGTTGTTAAGAATATGAGTGACAGTATTTCTAGCACAAAGTATCATAAAAAGGTTCACAATCGAGGATACTTTACAATAAGGATATGACTTATCCAGAAAGATTGTAATCATGTTTGTTCCCAAGTTATTTATATAAGACGTAAATAAGATGGAATGGTAAGTCTCATGCCATACAAAAAACATGATAGGCACTTATACATGATAAGTAGGCCGAACCAGTGACATTTATGACAAGAAAATGGAGTTTACTCTTGTCAATGTATTGTCATAAATCATATCAATGCATATAATCTTTAGACCTGAGATAGCACAGTTATCTTGTATATATAGGTGGTTTGAGTTTGATACTGCTTTCATACTTATACTGTGTATGGGTATATGGGCATGTGTTGGCTCCTACTAGTTATATATGGAGGTAGGTGTTGATCAAGATGGAATCTGTTACCCTAAGTAAATAGGGATAAAATCCTATGTTCATTTAATTATTCTTAATGTTTCAAGTTTTTTGCCAGAACAGATAGATTTAATCAGAAAAGAGTTTCTAATAAGAAAATCTTTTTAATCAAGAATTAGAATTAAAGGAGAACATAATATTCATAGCAAATGGGGTTTGACATAAACCATAATCCAGCTTGAATTGGGATTTTGTAACAGAGAGATTCTAGTGCATGGTAACATATGATTATAGGTTCATTTAAGGTAAACCTTATTACTAATTTGGTGGCCATGGCATGCTATGCTAGGTATTAACCATGGTCTATGAGGTGCATAAAATGGTTTAGAGAAATCATTTATGGTAAGAAAGAGTTTTGATGATATTAAGAGTTGATATCATGTCTCGTTGCCAATTAGTGATGAGTCTAGTAAGTAACACACATACACAAGTAATCACCAAATTAAATATGATTTAATTAAGTAATTAAAGAGTTTAATTGATTAATTAAATAGGTTTGGTTTGCAATTAGATTACAAAGTCCCTGGCATGGCTTGAAACCAAATCTAGGTTATTGGATGTATAGTATAAGTTAAATTTATATTTAAAGGGTTTAAATATGAATTTAATTAATGAGAAATTAATTAATAGAGATTAATTAATTAATTTATATTCAATACAAAATAATTAGAAGAAGAGAAATAATTATTTTGGATTGAGAACTCAAAATTAAGACACAGGAGTATTTTGGTCATTTCATAGGGTGACATATGGCACCATGAGATGGTGACACATGGCACTACACATAAGCTTGCCATATGTCTTTTAATCATGTAAGATGATTTAAGTCAAGATTAAATATAGGTTTGACACTTCTCTTGGTGCTGCTATCCTTGGAGTGTTCTTCTTCTCATCTTCTTCATCTCCCATCAATTCAAAGAGATTAGCCAACAATCTCTTGAATTAAAAATACTAGAAATTGTTTCTAGTGCCCTGTTTACATCTGTAATCTCTCAAAAGGCAAAACCTGATTTTCTAATTGATAGAAAAAGCTTTAGAAGCTATTCAAGGGGCTGCCATTGGTGATCTTGGTGTGGACAAGCTAGAGGGACAACATCTGGTGTCCTAGGCGCATTCCAAATGTACCAAACACACTACAGTGTATCAAAAATCTTGTTCTTGATCTAATCTAAGGTTCTAAAGAATTAATCTGTTAATTCTAAAATCTTAAATGGCAAATGTAGATCCAAAAATATATTAAAAGGGTTTTAATATGTTGTTTATCAATGAAATCAAATAGATAAAAATGAATCTTGTATGATGCATGTGACCCTAGATGAAAAATTTTTGAATTTTAATGATCTAAACTTGTGTTTTTCATGCTTATGCTCCTTTAGTGTTACCATCTCATGGTACCACATGTCACCCTGTGAAATGACCAAATTACCCTTGTGTTGAAATTTTGAGTTCTCGACCCAAAATAATTATTTCTCCTCTTCTAATCAATTTATATCAAATATAAATTAATTACTTAATCTCTATTAATTAATTTCTCATAATTAAATTTATATTTAAACACTTTAAATATAAATTTAACTTACACTATACATACAATAGCCTATATTTCATTTCAAGTCATGCTAGGGACTTTGCAATCTTATTGCAAATCAAACCTATTTAATAAACAATTAAATAACATTTAACTTGGTGATTACTTGTGTATGTCTGGGACTCACTAGGTTCATCACTAATTGGTAATGAGATATGATATCAACTCTTAATATCATCAGAATTTTTTCTTACCATAAATGATTTCTCTAAATCATTTTAAGCACCTCATAGACCATGGTTAAAACCTAGCATAGCATGCCATGGCCACCCAATCAGTAATACGGAATACCTTAAATGGACCTATAATCATATGTTACCATGCACTAGAATCTTCCTGTTACAAAATCCCAATTCGAGCTGGAGTCATGGTTTATGTCAAACTCCATTTTCTATGAATATTATGTTCTCTTTTAATTCCAATTCTTAATTAAAAAGATTTTCTCATCATAAACTCTTTTTTGATTAAATCTGTCTATCCTGGTCAGGAACTTGAAACATCAAGAATAATTAAATGAACATAGGATTTTATCCCTATTTACTTAGGATAACAGATTCCATCTTGATCAAGACCTATCTCCATATATAACTGGTAGGAGCCAACACATGCCCATATACCCATACACAGTATAAGTATGAAAGCAGTATCAAACTCAAACCACCTATATACAAGATAATTGTGCTATCTTAGGTCTAAAGATTATATGCACTGATATGATTTATTACAATGCATTGACAAGAGTAAACTCCACGTGATTGTCATAAGTGTCATTGATTCGGCCTATTTATCATGCATAAGTGCATATCATATTTGTTATATGGCATGAGACTCACCATTCCATCTTATTTACATCTTATATAAATAACTTGGGAACAAACATGATTACAATGTTTCTGAGTAAGTCATGTCCTTATATTGAAGTATCCTCGATTGTGAACCAATTTATGATACTTTGTGCTAGAAATACTATCACTCATATTCTTAACAACTTAAGAATAAAATTTCTAACAAAATATCAATGGACCTTTTCTATTACACATAAATATATTATGTAAATGAAAAAGTGAAATTGCATTTTTATTAATAAAATATGTATAAGATACATACTAAATGATATTCTCTAGGGCATACTACTAACATCCTTCAGCAACTCTTGTAATATGAATGAATGCAATGTGCCTAGGAATGCCCTGATTCAATTTTTGGTGCCTCAGAATTGAATCCTTAGAAAGTGCATGTTCATACCATTTTATATGTTTATCTATGTATGCATGAGATGTATGGGAATGTATGCATGTATATGATACATGCATACTAATTGGATAATGTACAAAGTGAGACCATAATAGTGATTAAGCCGACCACTAAATCTTCCAAACAAATGATTAAGTTCGAAATGGTATAATTAAGGTAATTATATCATGGGCCCTCTATTGAGGTAATTATTTTAAGAAATTTTAAATACTTGCATATGATGAAATTAATTTAAGAGATTTTCTTAAGAATAATTGTTAAGCATGAGATGTTATAAATATGTAAATGGTTTGGTGGCCAATAATTGATGTGTCTAAGGACACTAAAACTATTTTCATGTTTACTGACTCAATGGGATCAACTTAACTAATGCAAGATAAGTCAATAATGGATGTGCCTGAGATTTTGAGCATTAGGGGCTAGGTAAAGGATTGAACCGCACATGAGATGTGATGGGCAAGGAGTTGCTCACTTATAGTTTATTGTAATTCCAATAATGGATGTGCCTAAGGATGACCAATAAGACTATAAGAATTCAATCACCCACTAGAAATCCATTCAACTAGGATTTCCATTTCCTATTTTGGAAGCATAGGATTCGCCTATTTAGTGGGAGGACCAATTTAATTAAAAGACCATAATCATTTTGGTTAATTACTTGATACATTTAGTAATTAATATAGTTATTTTCTACAGTTATTCTTCTGATAATAATGAGCACTCAACAACCACCACTATCCAATATCCTTGCAAGCATACTTGATCACAATAGGTTGACAGGACCTAATCTTTCTGATTGGCTAAGAAATTTCAAACTTGTCCTGAACCTAGAATGTATTGGATATGTTCTAGACTCAAATGTTCTTGGTCCCTTACCTCCAGAGGCCACTCAAGAGGAACATGGGACTTTGGACAAGTGGAAGGAGCATGATATGAGAGCTAAGTGTTACATGCTTGCTTCTATGAGTAATGAGTTATAGAAGCAACATGAAAATATGCAAAGTGCTAGTGAGATCCTCCTTTACCTACAAGAGTTGTATGGTGAGCATAGTAAGAATGCTAGGTATGAGATATCTAGGCAGCTATTTCGTATGAGGATGTTTGAGGGACAGAATGTTGGGGATCATGTCCACAAGATGATTCGGCTTATAGAGTAACTGTAACATCTTGACTTTAACATGGATTTCCAACTATAGACAAATTTGATTCTTCAGTCTCTACCTGAGTCATTTGGGAATTTTGCAACAAATTTTCACATGACTAAGCAGGAACACTGTAACACCCCTATGTTCGGTAGTGTGTTCTACTGTTCCGGTGACCAGTGTCTGTCCGGATAGCTAAGATGCCTATAACTACACTTGGGTGATAGTAAACATTCATAAAATGATGAAATAATTAAAAGAAAAATTAAAGAAAAATTAAAGAAAAATAAAAGAGAGAAAATGAAACTAGGTTAAACGAGCCGAACACGTAGCGATAGGTGACCGCACCGGGAAGTTGCGGCGAGGACCGTTGACTAGCCCTGGACAGCGGGGGACCCTGAGAAATATTTTTGGGACCAAATTAAAGGTCTACAGAGGTGTAATTGACATTGAAAATATCAAAGAAAATTTAATAAGTCAATATAAATAAAAACAAAAATTTAAGAAAATCGGCGGTACAAGGAGTAAATCGGTAGTACAGAAAAATCCGAAATACAACCTGAAGAGGGGCATTTTGGTCGTTTAACACCTCGAGTTGACTTTTGACCTAAATGTCCATTAAAAATATGTAGTATTAAATTTTGAAAATTTCATGAAAAATGAAATTAAACATAAAATGAAATTAAGGAAAAATGAGTGGTATAATTTGAAATAATTAAAAGTGGATTATTAATCTAATTAACCTAAGGTTAGTGGAGCATAATATATATTAATTAACCTAAAGATAATGGGATATAAAAGGGCTAAAGTGGATGGATTTCTCCACTAACTCATTTCATTTCCTTCAATTCTTCATCCATGGCCGAAAATGCTCTCCCATAAAACTCCATGACCATTCATGCATGAAGCTCCAATCCTCCATGATCAAGCCCTAGTTTCTTCAAGAGTTCTTCATTAAAGTTAGTCTACACATCATGGGCAACACATAGGCAGCAAAAAGAAGAAGTTTTGGTGAGGTTTAGCAAACTCCAAATAAAGGTTAGTGCTTAATCTTTCCATTTTCCTTCACTAATCCTTGTGTTGAGCTTTGGGTAAGCTGAATTGCTAAGAAAAATTGAGGAAATGATTGAGTATTGATGAACCTTAGTTTTGGCAGCCATGAAAATGCATGGTTAGTGACTTATTCTTATATTTAATGGATGGGAATTAAGGTTGATTAACTCAAATGGAAGTTATAGTAAGTTAATATCCTAGTATATGTATGTTAGTGCTTGAATTAAGGGTTTAAAAGTGGACTTTGATGCTTTAGCAAACTGCCATGTTGGGCAGCCTTAAATATCATGAATTTGTGTGTGAGTTTATGAAATTTATCAATGAAATATGATGGTGTTGAATGGTGGGCAGTTTGTGTAATTGCCATGGAAGTGTATGTGTGATATATGTGTTATTGTACATTGAATTTGGGTTGAAGTAAATGTTAAACATTAATGGTGTATTGTGTGCATTGAGCACTTGAGTGTTCTACCCAAAATGCTTGCTGGAATTGTGTACAATATATATAGAAGTGCCATAATTAAATGTTGAAGTATTGGGAGGAGGAGGATTGTCAAAATTAGAAGTGTGATGTGCAAATGCAGGTTGTGTATATTGGCAGCGCTTAAATTAGGTCATAAGTGCAAAACTGTGAACCCAGTTGTTATGAGGCCAATGGGGGGGGGGGGGGGTGAAACTAGACACCAAATAAGCCAACTTTCATGTAGAAATGTTGCCAAAATTCTGCCTAGAAACTGACCTTAAAAATGACCAAATCTGGAATGGCAACCTTGCAAACCCAGATTTTTGACCATATGAATAGTAGTCATTAGGATGACCATAACTCACTCAAAACAGGTCCAATTGACCTGAAATTTTTTTCATGGATAGTTCAGATATAGAGCTACAATTCTTATGAAGACACCAAGCCCAAAAATGGCCAGAATCAAGTCACATAGCTTGCACAAATTCGGATACCAAAACTGCCAGAACTAAATGTGACCTAAAATTTACCATATTTTGCACTAAAGGTACAATATGTCTAGCTTTAGTAAATTGACCATATCCTAGTCAATACAACTCAGAATGACTTGAAAATTTTTCCCCGAGTGTAATAAGACATAGAGCTACAATTTTGCTTCTTTGACCAGAAGCTAAAAACCAAGAGAAATAGGACTTTATGCTAGACAAATCTAGTACACAAAAATTGAGAACTTGACATTTACATACAATGATACTTGAAATAATTTGTCAATGAATGCCAACTTGTAAAAATGGTAAATTGCACTATATTGGTAGCATATTGAAATACAAAATGTGACATATTGATAACATTAAACCTAATTCACCTAGAGTGCATCAAGGGTCAACATTATAGGTTGAGTAAGGGAAAACAATAAAATTAAAAAAATTTAATTATGGAACCTTATGATTAGAAACAATTTAACTGAGTATTGAAACACTTTAAATTTTTTGTTTCAGTTGAAAAGGATATTGAAGAGCATAAGAAACATTGAGTCAAGGCCATGAGGCGACTCATCCGAGGTCTGTGCACAATACTTTCTATATTCACTGCTTTTACCAGAAAATTTATTTGGAGAAATGAGTTATGAATATATTTTTTATTGTTTTGGCTTTGGAAATTTTATTTGGAAATTATTATGTTGCCTACTTTGTAAATGGAAATTTTAAGATAATATGTTATTTGTGGTTTGTATGAAATATTTAAATATTTCGATTTGAAATTGTTTTAATTCACACTAAGCATGGTAGTCCCTTATTATGCTTTTCCTCCAATTATGGGGTGAGTATGACTATATTCCTCCCTCTTTGACTTATCAGTCTGAGGTGAGTATGGATGTAACATCCTCTTTGTATCTATTTTGTACGTTCTATTGCTCCAGTGGCCAAATATCAGTCCAGGCAAGTCAGAATGTCTGGAACTACACTTTGGTGATAGTTAACAGACATATAATGATGAAATAAATAAAAAGAAAATACAAGAAAAATCAAAGGAAAAATGAAAGAGAGAAAATGAAGCTAAGTTAAACGAGCCGGCACAGCAGCGACGGGTGACCACACCAGGAAGGCCGTTACCGACCCCAGGACTATGGGGAACCCTCAAAATTAAATTTCAGGACGTAAGTAAAGGTTTATTGAAATATAATTGACACTAGAATTATCAAAGAAAAACTCATAAATTAGTACAAAGAAAAACAAAAAATCGAGAAACAGACAAAAATCGGTGTTACTGAAAATTTGGGAATATAACTCGAAGTGGGGCATTTTGGTCATTTGACACCTAGAGTTGCCTTTTGACCTCAATGTCCATTAAAAATAAATGATATTGAACTTAGAAAATATCATGAAAATTAAATTGTGATAAATTATAAGAATAGTGAAAGAAATGGGGGTAAACTTAGGATAATTAAATGTTTAATTATATTAATATATATTATAAGTTAGTGGACCACTAGGGGAGTATTTTAAACACCTAAATGGACATGTGTAATCCCATAACATCTTCTTCTTCCTCATGACTCACTTTGCCCGAATTCCATTTCCTCCCAAAACCACCATTAACGTCCCAAGCAAAAGCTTCACATCCACCATGAATAAGCCATAGTTTTCTCAAGCTCCTTCACTAAAGTTGATCCACACCTCTTGGGCAGATTATAGGGAACAAAAAGGAAGAGATTTGGTGAAGTTTTAACAAGCTCTAAAAGTGGTAAGTGTCCAAATCCTCTCCCTTGCTTTAGTAAACCTTATGTTTAGGTTGAGGTAAGTATTTTGGTGAAGAGAAATGAATAAAATAGTGAGATATGAAATTGTCCAGTTTCAGTGGCCATGAAGGTTTATTGTGTTTGAGTTTTTCTTACCTCTAATGGATGGAAATTAAGGTTGATTAGCTCACATGGAAGATATAGTAAGTTAATATCCAAGTATGTGCATGTTAGTGCTTGAATTAAGGGTTTGAAATGGGACCTTGATACTTTGTCAAACTGCCATGTTTGACAGCCTATAATATCATGAATTTGTGTGTGTGAATATGAAGTTTATTAAAGAAATGTGATATTGTTAAATTGTGGGCAGCATGTGTAATTGATATTGAGGTATGAGTATATGAAAGTGTATGTGTAATATTGATATTGAGATATGTTGAATTTTGGTGGAAGTGAATATTGAACTTGAATGGTGTATTGTGTGCATTGAGCACTTGAGTGTTCTGCCCAAAATGTTTGCTAGAATTGTGTACAATGTATATATATATATATATATATATATATATATATATATATATATATATATATATATATATATATATATATATATATATATATAAGTGCCATTGATTGAATATTGAAGTATTGGAAGGAGGAGGATTGTCAAAATTGGAAGTGTGATGTTTAAATGCAGGTTGTGTATGTTGGCAGCACCTAAATTAGGTCATAAGTGCAAAACTATGAACCCAATTGGTATGAGGACAATGGGAGGTGAAACTAGACACCAAATAGGCCAACTTTCATGTAGCAATGTTGCTAAAATTCTGCCTAGAAACTAACCTTAAAAATGACCAAATCCGGAATGGCAACCTTGCAACTCAGATTTTTGACCATATGAACAATAGTCATTAGGATGTCCATAACTCACTCCAAACAGGTCCAATTGACTTGAAAGTTTTACCATGGATAGCTTAGACATAGAGCTACAATTCTTATGAAGACACCAAAGCCCAAAATTGCTAGACCAAGTCAAATAGCTTCCATAAGTTCGGGTACCAAAACTGCCAGAACTAAAAGTGACCTAAAATTGACCAAATTTTGCACTAAAGGTGCAATCTGTCCAGCATTAGTAAATTGACCATATCATAGTCTATGTAACTCAGAATGACCTGAAATTTTGCCCTGAGTGCAATATGACATAGAGCTACAATTTTGCTTCCTTGACTAGAAGTTAAAAACCAAGAGAAATAGGACTTTAAGCTAGGCCAATCTAGCACACAAAAATTGAGAATTTGACATTTACATACAATGATGCTCGAAGCAATTTGGTAATGAATGCCAACTTGTAAAAATGGTAAATTGCACTATATTGGCAGCATATTAAATTACAATTTGTGATATGTTGATGCTAGAAAAAACTTATCCATAGTACCTAAAAAGGTCAACATGTGCATTGACTTATGAATTATATAATAGCTAAAAAGCTCTAAAAATTTAAGAATTAAACAATTAATTTATAATGTGCCCTAGTTTGCCTAGTTGAATAGTTTGGGTAGTTTGGCATGCCAATAGGATTTTGACAGCTGTTCTGTAAATGGCTTTATGCCATACTATGTTTTTACGGCATATTATGCCGCACTGTGACTTTAATAGCCTACAGCTATACATATTGTGTATTTATACTTGGCTTATCGCTAGATTAACTATATGGCTTTTTAGCCACACTATTGCACACCGGGAGATACTTTGTGACTGATGGTGTGACGGCCTGAGGTACTAGGTACCTAGTGCTAGTATATCCGTTTATCTAGTCTGGTCAGTATATAGGCTACATGGGCAGTAATTTAAGTACTATTAAATTCAAATAGCTAAATCCAGTCTTTTGACATACGGCACTACCAAAATTAACAAATAAAAGTAGAATCAACAATTGTAAAGAATACCGATGTCATAAATTCATTTATTTTATTTTAGTGTATATTTCTTTATATTTGGCATCACTAAGCAAAACTGCTTAGCGCATTGCTTTTATAATGCGCAGTTATTGGAGACATAGTTGGGAAGCCCAGCAGACTTACAACCGGGTGAGAAATCAGATCTGCACAGGAGTCCAGAGTCATCTACACTGCATTGCATACATGGTAGGACTTGGGATATCTTGTATTTTGTACTTCTATTGTATTTGAATTCGGCCCTGTATTTTGTAATATTATAAAAGCTCTAAAGTTTGTAATATTTTTTACATATTAAATAATATGGAGATTTTTTAGATATATTTAAATTATTATGGACTGTTTAATGACTGTAAAAGTCTATTGACTTTACTGAGAAATCGAGATAGTGAAATAGTTGAGATTTTGATATTATCATATTGAACTGTTTTTAATAGGTTTGAAAGGATAGCTTGTCCGAAATACAGATGGCACCTTGCCAAATTTTTATTACCATTTTTGAAACATTGATTTTATTAAAGTATGAAAATAGTATCATCATGATATGAATATTACATAAAAGACTTCTTAAAATCAAATTCAGTTAAGGAAATGAGTTGATTACAGACTAGGTGCTCCGGCACACCGTGTAGCACGCCTTGCTCGACTATGCTGTAGACGAGTGAGGGGTGTTACATTTAGTGGTATTTATACACCTTGTTTACTACCACACTGTGGCCTAGCGGATTTGTGACCAGGATGTCTTGGTCACTTTCCTCTACTGGTATTCCCTTTTCTACGGGCAGCTTGATACAAATATATAAATGAGTAGATCTAGGATCTACTAATGCATGCACAGAAATATTATAGAGGAACGTATCCTTGATGGCATCTGGAGCATCCTGTTCCTCCTGTACCCTTATAGCATAGGCTCTGGCTGGTTTTCTACCTTCTGCTCTCTCCACAGACTCTGACACAGGTTTTTGTGAAGTACCGGCTGTCTCAGCCTTACCCAGCTTTCTACCCCTTGGAGCTGGAGGGGCAGGCCTAACAGTTGATATTGGAGTGGATGTAGCAATTCTGCGAGAACAATCTCGGACTAGGTGGTCTGTAGATCCACACCATAAACAAGCACCTATCATCCTCTAACATTCGCTCTTATGCCATTTTTGGCAATGTGGCCAAGCAACAGATATTGTTGGGGCTGGTCCCCTGAACCCTGTCCCTAGAGAGCTAGCCATTGAAGATTCAAGGGAAAGAGTTCTCAGCAGACTTAATCGAACTGCCTTTCCATGAGTTTGATGTGATTTTGGGAATGGACTAGTTATCCCATCATCACACAATAGTAGATTGTAAATTGAAGAAAATCTCTATGAAAACTGCTGAGAACAAAGAAATAACAGTTATGGGTAAAAGGACAGATTTCTTATCCAATGTCATCTCAGCTACAGTTGCAAGGAGATGGTTGAGAAAAGGGTATGAAGCCTATCTAGCACACGTGGTTGACACTAGGCAGGGTAAACTTGACTTGTCTGACATACCCATAGTAAGGGATTTGTCTAAGGTATTTCCTGAGGAATTGCCTAGTTTTCCACCAGAAAAGGAAGTTAAATTTGCTATTGAGATTATGCCGGGTACAGCTCCAATTTCAATTGCTCTATATAGGATGGCACCTGCTGAATTGAAAGAGTTAATAATCTAGCTGCAAGAATTACTAGACAAGGGGTTCATAAGCCCCAGTGTGTCACCGTGGAGAGCTCCAGTACTGTTTGTAAAGAAAAAAGATGGGACACTGAGGTTATGTGTTGACTACCGGTAGTTAAACAGAGTAATAGTGAAGAACAAGTATCCGTTGTCTAGAATTGACGATTTGTTTGATCAATTGAAGGGAGTCGGTGTGTTTTTTAAGATTGATCTCAAATCGGGGTATCATTAGCTAAGGGTTAAGGATACAGATGTGCCTAAGACTGCATTTAGAATCCGGTATGGGCATTATGAATTCTTGGTAATGCCATTTGGGTTAACAAATGCTCCTACAACATTCATGGACCTTATGAACTGTATCTTTCATCCATACTTAGATCGGTTCGTAGTGGTCTTCATTAATGACATCTTGGTGTATTCCAAGGATAAAGCAGAACATGATGATCATTTTAGAATTGTTCTGTAGACTCTGAAAGAGAAGAAACTATTCGCCAAATTGTCCAAGTGTGAGTTCTGGTTGAATAAGATTGCATTCCTTGGACATGTAGTATCAACTGAAGGGATTAGAGTGGATCCCAAGAAGATTGAAGCAATGATGGAATGGAAGCCTCCCAGAAATACAACTGAGATCAGAAGTTTCTTAGGGTTAGCTGGATATTATAGAAGATTTGTAAAGGGATTTTCCCTGATAGCTGCCCCAATGACCAAATTACTACACAAGAATATGAAATTTGACTGGAATGACAAGTGTCAAACCAGTTTTGAGAGGCTAAAGGCCATGTTGACAGAGGCACCAGTGTTAACATTGCCAATGTCTGGAAAAGATTTTGTAGTCTATAGTGATGCCTCACATAATGGGTTAGGGTGTGTACTCATCCAAGAAGGGAAAGTGGTCGCATATGCTTCCAGGCAGTTAAGGCCACATGAAAAGAATTACCCTACTCATGATTTAGAGTTAGCAACAATTATCTTTGCATTAAAGATATGGAGGCATTATTTATATGTAGAAAAATGCTGCATATACATAGACCATAAAAGTCTGAAGTATCTGCCAACCCAGAAGGAACATAATTTGAGACAGAGGTGATGGATTGAATTCCTGAAAGATTATGATTCTGTGATTGACTACCACCCTGGGAAGGCAAACGTAGTTACTGATGCTTTAAGTAGAAAAACTATTGTAGCAATAAGATCTCTGAATGCCCAACTGTCCTTAACTCACGATGGAGTTATTTTGGCTGAGTTGCAAGTAAAGCCGAATCTATTACAATAGATACAGGATGGGCAGAAGACAGATGAGAAATTAATGGCTGTTATGGGCAAAATCACTGAGGGGAAGGAAACTGAATATGAAGTGAAAGAAAATGGGTGCCTGTACTATAAAGAAAGAGTATGTGTACCAGATGATAAAGAGTTGAAAGCAAGTGTTCTGAAAGAAGCACATAATAGTGTGTATGCTATGCACCCATGAAGCATAAAAATGTACCATGACCTAAAACTTCGATACTGGTGGCTAGGTATGAAGAAGGACATAGCTGACTATGTAACTAGATGCTTGAAATGTCAGCAAGTCAAAGCAGAACATCAAGTCCCATCAGGTTTGTTATAGCCCATAAACATACCTAAATGGAAATGGGATCGAGTCACTATAGACTTTGTCAATGGTCTACCTCTCACTCAGAAGAAGCATGATGCAGTATGGGTGATTGTGGATAGGTTGACCAAATCAGCACATTTTTTGCCAGTCATAATTAACTACTCCCTAGAAAAGCTAGAAGAATTGTACATCAGTGAAATAGTTAGACTACATGGAATTCTGCTTTCCATTATATCTGATAGAGACCCGAGGTTTACATCTAGATTTTGAAATAAATTACAAGAATCCTTGGGCACACAACTTCATTTTAGTACGGCTTTTCATCCTCAAACGAATGGACAGTCAGAAAGAATAATCCAGGTCCTCGAGAATATGCTAAGAAGTTGTGTTATTGAGTTTGAGGGAAGCTGGGACAGATGCCTTCCACTGACAGAATTTGCATACAACAATAGCTATCAAGCTAGCATACAAATGGCACCCTATGAAGCACTGTGTGGGAGAAAATGCAGAACACCTGTATGTTGGATTGAATTGGGTAAAGATAAGCTAGTGGGGTTAGACCTGATAAAACAGATAGAGGAAAAGGTGCAACTGATAAAGGCCAATTTGAAAGTTGCCTCAGACTGACAGAAATCTTATGCTGACTTGAAAAGAAAGGACATTGAGTATGAAGTTGGTGAGAAGGTATTTCTCAAAGTATCACCATACAAGAAAGTGTTGAGATTCAGGAAAAATGGAAAATTAAGCCCTAGGTTCATTGGCCCATATGAAGTTATTGAACGTGTGGGACTAGTAGCCTACAGATTAGCCTTACCACCTGAGCTAGACAAGATACATAATGTGTTCCATGTCTCGATGCTCAGAAGATACAGATCAGATCCTTCATATGTCATCTCAACAGAAGAAATTATAGTACAACCTGACCTGATATATGAAGGAGAACCAATTAAAATCTTGGCACGAGAGATAAAAGTGCTTAGAAACATGACAATTCCACTAATGAAAATCCTATGGAGGCACCAGAACATGGAAGAGGCAACATGGAAGAGCGAGGAGACAATGAGGCAACAGTTCCCTCAGCTCTTCATATCAGGTAGATTTCGAGGACGAAATTTTTATTTAGAGGGGAAGAGTTGTAACATCCTCCCTGTACGTATTCTGTACATTCTGTTGCTCTAGTGGCTAAATATCAGTCCAGGCAAGTCAGGATGTCTGGAACTATACTTCGGTGATAGTGAGCAGACATATAATGATGAAATAAATAAAAAGAAAATACAAGAAAAAACAAAGAAAAATGAAAGAGAGAAAATGAAGCTAAGTTAAACGAGCTGGCACCGCAGCGATGGGTGACCTCACCAGGAAGGCCATTGCCGACCTCAGGACTGCAGGGAACCCTCGGAATTAAATTTCGAGACGTAAGTAAAGGTTTATTAAAATATAATTGACACTAGATTATCTAAGAAAAATTAATAAATTAATACAATTAAAAATGAAAAATTGACAAATAGACAAAAATCGGTGTTACCGAAAAATCGGGAATATAACCCAAAGTAGGGCATTTTGGTCATTTGACACCTAGAGTTGCCTTTTGACCTCAATGTCCATTAAAAATAAATGATATTGCACTTAGAAAATGTCATGAAAAATTAAATTGTGATACATTATAAGAATAGTAAAAGAAATAGGGGGTAAACTTAGTATAATTAAAATTTTAATTATATTAATATATATTATAAGTTAGTGGACAACTAGGGGAGTATTTTAAACACCTAAATGGACATGTGTAATCCCATAAAATCTTCTTCTTCCTCATGACTCACTTTGGCCGAATTCCATTTCCTCCCAAAATCACCATTAACGTCCCAAGCAAAAGCTTCACATCCACTATGAATAAGCCATAGTTTTCTCAAGCTCCTTCACTAAAGTTGGTCCACACTTCTTGGGCAGATTATAGGGAACAAAAAGGAAGAGATTTGGTGAAGTTTTAACAAGCTCCAAAAGTTGTAAGTGTCCAAATTCTCTCCCTTGCTTTAGTAAACCTTGTGTTTAGGTTGAGGTGAGTATTTTGGTGAAGAGAAATGAAGAAAATAGTGAGATATGAAATTGTCCATTTTCGTCAGCCATAAAGGTTTATTGTGTTTGAGTTTTTCTTACCTCTAATGGATGGAAATTAAGGTTGATTAACTCACATGGAAGATGTAGAAATTTAATATCCAAGTATGTGCATGTTAGTGCTTGAATTAAGGGTTTGAAATGGGACCTTGATGCTTTGTCAAACTGTCATGTTTGACAGCCTATAATATCATGAATTTGTGTGTGTGAATATGAAGTTTATTAAAGAAATATGATATTGTTAAATTGTGGGCAGCATGCGTAATTGATATTGAGGTACGAGTATATGGAAGTGTATGTGTAATATTGATATTGAGATATGTTGAATTTTTGTGGAAGTGAATGTTGAACTTGAATGGTGTGTCACACCCTACCCCTCTATAAGGCATAACATCATCCCCTAGTATACCTAATGAATTACTATCTTCATCTACTGATAACCCATTAAATATACTACAAGGGATTTTAAAACTTTTCTTACTTCTTTTTACAATGGTGAGCACTATTTACAGGTGTTAAAAAATTTTTTGAACTGAAGGGAAACAGCTAACACATTTGAATTATTAGGAATTTCTATAAAAATTTTGGCGGAGTGCCATCTGTATTTTGAATAAAATAGTTCTTCAAAAACCTATAAAAGGCACTTCAAATATATTTCCCAATCTCAAACTGCAACATTTAATCAACTCAATATATTTCTCAACTCAAATTCACAATAATTTTTCAATATTTCCAAAGGCTGAGATAAAAGAAATATAGTACAAATTTTACAAGCCAAAATAATTCACAATTTATTTTACAACTTCAATGTACAATTTTAATTTACAAATGCTCAAAACCAAGAACACTATATACATACAGTGAACATACATTACAATACAAAATGCAGAATATGGTATACTCAATATACCCGATGATCTCTTACTGAAGCACTAGCAGCCTAATCTGCTGCCCTGTCAGTCTGTCTACCTGCGACAGCAATGAAAAGCTATCGCTGAGACAATGTCTCAGTGGTGCACAACATTAACCAAATACAACTTTAAAACACAAATCATAAGTCATATAAATAGTGGATACTTAAAACCATTGTTAAATTCAAAGACAATGAATGTTATAAATAATTTAAACTCCATTTCACAATATCACAATAAATCTCAATAAATCACAAGTCATGGTTAAATTCAAAAGACAGTGAATGTCAATAACAATTTAAACTCCATTTCACAATCTCACAATACATATCAATAAATTGTGGATTTGGTCCCAAAGCTTAATCATGTTCCAAAGTTCAATTCGTCCCAAAAGCCAATGGCTAATGAGGAATGACATAGCTAGCTAACAAAAATATGAGTACTCATTCTATTCATCCTCAACAGGCACACACCTCAACACTTCAGCCAGAGAGGGAATTCAATTCGTCCCACTAGACAAGCTAGCGAGGAATTCAATCAACATACTTGATAGCTGTGGTTTCAAACCATTTACAATGCTTTTCAATCAATAAGTATCCATCAAATATCATTCAAATAATTTTTCACAGTTTCAAACCATTTACAATGCTTTTCAAGCGATAAGTATCCATTCAAACACATTTCCACAATTTAAAACAATAATATACAAATAGTCATAATTTATTTCAATTGAAAAATTCAAAAGAAATAACTATTGTGCCCAAACCTCTGATAATTATCTCTTGGCTCTGACTCAGTGTTTCCTTCCCCTTTCCTGAGTCTTTGCTAACTAAGAAACACAATTTGAAGTGTTTCAGTACTCATTTAAACTGTCTCTAACGATAATGCTTAATAATTAATTCATTGAATTCTATTATTTCCTTAGTCAACCTAAGATGTCGACCCTTAATGCAGTCCAGGTGAACTAGTTTTTAATGTTACCAATATGTCACATTTGTAGCCTTTTAGGGTTGGTAAATGTTACCCAATTCATTTCCATGTATTTTGCGTTTTATTGCAATTTGTCGGATTTCAGCATACTAATTTAACCTAGCCGGATGACCTAGTTTCCTCGGTTTTCGAGTTTTGGTAAAAACTACAAACTTGTAGGTCTATGTCTTATTGAACGGGGGGCAAAGTTTCAGGTCATTCTGAGTTATGTAGACCAAGTTATGGTCATTTTACTATTGCTGGTCAAAATGTATCAAATGGTCACTTTAGGTCACTTTTAGGTTACTTTTGGTTCGGCCAATTTTTGGACCCGAACTTGTGCAAGCTTTTTGACTTGCTTATGGTCATTTCTGAGCTTTGGTGTCCTCATAAGACTTGTAGATGTATGTCTTAGCTATTCATGGTAAAAATTTCAGGTCAATTGGACCTATTTTGAGTGAGTTATGGCCAAAAAACTAACTGTTGCCCAAATGGTCAATTTTCAGGCCTTAAATGCACTAATCTGGATTTGGTCATTTTTTAAGTTGCCTTCCAAGTAGAATTTTGGTAAGCTTCCTTCATGAAAGTTGGCATTTTTTGTGCCTAGTTTCACCTCCAATTGGTCTCATACCAATTAGAGCCACACACTTAAGGTTCTAAGCAATAACACACACTGCCCTATTGCACATTGTCCATCACTTATCAAAGGATACATTTAACACTTACTAAATTACACATTCATGCCAATTCTGGTTTATACCATAACCTAAACACATTTTACTTCACATTGTTGGTCATTTTGGCAGCTTGTAATCACACTCAATATGCACCTTATAATACATAATTTACCAAGTTCAAATTACAACAATTTAATTACATAACCTAGCTCATTTACATATCCAAACTCAAACCCTCATACACATACACAAGCTGCCATAACAAGTACCACAATTCAACAATAATATTCCATAAACAAAACCATGAAATAACATATTTTGTTCACAATTCAAGCTGCTGATTCATACATCTCACTCAATTAACTTTCAAGCTTCCAAAATCAAGTGTACCTTCACATATACTTAGTATGCATCACCCAATTTATTCCTACATGCATAAACACTTCATCAACACTTTAATCTACCATTTACATACAAAGATAAACTGTTCTTAAGGAGTTTCCATGGCTGCCAAAAATAGACATCTCCCTTAAACATCAAACCTCAAAAATCTTTCCACAATTCAACTACCCACAACATCCACACAAGCTTTAATGAAGCAAGCATCAAAAATACCTATTTACCACTTTGAAAACTCTTCAAAACCTTGACTAAACTTGATCTTCTTGCTGCCTATCTACTGCCCAAGGTGTATGGACAACTTTTAATGAAGGAAAGTGCAAGGAAAGAGGCTTTGATCATGCTTGCATGAAGCTTCAAAACCATGCGGCCATGGAGGTTTCCTCTTCACCATTTTGGCTGGTCTTTGAGAGGTGAGGAAGATGATGAATAATCTGCCCAAATGAATGTTTAGTGGTCCACTTAGGTGAGTTAGTGGAGCACTATGTGAGAATTAAATCTTTGTTTATTCTTAAATTTCCAATTTCTTACATTAAGTTCCTATCTTTTGCTATTTACATTAGATACCACCAATTTAATTTTTCATGACATTATCCAAGTGTAATATCATGTATTTTTAATGGACATTTAGGTCGAAAGATAACTCGGGGTGTCAAATGACTACAATGCCACTGTTCGGGTTGCATTCCCGATTTTTCGATAACACTGGGTTTTGTCATTTTCTCGATTTCTCACTTTTCTTTGTACTAATTAATTAATTTTTCTTTGATATTTCTAATGATATTTATAGTTCAATAGGTGTCTATTTAAGTCTTCAAAATATTTTCCAGGGTTCCCTATGGTCCAGGGCTAGTCAACGGTCCACGCCGCAACTTCCCGGTGTGGTCACCCGTCGCTAGGGTTCTCGACTCGTTAAACGTGGTTACATTTCATTGCTATTATTTTTCGTTTGTTTTTCTTTTCTTGTATTTTATTATTTTATGTCTCCTCACTCATATCTAAGTGTAGTTTTAGGCATCCTATATCACACCATACCCCTCTGTAAGGCATAACATGATCCCGTAGTATACCTAATGAATTACCAATTTCGTCTACTGATAACCCATTAAATACACTACAAGGGATTTCAAAACTTTTCTTACTTCTTTTTTTTTTTTTTTTTACAGTGGTGAGCACTATTTACAGGTGTTAAAAACTTTTTGAACTGAAGTGATAGAACTAACACATTTGAATTATTAGGAATTTCTATAAAAATTTTGGCAAAGTGCCATCTGTATTTTGGATAAAACAGTTCTTTAGGAAACCTGTTAAAAAACACTTCAATATTTTCCTCAATCTTAAACTCCAACAAAATTCAACACAATATGTTTTTCAACTCAATCCACAATAATTTTTCAAAGACTGTGGTACAAGAAATATAATATAATTTTTTTACAAGTCAAAATAACTCATAATTTATTTTACAACCTCAAGGTACAATTTTATTTTACAATTGCTCAAACCAAGAACAAAATATACTTATAGTGAATATACATTACAGTACAAAATGCAAAATGAGGTATACTCAATATACCCGATGATCTCTCGCTGGATGTACTAGCAGCCTAGTCTGCTGCCCTGTCCGTCTGTCTACCTGCGACAGCAATAAAAAGCTATCGCTGAGACAATGTCTCAGTGGTGCACAACATTAACCAAATACAACTTTAAATCACAATTCATAAATCATTTAAATGATGGATACGTAAAATCATAGTTAAATTCAAGACAATGAATGTCAGAAGGAATTTAACACAATATCACAATAAATCTCAAAGATCAAAATATAGTTAAGTTCAAAAGACAGTGAATGTCAATAAGAATTTAACTCCATTTCACAATCTCATAATACAAATCAATAAATCACACAGCTTAATCATGTTCCAAAGTTCAATTCGTCCCAAAAGCCGATGGCTAATTAGGTATTCAATTCGTCCCAAAAGTCGATGACTAATGAGGAATAACATAGCTAGCTAGCAAAAATATGAGTACTCATTCGATTCGTCCTCAACAGGCACACACCTCAACACTTCAACCAGAGAGGGAATTCAATTCGTCCCACTAGACAAGCTAGCGAGGAATACAATCAATATACATGATAGCTGTGGTTTCAAATCATTTCCAATGCTTTTCAATCAATAAGTATCCATCATTATCATTCAAACAATTTTTCATAGTTTCAAATCATTTACAATGCTTTTCAAGCAATAAATATCCATCAAATATCATTCAAATAATTTTTCACAGTTTCACAATTCAAAACAACAATATACAAATAGTCACAATTTATTTCAATTGAAAATAATTCAAAAGAAATAGTTGTTGTGCACAAACCTCTGATAACTGTCTCCTGGTCTTGACTCAGTGTTTTCTTCCCTTTCCCTGAGTCTTTGTTAACTGAGAAACACAATTTGAAGTGTTTCAGTACTTGATTAAACTGTCTCTAACGATAATGCTTGATAAGTAATTCACTGAATGCTATTATTTGCTTAATCAACCTAATATATAGACTCTCGATGCATTCTAGGTAAATTAGGTTTTTATGTTACTAACATGTCACATTTGATAGTCTTTTAGGGTTGGTACATGTCACCAAGTTCATTTCCGTGCATACTGCATTTTCTTGCAATTTGCTGGATTCCGAGATACTAGTTTGACCTAGCCAGACGACCTAGTTTCCTCAGTTTTCGGGTTTCGGTCTAAACTATAAACTTGTAGATCTATGTCTTATGGAACACGGGGCAAACTTTCAGGTCATTCTGACTTATGTAGACCAAGTTATGGTCTTTTTACTATTGTTGGTCAAATTGCATCAAAATTGGTCACTTTAGGTCAATTTTGGTTCGGCCAGTTTTTGGACCCAAAATTGTGCAAGCTGTTTGACTTGCTTATGGTCATTTCTGGGCTTTTCTGTCTTCATAAGACTTGTAGATATGGGTCTTAACTATTCATGGTCAAAATTTCAGGTCAATTGGACCTGTTTTGAGTGAGTTATGGCCTAAACACTAACTGCTGCCCAAATGGTCAATTTTCAGGCCTTATTTGCACTTAATCCGGATTTGGTCATTTTTCAAGCTACCTTGCAAGCAGAATTTTGGCAAGCTTCCTTCATGAAAGTTGGCACATTTTATGCCTATTTTCACCTCCAATTGGTCTCATACCAATTGGAGCTACACACTTAAAGTTCTAGGCCTAAAACTCAAACTGCCTTATTGCATTTCTTTCATACACATCAAGGATCACTTTTAACACTCACCAAACTCAACATTCAAGCCAATTCTGGTTGTACCATAACCTAAACATAATTCACAACATATTATAGGTCATTTTGGCAGCTTACAATTACATTCAACATACACTATAAAGTGCAGAATTTGTCAAACTCAATTTACAACAATTCAAGCACCTAACCATAACACTTTTACATGTCCAACCTCACACCATCATATATACACTCAAACTGCCATAACATCCAACACAAGTCAACATTAATATACCATAAACCAAGCATGAATTCCAGCATTCTTCAAGAGTCAACAAACTATCGCAATGATACATTTACATTCCATTAATTTCCAAGCTTCAAATTTCAATACATATTTACATATACTAAGTATAATCACCCAAATAATTTCCTACACAATATACATTTAATCAATCCTTTAATTTACCATTTACAAGCAAAAATAAACTGTCTTCAAGGTGTTTCCATGGCTGCCAAAAGTACACTTCGCCATTCAACATCAAACCTCAAAAATCTCTCCATAAATCAAACACCCATAACATCCTTACAAACTTTAATTAAACAATAATAAAAAAAACAAACTTACCACTTTGAAAATTCTTCAAAAACTCCACAAAAACTTTCCTTTCTTGCTGCCTATCTACTGCCCATGGTGTGAGGATCAAAATTAATGAAGACAAGTAAACAAAATCTAGCTTGAAAATGGGTGTAAAGAGTCGTGCATTTGGGCGGCCATGGGAGAACCTTCGAACTTCATTTCGGCAATGGGAGTGAATGAAGGTTGAAGATGACTTTAGTGGGTTTACATCTGCCCACTTAGTGAATTTTAATTCCCATAGTGCTCCACTCATGCTAGGATAATCATTTAATAAGTTTTAAGTGATAATTACTCTATTTACACTCCATTTTTGTTATTTACATTAGGTATCACTAAATTAATTTTTCATTATATTTTCCAAGTGTAATATTATTTATTTTTAATGGACATTTAGGTCAAAAGACAACTCAGGGTGTCAAATGACCACAATGCACTAGTTCGGGTTGCGTTCCCGATTTTTCGGTAACACCGGGTTTTGTCCGTTTTTCGATTTCTCACTTTTCTTTGTACTAACTATTTAATTTTAATTTAATATTTCTAATGGTATTTGTATTTCAATAGGTGTCTATTTAAGTCCTAAAAATATTTTTCTGGGTTTCCCGCAGTCCAGGGCTAGTCAACGGTCCACGCCGTGACTTCCCGGTGCGGTCACCCATTGCTAGGGTTCTCGGCTCGCTTAACTTGATTGCATTTCTTTACTATTATTTTTCCTTTTTTTTCTTGTATTTTCTTTTCTTGTATTTCAGTATTTAATGTCTCCTCACTCATATTGAAGTGTAGTTCTAGGCATCCTAGCTGTCTGGACAACACTGGTCACAGAAACTGTAGAACGCACTACCGAACATAGGGGTGTTATATCCTAGCTGTCCGGACAACACTGGTCACTGGAACAGTAGAACGCATTACCGAACATAGGGGTGTTACAATTCTCCCCCCCTTAAAATAAATTTCGTTTCAAAATTTTATCTAGCATTAGTATCTGAACAGATGTGGGTGCTGTCTCCTCATATCCTCTTCACGTTCCCAAGTAGCTTCCTGGCCTGAATGATGGTTCCACAACACTTTAACCAAGTGTATCTATTTATTCCTCAGCTGCTTCAGCTCATAAGCCAGAATTTCTATGGGTTCTTCCTCATATGAGAGGTCTGGATTTACCTCAATCTTTTCAACTAATAGTACATGAGATGGGTTAGATCTGTACCTCCTTAACATAGACACATGAAAGACACTATGTATCCTTTCTAGCTCTAGAGGTAATGCCAACTGATATGCCAAAGGACCCACTCTTTCTAGAACCTCATATGGTCCGATGAAACAATGACTCAGTTTCCCCTTTCTGCCAAATCTCATAATCCTTTTCCAAGGAGAAACTTTAAGTAATACCTTATCACCCACTGCATATTCAATATCTCTTATCTTCATATCAACATAGGACTTCTGATGGTCTGATGTAGCCTTGAGTCGATCTCTTATTAATCTGATCTTCTCCTCTGTCTGCTGAATAATTTCTAGCCCAATCATCTTTTTTTCACCTACTTCATCCCAACATAGGGGAGTTCTACACTTTCTACCATACAAAGCTTCATATGGACGCATCCGAATGCTTGATTGGTAGCTGTTGTTATAAGCAAACTCAATCAAAGGCAAGTGTGTATCCCAACTACCTTCAAACTCAATCACACAAGCCCGTAGCATATCCTCCAATGTCTGAATTACCCTCTTAGATTGGCCATCTATCTATGGGTGGAATGCTGTGCTAAAGTTCAATCTATTTCCTAGGGCTCTCTGTAGGCTACCCCAGAATCTAGAAGTGAACCTAGGATCTCTGTCAGATACAATCGATACTGGCACTCCATGCAATTTTACAATCTCATATATGTACAATTTGGCCAATCTTTCTAGGCTATAGTCCATCCGAACTGGCAAAAAGTGAGTAGACTTGGTCAGTCTGTCAACTATAACCCATACTACATCATGACTATTCTGTGTCCTTGGAAGTCCCGTAACAAAATCCATATTTATCCATTTTCATTTCCATTCTGGTACTAGCAATGGATGTAACAAACCAGCTGGAACTTAATGTTCTGCCTTTACTTGCTGACAAGTTAGACATTTGGAAACAAAGTCAGCTATATCCCACTTCATACCCATCCACCAGTAATGCTCTTTCAGCCCTCTGTACATTTTAGTACCCAGGGTGCATAGCGAAAGGAGACTCATGTGCTTCCTTCATAATAATCTATCTCAATTCCACATCATTAGGAATGCACATTCTACCCTGATGTAGCAATAAACCATCATCTCTCACAGAGAATTCAGGTTTCTTGCCTTGCTGGACTTCTTTCAGTAGCTTCTGATATTTTTCATCATTCTGATCTGATTAATCAACACTGGCTATACATGCCATGCAACTACTGTCTGTCCCTCGTCATCAATCTCTAAACTGGCATGCTGTGCTTTCAACTCATATAACAAGGACAAAGGAGAAACTCTGAGAGTTGCCATAGTCTTACGACTTAAGGCGTCAGCCACCACATTTGCTTTCCCTGGCTGATAGTCTATTAAGCAATCATAGTCTTTAATCAGTTCTAACCATCTCCTCTGCCTCAAGTTCAATTCCTTCTGGATGCCTAAGTACTTCAAGCTCTTATGATCTGTGTAAATGTAACATTTCTCCCCATACAAATAGTGTCTCCAGATCTTCAGAGCAAAAACAATAGCTGCTAGCTCCAAATCATGTGATGGGTAGTTCCTCTCATGCAGTTTCAGCTGGCGTGATGCATAAGCAATGACATTCTGATCTTGCATCAGTATACAGCCTAACCCATTATGAGAAGCATCACTATAAACTGTGTATTCTTTACCTGGGGTAGGTAAAGTAAGGGCTGGAGCTTCAGTCAAACACTTCTTCAACTCATCAAAACTCTGCTGACATTTATCTGTCCACTGAAATTTTACATCTTTTCGAAGCAGCTTGGTCAATGGAGAAGTTAACATAGAAAACCCTTTCACAAACCGGCGGTAATATCCAGCTAAACCCAGAAAATTGTGAATTTCTGTGATATTCCTGGGCGGCTTCAAATTAAGGATAGCTTCTACCTTGCTGGAATCTACCTTGATCCCTTCGGCTGACACAACATGTCTTAAAAAGGAGATTTCTTTTAGCCAAAATTGACATTTCGATAATTTGGCGTATAACTATTTCTCCCTTAAGGTCTGTAGTATAATCCGCAGATGTCTGTCATGCTCCTCTGCATTCCTCGAATATATCAAAATGTCATCAATAAACACCACCACAAATTGGTCGAGATATGGTCTGAAGATAGTGTTCATCAAATCCATAAAAGCAGCTGGAGCATTTGTTAACCCGAATGGCATTACCAGAAACTCATAGTGGCCATATCGAGTTCTGAAAGCAGTTTTTGGAATACTCTGCTCTTACACCTTCAACTGAAAATAACCAGATCGCAAATCAATTTTGGAGAATACAGCTACACCCTTCAACTGATCAAACAGATCATCAATGCGAGGCAATGGATATCTGTTCTTTATTGTCACCTTATTCAACTGCTGATAGTCAATACATTAGAGAAGAGTGCCATCTTTCTTCTTAACAACCAATACTAGTCTCCCCAAGGTGACACACTAGGGCGGATAAAGCCCTTTTCAAGTAGTTCTTGCAACTGTGCCTTCAACTCCTTCAACTCTGCTGGTGCCATTCTGTATGGTGTTATGGAGATTGGATCCACACCAGGACGAACATTAATTTCAAACTGCACTTCTCTTTCTGGAGGTAATCCTAGCAATTCATCAAGAAACACATCTGGAAAGTCATATACGGTAGGGATGTCCCTCAATGCTGGACTCCCCACTTGGGTGTCTACCATATGTGCCAAGTATGCTTCACACCCCTTTCTGATCATTTTTCTGGCTAGTGCAGCTGAAATGACGTTTGACGGTAATAACTGCCTCTCCCCATGTATTATGACATCACTGTACTGAGGAAGACCAAAAGTGACTGTCTTCAGTCTACAGTCAATCATGGAGTGATGCCTGGCTAACCAATCCATGCCCAAGATGATATCATAATCTCTGAAGGGCATTTCAATGAGATCAGATAGAAAAGTATGTCTTTGGATCACCAAAGGATAATCCCTATACATTCTATTAATCCTGACCTCTTGTCCTAACGGACTTGTTACTAGCACCTCAAAGTCCATTTTTGTACATGGAACAACAATGCAATCAATGATGCTAGCACTCACATAAGAATGGGTAGAACCCGGATCAAATAACACAAACACATCTTGATTAAAAGTTGAGAAGGTACCAGCTACAACATCAGATGTCTCGGCCTCTTCTCTCTGTCTCATTGCATAGACTCTGACTGGAGCACTTTCTTGCTCTGATTGTTTCACTATGCCTTGGCTGCCTGCTGGGCTACCTCTACCCCTGCCTCTACCTCTGCTGGGTGGTTGTGAACGTCTGGTGACAGGGCTCTGAACTGACCCTTCTGCAGTAGTAGGAGGTGGTCCAACTCTGCGAGTACTGGTGCAGTCTTTGGCAAAGTGTCCTGTGCCTCCACAGTTATAACAGGCTCCAATAGCCTTGTAGCATATCCTGAAGGAACGGAAGCGTGAAAAACACAAGTTTATACCATTGAATTCAAAAATTTTCACCTAAGGTCACATGCATCATGCAAGATTTATTTTTATCTATTTCATTTCAATGATAAACAACATATTAAAAATCTTTTAATATGTTTTTTGGATCTGTATTTACCATTTAAGATTTTAAAATTAATCAGATTAATTTTAGAACCCTAGATTAAATCAAGAACGATTACACTAACCTCTTGATGCACTGCAACGTGTCTGCGCCTTTGAGATTCAACTTCAGGACACCAAATGTTGTCCATCTAGCTTGTCCACACCAAGAACACCTATGGCAGCCCTTGAACAGCTTCTAAAGCCTCTTCTATTAATTAGAAATTCAAGTTCTACCTTTTAAGTGGTTAGAGATGTAAACAGGACACTAGAAACAATTTCTAGTATTCTTAATTCAAGAGATTGATGGCTAATCTCTTTGAATTGATGAGAGATGAAGAAGAATAGAGGGAGGGCTGCAAAATGGCGTGACCAAGGAGTGTGGCTGCTGGTTGTATTTTATTTTCTCATAACAACACTTAAATAGCTAGGTTAACACATTAAACCCTTGCCACATGTCACCCTTTGATTAGCTCTAGGTTTAAGTGACCCAATCACATTGTGCCAAGTGTCAAAGCTATATTTAATCTTGATTTTAATCATCTTACATGATTAAAAAAAAAAAAAAACATTTGGCAAGCTTATGTGTTATGCCATGTGTCACCATCTCATGGTGCCACGTGTCACACTGCAAAATGACCAAAATGCCCCTGTGTCTTAATTTTGAGTTTTCAACCCAAATAATTATTTTTCTTCTTCTAATTAATTTATATCAAATATAAATTAATTAATTAATCTCTATTAATTAATTTCTCATCAATTAAATTCATATTTAAACACTTCCAATAATCTAGATTTATATTTAAACACTTCCAATAATTTAATTTATACTACACATCCAATAATCTAGATTTGGTTTCAAGTCATGCTAGGGACTTTGCAAACTAATTGCAAACCAAACCTATTTAATTAATCAATTAAACTCTTTAATTAATTAATTAAATCATATTTAATTAGGTGATAACTTGTGTATGTGTGTGACTTACTAGGCTTATCACTAATTGGCAATGAGACATGATATCAACTCTTAATATCATCAGAACTCTTTCTTACCATAAATGATTTCTCTAAATCATTTTATGAACCTCATGGACCATGGTTAACACCTAGCATAGCATGCCATGGCCACCCAATTAGTAATAAGGTTTACCTTAAATGAACCTATAATCATATGTTACCATGCACTAGAATCTCTCTGTTACAAAATCCCAACTCAAGCTGGAGTCATGGTTTATGTCAAACTCCATTTGCTATGAATATTATGTTCTCTTTTAATTCCAATTCTTGATTAAAAAGATTTTCTCATCAGAAACTCTTTTCTGAATAAATCTATCTGTCCTGGCCAGGAACTTGAGACATCAAGAACAATTAAATGAACATAGGATTTTATCTCTATTTACTTAGAGGAACATATTCCATCTTGATCAACACCTACCTCCATATATAACTAGTAGGAGCCAACACATGCCCATATACCCATACATAGTACAAGTATGAAAGCGAGATCAAACTCAAACTACCTATATACAAGATAATCGTATATCTCAGGTCTAAAGATTATATGCACTGATATGATTTATGACAAAACATTGACAAGAGTAAATTCCATGTGCTTGTCATAAGTGTCACTGGTTCGGCCTACTTATCATTTATAAGTGCCTATCATGTTTGTTATATGGCATGAGACTCACCATTCCATCTTATTTATATCTCATATAAATAACTTGGGAACAAACATGAATACAATCTTTATGGATAAGTCATGTCCTTATTATGAAGTATCCTCGATTGTGAACCTATTTATGATACTTCGTGCTAGAAATATTGTCACTCATATTCTTAACAACTTAAGAATAATATTTCTAACAAAATATCAATGGACCTTTTCTATTACACATAAATATATTATGTAAACGGAAAAGTGGAAATGCCTTTTATTAATAAAAATATGTACAAGATACATACTAAATGATATGCTCTAGGGCATACTACTAACAATCTCCCACTAGCACTAGAGCCATTCATTACAATACCTTAGACCCATCTTCTCAAGATGTCGGTCTAACTGAACTTGTGACAAAAGCTTAGTGAATGGATCAGCTGGATTTTTCAGCTGATGTTATTTTTCTGCATGGCTATATCGCCTTGCCCAACTATATCTCTGATAATGTGGTAGTGCCTTTCTATGTGTTTGGATTTTGGTGAGACCTTAGTTCCTTAGCTCAGATGATCGCTCCATTATTGTCACGATGTAGTGGAACTGGCGACTCAATGGAAGGAACTCAGTAAAATTCACGAACTTCTTTATCCAAATACTTCCTTTGCGAGATCGATGCAAGAATATACTCAGCCTCTGTAGTGGAATCTGCAGTCGTGCTCTGTTCGGAACTCTTCCAACTGACTGCACCTCCATTAAAAATGAACACATATCCAGAGGTAGACTTTCTATCATTGATATCTGATTGGAAATCAGAATCAGTATAACCATCCAATTGCAAGTCTCCACCTCCATAAATCAAGAATAAATCCTTAGTTCTTCTCAAGTACTTAAGAATATTCTTGTCAGCTATCCAGTGTTCCAAACCTGGATTGGATTGATACCGCTAGTCAAACTAACGGATATGCGATATCCGCCTAGTACACAATATTGCATACATTAAACTTCCAATAGCCGAAGCATATGGAATCCTGGCCATCTTATCTCTTTCTTCAGGTGTCTTTGGAGACATCTCTTTAGAAAGATGGATACCATGTCTCACTGGTAACAATCCTCTCTTGGAATCAAGCATGTTAAACCTCTTTAACACCTTTTCCAAGTATAGACTTTGGGATAAACCAATTATTCTTTTCGCTCTATCTCTATAGATGCAAATTCCAAGAATATAGGTTGCCTCCCCTAAGTCTTTCATGGAGAATGTATTTGACAACCATACCTTTATAGTCGTTAACATACCTGTGTCATTACCCATCAACAGTATGTCATCCACATATAAGACAAGGAAAGTGATAGCACTGTCACTAACCTTCTTATATACACATGGCTCATCCTCATTTTTGATAAAACCAAAGGATTTAATAGCTTCATCAAAACGGATGTTCCAACTCCTCGAAGTTTATTTCAACCCATAAATGGATCTCTTTAGCTTGCATACCTTGGAACCATCTTGGGATTGAAATCCCCTAGGTTGTTCCATGAAAATGTTTTCTTCAATGTATCCATTGAGAAAAGCTGTTTTGACATCCATCTGCCAAATCTCATAATCATAGTATGCAGCTATTGCTAATAAAATCCTAATTGATTTAAGCATGGCAACAGGTGAGAAAGTCTCCTCATAGTCGATTCCTTGCCTTTGGCGAAACCCTTTCGCTACTAGCCTTGCCTTATAGGTCTCTATCTTTCCATCAGAACCAATTTTCTTCTTGAAAACCCATTTGTTCCCTATAGGTACAATACCTTCAGGTGGGTCAACAAGATCCCAAACTTGATTCTTATACATGGAATCAATCTCGGATTTCATAGTATCAATCCATTTTGAAGAGTCTATATCTGATATAGCTTCTTCATAGGTAAGTGGATCATCTCCATGATCTACTTCTTCATGAGTAGACAACTCTTGTTCTTCTTCATAAAGAAAACCATATCTCACTGGTGGGTGAGATACCCTGGTTGTTCTACGAGGAACAGCTGTAGATGTTTCATCAACGGGTATAGGTTGACTACATGGATCTATATCCATCGATGCATTGGTTGGTCAGAATTCTCCAATTCTAACTCTATTTGCCTTCCTTTGCCTCCTTCTTGAACAAACTGTTGTTCAAGAAATGTGGCATCTCTACTTATCACAACCTTTTGTGAAGTAGGCAAATAAAAATAATATCCAAAACTATCTTTTGGATATCCAACAAATCGACCTTTTTCTGATCTGGTCTCCAATTTATCAGTGTTCGACTTTTGATATAAATTTGGACAACCCCAAAACTTAACATGCTTAAGACTTGGTTTTCTTCCACGCCATATCTCATAAGGTGTGGAAGAAACTGATTTTGATGGAATCCTATTCAGAATATACAAAGCTGATTCTAATGCAAATCCCCAAAAGAAGATTAGCATATCAGTATAGCTCATCATACTACGTACCATATCCAATAGGGTACAATTTCTCCTTTCAGATACACCATTCAGCTGTGGCGTTCCTGGAGGAGTCAGCTGAGAAACAATGCCATGCTCTCTCAAGTATTCATCAAATTCAATACTCAAATATTCACCCCCACGATCTGATCGAAGAGCTTTAATATTCTTTCCTGTTTGATTTTCTACTTCAGATTTAAATTCTTTGAACTTTTCAAAAGATTCATGTTTGTATTTCATCAAATACAAATACCCAAACCTTGATTTATCATCAGTAAACGTAATAAAATAATGAAAACCCCCTCTAGCTATTTCTTTAAATAGACCACATACATCACTATGTATTAGCTCCAAAATATTTTCAGCTCTTAGCCCTTGTCCAACAAAGGGTGATCTAGTCATTTTGCCCTGAAGGCAAGATTCACAAGTTGGAGTAGGCTCAGAGCTCAATGAGGATAAAATCCCCATTTTCTCCAATTTTGCAATCCTATCTTCTGCAACATAACCTAATCTTAAGTGCCAAATATATTTTGAATTTTGAGTTGATTTTCATCATGGCATTACATTCTTTTAGATTACTATACTCTGGATAGTGGAAACACTTTCCTACTGGTAGTGGAAACACTTTCCTGCTGGTAGTGGAAACACTTTCCTTTACCTTTGTCAACTTTGATCTTTGTTTTTTCTGTTTGGCTATCTTCTTGGAAGGACCAGGAATCTGAGGTTTCTTTTTCTTATTGCCCTTCTTCTTGTTGGACTTTCCAGCAGAAGAAGATGCAATCAAAGCTACCACTTTTTTCCTTTATTGCCTGGCATATTCTTTTGAGCAATAACCAGCATGTTGAGTAAAACCAGCTAAGGTGCATTCCTATTTAGTCAAATGGAAATTTGTCACAAAATTCCCAAAAGACTCAGGAAGGGACTGAAGGATCAAATCCGTCTGTAGTTGGAAATCCATGTTGAAGTCAAGATGTTCCAACTGCTCAATCAGCCGAATCATCTTGTGGACATGATCCCCAACATTCTGTCCCTCAGAAATCCTCATACGGAATAGCTGTCTAGATATCTCATACCTAGCATTCTTGCTGTGCTCACCATACAACTCTTGTAGGTGAAGGAGGATCTCACTCGCACTCTGCATGTTCTCATGTTGCTTCTGTAACTCATTACTCATGGAAGCAAGCATGTAACACTTAGCTCTCATATCATGCTCCTTCCACTTGTCCAAAGTTTCATGTTCCTCTTATGTGGCCTCTGGAGGTAAGGGACCAGGAACATTTGAATCTAGAACATATCCTCTATGTTCAAGGTTCAGGACAAGTTTCAAATTTCTTAGCCAATCAGACAGATTAGGTCCTGTCAACCTATTGTGATCAAGTATACTTGCAAGGATATTGGATGGTAGTGGTTGTTCTGTGCTCATTATTATCAGAAAATTAATTGCAGAAATAACCAGATTAATTAGTAAATGTATCATGTAATTAACCAAATATGATTATGGTCTTTTAATCAAATTGGTCCTCCCACTAGCTTAGCGGATCCTACACTTCCAAAGTAGAAAACGGAAATCCTAGTTGGATGGATTTCTAGTGGGTGATTGAATTCTTATAATTCTATTGATCATCCTCAGGTACATCCGTTATTGGAATTACAATAAACTATAAGTGAGCAACTCCTTGCCCATCACATCTCATGTGAGGTTCAATCCTTTACCTAGCCCCTAATGCTCTAAATCTCAGGTACATCCATTATTGACTTATCTTGCATTAGTTAAGTTGATCCCATTAAGCCAGTAATTATGCAAATAATTTTAATGTCCTCAGGTACATCCAATATTGGCCACCAAACCATTTACATATTCACAACATCTCATGCTTAACAATTATTCTTAAGAAAATCTCTTAAATTAATTGCATCTCATGCAACTATTTAAAATTTCTTAAAATAATTGCCCCAATGGAGGGCCTATGTTATAATTACTTTAATTATAACATTTCCAACTTAATCATTTGTTTGGTAGATTTTATGGTCATTCTAATTACTATTATGGTCTCACTTTGCACACTATCCATTTAGCATGCATATATCATATAATTGCATACATTCCCATACATCTCATGCATCCATGGATAAGCAGTAAATATGGTATGATCATGGACTTTCTAAGGGATTCAATTCTGAGCCACCAAGAATTGAATCAGGGCATTCCTAGGTGCATTTCATTCATTCATTTTACAAGAGTTACTGAAGGAGTACATAATCAACACTTGATCTTGAATTCCTCCCATTGGTCCCACCAATGCTCTTGACCTCCTTGAACTTCTTGTAATCCAATATTACATAGTATTCCTTGGCATACCAAGGCGAATTTACAAGAACTTAAATAAATGAAATTACAACTCAAAAATTATTACAAACTTAATAATACATGCCCAAAATAAATTAAAATAAATTAATTAATTTACAATCCCAAAGAAACATAAAAGAAATAAATCCAATCACATTGGTCTTTTATAGTCCATGATCATCCATCATGCATATCACTATTTAATAATTAAATAAAACATACATACTTAAATTAAATTGAATATCCCATATTCAACTTAAAAATTCAGATTTGAATATGATTCAAATAAATTTAAAAATTCAGATTTGAATCTCATTCAAACTAATTTAAAAATTCATATTTGAATCACATTCAAACAACTTCAAAAAATTCAGATTTGAATCACATTCAAACATTTTTTAAAAAATCATATTTGAATCACATTCAAACATTTTTTAAAAAATCAGATCTAAATTTTATTCAATCAATCTTAAAAAATCAGATTTAAATATGATTCAAACAACTTTAAAAATTCAGATTTGAATCACATTCAAACAACTTTTAAAATTCAGATTTGAATCACATTCAAACAATTTTTAAAATTCTGATTTGAATCATAATTTAATTGTGTGATTAAAATTACTAATTAAACATTTTAATTAGTTAAAGAATAGGCCTTAGATCATACAACAATTGCAGAATAAAAACCCAAACCTTGAACCACCCATGGTAGCCAAACCATGCGCACCATTGATGGAGTTCATCAAGCATGCCACCACACCTCTTGATCAAACCAGCAATGGATCAATCATCTCATGATCAAATCACACAATTAAATCATATAAAAAACAATCTAAATGGCAAATATAGTGGCTCTGATACCAATTGAAGGAACAGAAGCGTGAAAAACACAAGTTTATACCATTGAATTCAAAAATTTTTCACCTAGGGTCACATGCATCATGCAAGATTTATTTTTATCTATTTGATTTCAATGATAAACAACATATTAAAACTCTTTTAATATATTTTTTGGATCTGTATTTGCCATTTAAGATTTTAAAATTAATCAGATTAATTTTAGAACCCTAGATTAAATCAAGAATGATTACACTATCCTCTTGATGCACTGCAGCGTGTCTGCGCCTTTGAGATTCGTCTTCAGGACACCAGATGTTGTCCCTCTAGCTTGTCCACACCAAGAACACCTATGGCAGCCCTTGAACAGCTTTTAAAGCCTTTTCTATTAATTAGAAATTCAAGTTCTGCCTTTTAAGAGATTAGAGATGTAAACAGGACACTAGAAACAATTTCTAGTATTCTTAATTCAAGAGATTGATGGCTAATCTCTTTGAATTGATGAGAGATGAAGAAGAATAGAGGGAGGGCTGCAAAATGGTGTGACCAAGGAGTGTGGCTGCTGGTTGTATTTTATTTTCTCATAACAACACTTAAATAGCTAGGTTAACACATTAAACCCTTGCCACATGTCACCCTTTGATTAGCTCTAGGTTTAAGTGACCCAATCACATTGTGCCAAGTGTCAAACCTATATTTAATCTTGATTTTAATCATCTTATATGATTAAAAAAAAACATTTGGCAAGCTTATGTGTTATGCCATGTGTCACCATCTCATGGTGCCACGTGTCACACTGCAAAATGACCAAAATGCCCCTGTGTCTTAATTTTGAGTTCTCAACCCAAAATAATTATTTTTCTTCTTCTAATTAATTTATATCAAATATAAATTAATTAATTAATCTCTATTAATTAATTTCTCATCAATTAAATTCATATTTAAATACTTTAAATATAAATTTAATTTATACTACACATCCAATAATCTAGATTTGGTTTCAAGTCATGCTAGGGACTTTGCAAACTAATTGCAAACTAAACCTATTTAATTAATCAATTAAACTCTTTAATTAATTAATTAATTAAATCATATTTAATTAGGTGATAACTTGTGTATGTGTGTGACTTACTAGGCTCATCACTAATTGGCAATGAGACATGATATCAACTCTTAATATCATCAGAACTCTTTCTTACCATGAATGATTTCTCTAAATCATTTTATGAACCTCATGGACCATTGTTAACACCTAGCATAGCATGCCATGGCCACCCAATTAGTAATAAGGTTTACCTTAAATGAACCTATAATCATATGGTACCATGCACTAGAACCTCTCTATTACAAAATCCCAACTCAAGCTGGAGTCATGGTTTATGTTAAACTCCATTTGCTATGAATATTATGTTCTCTTTTAATTCCAGTTCTTGATTAAAAAGATTTTCTCATCAGAAACTCTTTTCTGAATAAATCTATCTGTCCTGGCCAGGAACTTGAGACATCAAGAACAATTAAATGAACATAGGATTTTATCTCTATTTACTTAGAGGAACAGATTCCATCTTGATCAACACCTACCTCCATATATAACTAGTAGGAGCCAACACATGCCCATATACCCATACATAGTACAAGTATGAAAGCAGTATCAAACTCAAACTACCTATATACAAGATAATTGTGCTATCTCAGGTCTAAAGATTATATGCACTGATATGATTTATGACAAAACATTGACAGGAGTAAACTCCGTGTGCTTATCATAAGTGTCACTGGTTCGGCCTACTTATCATTTATAAGTGCCTATCATGTTTGTTATATGGCATGAGACTCACCATTCCATCTTATTTATATCTCATATAAATAACTTGGGAACAAACATTAATACAATCTTTCTGGATAAGTCATGTCCTTATTATGAAGTATCCTCGATTGTGAACCTATTTATGATACTTCGTGCTAGAAATATTGTCACTCATATTCTTAACAACTTAAGAATAATATTTCTAACAAAATATCAATGGACCTTTTCTATTACACATAAATATATTATGTAAACGAAAAAGTGGAAATGCCTTTTATTAATAAAAATATGTACAAGATACATACTAAATGATATGCTCTAGGGCATACTAATAACATATCCCACCATGATTCTTCCATAAGTTTCCCATTGGCAGGGAGGGTAGGAACCTCTGGTACTCTGCTGACCAGATAGGGGAGGTTTCTATTCTGAATATCTTCCCCTACTGGACTTCTTACTACCTCTGCTATGTCCCCCATGGTTCTTCCTCTTTCCAGTAGGACCACTGGAACTCTATTCTACTGATTTTCCCTCTTTCTCTGTCTTCTCTTATTTCTTTTTCTCAGGGGCTGCTTCAGATTCAATTATTTCTAACTCTAGTGCTTGAGAAATAAGTTCAGAGAAGTTGTTATGTTTGAATCTGACCACTTGTAATCTGATACTGGGCTTCAAGCCGATTTCAAACCTCTTGCATCTCTCCCTACTGGTAGTAAGTAGACTTACTGCATAATGGCTTATGCGGAAAAATTCCCTTTCATATTTAGCCACTGATCTACTCCCCTATTTCAGACTTGGGAACTCTTGCAACTTCTGGTCCACATAAGCATCAGGGACATATTTTTGACTGAACTCCCATAGAAAATCATTCCTTGTTAGCACTGAAAGTTCTACCAGACTGTGGGGAATGGTTTCCACCAGTTATATGCATCCCCCTGTAGCAGAGATATTGAATATTCAAATCTGAGCTCCTCTGTATAATGTAGCTTCTTGAATACCCTATCCATTCTCTCTAACCACTGTTTTGCCTCTAGAGGATCTACTGTCCCCTTAAACTCTATAGCCCCATATTTCATCAATTTGTCATACTGCATAGCAGAAGATTGTGGTTGTACCACTGGTGTCTGTAGTGGGACTTGAGTAGGCATATTACCAGTCATTTGTTGAAACATTGCAGCCATCTGCTGAGCGAACTTAGCAGGAAACTACAGTACTGAGGGGGCTAGTGCTGCTGATCCACTGACATTGTGTAGGGCTGGGGCATCCCCTTATACCTCAGCCTCTATAGATTGATAAACTGAATGATCACCCTCTTCCATAGTCAATGCGAGGATCTTAGACCTCCTAAACAAATAACACAGAGATTTCCTCTTGTTACTGCATATTTATAATGTAATGTACTGTATGTATCAAACAATGATATTGAGCAGTTGTACTATGAAGAAAGAATATTCAAATTACAGGTGAAAACAAAATTTACAAACTAGCTCTGATACCACTTAAACATGTCACACCCTACCCCTATGTAATGCATAACATGATCCCGTAGTATACCTAATGAATTACCATCTTCGTCCACTGATAACCCATTAAATATACTACAAGGAATTTTAAAAATTTTTTTACTTCATTTTATAGTGGTGAGCACTATTTACAGATGTTTAAAATTTTTTTGCACTGAAGGGAAACAGCTAACACATTTGAATTATTAGGAATTTTTGTAAAAATTTTAGCAGAGTGCCATCTATATTTTGAATAAAATAGTTCTTCAAAAACCTGTAAAAAGCACTTCAAATATATTTCCCAATCTAAAACTGCAACATTTAATCAACTCAATATATTTCTCAACTCAAATTCACAATAATTTTTCAATATTTCCAAAGGCTAAGATAAAAGAAATATAGTACAAATTTTACAAGCCAAAATAATTCACAATTTATTTTACAACTTCAATGTACAATTTTAATTTACAACTGCTCAAAACCAAGAAGACTATATACATACAGTGAACATACATTACAATACAAAATGCAGAATATGGTATACTCAATGTACTCGATGATCTCTCACTGAAGCACTAGCAGCCTAGTCTGCTGCCCTGTCAGTCTGTCTACCTGCGATAGCAATGAAAAGCTATCGCTGAGACAATGTCTCAGTGGTGCACAACATTAACCAAATACAACTTTAAAGCACAAATCATAAGTCATATAAATAGTGGATACTTAAAACCATAGTTAAATTCAAAGACAATGAATGTCATAAAGAATTTAAACTCTATTTCACAATGTCACAATAAATCTCAATAAATCACAAGTCATGGTAAATTCAAAACACAGTGAATATCAATAAGAATTTAAACTCCATTTCATAATCTCACAATACATATCAATAAATCACACGCAGCTTAATCATGTTCCAAAGTTCAATTCGTCCCAAAAGCCGATGGCTAATGAGGAATTCAATTCATCCCAAAAGCCGATGGCTAATAAGGAATAACATAGCTAGCTAGCAATAATATGCGTACTCATTCTATTCATCCTCAACAGGCACACACCTCAACACTTCAGCCAAAGAGGGAATTCAATTCATCCCACTAGACAAGCTAGCGAGGAATTCAATCAATATACATGATAGCTGTGGTTTCAAACCATTTGCAATGCTTATCAATCAATAAGTATCCATCAAATATCATTTAAACAATTTTTCACAGTTTCAAACCATTTACAATGCTTTTCAAGAGATAAGTATCCATTCAAACACATTTCCACAATTTAAAACAATAATATACAAATAGTCATAATTTATTTCAATTGAAAAATTCAAAAGAAATAACTGTTGTGCACAAACTTCTGATGATTGTCTCTTGGCTCTGACTCAGTGTTTCCTTCCCCTTTCCTGAGTCTTTGCTAACTGACAAAACACAATTTGAAGTGTTTCTGTACTCATTTAAACTGTCTCTAACGAGAATGCTTAATAATTAATTCATTGAATTCTATTTTTTCCTTAGTTAACCTAAGATGTCGACCCTCGATGCAGTCTAGGTGAACTAGGTTTTAATGTTACCAATATGTCACATTTATAGCGTTTTAGGGTTAGTATATATTACCCAATTCATTTCCATGTATTTTGCGTTTTATTGCAATTTGTCGGATTTCGATATACTAATTTGACCTAGTCGGATGACCTAGTTCTCTCGATTTTTGGGTTTCGGTCAAAACTACAAACTTGTAGTCTTTGTCTTATTGCATGCGGTAAAAAATTTCAGGTTATTCTGAGTTACGTAGACCAAGTTATGGTCATTTTACTATTGCTGGTCAAAATGTATCAAATGTTCACTTTAGGTCACTTTTAGGTTACTTTTGGTTCGACCAGTTTTTAGACCCGAATTTGTGCAAGCTATTTGACTTACTTATGGTCATTTCTGAGCTTTGGTGTCTTCATAAGACTTGTAGATATATGTCTTAGCTATTCATGGTAAAAATTTCAGGTCAATTGGACCTGTTTTGAGTGAATTATGGCCAAAACAATAACTGCTGCCCAAATAGTCAATTTTCAGGCCTTAAATGCACTAATCCAGATTTGGTCATTTTTTAAGTTACCTTCCAAGCAGAATTTTGGTAAGCTTCCTTCATGAAAGTTGGCACTTTTTGTGCCTAGTTTCACCTCCAATTGCTCTCATACCAATTGGAGCCACACACTTAAGGTTCTAAGCTAAAACACACACTGCCCTATTGCACATTGTCCATCACTCATCAAAGGATACATTTAACACTTAAGAAATTACACATTCATGCCAAATCTGGTTTGTACCATAACCTAAACACATTTTACTTCACATTGTTGGTCATTTTGGAAGCTTGTAATCACACTCAATATGCACCTTATAGTACATAATTTACCAAGTTTAAATTACAACAATTTAATTACATAACCTAGCTCATTTACATGTCCAAACTCAAACCCTCATACACACACAAAAGCTACCATAACAAGTACCACAATTCAACAATAATATTCCATAAACCAAACCATGAAATAACATATTTTGTTTCGCAATTCAAGCTGCCGATTCATACATCTCACTCAATTAACTTCTAAGCTTTCAAAATCAAGTGTACCTTCACATATACTTAGTATCTATCACCCAATTTATTCATACACACATAAACACTTCATCAACACTTTAATCAACCATTTACATACAAAGATAAACTGTTCTTAAGGAGTTTCCATGGCTACCAAAAATATACATCTCCCTTAAACATCAAACCTCAAAAATCTTTCCACAATTCAACTACCTATAACATCCACACAAACTTTAATAAAGCAAGCATCAAAAATACCTACTTACCACTTTAGAAACTCTTCAAAACCTTGACTAAACTTGATCTTCTTGCTGCCTATCTACTGCCCAAGGAGTATGGACAACTTTTAATGAAGGAAAGTGCAAGGAAAGAGGCTTGGATCATGCTTGCATGAAGCTTCAAAACCTGCGGCCATGGAGGTTTTCCTCTTCACCATTTTGGCTGGTCTTTGAGAGGTGAGGAAGATGATGAATAATCTGCCCAAATGAATGTTTATTGGTCCACTTAGGTGAGTTAGTGAAGCACTATGTGAGAATTAAATCTTTGTTTATTCTTAAATTTCTAATTTCTTACATTAAGTTCCTATCTTTTGCTATTTACCTTAGGTACCACCAATTTAATTTTTCATGACATTTTTCAAGTGTAATATCATGTATTTTTAATGGAAATTCAGGTCAAAAGACAACTTGGGGTATCAAATGACCACAATGCCCCTGTTTGGGTTGCATTCTTGATTTTTCGGTAACATCGGGTTTTGTCATTTTCTCGATTTCTCACTTTTCTTTGTACTTATTAATTAATTTTTCTTTGATATTTCTAATGATATTTATACTTCAATAGGTGTCTATTTAAGTCTTAAAAATATTTTCCAGGGTTCCCCGCTGTCCAGAGCTAGTCAACGGTCCACGCCGCAACTTCCCGGTGCGGTCACCCATTGCTAGGGTTCTCGGCTCATTTAACTTGGTTACATTTCATTGCTCTTATTTTTCGTTTATTTTTCTTTTCTTGTCTTTCATTATTTTATGTCTCCTCACTCATATCTAAGTGTAGTTCTAGGCATCCTAGCTGTTCGGACAACACTAGTCACCAGAACAATAGAACGCATTACCAAACATATGGGTGTTACATGGTGTATTGTGTGCATTGAGCACTTAAATGTTCTGCTCAAAATATTTGCTGGAATTGTGTACAATATATAAATATAAGTGCCATTGATTGAATATTGAAGTATTGGAAGGAGGAGGATTGTAAAAATTGAAAGTGTGATGTTTAAATGCAGGTTGTGTATGTTGGCAGCACCTAGATTAGGTCATAAGTGCAAAACTATGAACCCAATTGGTATGAGGCCAATGGGGGGTGAAACTAGACACCAAATAGGCCAACTTTCATGGAGAAATATTGCCAAAATTCTGCTTAGAAACTAACCTTAAAAATGACCAAATCCAAAATGGCAACCTTGCAGCCCAGATTTTTGATCATATGAACAATAATCATTACGATGTCCATAACTCACTCAAAACAGGTCCAATTGACCTGAAAGTTTTACCATGGATAGCTTAGACATATAGCTACAATTCTTATGAAGACACCAAAGCCCAGAAATGGCAAGAACCAAGTTAAATGGCTTGCACAAGTTCTGGTACCAAAACTGCCAGAACTAAAAGTGACCTAAAATTGACCAAAATTTGCACTAAAGGTGCAATCTGTCCAGCTTTACTAAATTGACCATATCTTGGTCTATACAACTCCGAAGAATGACCTAAAATTTTACCCCGAGTGCAATAAGACATAGAGCTACAATTTTGCTTCTTTGACTAGAAGCTAAAAACCAAGAGAAATATGACTTTAAGCTAGACCAATCTAGCACACAAAAATTGAGAATTTGACATTTACATATAATGATGCTTGAAGCAATTTGACAATGAATGTCAACTTGTAAAAATGATAAATTGCACTATATTGGCAGCATATTGAATTACAATTTGTGACATGTTAATGCTAGAAACAACTTATCCATAGTACCTAAAAAGGTCAACATATGCATTGACTTATGAATTATATAATAGCTAGTAAACTCTAAAATTTGAAGAATTAAACAATTAATTTATAAATGTGCCTTAGTTTGCCTAGTTGACTAGTTTGGATAGGTTGGCATGCCAATAGGATTCTGAAAGCTGTTCTATAAATGGCTTTATGCCATACTGTGTTTTTACGGCATATTATGCCACACTGTAACTTTAATAGCCTACGGCTATACATATTGTGTATTTATACTTGGCTTATCACCAGATTGACTATATGGCTTTTTGGCCACACTGTTGCACACAGGGAGACACTTTTGTGATCGATGGTGTGACGGCTTGAGTTACTAGGTACCCAGTGTCAGTATATCCGTTTATCTAGTCTGGTTAGTATATAGGCTACAAGGGCAGCAATTCAAGTACTATTAAATTCAAATAGCTAAATCCAGTCTTCTGACATACAGCACTACCAAAATTAGCAAATATTGAAATGTTAGCAAATAAAAGTAGAATTAATAATTGTAAAGAATACCGATGTCATAAATTCATTTATTTTGTTTTAGTGTATATTTCTTTATATTTGGCACCACTAAGCAAAATTGCTTAACGAGTTGCTTTTGTAACGCGTAGGTATTGGAGACACAGCTGGGGAGCCTAGCAGACCTACGACCGGGTGAGACATCAGATCTGCACAGGAGTCCAGAGTCATGTACACTGCATTACATACATGGTAGGACTTAGGATATCTTGTATTTTGTACTTCTGTTGTATTTGAAATTCGGCCTTGTATTTGATAATATTATGAAAGCTCTAAAGTTTATAATATTTTGTACATATTAAATAACATGGAGATTTTCTGGATATATTTAAATTATTATGGACTGTATTATGGAACGGTTTAATGACTATAAAAGTCTATTGACTTTACTGAGAAATCGAGACTCTGAAATAGTCGAGATTTTGATATTATCATATTGAATTGTTTTTAACAGGTTTGAAAGGACAGTTTGTCTGAAATACAGATGGCACCTTGCCAAATTTTTATTACCATTTTTGAAACACTGATTTTATTAAAGTATGAAAATAGTATCAGCATGATATGAATATTACATAAAAGACTTCTTAAAATCAAATTGAGTTAAGGAAATGAGTTGATTACAGACTAGGTGCTCCGACACGTCGTGTAGCACGCCTTGCTCGACTATACTGTAGACGGGTAAGGGTTGTTACAATGGATGAGTTCTCATTAGCTAGCTAGCCACCTCACTCATTGATTTCGATTAGTGGAGTGAGTATGCCTTGTCGTGGTGTATAACACGGCATATTCGGAAAAATTTGTGTCATGACCTAAGTTGTGTTATTAATTGGCAATACTGTGTTTATTAAATTGTTTGATCAAATTTGTGTTATATGAGCTTTGAAAATTGTGACATGAAATTGTGAATAATTTGAATTGTGAATTGTCGATAAATGTTTTATATACCACATTTTAAATTGTTATTGTGCACCACTGAGTAAATTTTACTCAACGATAGCTTTTTCATTATTGTCGCAGGTAGACAGACAGACAGAGCAGCAGAGTAGGCTGCTTGTGCCACACTTTTGGGATTTTCCCAAGTATATTGAGTATACCACTTCCTTGTAAATATTATTGTAATATATGTGAACTGTATGTATATATTGTACTTGGTCTTGAGCAGTTGTAAACTAAAGTTATAAATTATTTTGGCCTATAAAAAAAATGTTTTAATATATTTTTCTTATCTCAGCTTTTGGAGCTACTGAAAAATTATATTTAACTGAGTTTGACAAATGTTGAGGAAATTGATTTGTGTTGAGCCATATTGGAGTTTCGAATTGAAGAAATATATTGAAAGTGCTTTTTACAGGTTTTTTAAGAAGTGTTTTATTCAAAATATAGATGGCACTCTGCCAAAATTTTTATAAAAATTATTAGTACTTTAGATTTGTTAATTGGTTCACTTCAGATAAAAAAAAATAATAATTTACACCTGTCAAAAGTGCTCACCACTGTAAAAAGAAATAAGAAAAGATTTAAAATCCCTTGTAGCATATTTAATGAGTTATCAGTAGGCGAAGTTTGGTAAATCATTAGGTATACTACGGGATCATGTTATGCCTTACAAAGGGGTAGGGTGTGACATGTGTAGTGGTATCAGAGCTAGTTTTTAAATTCTGTTTTGACCTGTAATCTGAATATTCTTTCTTCATAGTACAACTACTCAATGTCATTATTTGATACATACAGTACATTACATTATAAATATGCACTAACTGGAGAAAATCTCCTTGTGTTATTTGTCCAGGAGGTAGAATATCTTCTAATTGACTATGGAAGAAGGAGACTGTTCAATTGATCAATCAATAGAGGCTGAGGTGCAAGGGGAAGCCCTAACCCTTCACAATGTGAGTGGATCAACTGCACCAGCTCCCTCAATACCACAATTCCCTACTTAATTTGCTCAGCAAATGGGTGCAATGTTCCAACAGATGGCTGGTAACATGCCCGCTCAAGCCCCACTAAAGACACCAATAGTACAACCACAGCCTTCAGCTAGGCAGTACGACAAGTTGATTAAATATGGGACTACTAAGTTCAAGGGGACAGTGGACCCGCTAGAGGTGGAACAATGGTTGGAAAGGATGGAAAGAGTTTTTAGGAAGTTGCACTGCACTGATGAGTTGAAGTTTGAATACTCAATCTCACTTCTACAGGGCGATGCATATGACTGGTGGAAAACCATTTCCCATAGTTTGGTGGAACCTCTAGTGCGAACATGGGATGACTTTCTAAGAGAATTCAGACAAAAATATGTCTCAGATGCCTATGTGGACCAGAAGCCACAGGAGTTCTTAAGTCTGAAGCAAGGGGACAAAACAGTGGCAGAATATGAGAGAAACTTCTCTCGATTGAGTCATTATGCAGGAAGCTTGCTTACCACTCTTAGAGACAGATGTAAACATTTTGAGGTCGGGTTAAGGCCTATTCTAAGAATGCAAGTTGTGGGGTTCCAACACCAGAATTTCTCAGTGCTAATATCACAAGCCCTGGAACTAGAAAGAATTGAGAGTGAAGAAATAGTTAAAAACGGTACAGAAGAAAAAGAGAAAATTAGAAAGACTACTGATCAAGTTCCTGATAGTGGGTCAGGAAAAAGAAAGCACTTTGGAGGATCTAGCTCACGCGAATCAGGTAAAGATAGATTTTCTAGACAGAAACCACCTCGATCGGATTAGCAAACTCAGCAGAAACCCAGAAATGCGCTGTCAGATCGACTTTGTGAAACTTGTGGTAAACCACATAGTGGGGCATGTTATAGAGCCATAGGAGCATGTTTTAATTGTGGAGAGATTGGTCATTTTGCTAAGGATTGTATAAATCCACACCGTTGTAGATCATTTACTATACCAGAGGGATTAGCCCAAGTTTCTACCCCAAAGAGTTCACCATCAGTTAGTAGAGGCAGAGGTAGAGGTAGGGGTAGTACACCTAGAAGTCAGAGTACTATGAATCAGCTAGAACAGAGTGATGCTTCAGCTAGAATATACACTATACCGCAGAGGGAAGAGGCTGAAACTTCTGACATTTTTGCTAGTACTTTTTCAATTTTTAACTAAGATATATATATATATATATATATATGTATTGTTTTACCCGGGGTCTACATACTTTTACGTTAGTGCCAGCATTGTTTGCCTTCCTACTGTCCCTCATATAAAAAAAATAATTTCAGTTACCTAAAAGTAAGTTACAGTAATGGAATTGCTCTAGATGAGGGCAAAGATGTTATAGATAGTAATTGTCAATGGATATTATAATCATAATAAGTTTCGGATATTAGTGAATTCGAGAAGGATAAAATATAGGAAAGTTTGATCTATTGGAATGTATCATAGTAACTATGCAATGTTCTTGATGTTTGTACTATAAGCTGCAGATTACAGTACTGACTAGTGATTATTGTGTAGAGCTACATACTACTCGATAGTACACCAAGATGAGAATAGTTGCCAACAGCATCTGTTTTGGTATAGTTATGCCAGGACAGAATTTTATTGTTGGAAATGAGTTTGAAAATCCTACTTAGGGATTTAAAACTCAAAAGTTAGAATATCGAAAGGTTATAGTTTAGTACAAAAGAAAGTAAGTTATAGAATATTAATAGATAAAAAGAGTTGTGGAAGTAAAAATTTGAACAGTTGGTTTAGATATAACAAAGAAATGTTATGATCATGAGTAAAATTGTTCACTAGAATGGTCAGAGGACCAATAATTAGATAAATAATTTTAACATGACCTCAATGGTCATTCAAGAAGGGAACATGAATCGAAATATTAGACAGAGTGATAGTAAGAAAAGACTAGTGCTATATAAACAAGTAGATGTTATATTAGATTGTTAAAAGTCTTACACAAATTCAAAGAAAATAAGATTATAAGATCATATAGAAAGGAGAAAAACTAAATTCTCACTCCATAGGATCACACTAGATCCTAGAAGGAGTGGATTTATTAGTACACAAAATTGCTTACCTTTAAAAAAGTGAAATGAATTTAAATTCATTGTATGATGAGGAAACTCAGAAAGATCTTAGTACATGAGGTGCAGCAGCTGAGAAATAAATGTATACATTTGGTTAAGATGTTATGGACCATCATTCAGACCAAGAAGCTACTTGGGAATGTAAAGAGGACATGAGGAGACAGCACCCATAGCTGTTCAGAGACTAATGCCAGGTAAAATTTCAAGACGAAATTTATTTTTAGGGGGGGAGAATTGTAACACCCCTATGTTCGGTAGTGCGTTCTACTGTTTCGGTGACCAGTGTTTGTCCGGACAGTTAGGATGCCTAGAACTACACTTCGATGATAGTAAACATGCATAAAATGATGAAATAAATAAAAAGAAAATACAAGAAAAATTAAAGAAAAATAAAAGAGAGAAAATAAAACTAGGTTAAACGAGCCGAGCCCGTAGCGATGGGTGACCACATCGGGAAGTTACGGCGAGGACCGTTGACTAGCCTTGGACTGCGGGGGACCCCGGAAAATATTTTTGGGACTAAATTAGAAGTCTACAGAGGTGTAATTGACATTAGAAATGTCAACGAAAATTTACTAAGCCAATATAAACAAACACAAAAATTGAAGAAAATCGATGGTACAAGGAGTAAATTGGTAGTACCGAAAAATCCGAAATACAACCTGAAGAGGGGCATTTTGGTCATTTAACACCTCGAGTTGACTTTTGACCTAAATATCCATTAAAAATATGTAGTATTAAATTTTAAAAATTTCATGAAAAATGAAATTATACATGAAATGCAATTAAGGAAAAATGAGTAGTATAATTTGGACTAATTAAAAGTGGATTATTAAACTAATTAACCTAAGGTTAGTGGAGCATAATATATATTAATTAACCTAAAGATAATGGGGTATAAAAGGGCTAAAGTGGACAGATTTCTCCACTAACTCATTTCATTTCCTACAATTCTTCATCCATGGCCGAAAATTCTCTCCCATAAAACTCCATGGCCATTCATGCATGAAGCTCCAATCCTCTATGATTAAGCCCTAGTTTCTTCAAGAGTTCTTCATTAAAGTTAGTCTAGACATCATGGGCAACACATAGGCAGCAAAAAGAAGAAGTTTTGGTAAGGTTTAGCAAACTCCAAATAAAGGTTAGTGCTTAATCTTTCCATTTTCCTTCACTAATCCTTGTGTTGAGCTTTGGGTAAGTTGAATTGCTCAGAAAAATTAAGGAAATGATTGAGTATTGGTGAACCTTAGTTTTGGAAGCCATGAAAATGCATGGTTAGTGACTTATTCTTATATTTAATGGATGAGAATTAAGGTTGATTAACTCAAATGGAAGTTGTAGTAAGTTAATATATGTATGTTAGTGCTTGAAGTAACGGTTTAAAAGTGGACTTTGATGCTTTAGTAAACTGCCATGTTGGGTATTCTTAAATATCATGAATTTGCGTGTGATTTTATGAAATTTATCAATGAAATATGATGGTGTTGAATGGTGGGCAGTTTGTGTAATTGCCATTGAAGTGTATGTGTGATATATGTGTTGTTGTACATTGAATTTGGGTTGAAGTAAATGTTAAACATTAATGGTGTATTGTGTGCATTGAGCACTTGAGTGTTCTACCCAAAGTGATTTCTGGAATTGTGTACAATATATATAGAAGTGCCATGATTAAATGTTGAAGTATTGGGGAGGAGTATTGTCAAAATTGGAAGTGTGATGTTCAAATGTAGGTTGTGTGTGTTGGCAGTATATAAATTAGGTCATAAGTGCAAAACTGTGAACCCATTTGGTATGAGGCCAATGGGGGGTGAAACTAGACACCAAATAGGCCAACTTTCATGTAGAAATATTGCCAAAATTGTGTTTAGAAACTGACCTTAAAAATGACCAAATCCGTAATGACAACCTTGCAAACCCATATTTTTGATCATATGAATAGTAGTCATTAGGATGACCATAACTCACTCAAAACAGGTCCAATTAACCTGAAATTTTTACCATAGATAGCTTAGATATAGAGCTACAGTTCTTATGAAGACACAAAAGCCCAGAAATGGCCAGAACCAAGTTAAATAGCTTGCACAAGTTCGGATACCAAAACTGCCAGAACTAAATGTGACCTAAAATTTACCAAATTTTGCACTAAATGTGCAATCTGTCCAGCTTTAGTAAATTGACCATATCTTTGTGTATACAACTCAGAATGACCTGAAATTTTGCCCCGAGTGCAATAAGACATAGAGCTACAATTTTGAATCTTTGACAATAAGCTAAAAACCAAGAGAAATAGGACTTTAAGCTAGACAAATCTAGCACACAAAAATTGAGAACTTGACATTTACATACAATGATGCTTGAAATAATTTAGCACTGAATACTAACTTGTAAAAATGGTAAATTGCACTATATTGGTAGCTATTAAAATACAAAATATGGCATATTGGTAACATTAAACCTAATTCACCTAGAGTGCATCAAGGGTCAACATTATAGGTTGACTAAGGAAAATAATAGAATTAAAAAAATTTAATTATGGAACCTTATGATTAGAAATAATTTAACTGAGTACTGAAACACTTTAAATTGTGTGTTTCAGTTGAAAAGGATATTGAAGAGCTTCAAGGCCAAGAGGCGACTCATCCGAGGTTTGTGCATAATACTTTCTATATTCACTGCTTTTATCAGAAAATTTATTTGGAGAAATGAGTTATGAATAATTTTTTATTGTTTTAGCTTTGGGAATTTTGTTTGGAAATTATTGTGTTGCCTACTTTGTAAATTGAAATTTTGAGATAATATGTGATTTATGGTTTGTATGAAATATTTAAATATTGTGATTTGAAATTGTTTTGATTCACACTAAGCATGGCAATCCCTTACTATGTTCCTCCTCCATTTATGGGGTATGAGTATATTCCTCCCTCTTTGACTTGTCAGTCTGAGGTGAGTATGGATGAGTTCTCATTAGCTAGCTAGCCATCTCCCTCATTGATTTCGATTAGTGGGGTGAGTATGCCTTGTCGTAGTGTACAACACGGCATGTTCGGAAAAATTTGTGTCATGACCTAAGTTGTGTTATTGATTGGTAACACTATGTTTATTAAATTGTTTGATCAAATTTGTGTTATATAAGCTTTGAAAATTGTGACATGAAATTTTGAATCATTTGAATTGTGAACTGTCGATAAATGTTTTATATACCGCATTTTAAATTGTTATTGTGCACCGCTGAGTAAATTTTACTCAGTGATAGCTTTTTCATTGCTGTTGCAGGTAGACAGACAGACAGAGTAGCAGAGTAGGTTGCTTGTGCCATACTTTTGGGATTTTGCCGTGTATATTGAATATACCACTTCCTTATAAATATTATTGTAATGTATGTGAACTGTACGTATATATTGTACTTGGTCTTGAGCAGTTGTAAACTAAAGTTATAAATTATTTTGGCCTGTAAAAAAAAAAAAAAAAAAACTTGTAATATATTTTTCTTATCTTAGCTTTTGGAAATACTAAAAAATTATATTTAACTGAGTTTGACAAATGTTGAGGAAATTGTTTTGTGTTGAGCCATATTGGAGTTTGGGATTGAAGAAATATATTAGAAGTGCTTTTTACAGGTTTTTGAAGAACTATTTTATTCAAAATACAGATGGCACTCTGCCAAAATTTTTATAGAAATTATTAGTACTTCAGATTTGTTAATTGTTCACTTCAAATAAAAAAAAAAAATTACACTTGTCAAAAGTGCTTACCACTGTAAAAAGAAATAAGAAAATGTTTAAAATCCCTTGTAGCATATTGAATGAGTTATCAGTAGGCGAAGTTTGGTAATTCATTAGGTATACTACAGGATCATGTTATGCCTTACAGAGGGGTAGGGTGTGACAAATACACCTTGGCTAGTTTACTTAACATGCTTGTTAGTGCTTAAAAGAATATGCCAGGCAATAAAGGAAAAGAGGTAGCTGTGATTGCATCTTCTTCTGCTGGAAAGTCCAACAAGAAGAAGGGTAATAAGAAAAAGAAATCTCAAGCTCTAGGACCTTTCAAGAAGTTAGCCAAACAGAAAGGGAAGACCAAAGCTGACAAAGGCAAGGGAAAGTGTTTCCGCTATCAAAAGGATGGACACTGGAATAGGAACTACTCAGAGTATGGCAAGTAATAGCAGCTTGCAGTAACGAGATATTAGACTTCGGGTTGACAATGGCTCAACTGTTGAAGCTTTAGCTATAGGATCTAAATCTTTATACATGTGTGGACATGTTTAATATTTAAATAAGGTTTTGTATGTACCTGATGCTTTTAAGAACATCATTTCTGTATCTAGTTTGACTAGAGATGGTTATGAATTTCAGTTCATAAATGATATTTGCAATATCCTCACTTTACGTAGTCTGTATGTTCCACTGTTCCGGCGGCTGATGTTTGCCTGGACTGTCAGAATGTCTGAAACTACATTTTGGTGATAATAAGGAGACATAAAATGATGGGATAGAAGATAAGAAACTACAAGAAAAATTAAGAGAAAATAAAAGAGACAAAGTGCAATTAGGTTAAACGTGCTAGAATCGTAACGATGGGTGACCACACCGGGAAGTTACAGCGAGCGAGAACCATTGACTAGCCCTGGACTGTGGGCAACCTTGGGAAATATTTTCAGGACCTAATTAAAGGCCTATAGAGGTGTAATTAACATTAGAAATGTCAAAGAAAAAATTAATGAATTAATATAAATAAAAACGAAAAATCAAGAAACCGACAAAAAACGGTGTTATCAAACAAATTAGAAATACAACCCGAAGAGGGGTTTTTTGGTCATTTGACACCTTGAGCTGACTTTTAACCTAAATGTCCATGAAAAATTAGTAGTATTAAATTTTGAAAATGCCATGAAAATGAGAAATTTGATATATGATGTAAATAGTGAGAAATTAGGGTGTTAATTGCAATTAGATTAGGATTATTTTAATGTTAATTAAGAATAAGTGGAGCACTAAGTGGAGTATAAAAAGGCATGTGAAGACAATAACATGCCATTCACCATCTTCTTCATCAAACACATCAAATTGCCAAATCCAATTCTCCAAAGAAAACTCCATTGCTGTCCCACATTTGAGCTTCCATTTCCCATGATTAAGCCATGATCCTTCAATACTACCTTCACTAAAGTTGTTCTCCACACCATGGGAAGCATGTAGAAAGCAAAAAAGAGGAGTTTTAGTGAAGTTTGATCAAGCCCAAGTTGAGGTTAGTGCTTAATCTTCCCATTATCCTTCACTAATCCTTGTGTTGAGCTTTGGGTGAGTTGATTTGCTAAGTAAAATTGAGAAAATTGATAAGTATTGAAGAGTCAAGAATTTGGAAGTCATGGAATTTTGGGAATTTTGATTGATTTTTACATATAATTGAGGGTTAATGAGGTTAATTAAGTAGTTACAAGTAATAGGATTTAATGGTATGTGTAATTATGATGTTGACAAGTTTAAATTAGGGTCTTGATTTTGATTTGAAGACTTTGTATGTAATTGTTGAATTTTGGGCAGCCTTAATCTCCATGAGAATTTAGTTAATTCCTGTATGTAATTGATGATTAGGCATGTTATTAAGGTAAATAGGTGTATTAGGGCTTAATGGCATTTCTATGGTAGAAGTTGACACTTTGAATTAGGGCCATGAACAAATATGAGGGACTTATTTAATTGTCTAAAAAATAGCAGCCTTGGGGATATGGGATATTGTCAATTTCATGGTTTTGAATGGTGATTTGTGTTGTTGATGAATAAGTAAATGTAGGCCATGTATAGATTGATGGAAATAATTGTGCCAAATTTTGATAGAATGTGTATCATGTTGACATTGACCAATTGATTTAAGGTATTGTATTGACTATCGAGGATTTGTGTATACTGTTGGAAAGTGACCAAATTGAGATTTATTTGATGATAATTGGAAGTGCTTGTATGTAATTGGATGTTTGAAAATTGGAGGAATTTCGATAGAAGTGAAATTGTTTGCGCAATTGAGAATTGGTTGAGGGCAGTGTGCCTTTTAAGCCCTAACCTAATTTGTGTAATCTCAATTGGTATGAGGCCAAATGGAGGTAAAACTAGACATAAAATAGGCCAACTTTCATGTAGAAATATTGCCAAAATTCTGTCCAAAAATTCACAAAAAAAATTGACCTAATCCTTAATAGGTAACTTGGCAAATCCAGAATTTAACCATATAAATAGTAGCTATTCAATTGGCCATAACTCACTCAAAACAAGTCCAAATGACCTGAAATTTATATTGATGGAAAGCTTAGACATAGGGCTACAACTTTGGTGAAGATCAGAGATCCCAGAAATACCATTTACTAAGTCAAACTGCTTGCACAAGTTGAGGTATCAAAACTGTCCAGAACCATTGCAACCCAGAATTTGACCATATGAACAGTGATCACTCATTTGATAATAACTAACTCAAAAGGTCCAAATGACCTGAAATTTATATCAATGGAAAGATTAGACATAGAGCTATAACTCTTATGAAGGCAACAAAGCCTAGAAATGACCAGAACCAAGTCAAATTTGTCACACCTCGCCCCTCTGTAAGGCATGACATGATCCCATAGAATACCTAATGAACTACCGAACTTCACCTACCGATAATTCATTAAGTACACTATAAGGGATTTTAAAACAATTTTCTTACATTTTGGAAGTGGTGAGCATTTTGGGAGGAATTAAAAACCATTTATTCAAAGTTTAAATACTAGTAAAAAATTTTGTCCATTTTAATTTTGCCGCAAATTTTATAAAAATTTTAGCAGAGTTCCGTTTGTATTTGGAGAAAACAGTTCTTCAAATACCTGAGAAAAACACTTCCAAAAATTTTTCACAACTCCCAACCTCCAATAAACCTCAAATCAACTCAATTCAATTCACTTCAAAATAATTCCACAATCCAAATCAAAATTTATCATCTCAAAATATTTAATAACTTCATTCACAAGGCATAAAGTATGAAATTCACAAGTACAAATATTAATTTACAGAAGAAAATTCAAAAATAATATTATTACAATTTATTTTACAACTGCTCAACTTTATATTGATACATACAACATTTCTATATTTACATCAAAATTAACTATGAGGGTATAAAATAATACCCGTACAAAAAGACCGGTGTAGTTTTCAATTCAATAGCAGCTCACTCTGCTGCTTTCTCCTTGCTCTTATCTGCGACAGCAAAATAAGCTATCGCTGAGTATAAAAATACTCAGTAGTGCACAATAAAAATTTAAAATGCAATACATAAATCATTCATTATCAAAACACAGTTTAAATATTTCTCAATCACATTTCGCAAACTATCAGAGCTCATAATAACACAATTTAGTCAAATAATTTAAGAAACATAGTGTTGCTAATTCATACACAACTTAAGCCATGACACAAAATTTCCGATCAATGCCGTGTTGTACACCATGACAAAGCAATCTACAACCCCATTAATCGAAATCAATGAGGGAGGTGGCTAGCTAGCTAATGAGTACTCATCCGATCTCAACCTCAACTGGCAAGCCAGAGAGGGACGAAAATAAACGATCTCAACCCCATAAATGGAGGAGGAATAATGTGATACTGTCATGCTAAGTGTGAACACAAAATCTATTCAAAACAATTTATTTAAATAATTTATTGGAAATCTAGTAAATTTTCAAAGTCATATTCACAATCATAATGGCAACACAATTCATATTTAACTCAAAAAAAATCAAATTTTCAAGAATCATATATTTAAACAAAAATTTCTGTGCACAGACCTGACGTGAGTCGCCTCTAGGCCTTGACTCAGTTTCTCCAAGCTTCCAAGTCTTTTTCAGCTGAAACACACAATTTCATAGTGTTTCAGTACCATAACTTAGCATAAATCCAAAAATAAATTTAACTTCACTTTTAACTAGTTCTATTGTGCTAAACTCGACGTTCTCGAAGTTTTTGTGTTTCGGGTTACTATTCGGAATACTATTCAAGCCAAATTATTGACTTTTTAAGGCTTAATAGGTATGGGAACTCCAACTTCACCCACATACCACATTTTGGTCATTAAATTTGTTGGTTTTGGTCATTTTCTCAAAGCTTAAGTCCTTTAGGCAAAATTGTCAAATTTTCAGTTTTGGTGTCCCCAGTTGCACTGTTCCATTGATCATTCTACTGTTGGAATTTGGCAAAACTTACTTCATAGAAAATGTTCCTTATTGTCTTAAGTTTATTGTCATTTTTGGATCACCCCAATTGGAGTTTTTTAGCTCAAGTTATGGCCATTTGAACCATGGCTGCCGGATTGGACACAACTCAGATTTTCTGGGCAATTTTGGTGCTGGCAGTTTTGGGTCACCAACTTGGGGTGGCCAAATGACTTGGTTGTTGACAGAATTTGGGTTTGTATTCTTCATGAAAGTTTTATATCTATATCTCATCTAACCACTGATAAAATTTCAGGTCATTTGGAGCTTCCTAGCTCAAGTTATGGCCAAATGAACAAATAATGTTCATTTAGTCAGTTGTATAGGGACAGACTGAGATTTTCCGAATTGAGTCAATTTGTTCACTAGGTTTTGGTCACTTTTTGGGCATGGTTCCTAAACGAAAATTGTGTCATTTAGTGTCTATTTTCATCCCCAATTGGTCCCATATCAATTGGACTTGTAAAATTTCATTTTTGGTCCCTCAAAGCTGACTTGGTCATGCTGCCAGCAGCATGACCACACTCCCTCCGAATTTAGCTTTAATTCCAACCATTCCAACACAACTCATTTGGTCACAAATGACCATTTTTCACTTCATAATAGGTAAAAGACATTATTTACTCATTTCTCATATTTTTGGTTCATAAACCCTAATGTTCAAAATCCTAATTCACCAACCTCATGCATTTAATCACATTTAGTGCTTTTAATCCTAACCATTCAACTAAATAAAGTTTCTAAACTCATTTAAATCCATCAAACCATGCAAATCATACTCCCATCACCTGCTGGCCAAAAATTCAGTTTAGTCCCTCACACATATTTTTATTTCATTTTAAGTTTATTTACAAGTTCTTGATGCCATACATACACTAATTAAACTAAAAATTTGAAGTTTGTATTACTAACCTTGTGCAGAATTTTCTTTCTTCTTTTCTTCAAAATTTTCTTCTTTCTTTTCCTTGAATCTTCTTTTCTAGTTGCCCAAACAAAGTCTAGTTATGGTAGGATAATTTTCTATGGTGGGATTTTGGTTCTTCAAGCTCAAAAATGAGCTTTCATGGTTTTTAGTTTGTTTGGGCACCTTGGATGAGGAAGAAGGCTTTTAGTTTTTTTTTTTTTCTTTTCTTTTCTTTATGTCTTTATCTTATGGAAGACCAAAAATCAATATAATTAAATTTATTAATTATAACATTTATGGCATCATGCATGATGTCATGCATGATGTCATCTCCCTACACCTTTTTCATTTTCTCTTTTTTTTCTATTAATTCTTTAATTTAATTCTCGATCCCGAAATTTTCTTTTCTCCGATTTTATTTGACAGTTAGGTCAGGAGTTAGCTCTCGGGGTCAATTGACCAAATTGCCCTTCGCCGGTTCATCCCAGTTTGCAAATAATTCAATATTTCTTCCGGCTCCCTGACCTAATTATTTGACTGGCTTAATAGTTTTTTTTCATGATTTTCTCTCTCCCACTGTGTTCGTAAGGGTCCTAAGGACCGTAGCGTCACATTTTACAATTCAAAATTTGAGTTTAAAATGACTTCGCAGTCCTTCCCGAGAAGGTCACCCATCGCTGTGACTCTCGGCTCGTTTAACTTCTTATATTCCGCTTTTCTTATTTATACTTAACTAATTGGCAATTACTAATTATTTGTATTTATGGCTTCTCTAGTTGTCTTAAGTGTGGTTCTGTGACACCCCTTACCCGACTACAGTGTAGCCGAGCAAGTTATGCCACTCAGTGTGCCGGAGCACTCTATTTTATCTTAATTCATTTTTATCATGGTTTTGAATACAATTTGTGAAATATAATTCATTTAAGCCATTTATCGAAATTATTATTTATTTGAGGTTTCGAAAATTTTAAAGAAAATCCGGCAGAGTACCGACTAAAAATGGAGAAAACAGTTATTCGGAACCTGTGAAAAACACTTCCTATGATCATATTCAATCATCTCATCACTCTCAAACTTCAATATCAAAATCTCAACATTTTTTTCACCATTCATTTCTCAATCATTCATCTCATGTAATAATCATGTACAAGTCACAGTTATGTATTCACTTTTCCTTTCACAAACACAATTTTCTTAACAATTCCTCTATTTTTCATTCATTCATTTCACATCATCATTAGACTCAAATCATAAATAAATTCTCACATGTGATTTATAATCACAAATTACAAGTACTTACATAAATACAAAATTATATTACATTTGTTTCAAATACACATGATAAAATAAGAGTTTAATTACATAATTTACAAAAATCTCAAAATACAAAATGGGACCTAGTGTCCTACCAATGCACTGTGGATGGTGAGGTGACACAGACGCTATGCAGAACTGTGAATGGCCTTACCCAATTTGTGGTCTACCGGGCCCTCTGTCCAAATCTTCAGTACCTACGCGTAGCAAAAGCGACGCGCTAAGCATAAAGCTTAGTGGTGCCAATAATACAAGAAAATACAATATGCAAATAAAAATAATAATTTCCTTGCTATTGTGTTCATAAGAAATGAATAATTACTAACTTATTGTGTAGTCGAGGGCTAATCATGTTTCATGATATTAACTTCTTCATGCATTTCGTTAATTATTTTCTTCATGATCTTGAGCTTCTTTGTATTTTTGGTAATCATTCCTGATACTTAATTTTCGTATTTTCTTTAATGATCAGTTCAATCACAGTTATACTTTTCCATGCCCAAGTAACCTATCTTTGGACGATCGGGTGGATAACGGGTCGTTGGCACTGGACACCGTGGTGCCTCAGGCCGTCATACCATGGGACGCAGAACGTCAACCACGTATGCAGTCAGTATGGCTAAAAAGCCATGATATCACATAATCGGCATAAAAGCCATGAATACGGGCATAAAAGCCATGAATACAGGTATAAAGCCATGAATACAGGCATAAAGCCTTTCGCAGTACTGCTAAAACAATACCCTATTGGCATGCCAACCTATCCAAACTAATCACATTAGGCCTACTAGGGCGTTTTGCACTTTTAAGTTTCACAATTTTTGAATTTCAAGTTTTCATGTCACTATTCATTTCATTAGTCAACTAAAATGTTGACTTTTGCATAAACCATAGGTACATTGGTTTTAGTACTCCCAACATACCACATTTTTTATTCAAAACTTGTTGGTTTTGGTCACTTTCTCAAAGCTTAGGTCATTTTGGCAAAATTGCCAATTTTTGGTTTTGGTGTCACTATTCACCTCATTGGTCAATAAAAATATTGACTTTTGGATAGAAAATAGGTGTATTGGTTTTAACACCCCAAACATACCACATTTTGTATTTAAAACTTGTTGGTATTGGTTGCCAATACCATTTCTAAGTTTAATGCTAATTGAACAAAATTTTCAGATTTGGTGCTTCATCTTTACTGTTCCATTTGTTATTTTTACAGTGGGAATTTGAGAAAATGGTAAACATGAAAGTTGTGGAAATGGTAAACATGAAAGTTGTTCCTTATTCTGTCTAGTTGAATTTCCTTTTTTGAATCATTCCATTTGGAGTTTTGTAGCTCAAGTTATGGCCAAAATAAGTTTACTGTTCACATGCACTGTTCATGCTGCACTTTTGGGTTTTGGCAGATTTTGGTCCAACTTTGGTCAGTAATTTGATCAAGTTAAGTTCATAATTTGGCCTAACTTTCTTCATATGAAATGTTCTACTATGCCTTAGGTTTTCATCGGTTCAAGAATCGCCTAAATCCGAGTTTTCTAGAGAGAGTTATAGTCATCCAAACATTACTGCTCAAATGAAAATTCGAAATCTCGATCTGATAAACTTCACTTTGCTCAATGATTTGATTAGGTTAATGGCATAATTTAGATTGGTGTCCTTCATGAAAGTTGTTTGTCTATATCTTTCTTGTTGCTGTAAAAATTTCAGGTCAATTGACCATATCTACAGTGAGTTATGGCCACTGTTCATTTGGTCATTTCTGCAGGGGCTGTTTGCAGGGTATCCCGGATTGGGGCCAAGTTTTGGTCCTCTTGCTTTGGTCTTTTGGGCATGGTTTCTTCAGAAAAAATGTGCCATTACAAGCCTAGTTTCATGTCCAATTGGCCAAACACCAATTGGACCTACACAGCCAAAGATATGGCAGTCCAAACATGCTGGACTCACAGCCTCATTTCTGCTGTCTCTTGGCAGCCTTCCCATTTCAGTTTACCATGCATTAGCTCACTTCAAATTATGATTTACTTGCCTTAAATGGTCACTAATTGACCATTAGAATGTCCACTAATCATTCCATAAGCCAAATCAAATTTTCACTCCCAAAACCCTAGCTTAAATTCAAAATTTACACAATTTACCTTAATTAACCAACTACTTCATTATCCTTATGTTCATACACTTTAAACATAATCTCTAGTGCACTCCAAGTCCATCAAAACACTCAATCTTGTTCCTTCCTTAGGGCTGCCAAAATTCATTGTATACATACACATAAATTCCATTCATTTTATTCACAAATTCTTGCTTATTTTAGGTCTCTAATCATGGAAAGAGAAAGATGTATGCATAATAGGCACTAACCTCACTTGTGACCTAACTTGGACTTGCCCAACTTCAAATTTTCCTCAAATTTCTGCTGCCTTATGCTTCCTCAAGGTTTAGGGATAATTTTTTGTGAAGGAAGTTTAGGGTTTTGGGGTGGAGAGCTTAGGGAAAATCAAGCTTTGAACAAGAGCTTTCATGGAGTTTTTTTTTCTTCTCTCTCTCTCTCTCAACGTTTTTGCAGCCCAAAGATGAAGATGGCTGTCCACTTTTTCCAATTTTTATCTCCTTTTATTCATATTTAAGTAATTTATAATGATGTGTCAAAATTTGGTTGGGTGAAAATATTTTAATTGCATCATGCTCATGTCATAAATATGACTTTTATTTCATTTTCTTTTCTTTTCTTTTCTACTCATTTTAAATTTAATTTTTAACAATATTTATTCATATTTTAGATCATAATAATTATTTACTCAACTGGACAAGTCGGCCAAAAATCGTCTCTGAAGGCGAAATGACCAAAATGCCCTCCGTTTGGCTTAACGGGTCAAAATTGTCTGTACCGATTGAAACATTTTTCTAAATATTTTCTTGGCATTCTAATGCCATAGGAACCTCAATGACCCTTCTCTGGAGTCCCAAAAATTATTTTATAATTTTTCCCCCGGGTCTAGGGCTCCTCGTTGCGAGAACCGCAACTTACCTCTGGTTACCCATCGCTTGGGCACTGGCTCATTTGACTTAGTTGTATTTTATTTCTAAAATTTTTACTAAATTTTTCTTGTTAATATTTGAGTTAATTATGGTTCCTGACTTTAGTTTAAATATTTTTTCGGACGTTCTAGCTGTCCGGACCGACACCGGTCGCCGGAACAGTAGACTGTACGGAGTTGCTACCGGGAGGGTGTTACAAGTTCTAATCCCCTTAATTGTCCGGACCGACATCGGTCACCGGAACAGTGAAATATACCAGGCTATACAAATAGGGGTGTTACAAAATTGTTTGCCCAAGTTAGGGTACTAAATCTGCCAGAATTGAATTTGACCTGAAAATGACCTAAATTTACATTGAAAATACAATCTATTCAGCTTTAGTAAATTGACCATATCTTGGTCTATACAACTCGGAATGACTTGAAATCAGTGCCAACAGTTTAATAAGGCATAGAGCTATAAATTTGCTTCTTTGGCCAAAATCTAAAAACCAAGCAAAAAAGGACATTTAGCTAGATCAATCTAGTATACCAAAACTGAAAAATTGACAATACTATATAATAAAACCTAGAAATGAATTGGCAATAAATGTCAACTTGTGAAAAATTTACAATGTAACACCCCTATTTGTATAGCCTGGTATATTTCACTATTCCGGTGACCGGAGTCAGTCCAGACAACTGAGGGGATTAGAATCACACTTAAGACAACTAGATAAGCCCTGAACACAAATAATTAGTAATTGTCAATTAGTTAAGTATAAATAAGAAAAACAGAATATAAGAAGTTAAATGAGCCGAGAGTCACAGTGATGGGTGACCTTCTCAGGAAGGATTGCGAAGTCAATTTAAACTCAAATTTTGAATCGTAAAATGTGACGCCGCGGTACTTAGGACCATTACAAACACAATGGATAAGAAGAAATCATGAAAAAGAATTGTTAAGCCAGTCAAATAACTAGGTCAGGGATCCAGAAGAAATATTGAATTATTTACAAACCGGGTTGAACCGGCGAGGGGCAATTCGGTCAATTGACCCTGAGAGCTGACTCCTGACCTAACTGTCGAATAAAATCAGAGAAAAGAAAATTTTAGGGTAGGGAATTAAATTAAAGAACTAATAGAAAAAAAAAAGAGAAAATGAAAAAGGTGTAGGGAGATGACATCAAGGATGACATCATGCATGATGCCATAAAGATTATAATTAATAAATTTAATTAAATTGAATTTTGGTCTTCCTAAAGTCATAAAAAAGAAAAGAAAAGAAAAGAAAAAAAAAAACTAAAAGTTCTTCTTCTTCCCTACGTGCCGCCTCACTCCCTCTCTCATCTTCTCCCTCACAAAACCTCCATGAAAGCTCATCTTTGAGCTTGAAAAACTAAAAATCTCACCATAGAAAATTATTTTACCATGGTTAAAGCTTATTTTGGCAACTAGAAGAGGAGATTGAAGAACAAAGAAAAAGAAAAAGAAAGAGAATTGAAGAATTGGACATCAAAGATTGAGGTTAGTGATTTAAGTTGCAAAGTTAGTTTATTAGTTGTGTTTATAGCTTGATTAACTTAGAAATAAACTTAAAATGAAATGAAATAAATTGTAGAGAGGCCATGAGTAAATTTTGACCAGCATGTTGTGGAGGTGTATTTGCATGGTTTGATTGAATTTAATATGTTAAGCAAGCTTGTATGGATGTGCTAATGAGATTGGTATGCTTATATGTGGTTAAGTGCAACAATTTAGCAAGTTAGGGTGTTGGGACGCTTAGGGTTAGAGACAAAAATGTGAAAAATGGGTAAAAGATGTCTTGGACATAGTTTAAAGTGAGAAATGGTCAATGGTGACCAAATGAAGTGTGTTGAAAGTGTTGGAATTGAAACCAAATTCAAATTGAGTGTGGTCATGCTGCTGGCAGCATGACCAAAGTCCCTTTGAGGGATCAAAACTGAAAATTTACAAGTTCAATTGATATAAGACTAATTGTGAATGAAAATAGACACTAAATCACAATTTTCATTTAGGAACCATGCCCAAAAAGTGACCAAAACCTAGTGAACAAATTGACCAAATCCAGAAAATCTCAGTCTGCCCTGTACAAACTGACCAAATGAACATTGTTTGTTCATTTGGCCATAACTTGAGCTAGGCAGGTCTAAATGACCTGAACTTTTGCCAGTGGATAGATGAGATATAGACCTAAAACTTTCATGAAGAACACAAATCCAAATTATGCCATTAACTAGGTCATTTAGCCATCCAAATTTGGTAACCTAAAACTGCCAGAACCAAAATTGCCCAGAAAACTGGGCAAAGTCCAATCCGGTAGCCATGGTTCAAATGGATATAACTTGAGCTAAAAAACTCCAATTGGAGTGATTCAAAAAGAAGAATAAACTTAAGACAATAGGGAACATTTTCTATGAAGAAAGTTTTCCCAAATTCCAATAGCAAGATGACCAATGGAACAGTGCAACCTTAGACACCAAAACTGAAAATTATCAAATTTGCCTAAAAGACTTAGAATTTGAGTAAACAACCAAAACCAACAAATTTAGTGACCAAAATGTGGTATGTGGGTCAAGTTGGACTTCCCATACCTATTAACCCTTAGAAAGTCAACAAATTGATTTGAATAGTACCATGAATAGTAACTCTAAAATGAAAATTTCCAAGAATGTTAGTTTAAGTATATTTGGGCTTGAATTAAGTATTTATGAATTAATTATTGGATTTACTGTGAAATAAGATACTGAAACACTATAAATGTTGTGTTTCAGTTGAAAAAGACTCGGAAGGTATAAGGGACTGAGTCAAGGCCTAGAGGCGACTCACTTCAGGTTTGTGCACAAAAATTTTATATTATAGTTTTCATAATGGAAATTGATTTCGTATACATTGTGAATGTGTTTGTTCATTATGAATTTTGAGAATGTTGTGTTGCCTATTCTACAATAGAAATTTGGAAGGAAAATTAATTATTGATTTGTATGAAATATTTGAACAATATGGTTTTGAATTTAGTTATGGCTTTGAAAATCTTATTTGAAAAATAGTGTGTTGCCTACTTTGTAAATGAAAAGTTTAGAGTGAAATATGATTTATGAATTGTATAAACTATTTGGATAACTTGATTTAAATTGTTTTTAATTCACACTTGGCATGGCAATACTAATATGTTCCTCCTCCACTTGTGGGGTGAGTTTGATATTGTTAGTAGTATGCCCTAGAGCATATCATTTAGTATGTATCTTGTACATATTTTTATTAATAAAATGCATTTTCACTTTTCCGTTTACATAATATATTTATGTGTCATAGAAAAGGTCCATTGATATTTTGTTAGAAATATTATTCTTAAGTTGTTAAGAATATGAGTGACAATATTTCTAGCACGAAGTATCATAAATAGGTTCACAATCGAGGATACTTCATAATAAGGACATGACTTATCCAGAAAGATTGTATTCATGTTTGTTCCCAAGTTATTTATATGAGATATAAATAAGATGGAATGGTGAGTCTAATGCCATATAACAAACATGATAGGCACTTATAAATGATAAGTAGGCCGAACCAGTGACACTTATGACAAGCACATGGAGTTTACTCTTGTCAATGTTTTGTCATAAATCATATCAGTGCATATAATCTTTAGACCTGAGATAGCACAGTTATCTTGTATATAGGTAGTTTGAGTTTGATACTGCTTTCATACTTGTACTGTATATGGGTATATGGGCATGTGTTGGCTCCTACTAGTTATATATGGAGGTAGGTGTTGATCAAGATGGAATCTGTTCCTCTAAGTAAATAGAGATAAAATCTTATGTTCATTTAATTGTTCTTGATGTTTCAAGTTCCTGGCCAGGACAGATAGATTTATTCAGAAAAGAGTTTCTGATGAGAAAATCTTTTTAATCAAGAACTGGAATTAAAAGAGAACATAATATTCATAGCAAATAGAGTTTGACATAAACCATGACTCCAGCTTGAGTTGGGATTTTGTAACAGAGAGATTCTAGTGCATGGTAACATATGATTATAGGTTCATTTAAGGTAAACCTTATTACTAATTCGGTGGTCATGGCATGCTATGCTAGGTGTTAACCATGGTCTATGAGGTTCATAAAATGATTTAGAGAAATCATTTATGGTAAGAAAGAGTTCTGATGATATTAAGAGTTGATATCATGTCTCATTGCCAATTAGTGATGAGCCTAGTAAGTCACACGCATACACAAGTTATCACCTAATTAAATATGATTTAATTAATTAATTAAAGAGTTTAATTGATTAATTAAATAGGTTTGGTTTGCAATTAGTTTGCAAAGTCCCTAGCATGACTTGAAACCAAATCTAGATTATTGGATGTATAATATAAGTTAAATTTATATTTAAAGTGTTTAAATAAGAATTTAATTAATGAGAAATTAATTAATAGAGATTAATTAATTAATTTATATTTGATATAAATTAATTAGAAGAAGAAAAATAATTATTTTGGGTTGAGAACTCAAAATTAAGACACAGGGGCATTTTGGTCATTTTGCAGTGTGACGTGGCACCGTGAGATGGTGACACATGGCATAACACATAAGCTTGCCAAATGTTTTTTAATCAAGTAAGATGATTAAAATCAAGATTACATATAGGTTTGACACTTGGCACAATGTGATTGGGTCACTTAAACCTAGAGCTAATCAAAGGGTGACATGTGGCAAGGGTTTAATGTGTTAACCTAGCTATTTAAGTGTTGTTATGAGAAAATAAAATACAACCAGCAGCCACACTCCTTGGTCACGCCATTTTGCAGCCCTCCCTCTATTCTTCTTCATCTCTCATCAATTCAAAGAGATTAGCCATCAATCTCTTGAATTAAGAACACTAGAAATTGTTTCTAGTGTCCTGTTTACATCTCTAATCTCTTAAAAGGCAGAACTTGAATTTCTAATTAATAGAAAAGGCTTTAGAAGCTGTTCAAGGGCTGCCATAGGTGTTCTTGGTGTGGAAAAGCTAGAGGGACAATATCTGGTATCCTGAAGATGAATCTCAAAGGCGCAGACACGCTGCAGTGCATCAAGAGGTTAGTGTAATCGTTCTTGATTTAATCTAGGGTTCTAAAATTAATCTGATTAATTTTAATATCTTAAATGGCAAATACAGATCCAAAAACATATTAAAAGAGTTTTAATATGTTGTTTATCATTGAAATCAAATAGATAAAAATAAATCTTGCATGATGCATGTAACCCTAGGTGAAAATTTTTGAATTCAATGGTATAAACTTGTGTTTTTCACGCTTCCGTTCCTTCAGATATTTGATCACTTTCCTCCCTCTCTGGTTTTCCAGTCTGAGGGCCGAGTTTAGATGAGTACTCATTAGCTAGCTAGCCACCTCCCTCATTGATTTCGATTAGTGGGGTGAGTATGCCTTGTCGTGATGCACACACGACATGTTCAGAAATTTTGTGTCATGGCCTAATTTGTGTTATTGTTTAGCAACACTATGTTTATTAAATTGTTTGATCAAGTTGTGCTGTATTAAGCTTTGAAAGTTATTATTTGTTATAAATGTGATTTGAAAAAAAAAAAATTGTGAAATGCGATTATGAGATTTTTGAATGACGATTTGTTCATAAATGTTTTATATTATGCATTTTATGCTTTATTGTGCACCACTGAGTATATACTCAGCGATAGCTTTAACTTGCTATCGCAGATAGAGAAAAGGACATAGCAACAAAGTGATCTGCTACAGTTAGAAAGGAGCACAATTGAAGATTTTTTGTATGGGTTTTTGTATATACCCTGGTAGTTTAGTTTGATGTAAATATGATAGTATGCATATGTATCTCTGTAATTTGAGCAGTTGTACAGATAAAATTGTAATAATATTATTTTTGAGATTTTGCATCTGTAAATTAACTTATGATTGTAAATTAATGATTTAAAATGCAATGTGCATGAGTTATGAAATGTTTTGAGATATTAATTCTTGATTTGAAATTTTGATTTTAAATTGAAGTGTCGCTATTACTGTTGATTTGAAGTTTGGTGGTTGCAAATGGAGTTATGATTGAGAAATATATTAGGAGTGTTTCTATTTTCAGGTTTTGAAGAACTGTTTTCTCGAAATACAGACGGCACTCTGCCGAAATTTTTGTAAAAATTACGGAGATTTTGAAAATCCAAAAATTTGATTTATTTTTGGACTCTAAATGAAGGTTTTTAAAATTTGAAAAAAATTTTACCCACCAATTCCAAAATGAACAAAAATTATTTTAAAATCCTTTGTAGTATATTTAATGGGTTACCGGTAGGTGAAGTACGGTAATTCATTAGGTGTACTACGAGAACATGTTACATCTTACGAGGAGTAGGGTGTGACATGTTTAGTGGTATCAGAGCAAGGTTTTAAAATAAATTTTAAACTGTGAATTTGAAATATTTTATCGATAAATACAACTACTTAAATGTTTGATATATATGACATATTTACATCATGAATATGAACTAACAGAGGTCAACCTCCTTGTGTTTGTTATCAGAGAGTAGAAAATTTTTGGAAAATGGAATGGAAGAGGGAGATCATTCCGTAGAGCAATTTTTCGAGGCTGAGGCCCGAGGAGAAGTCCCAACACTCCAGAATGTGAGTGGGTCAGCCACTCCAGCTCCTCCTCAAGCATCGCAATTCCCTGCTCAGTTTGCACAGCAGATGACTGCGTTCTTTCAACAAATGGCGGGAAATGTGCCACCTCAAGCACAGACACAAGCATCTGTAGCACAACCACAGCCTCCGGCTTGGCAATATGAGAAATTAATGAAATTTGGGGCTACAGAATTCAAAGGAACAGTGGATCCACTAGAGGTAAAACAGTGGTTAGAGCAAAAGGAACGGGCTTTCAGGAAGCTGCAATGTGCAGAAGAGCTGAAGTTCGAGTATTCTGTTTCTTTGTTGTAAGGGGATGCGTATGAATGGTGGAAGACCATCCACCACAGCTTGGTAGAATGTCTAGTCCTCACATGGGCAGACTTTTTAATTGAATTTAGGCAAAAGTGGGTCCCTAATACTTATGTAGACATGAAGCTGCAAAAGTTTTTAAGGTTGAAGCAAGGGGATAGAACTGTAGCAGAATATGAGCGGAACTTTTCAAGGCTAAGCCATTATGCTGGAAGCTTAGTCTCCACCCCCAGAGATCGGTGTAAAAGGTTTGAGGCTGGGTTGAGGCCTAGCTTGAGAATGTAAGTGGTAGGGTTCCGACACTAGAATTTTTCTGAATTGATTTCACAAGCTCTGGAACTGGAAAGGATAGAATTAGAATGGGCAATGAAAAAGAGTACACAAGAGAAAGAGAAAACTGAAAAGGTTACTTGTCAAGCTACTGAGAGTGGCTCTGGGAAAAGAAAACATTTTGAAGGATCTAGCTCGTGTAAATCGGGTAGAGGTATATCTTCTAGACAGAAATCATCTCAATCAGATCAGCAAACTCAACAGAGACGCAGAAATACGCTATCGAATTCACTTTGTGAGACTTGTGGTAAACCACATAGTGGAGTATATTATAGAGCTATAAGAGCATGTTTCAATTGTGGAGGGACTGGTGATTTTGCTAAGGATTGCATAAGTCCACACTGTTACGGATCATTTACCACGTCAGAAGGATCAGCCCAAGTTTCTACCCCGAAGAGTTTAACAACAATTGGTAGAGGCAGAGGCAGAGGCAGAGGTAGGGGTAGTACACCTAGAAGTCAGAGTACTGTGAATCAACCAGGACAAGGTGATGCTCTAGTGAGAGTATACACTATGCGACAGAAGGACGAGGATGAGACTTCTGGTATGGTTGCTGGTATTTTCTCAATTCTTAATTGAGATATGTATATGTGTAAAAAAAAAAATCAATTTTGATATGTTAGTGACTAGTCTTTTTAAAATTAATTTCATAAGAGTTTGTCAGTAAAAAGTATTTGCTAGCACACAAGAATTTCTAAAGTTAATTAGTAAGCCTAATTATGCAAGGAAAGAGAACCTAAAAGTAAGTTATAGTAATATAGCTACCTTAGATGCGGGGTAAGGGTATTACTGCTGATAGATGTCAGTGGGTACCATAATCAAAATAAGTTTAAGATATTAATGAATTTAAAAGAAATAAGATATAGGGAAGTTTATTCTATTGGCATGTGTCGTAGTAACTATGCAATATTCTTGATGTTTGTGCTATAAGCTGTAGATTACAGCACTGACTTGGGATTTATTGTGTAGAGCTACGTACTACCCAATAGTATATAAGGATAAGAATAGTTGCAAACGATATCTGTTTTGGTACAGTTATGATAAGATAAAGTTTTCTTATTGGAAAGGAGTTTGAAAATCCTAACCTGGGATTTAAAACTCTAAAGTTAGAATATTGAAAGGTTATAGTTCAGTACAAGAGAAAATAATGACTACACATCAGTGTAAAATAAACTATAGAACATCGATAGATAAAAATAAATAAAATAGTAAGAAATGAGAAAAATACTAGATGAGGAATTGCCACCAAGGCAAGCAATTTACTTAAGATGCGTAACAATATTCCGAATTATTTTATCAAGAAAGAAATAAGTTAAACTAAAGCAAACAAGATAGAGCAAAATGGCACATAGGCCTTAGTCATAAATGGAGATGGTAAGATAATGGTTATGGACCTATGGCCAAGAAAGAAACGACCACAAAAGAAAATAATTGCTAAAACAACAGCAAGAAAAGACTAAAATATTCTAAACTAAACTAAAGGTTACATCTAATGATTAAGAGATTTGATAAGAAAAGAGTAAAACTAAGTTCTCACCCATAGGATCACATGAGATCCTAGAAAAGCGGATCCACTAGCACACAGATTTGCTTACCTCTAAAATTGAAATGAATTTGAATCTAACTTATGACATAAGCTCATAAGAAACTTGGCACACGAGGTAAGCAATCGATGAGTAAATAATATTGGTTAAAGTACAAAGGAACCATCATTCAGGCCAGAAAGCTACTTAGGAGCATGAATAGGACATGAGGAGACGGCACCCAAAACTGTTTAGAGACTGATACTAGGTAAAATTTCGAGGACGAAATTATTTTAAAGGGGGAAGAATTGTAACACCTCTATTTGCATAGCCTTGTATATTTCACTATTCTGGTGACCGGAGTCTGTCCGGACAACTGTGGGGATTAGAACCACACTTAAGACAACTAGATATCAAATAATTAGTAATTATCAATTAGTTAAGTATAAATAAGAAAAACAGAACATAAGAAGTTAAATGAGCCGAGAGTCACAGCGATGGGTGACCTTCTCGGGAAGGATTGCAAAGTCAATTTAAACTCAAATTTCAAACCGTAAAATGTCACGCTGCGGTCTTTAGGACCATTATGAACACAGTGGATAAGAGGAAATCACGAAAAAGAATTGTTAAGCAAGTCAAATAATTAGGTCAGGGATCCGGAAGAAATATTGAACTATTTACAAACCGGGTTTAACCGGTGAGGGGCAATTTGATCAATTGACCCTAAGAGCTGACTCCTGACCTAACTATCAAATAAAATCGGAGAAAAGAAAATTTCGGAGTCGGCAATTAAATTAAAGAACTAATAGAAAAAAAAAAAAGAGAAAATGAAAAAGGTGTAGGGAGATGGCATCATGCATGATGCCATAAAGATTATAATTAATAAATTTAATTAAATTGAATTTTAGTTTTCCTAAACACATAAAAAAAAAAAGAAAAGAAAAGAAAAAAAAACTAAAAGTCCTTCTTCTTCCCTAAGTGCCGCCTCACACCCTCTCTCATCATCTCCCTCACAAAACCTCCATGAAAGCTCATCTTTGAGCTTGAAAAACCAAAAATCTCACCATAGAAAATTATTTTACCATGGTTAAAGCTTGTTTTGGCAACTAGAAGAGGAGATTGAAGAAAAAGAAAAAGAAAAAGGAAGAGAATTGAAGAATTGGACAATAAAGACTGAGCTTAGTGATTTAAGTTGCAAAGTTAGTTTATTAGTTGTGTTTATAGCTTGATTAACTTAGAAATAAACTTAAAATAAAATGAAATAAATTGTTGAGGGACCATAAATAAATTTCTACCAGCATGTTGTGGAGGTGTATTTGCATGGTTTGATTGAATTTAATATGTTAAGCAAGCTTGTATGGATGTGCTAATGAGATTGGTATGCTTAGATGTGGTTTTGGGACACTTAGGGCTAGAGACAAAAATGTGAAAAATGGGTAAAAGATGTCTTGGACCTAGTTTGAAGTGAGAAATGGTCAATGGTGACCAAATGAAGTGTGTTGAAAGTGTTGGAATTGAAACCAAATTCGGATTGAGTGTGGTCATGCTGCTGGCAGCATGACCAAAGTCCCTTTGAGGGACCAAAACTGAAAATTCATAAGTTCAATTGGTATGAGACCAATTGGGAATGAAAATAGACACTAAATGACACAATTTTTATTGAGGAACCATGCCCAAAAACTGACCAAAACCTAGTGAAAAAATTGACCAAATCCAAAAAATCTCAGTCTGCCCTGTGCAAACTAACCAAATGAACAGTGTTTGTTTATTTGGCCATAACATAAGCTAGGCAGGTCTAAATGACCTAAACTTTTACCAGTGTAGAGATGAGATATAGATCTAAAACTTTTATGCAGAACAAAAATCCAAATTATGCCATTAACCAAGTCATTTGGCCACCCAAAGTTGGTGACCTAAAACTGCTAGAACCAAAATTGCCCAGAAAACTGGGTTGAGTCCAATCTGGCAGCCATGGTTCAAATGGCTATAACTTGAGTTACAAAACTCCAATTGGAGTGATTCAAAAAGCAGAATAAACATAAGACAACAGGGAACATTTTCTATGAAGAAAGTTTTGCCAAATTCCAACAGCAAGATGACCAATGGAACAGTGCAACCTTAGACACCAAAACTGAAAATTATCAAATTTGCCTAAAGGACTTAGAATTTGAGTAAACAACCAAAACCAATAAATTTAGTGACCAAAATGTGGTATGTGGGTGAAGTTGGAATTCCCATACCTATTAAGCCTTAGAAAGTCAACAAATTGACTTGAATAGTACCATGAATAGTAACTTTAAAATGAAAATTTCTAAGAATGTTAGTTTAAGCATATTTGAGCTTAAATTAAGTATTTATGAATTAATTATTAAATTTACTGTGAAATAAGATACTAAAATACTATAATGTTGTGTTTCAACTGAAAAAGACTTGGAACGTATAAGGGACTGAGTTAAGGCCTAGAGGCGACTCACGTCAGGTTTGTGCACAAAAATTTTAAATTATAGTTTTCATAATGGAAATTGATTTGTTATACATTGTGAATGTGTTTGTTCATTATGAATTTCGAGAATGTTGTGTTGCCTATTCTAAAATGGAAATTTGGAAGGAAAATTAATTATTGATTTATATGAAATATTTGAACAATATGGTTTTAAATTTAGTTATGGCTTTGAAAATCTTATTTGAAAAATAGTGTGTTGCCTAAATAAAAAGTTTAGAGTGAAATATGATTTGTGAATTGCATAAAATATTTGAATAACTTGATTTAAATTGTTTTTAATTCACACTTGGCATGGCAATACTAATATGTTCCTCCTCCACTTGTGGGGTGAGTTTGATATTTGATCACTTTCCTCCCTCTCAGGCTTTCCAGTCTGAGGGGCGAGTTTATAAGAGTACTCATTAGCTAGCTAACCATCTCCCTCATTCATTTCGATTAGTAGGGTGAGTATGCCTTGTCGTGATGTACACACGACATGTTCAAAAATTTTGTGTCATGGCCTAAGTTGTGTTATTGTTTGGCAACACTATGTTTATTAAATTGTTTGATCAAGTTGTGCTGTATTAAGCTTTGAAAATTATGATTTGTTGTAAATGTGATTTGAAAAAAAAAATTTGTGAAATGCGATTATGAGATTTTTGAATGACGATTTGTTCATAAATGTTTTATATTATGGATTTTATGCTTTATTGTGCACCACTGAGTATTTATATAATCAGCGATAGCTTTAACTTGCTGTCGCAGATAGAGAAAAGGACATAGCAGCAGAGTGAGCTGCTACAGTTAGAGAGGAGCACAATTGAAGAATTTTTGTACGGGTATTTGTCTATACCCTGGTAGTTTAATTTGATGTAAATATGATAATATGCATATGTATCTCTGTAATTTGAGCAGTTGTATAGAGAAACTTATAATAATATTATTTTTGAGATTTTGCATCTGTAAATTAACTTATGATTGTAAATTAATGATTTAAAATGCAATGTGCCTGAGTTATGAAATGTTTTGAGATATTAATTCTTGATTTGAAATTTGGATTTTAAATTGAAGTGTTGCTATTGCTGTTGATTTGAAGTTTGGTGGTTGCAAATGGAGTTGTGATTGAGAAATATATTGGGAGTGTTTCTATTTTCAGGTTTTGAAGAACTATTTTCTCAAAATACTGACGGCACTCTACCGAAATTTTTGTAAAAATTACGGAGATTTTAAATATCCAAAAATTTGATTTATGTTTGGACTATAAATGAAGGTTTTTAAAATTTGAAAAAAATTTTACCCACCAATTCCAAAATGAACGAAAATTATTTTAAAATCCGTTGTAGTATATTTAATGGGTTACCGGTAGGTGAAGTACGGTAATTCATTAGGTGTATTAAGGGAACATGTTACATCTTACGAGGAGTAGGGTGTGACATACAATGTACTATATTGGCATCATATTGAAATGCAAATTGTGACATGTTGATACTAGAATCAACTTATCCATGATGTATAAAAAGCTCAACATGTTCATTGACCAGTGAAAGGCGTAATGATGTATAAACCCTAAAAATAAAGAATTAAATATGTAATCTTGTAATTTACCCTAGTTTACCTAGTAGACTAGTTTGGATAGGTTGGCATGCCAATAAGGTTCTAACAGCTGTATTGTAAATGGCATCGTGCCATATTGTGTTTTATGGCTTATTTTGCCGCACTATGATTTTAATAGCCTATGGCTATACGGATTGTGTTATTATACTCGACTTATTGCCTGATTGATTATATGGCTTCATTGTTTGCACACTAGGAGATACTTTGTGACTGATGGTGTGACGGCCTGAGGTACTATTTACCTAGTGTTATTTCATCCATTGTTTGTACACTGGGAGATACTTTGTAACTGATGGTGTGACGGCTCGAGGTACTAGGTACCCAGTGCTATTTTATCCGTTTATCTAGTCTGGTTAGTGTATGGGCTACACGGGCAGTCAATTAAAACATTATTCAATTCAGGCAGTTAAGTATAATGAAATTTCAATATAATTAAATTAAGTATTGAATGAAATGAGTAAAAGAGATTAGAAATAGAAACATAACAAAAATATTATTTACAGAACTGTACAGACTTAAAATACAATATAGTTAGAATAATTTGTATACTGAGTATATTTACTTAAAGGTTATAAACTAAGCACTTCCAAAGAGAAACAAACTAGTATATAAGATAGTTGATACTAGAAATACCATATCAAATTAAATTGATTTTTGAGTATTCGAATTATGATTTATTATTTTTTTTTTGTATATAGTATTTCATTGTTGTATTATTACACCACTAAGCAGAAATGCTTAGCGCGATGGAATTATTTCCTCGCGCAGGTATTGAAGGTAAAACCAGTAGATAGTTGACTGAGATTTTTGGAGTTCGGATCTGAAGAAGTGTCAGAAGAGTTCAAGGTTGTCATCTCCTCAGCAATGCTTGTAGATAGGGCTCACATTAAGCATATAATGTATTTTGTATATTTTAATTATTTCTTATGTTGTAAATCAAATTAAGAATTTGTAATGAATAAGTCTGTGATTTAATTAAACTGTATAACATGTAGACTGTGATTTTATGCAATTAGATGCAAATTATGTACATTGATGAAATTGAGAATTTTGAAATAAGAGCTGAGTGTGATTATGATTATTGAAACCATATGGTATTTACCACATTAGTCAGACTTTAATAAACAACGTTAATGCCTAAACCTTAGATAAAGTTTTGAATAAATAAATCAAGAATTGAAATGAAATAAGATAAGATCAGGTGCTCCAGCACACTGTGTGGCACACCTTGCTTGACTACACTATAAACGGGTGAGGGGTGTTATATTAAGAATAGAATTTCTAACAAAATATCAATGGACCTTTTCTATTGAAGGAGCGGAAGCGTGAAAAACACAAGTTTATATCATTGAATTCAAAAATTCTCACCTAGGGTCACATACTTCATGCAAGTTTAGTTTTTATCTATTTGATTTCAATGATAAACAACATATTAAAACACTTTTAATATGTTTGTGGATCTGTATTTGCCATTTAAGATTTTAGAATTAATCAGATTAATTTTGGAACCCTAGATTAAATCAAGAACAAACACACTAACCTTTTGATGCACTGCAGTGTATTTGCGCCTTTGAGATTCGTTTTCAAGACACCAGATGTTGTCCCTCTAGCTTGTCCACACCAAGAACACCAATGGCAGCCCTTGAACAGCTTCTAAAGCTTTTTTTATTATTTAGAAAATCAAGTTCTGCCTTTTAAGAGATTAAAGGTGTAAACAAGTCACTAGAAATGATTTCTAATATTTTAATTCAAGAGATTGTTTGCTAATCTCTTGGAATAGAAGAGAGATGAAGAGGAAGAGAGAATGTGAGTCTCAAAGGTGGCGGCACACAATGGCAGGCAGTAGCTTGTATGTTTTATTTTTTCATAACAACACTTATATAGCTAGATCACCACTTAAACCCTTGCCACATGTCACCCTTTGATTGGTTCTAGGTTTAATTGACCCAATCACATTGTGCCAAGTGTCAAACCTATATTTAATCTTAATTTTAATCATCTTACATAATTAAAAGACATATGGCAAGCTTATGTGTAATTCCATGTGTCACCATCTCATGGTGCCACATGTCACCCTGTGAAATGACCAAAATGCCCCTGTGTCTTAATTTTGAGTTCTCAACCCAAAATAATTATTTCTCTTCTTCTAATCACTTTATATCAAATATAAATCAATTAATTAATCTTTATTAATTAATTTTCTCATTAATTAAATTCATATTTAAACACTTTAAATATAAATTTAACTTATACTATACATCCAATAATCTAGATTTGGTTTCAAGTCATGCTAGGGACTTTGCAATCTAATTGCAAATCAAACCTATTTAATTAATCAATTAAACTTGTTAATTAATTAATTAAATCATATTTAATTAGGTGATAACTTATAACTTGTGTATGTGTGTGACTTACTAGGCTCATCACTAATTGGCAATGAGATATGATATCAACTCTTAAAATCATCAGAACTCTTTCTTACCATAAATGATTTCTCTAAATCATTTTATGCACCTCATAGACCATGGTTAACACCTAGCATAGCATGCCATGGCCACCCAATCAGTAATAAGGTTTACCTTAAATGAACTTATAATCATATTTTACCATACACTAGAACCTCTCTATAACAAAATCCCAACTCAAGCTGGAGTCATGGTTTATGTCAAACTCCATTTGCTATGAATATTATGTTCTCTTTTAATTCCAGTTCTTGATTAAAAAGATTTTCTCATCAGAAACTCTTTTCTGATTAAATCTATCTGTCCTAGCCAGGAACTTGAAACATCAAGAACAATTAAATGAACATAGGATTTTATCTCTATTTTCTTAGAGGAACAGATTCCATCTTGATCAACACCTACCTCCATATATAACTAGTAGAAACCAACACATGCCCAAATACCCATACACAGTATGAGTATGAAAGCAGTATCAAACACAAACTACATATATACAAGATAAATGTGCTCTCTCAGGTCTAAAGATTATATGCACTGATATGATTTATGACAAAACATTGACAAGAGTAAACTCCATGTGCTTGTCATAAGTGTCACTGGTTCGGCCTACTTATCATTTATAAGTGCCTATCATGTTTGTCATATAGCATGAGACTCACCATTTCATCTTATTTATGTCTCATATAAATAACTTTGAAACAAACATGAATATAATCTTTCTGGATAAGTCATGTCCTTATTATGAAGTATCCTCGATTGTGAACCTATTTATGATACATTGTACTAGAAATATTGTCACTCATATTCTTAACAACTTAAGAATAGAATTTCTAACAAAATATCAATGGACCTTTTCTATTACACATAAATATATTATGTAAATGAAAAAGTGAAAATGCCTTTTATTAATAAAAACATGTACAAGATACATACTAAATAATATGCTCTAGGGCATACTACTAACAATCTCCGATTAGCACTAGAGCCATTCATTACAATATCTTAGACCCATCTTCTCAAGATGTCGGTCTAACTGTGCTTGTAACAAAGGCTTAGTGAATGGATCAGTTGGATTCTCAACTGATGCTATTTTCTGCATGGCTATATCGCCTTGCCTAACTATTTCTCTGATAATATAGTAGTGTCTTTCTATGTGTTTGGATTTCTTGTGAAACCTTGGTTCCTTAGCCTATATGACTGCTCTACTGTTGTCACAGTGTAGTGGAACTGCTGACTCAATGGAAGGAACTACTGTAAGTTCTGTCATGATCTTCTTTATCCAAACAGCTTCCTTTGCAGCATCTGATGCAGCAATATACTCAGCCTCGGTAGTGGAATCTGCAGTCGTGCTCTGTTTCGAACTCTTCCAACTGACTGCACCTCCATTACAAATTAACACATATCCAGAGGTAGACTTTCTATCATCGATATCTGATTGGAAATCAGAATCAGTATAACCATCCAATTGCAAGTCTCCACCTGCATAGATCAATAATAAATCCTTAGTTCTTCTCAAGTACTTAAGGATATTCTTGACAGCTATCCAGTGTTCCAAACCTGGATTGGATTGATACCTGCTAGTCAAACTAACAGCATATGCGATATCCAGCCTAGTACACAACATTGCATACATTAAACTTCCAATAGCCGAAGCATATGGAATCTTGGCCATCTTATCTCTTTCTTCAGGTGTCTTTGGAGACATCTCTTTAGAAAGATGGATATCATGCCTCACTGGTAATAATCATCTCTTGGAATCAAGCATGTTAAACCTTTTTAACACCTTTTCCAAGTATAGACTTTTGGATAAAATAATTATTCTTTTCGCTTTATCTCTATAGATGCAAATCCCAAGAATATAGGTTGCCTCTCCTAAGTTTTTTCATGGAGAATGTATTTGACAACCATACTTTTACAGTTTTTAACATACCTATGTCATTACCCATCAACAATATGTCATCCATATATAAAACAAGGAAAGTGATAGCACTATCACTAACCTTCTTATATACACATGGCTCATCCTCATTTTTGATAAAACCAAAGGATTTAATGGCTTCATCAAAATGGATGTTCCAACTCCTCGAAGCTTGCTTCAACCCATAAATGGATCGCTTTAGCTTGCATACCTTGGAACCATCTTGGGATTCAAAACCCCTAGGTTATTTCATGAAAATGTTTTCTTCAATGTATCCATTGAGAAAAGTTATTTTGACATCCATCTGCCAAATCTCATAATCATAGTATGCAACTATTGCTAATAAAATCCTAAATGATTTAAGCATGGCAACAAGCAAGAAAGTCTCCTCATAGTCAATTCCTTGCCTTTGGCAAAACCCTTTCGCTACTAGCCTTGCCTTATAGTCTCTACCTTTCCATCAGAACCAATTTTCTTCTTGAAAACCCATTTGCTCCTTATAGGTACAATACCTTCAGGTGGGTCAACAAGATCCCGAACTTGATTTTTATACATGGAATCAATTTCAGATTTCATAGCATCAATCCATTTTGAAGAGTCTATATCTGATATAGCTTCTTCATAGGTAAGTGGATCATCTCCATGATCTACTTCCTCATGACTAGACAACTCTTGCTCTTCTTCATGAAGGAAACCATATCTTACTGGTGGCTGAGATACCCTGGTTGTTCTACGAGGAATAGCTACAGATGTTTCATCAATGGGTGTAGGTTGACTAGATGGATCTATATCCATCTGATCTGTTGGTTGGTCAGAATTCTCTAATTCCAACTCTATTTGCCTTCCTTTGCCTCCTTCTTGAACAAACTGTTGTTCAAGAAATGTGGCATCTCTACTCACCACAACCTTTTGTGATGTAGGCAAATAAAAATAATATCCAAAACTATCTTTTGGATATCCAACAAATTGACCCTTTTCTAATCTAGTTTCCAATTTATCAGTGTTTAGCTTTTTGATATAAGTTGGACAATCCTAAATCTTAACATGCTTAAGACTTGGTTTTCTTCCATGCCATATCTCATAAGCTGTGGAAGAAACTGATTTTGATGGAATCCTATTCAGAATATACAAAGTTAATGCTAATGCAAATCCCCAAAAGGAGATTGGCATATCTGTATAGCTCATCATACTACGTACCATATCTAATAGGGTACGATTTCTCCTTTCAGATACACCATTCAGCTGTGGCATTCCTGGAGGAGTCAGCTTGGAAACAATGCCATGCTCTCTCAAGTATTCATCAAATTCAGTACTTAAATATTCACCTCCATGATCTGATCGAAGAGCTTTAGTTCTCTTTCCTGTTTGATTTTCTACTTAAGATTTAAACTCGTTGAACTTTTCAAAAGATTCATGTTTGTATTTCATCAAATACAAATACCCAAACCTTGATTTATCATCAGTAAAGGTAATAAAGTAATGAAAATCGCCTTTAACCATTTCCCTAAATGGATCATATACATCACTATGTATTAGTTTCAAAATATTTTCAGCTCTTAGTCCTTATCCAACAAAGGGTGATCTAGTCATTTTGCCCTGAAGGCAAGATTTACAAGTTGGAGTAGGCGCAGAGCCCAATGAGGATAAAATCCCCGTTTTCTCCAATTTTGCAATCCTATCTTCTGCAACATGACCTAATCTTAAGTGCTAAATATATTTTGAACTTGAGTTGATTTTTATCATGGCATTGCATTCTTTTAGATTGCTATACTCTGGACAGTGGAAACACTTTCCTGCTGGCAGTGGAAACACTTTCCTGCTGATAGTGGAAACACTTTCCTTTACCTTTGTCAACTTTGATCTTTGTTTTTTGTTTGACTATCTTCGTGGAAGATCTTGGAACTTGAGGTTTCTTTTTCTAATTGCCCTTTTTCTTATTGGACTTTCCAGCAGAAAAATATACAATCAAAGCTACCTCTTTTCCTTTATTGCCCGGTATATTCTTTTGGGTAATAACCAGCATGTTGAGTAAACTAGCCAAGGTGCATTCCTATTTAGTCATATGGAAATTTGTCACAAAATTCCCAAAACACTTAGGAAGGGACTGAAGGATCAAATCCGTTTGTAGTTGGAAATCCATGTTGAAGTCAAGATGTTCCAACTGCTCAATCAGCCGAATCATCTTGTGGACATGATCCCCAACATTCTGTCCCTCAGACATCCTCATGCGGAATAGCTGCTTAGATATCTCATACCTAGAATTCCTACTGTGCTCACCATACAACTCTTGTAGGTAAAAGAGGATCTCACTCGCACTCTGCATGTTCTCCTGCTGCTTCTGTAACTCATTACTAATGGAAGCAAGCATGTAACACTTAGCTCTCATATCAGGCTCCTTCCACTTGTCCGAAGTTTCATGTTCCTCTTGAGTAGCCTCTGGAGGTAAGGGACTAGGAACATTTGAATTTAGAACATATCCTATATGTTCAAGGTTCAAGACAAGTTTCAAATTTCTTAGCCAATCAGAGAGATTAGGTCCTGTCAACCTATTGTGATCAAGTATGCTTGCAAGGATATTAGATGGTGGTGGTTGTTTTGTGCTTATTATTATCAAAAAATTAATTGCAGAAAATAACCAGATTAATTAGTAAATGTATCAAGTAATTAACCAAAATGATTATGGTCTTTTAATCAAATTAGTCCTCCCACTAACTTAGCGAATCCTACACTTCCAAAGTAGAAAACGGAAATCCTAGTTGGATGGATTTCTAGTGGGTGATTGAATTCTTAAAATTCTATTGATCATCCTCAGGTACATCCATTATTGGAATTACAATAAACTATAAGTGAGCAACTCCTTGCCCATCACATCTCATGTGAGGTTCAATCCTTTACTTAGCCCCTAATGCTCAAAATCTCAGGTACATCCATTATTGACTTATCTTGTATTAGTTAAGTTGATCCCATTGAGTCAGTAATTATGCAAATAATTTTAATGTCCTCAAGTACATCCAATATTGGATACTAAACCATTTACATATTTACAACATCTCATGCTTAACAATTATTTTTAAGAAAATCTCTTAAATTAATTGCATCTTATGCAACTATTTAAAATTTCTTAAAATAATTGCTCCAATAGAGGGCCCATGTTATAATTACTTTAATTATAGCATTTCCAACTTAATAATTTGTTTCGAAGATTTTATGGTCATCCTAATTACTATTAAGGTCTCACTTTGCACATTATCCATTTAGCATGCATATATCATATAATTGAATACATTCCCATACATCTCATGCATTCATGGATAAGCAGTAAATATGGTATGATCATGGACTTTCTAAAGGATTCAATTCTGAGCCACCAAGAATTGAATCAAGGCATTCCTAGGTGCATTTCATTCATTCATTTTACAAGAGTTGCTGAAGGAATACATAATCAACACTTGATCTTGAATTCCTCCCACTGGTCCCACCAATGCTCTTGACCTCCTTGAACTTCTTGCAATCCAATATTACATAGTAATCCTTGGCATACCAAGGCGAATTTACAAGAACTTAAATAAATGAAATTACAACCCAAAAATTATAACAAACTTAATAATACATGCCCAAAATAAATTAAAATAAATTAATTAATTTACAATCCCAAAGAAACATAAAAGAAATAAATCCAATCACATTGGTCTTTTACAGTCCATGATCATCCATCATGCATATAACTATTTAACAATTAAATAAAATATACATACTTAAATTAAATTGAATATCTCATATTCAACTTAAAAATCCAAATTTGAATATGATTCAAATAAATTTAAAAATTCAAATTTGAATCTCAGTCAAATAAATTTAAAAATTCATATTTGAATCACATTCAAACAACTTTAAAAATTCATATTTGAATCACATTCAAACAATTTTTAAAAAATCAGATTTGAATCACATTCAAACAATTTTTAAAAATTCAGATCTGAATATTATTCAAACAACTTTAAAAAAACATATTTAAATATGATTCAAACAACTTTAAAAATTCAGATTTGAATCACATTCAAACAATTTTTAAAATTCTGATTTGAATCAAAATTTAATTGTGTGATTAAAATTCTAATTAAACAATTTAATTAGACATAGGATGAGCTTTTAGATCATACAATAATTGCAAATTAAAAAGCCAAACCTTTGCACCACCCATGAAGCCAAGCCATGCGCACCATTGATGGTGTTCTTCAAGCATGCCGCCACACATCCATTGTAACCAGCAATGGATAAATCATCTCATGATCAAAACACATAATTAAATCATATAATCAACAATCTAAATGGCAAATATAGCGGCTCTGATATCAATTGAAGGAGCGAAAGCGTGAAAAACACAAGTTTATACCATTGAATTCAAAAATTTTCACTTAGGGTCACATGTTTCATGCAAAATTTTTTTTTATCTATTTGATTTCAATGATAAACAACATATTAAAACACTTTTAATATGTTTTTTGATATGTATTTTCCATTTAAGATTTTAGAATTAATCAGATTAATTTTGGAACCCTAGATTAAATCAAGAACAAACACACTATCCTTTTGATGCACTGCAGTGCATTTGCGCCTTTGAGATTTGTCTTCAGGATACCAGATGTTGTCCCTCTAGCTTGTCCACACCAAGAACACCTATGTTAGCCCTTGAACAGCTTCTAAAGCTTTTTCTATTATTTAGAAAATCAAGTTCTGCCTTTTTACGAGATTAAAGATGTAAATAGGACACTAGAAACGATTTCTAGTATTTTTAATTCAACAGATTATTTGCTAATCTCTTGGAATAGATGAGAGATGAAGAGGAAGAGAGAATGTGAGTCTCAAGGGTGGCGGCACACAATGGGAGGCAGTAGCTTGTATGTTTTATTTTTTCATAACAACACTTATATAGCTAGGTCACCACTTAAACTCTTGCCACATGTCACCCTTTGATTGGTTCTAGGTTTAATTGACCTATTCACATTATGCCAAGTGTCAAACCTATATTTAATCTTAATTTTAATCATCTTACATAATTAAAAGACATTTGGCAAGCTTATGTGTAATTCCATGTGTCACCATCTCATGGTGCCACATGTCACCCTGTGAAATGACCAAAATGCTCCTATGTCTTAATTTTGAGTTCTCAACCCAAAATAATTATTTCTCTTCTTCTAATCAATTTTTATTAAATATAAATCAATTAATTAATCTTTATTAATTAACTTTCTCATTAATTAAATTCATATTTAAACACTTTAAATATAAATTTAACTTATACTATACATCCAGTAATCTAGATTTAGTTTCAAGTCATGCTAGGGACTTTGCAATCTAATTGCAAACCAAACCTATTTAATTAATTAACTAAATCATATTTAATTAGGTGATAACTTGTGTATGTGTGTGACTTACTAGGCTCATCACTAATTGGCAATGAGATATGATATCAACTCTTAATATCATCATAACTATTTCATACCATAAATGATTTCTCTAAATCATTTTATGCACCTTATAGACCATGGTTAACACCTAGCACAGCATGCCATGGCCACCCAATGAATAATAAGGTTTATCTTAAATGAACCTATAATCATATGTTACCTTGCTCTAGAATCTCTCTGTTACAAAATCCCAACTCAAGCTGGAGTCATGGTTTATGTCAAAATCCATTTGCTATGGATATTATGTTCTCTTTTAATTCCAGTTCTTGATTAAAAAGATTTTCTTATCATAAACTCTTTTCTGATTAAATCTATATGTCCTGCCCAGGAACTTCAAACATCAAGAATAATTAAATGAACATAGGATTTTATCTCTATTTACTTAGAGGAACAGATTCTATCTTGATCAACACCTACCTCCATCTATAACTAGTAGGAGCTAACACATGCCCATATACCCATACACAATACAAGTATGAAAGCAGTATCGAACTCAAACTACTTATATACAAGATAACTATGCTATCTTAGGTCTAAAGATTATATGCACTGATATGATTTATGACAAAACATTGACACGAGTAAACTCCATGTGCTTGTCATAAGTGTCACTGGTTCGGCCTACTTATCATTTATAAGTGCCTATCATGTTTGTCATATGGCTTGAGACTTACCATTCCATCTTATTTATATCTCATATAAATAACTTGGAAACAAACATGAATACAATCTTTCTGGATAAGTCATGTCCTTATTATGAAGTATCCTCAATTGTGAACCTATTTATGATACTTTATACTAGAAATACTGTCACTTATATTCTTAACAACTTAAGAATAGAATTTCTAACAAAATATCAATGGGCCTTTTCTATTACACATAAATATATTATGTAAACAAAAAAGTGGAAATGCCTTTTATTAATAAAAATATGTACAAGATACATACTAAATGATATGCTCTAGGGCATATTACTAACATCTATTACACATAAATATAATATGTAAATGGAAACGTGAAATTGCTTTTTGTTAATAAAATATGTACAAGATACATGCAAAATAATATGCTCTATGGCATACTACTAACAATCTCCCACTTGCACTAGAGCCATTCATTACAATATCATAGGCCCATCTTCTCAATATGTCAGTCTAGCTGATTTTGTGACATAGGGTTTGTGAATGGATCAGCTGGATTTTCGGTTGATGCTATTTTCTGCATGATGACATCGCCTCACCCAACTATCTCTCTGATAATGTGGTAGCGCCTTTCTATGTGTTTGGATTTCTGGTGAGACTCGAGTTCCTTAGTCTATATGATCGCTCCATTATTGTCACAGTAGAGAGGAACTGCTAACTCAATGGAAGAAACTACTGCAAGTTCTATCACAAACTTCTTTATCTAAATAGCCTCTTTTGTAGCATCTGATGTAGCAATGTACTCAGCCTCTATAGTGGAATCAGCAGTCATACTCTGTTTGGAAGTCTTCCAACTGACTGCACCTCTATTACAAATGAACACAAACCCAGAGGTAGATTTTCTATCATCGATATCTGATTAAAAATCAAAATTAGTATAACCATCCAATTGCAACTCACCACCTCCATAAATCAAGAATAAATCCTTAGTTCTTCTCAAGTACTTAAGTACTTAAGGATATTCTTAATAGCTATCCAGTGTTCCAAACCTGGATTGGATTGAATCCTACTAGTCAAACTAACAACATATGTGATATTCGGCGTAGTACACAACTTTGCATATATTAAACTTTCAATAGCCAAAGCATATGGAATCCTGGCCATTTTATCTCTTTCTTTTGGTGTCTTTAGAGACATCTCTTTAGAAAGGTGGATACCATTTCTTACTAGTAATAATCCTCTCTTGGAATCAAACATGTTAAACCTCTTTAACACCTTTTCCAAGTATAGACTTTGGGATAAACCAATTATTCTTTTTGCTCTATCTCTATAAATGCAAATTCCAAGAATATAGGTTGCTTCCCCTAAGTCTTTCATGGAGAATGTATTTGATAACCATACCTTGATAGTTGTCAATATACCTATGTCATTACCTATCAATAAAATGTTATCTACATATAAAACAAGGAAAGTGACAGTACTCTCACTAACCTTCCTATATACACATGGCTCATCCATATTTTTGATAAAACCAAATGATTTAATGACTTGTTTCAACCCATAAATAGATCGTTTTAGCTTGCATACCTTGGAACCATCTTGGGATTCAAAACCCCTAGGTTGTTCCATGAAAATGTTTTCATCAATGCTTCCATTGAGAAAAGCTATTTTGACATCCATTTTCCAAATCTCATAATCATAGTATGCAGCTATTGCTAATAAAATCCTAATTGATTTAAGCATGGCAACAGGCAAGAAAGTCTCCTCATAGTCGATTCCTTGCCTTTAGCAAAACCCTTTCGTTACTAGCCTTGCTTTATAGGTCTCTACCTTTCCATCAGAACCAATCTTCTTCTTGAAAACCCATTTGTTCCCTATAGGTATAATACCTTCAGGTGGGTCAACAAGGTCCCAAACATGGTTCTTATGCATGGGATCAATTTCAAATTTCATAGCTTCAATCCATTTTGAAGAGTCTATATCTGATATAGCTTCTTCATAGGTAAGAAGATCATCTATGATCTATTTCTTCATAAGTAAACTACTCTTGTTCATCTTCATGAAGAAAACCATATCTCACTGTTGCGTGAGATATCCTGGTCGATCTGCGAGGAATTACTGTAGATGTTTCATCAATAGGTGTAGGTTAACTAGATGGATCTATATCCATTTGATATGTTGGTTGGTCAGAATTCTCTAATTCTAACTCTATTTGCCTTCCTTTGCCACCTTCTTGAATAAACTATTGTTCAAGAAATATGGCATCTCTACTTATCACAAGCTTTTGTGATGTAGGCAAATAAAAATAATATCCAAAACTTTCTTTTGGATATCCAACAAGTCGACCTTTTTCTTATCTAGTTTCCAATTTATCAGTGTTCAACTTTTTAATATAAGCTGGATAACCCCAAATCTTAACATGCTTAAGACTCAGTTTTCTTCCATACCATATCTCATAAGGTGTGGAAGAGACTGATTTTGATGGAATCCTATACAGAATATGCAAAGCTGATTCTAATGTAAATCCCCAAAAGGAGACTAGAATATCAGTATAGCTCATAAGACTATGTACCATATATAATAGGGTACGATTTTTTCTTTCAGATACACCATTCAGTTATGGCATTCCTAGAGAAGTCAGTTGGGAGACAATGCCATGCTCTTTTAAGTATTCATCAAATTCAATACCTAAGTATTTACCTCCACAATCTGATCGAAGAGTTTTAATACTTTTTTTGTTTGATTTTCTACTTCACATTTAAATTCTTTGAACTTTTCAAAGGATTCATATTTGTATTGTAACACCCCTATATGCATAGCTATGTGTAATTTACTGTTTTGGTAACCGGTGTCAGTTCGGACAATTAAGGGGATTAGAACCACAATTAAGTCACCTAGAAATGCCCTAAATGGAAATAAATAGTGATTGCCAGATGGTAAAGTATAAATAAGAAAAACAAAGCATAAAAAGTTAAATGAGCTGAGGGTCACAGCAATGGGTAAATGCGAGGTCAGTCCTAACCCTAATTTTGAACGGGAAGACACCGCGGTCCTAAGGACTATTGCGAATCTAATGGAAAAGAGAAAATCATAGAAAAGAGCTGATAAGTAGGTCAAATAATTAGGTCAGGACTCCGAAAGAAATACCAGAATATTTATAAATCGAATCAATCCGGTGAGGGGCAAATTGGTCAATTCACCCTAGAGGTGACTCCTGACCTAACTGTCCAATAAAATAGGAGAAATGAAAATTTCAGAATATAGAATTAAATTAAATAAGAATAGAAAAATAAAGGAAAAAGAAAAAGAAAAGAAAAAGGACTTATTACATCATTAATATTACCTCACCCATGACATCATAAATGGATTTAAAAATTTGTTGAAAATTTGACTAAGTCAAATAAGACATAAAAACACATAAAAATTAAAAAGAATTTCACTCTTCTTCTTCCCATGTCATGCCATTCCTCACCCCCTCTCTTTCATCTCTCTCTAAATCCTCCATTGAAGCTTGCAACCAAGCTTCATAAACCCTAGCATCCCCCATAAACATCCCACTAAATTATGATAAATGTTGTTATTTCAACTTGAGAAGGAGATTGAAGAAGAAATGAAAGGAAGAAAAGAGAAGAGAGTGAAGAAGTGAAAATCAAAGAAAGGTTAGTGATGAAATTTGAAATTTTTAGTTGAATTCATATGTTTCTAGTTAACTTAACTTAGAATTAAAGTGAAAATGCAAACAAAACTATTACGGGGACTGGTAGTGAATTTCGGCTATCCCTTAAGGGAGTAGAAATTGCATGATTTTGATGAAATTAAAGATGTAATTGAGTGTAATTAAGGGTGTAGATTTTGAATATGCACCTTAATTGCACTAAATTACACAAGTGAAAAATTAGGGTTCTTGAGCTTTAGAAATTTGGGAAAAAATTGAAGGAAATGGTCAATTGATGCAAATGACCTTAATTGAGGTTAGAAATGGTCAATTGGGACCAATTGTAATGTGTTTGAATGAGTGAAAATGAAGTGCAATTCGGATTGGTTAAGGGTCCCAATCTAGCAGTTTAACCTAGGTCCCTTTTAGGGACCAAAATTGAAATTCTACTAACCCAATTGGTGTGATGCCAATTAGGAATGAAATTAGACACATAAAGACACAATTTTCATTTAGAGACCATGCCCATAAAATGATATTTAGATAGTGAGCAATTAGGTCAAATCCGGATATTGTGCACTGCCACTGTACAAAAATGACTAAATGAACCCATAACTTGATCTAGGCAGGTCGAAATGACCTGATTTTTGTGGCATTGGAAAGGGATGACATATCACTACAACTTTCATGAAGAACACTAACCCAAATTCTGCCCATAACCAAGTGAAATTGTCACCCAAACGTAGTTGTCCAAAACTACCAGAACCAATAAAGTGCCCAGAAATTTTGGGTAACACCAACCTAGCCAGCCTTAGTAAATGCCAATATCTTGGACTACAAAACTCCAAATGAAGTGATTTGAAAGGGGAATAAAAGCTAAGACAATAAGGAATAACTTTTAAGAAGAATACGTAGCCAAATTTCCATAGTAACTAGACCAATGAAACAGTGCAAAACCGGGCACCAAAACTGAAAAATTGAATTTTTTCTTAGGAGACTTAGAAATTGAAATGGCAAATAAGACTAACAAATTAGGCATCCAAAATGTGGTATGTGGGTGTAATGAGAATTGGTATACCTATTTAGTGTGGAAAAGTCAACATTTTGACCCAATGGTCAAATGAATAGTAACCACTATAATTAAGAACACAAAGAACTCAATTGATGGGATTATATAAGTAAAGTTTAAATGCAAATTTCAATTGTTAAAATTATGGTTAAATATAATTTGAATAAATATTGAAACATCTTAATTGTGTGCTTCAGTGGAAAAAGAGCCTTCCGAGGAAAGGAATCGACAGGAGTGAAATAAGGAAAGTCTAATTATGAGGTTTGTGCACAATAAATGTTTTTCACTTCTTGTTTGATATTGGAACATTTATTTACATGTTTGTATTTAAATGGTGCTTATGAATCCTTTGAGAAAAGTTGTGTTGCCTATTTTGTAAATGGAAAATGGAAATGAAAATTAACTAATGTTTCTTATGAAATGTTGAATATTATGATTTTGAAATTATTTTTTATTCACACTTGGCATGGCAATACCACTATGTGCCTCCTCCATTTACGGGGTTAAATTTTATCATTTTCCTCCCTCTCTAGCTTACCAGTTTGAGGTGAGTTTGGATGAGCACTCATTAGCTAGCTAGCCACGTCCCTCATTGATCTCGATTAGTGGGGTGAGTTTGTGTTGTCAAGGTGTACAACACGGCATAGTTTGGAAATTTTGTGTTATAGCCTAAGTTGAGTTATTGATTGGCAACACTGTGTTTATTAAATTGTTTGATCAAATTTTTGTTATATTGAGCTTTGAAAATTGTGAAATATTTAAATTATGATTTGAAAATTGTGAAATGTGATCATGTAATGTTTAAATTATGATTTGGCAATGAATGATTTATGTTCAGCTTTTTAAATTTTATTGTGCACCACTGAGTAAAATTTACTCTGCAATAGCTTTATTTTATTATCGCAGATAGGAAAGAGGACATAGCAGGAGAGTAAGCTACTACAGTAATAGGGGAGCATAGTTTGATGATTTTTGTATGGGTATATTATTTATACCCATTATAATTTGGTTGATGTAAATATAGTATTGTTCATATGTATATTTGTAGTTTGAGCAGTTGTACATTAAATGTGTAATCATACTATTTTTTTCTCTTTAGATTTTATGTTTGTAAATTAAACTTGTGAATGTAAATTAAAATGCAATGTGCATAAATTTATGAAATGTTTTGAGATGACAATTTTTCATTTGGAATTGTGGATTTTGAATTGAATTGTTGCTATTGATGTTGGTTTGAGATATTTGGAGGTTGGGTTATGATTGAAAAACCTTTGGAAGTGCTTTTCTATAGGTCTAAAATTTTTGTTTTTCTTAATTACAGCCGGCATTCTGCCAAAATTTTTACAAAATTTATGGAAAAATCCAAATGGTCAAAATTTTTATTTAGCACTTAAACTTCAAGGAAAAGTTTTTAATTCCTACCAAAAGTGTTCGCCACCTTCAAAAGAAGTAAAATTATTTTAAAATCCCTTGTAGTGTATTTAATAGGTTATCGGTAGGTAAAGTTCGGTAATTCATTAAGTATACTACGGGATCATGTTATGTCTTACAGAGGGGTAAGGTGTGACATGTTTAGTGGTATCAGAGCATGGTTTTGAAATGAATTTTGACTATGCATGTGAATATTTCCTTTGACAAGTACAACTGCTCAAGTGTCCTAAATTGATACATATGACATATTTACATCATGAATATGAACTAATGGAAGTCAACCTCCATGTATTTGTTATAAGGAAGTAGAAAATTTTTGGAATCAGAATGGAAGAAGTAGATCATTTCATAAAACAATCTGTTGAGGTTAAAGCACAAAGGGAAGCCCCAGCACTCTAGAATGTGAGTGGGTTAGCCACTCCTGCTCCTCCTCAAGCACCCCAATTTTCTGCTCAGTTTGCACAGCAGATGGCTGCACTGTTTCAACAAATGGCTGGGAATCTGCCAACACTAGTCCAGATACAAGCCCTTGTAGCACAACCACAGCCCTTAGCTCAGCAGTATGAGAAATTAATGAAGTTTGGTGAAGGAGCAGAAGCATGAAAAATACAAGTTTATATTATTGAATTCAAAATTTTTCACCTAGGTTCACATGCATCATGCAAGATTTATTTTCATCTATTTGATTTCAATGATAAACAACATATTAAAACACTTTTAATATGTTTTTGGATCTGTATTTTCCATTTAAGATTTTAAAAATTAATCAGATTAATTTTAGAACCCTAAATTAGATCAAGAACAAATACACTAACCTCTTGATACACTACAGTGTATTTGTGCCTTTCGGATGCGTCTTCAGGACACCAGGTGTTGCCCCTCTAGCTTGTCCACACCAAGTTCACCTATGGCAGCCCTTGAATAGCTTCTAAAGATTTTTCTATTAATTAGAAAATCAAGTTTTGCCTTTTAAGAGATTAAAGATGTAAATAGGACACTAGAAACAATTTCTAGTATTTTAAATTCAAGAGATCATTTGCTAATCTCTTAGAATAGATGAGAGAAGAAGATGAAGAGAAGGGAGAGCCTCTTAGGTGGTGGCACCAAGGATATCAGCTACTGATTGTGTTGTTTTCTTTTCATAACAACACTTATATAGGTAGGTCAACACATAAAACCCTTACTACATGTCACCCTCTGATAGGTTCTAGGTTTAATTGACCCAATCACATTGTGCTAAGTGTCAAACCTATATTTAATTTTAATTTTAATCATCTTACATGATTAAAAAATATTTGGCAAGCTTATGTGTAGTGCCATGTGTCACCATCTCATGGTGCCACATGTCACCCTGTGAAATGACCAAAATGCCCCTGTGTTTTAATTTTGAGTTCTCAACCCAAAATAATTATTTCTCTTCTTCTAACCAATTTGTATCAAATATAAATCAATTAATTAATCTTTATTAATTAATTTCTCATTAATTAAATTCATATTTAAACACTTTAAATATAAATTTAACTTATACTGTACATCCAATAATCTAGATTTGGTTTCAAGTCATGCTAGGGACTTTGCAATCTAATTACAAACCAAACCTATTTAATTAATTAATTAAATCATATTTAATTTGGTGATTACTTGTGTTTGTGTGTGACTTACTAGGCTCATCACTAATTGGCAATGAGATATGATATCAACTCTTAATATCATCAGAACTCTTTTTTACCATAAATGATTTCTCTAAATCATTTTATGCACGTCATAAACCATGGTTAACACCTAGCACAGCATACTATGACCACCCAATTAGTAATAAGGTTTACCTTAAATGAACCTATAATCATATGTTACCATGCACTAGAATCTCTCTGTTACAAAATCCCAACTCAAGCTGGAGTCATGGTTTATGTCAAACTCCATTTGCTATGAATATTATGTTCTCTTTTAATTCCAGTTCTTGATTAAAAAGATTTTCTCATCAGAAACTCTTTCTGAATAAATCTATCTGTCCTAGCCAGGAACTTAAAACATCAAGAATAATTAAATGAACATAGGATTTTATCTCTATTTACTTAGAGGAACAGATTCCATCTTGATCAACACCTACCTCCATATATAACTAGTTGGAGCTAACACATGCCCATATACCTATACACAATACAAGTATGAAAGCAGTATCAAACTCAAATCACCTATTTACAAGATAACTGTGCTATCTCAGGTCTAAATATTATATGCACTGATATGATTTATGACAATGCATTGACAAGAGTAAACTCCATGTGCTTGTCATAAGTGTCACCAGTTCGTCCTACTTATCATGTATAAGTGCCTATCATGTTTGTTATATGAGATGAGACTCACCATTTCATCTTATTTATATCTCATATAAATAACTTGGGAACAAACATGAATACAATCTTTCTGGATAAGTCATGTCCTTATTGTGAAGTATCCTCGATTGTGAACCTATTTATGATACTTTGTACTAGAAATACTATCACTCATATTCTTAACAACTTAAGAATAGAATTTCTAACAAAATATCAATGGACCTTTTCTATTACACATAAATATATTATGTAAACAGAAAAGTGGAAATGCCTTTTATTAATAAAAATATATACAAGATACATACTAAATGATAAACTCTAGGGCATACTACTAACAATCTCCCACTAGCACTAGAGCCATTCATTATAATATCCTATACCCATCTTCTCAAGATGTCGGTCTAGCTGAGTTTGTGAGATAGGCTTAGCGAATGGATCAGCTGGATTTTCAGCTGATGCTATTTTCTGCATGGCTACATCGCCTCGTCCAATTATTTCTCTGATAATGTGATAGCGCTTTTCTATGTGTTTGGATTTCTGGTGAGACCTTAATTCCTTAGCCTGTATGACTGCTCCATTGTTGCCACAGTGTAGTGGAACTGCTGACTCAATGGGAGGAACTACTGTAAGTTCTATCATGAACTTCTTTATCCAAACAGCTTCCTTTATAGCATCTGATGCAGCAATATACTCAACCTCTGTAGTAGAATCTACCGTCGTGCTCTGTTTGGAAGTCTTCCAACTGACCACACCTCCATTACAAATGAACACATACCCAGAGGTAGACTTTCTATCATCGATATCTAATTGAAAATCAGAATCAGTATAACCATCCAATTGCAAGTCTCCACCTCCATAGATCAAGAATAAATCCTTTGTTCTTCTCAAGTACTTAAGAATATTCTTGACAGCTACCCAGTGTTCCAAACCTGGATTGGTTTGATACCTACTAGTCAAACTAACAGCATATGCGATATCTGGCCTAGTACACAACATTGCATACATTAAACTTCCAATAGCCGAAGCATATGGAATCCTAGCCATTTTATCTCTTTCTTCAAGTGTCTTTGGAGATATCTCTTTAGAAAGATGGATACCATGTCTCACTGGTAACAATCCTCTCTTGGAATCAAGCATGTTAAACCTCTTTAACACCTTTTCCAAGTATAGACTTTAGGATAAACCAATTATTCTTTTCGCTCTATCTCTATAGATGCGAATCCCAAGAATATAGGTTGCCTCCCCTAAGTCTTTCATGGAGAATGTATTTGACAACCATAACTTTGCAATTGTCAACATACCTATGTCATTACCCATCAATAGTATATGATCCACATATAAGATAAGGAAAGTGATAGCACTGTCACTAACCTTCTTCTATACACATGGCTCATCCTCGTTTTTAATAAAACCAAATGATTTAATGGCTTCATCAAAACGGATGTTCCAACTCCTCGATGCTTGCCTCAACCCATAAATGGATCGCTTTAGTTTGCGCACCTTGGAACCATCTTGGGATTCAAAACCCCTCGGTTGTTCCATGAAAATTTTTTCTTCAATGTATCCATTGAGAAAAGCTGTTTTGACATCCATTTGCCAAATTTCATAATCATAGTATACAACTATTGCTAATAGAATCCTAATTGATTTAAGCATGGCAACAAGCGAGAAAGTCTCCTCATAGTTGATTCCTTGCCTTTGGCGAAACCTTTTCACTACTTGCCTTGCCTTATAGGTCTTTACCTTTCCATCAGAACCAATTTTCTTCTTGAAAACCCATTTGTTCCCTATAGGTACAATACCTTAAGGTGGGTCAATAAGATCCCAAACTTGATTCTTATACATGGAGTCAATTTTGGATTTCATAGCATCAATCCATTTTGAAGAGTCTATATCTGATATAGCTTCTTCATAGGTAAGTGGATCATCTCCATGATCTACTTCTTCAGGAGTAGACAACTCTTGTTCTTCTTCATGAAGGAAACCATATCTCACTGGTGGGTGAGATACCTTAGTTGTTCTACTAGGAATAGCTGTAAATGTTTCATCAATGGGTGTAGGTTGACTAAATGGATCTATATCCATCTAATCTGTTGGTTGGTCAGAATTCTCCAATTCTAACTCTATTTGCCTTCCTTTGCCTCTTTCTTGAACAAACTGTTGTTCAAGAAATGTAGCATCTCTACTCACCACAACCTTTTGTGATGTAGGCAAATAAAAATAATATCCAAAACTATCATTTGGATATCCAACAAATCGACCCTTTTCTGATCTGGTTTCCAATTTATCAGTGTTCAGCTTTTTGATATAAGTTGGACAACCCCTAAGTTGGACAACCCAAATCTTAACATGCTTAAGACTTGGTTTTCTTCCATGCCATATCTCATAAGGTGTGGAAGAAACTGATTTTGATGGAATCCTATTCAGAATATACAAAGCTGATTCCAATGCAAATCCCCAAAAGGAGATTGGCATATTAGTATAGCTCATCATACTATGTACCATATCCAATAGGGTACGATTTCTCCTTTCAAATACACCATTCAGCTGTGGTGTTCCTGGAAAAGTCAACTAGGAAACAATGTCGTGTTCTCTTAAGTATTCATCAAATTATGTACTCAAATATTCACCTCCACGATCTAATAGAAGAGCTTTAATACTCTTTCTTATTTGATTTTCTACATCAGATTTAAATTCTTTGAACTTTTTAAAGGATTCATGTTTGTATTTCATCAAATACAAATACCCAAACCTTGATTTATCATCAGTAAAGGTAATAAAGTATTGAAAACCGCCTCTAGCCATTTCCTTAAATGGACCACATACATCACTATGTATTAGCTCCAAAATATTTTCAGCCCTTAGCCCTTGTCTGACAAAGGGTGATCTAGTCATTTTGCCCTAAAGGCAAGATTCACAAGTTGGAGTAAGCTCAGAGCCCAATAAGGATAGAATCCCCTTTTTCTCCATTTTTGCAATCTTATCTTCTGCAACATGACATAACCTTAAGTGCCAAATATATTTTGAACTTGAGTTGGTTTTCACCATGGCATTGCATTTATTTAGATCACTTGCATTCATTTTGTGTTTATCATTGTTATCCAAATAATAAAAACCATCATTCATATAAACCCGAACTAACATATTTATTTCCAAAATAAATATTGCAAACATCATCTGTGAACTGAAATTCATAGCCATCATCTGTGAACTAGATATAGAAATGATGTTCTTAAAAACATCAGGTACATATAAAATATTATCCAAACACAAAACATGTCCAGACATGTAAAAAGATTTAGATCCTATGGCTAAAGCTTCAACAATTGAGCCATTGCCAATCCAGAGTCTAACATCTCGAGAATGTAAGCTGCTACTATTTGCTAGTTCCTGCATATAATTAGAAATGTGAGAACTGGCACCAGTATCTAAAACCCAAGCTGTAGATGAACTATTAGTATCATCAGAATCTAAATAACAAGATATGGACATACCTTCCAAAGGTGTATCCTTCTTGTCCTTCAGAGAAGCAAGATACTCTGGGCAGTTCCTTTTCCAGTGCCTATCCTTCTGGCAGTGGAAACACTTTCCTTTGCCCCCATCAGCTTTAGTCTTCCCTTTATGTTTAGCTATTTTCTTGGAAGGAGCATGAATCTGAGATTTCTTTCTCTTATTGCCCTTCTTCTTGTTGGACTTTCTAGTAGAAGAAGATGCAATCAAAGCTACCTCTTTTTCTTTATTGCCCGGCATATTCTTTTGGGCAATAACCAGCATGTTGAGTAAACTAGCTAAGGTGCATTCCTGTTTAGTCATATGGAAATTTGTCACAAAATTCCCAAAAGACTCAGGAAGGGACTAAAGGATCAAATCCGTCTATAGTTGGAAATCCATGTTAAAGTCAAGATGTTCTAGCTACTCAATTAGCCGAATCATCTTGTGGACATGATCCCCAACATTCTGTCCCTCAGACATCCTCATGCGAAAGGCTGCCTAGATATCTCATACCTAGCATTCCTGCTGTGCTCACCATACAACTCTTGTAGGTGAAGGAGGATCTCACTAGCACTCTGCATGTTCTCATGCTACTTCTGTAACTCATTACTCATGGAAGCAAGCAAGTAACACTTAGCTCTCATATCATGCTCCTTCCACTTGTCCAAAGTTTCATGTTTCTCTTGAGTGGCCTTTAGAGGTAAGGGACCAGAAACATTTAAGTCTAGAACATATCCTATATGTTCAAGGTTCAGGACAAGTTTCAAATTTTCTTAGCCAATCAGATAGATTAAGTCCTGTCAACCTATTGCGATCAAGTATGCTTGCAAGGATATTGGATGGTGTTAGTTGTTCTGTGCTCATTTTTATCAGAAAATTAACTTCAGAAAATAACCAGATTAACTAGTAAATGTATCATGTAATTAACCAAAATAATTATGGTCTTTTAATCAAATTGGTCCTCCCATTAACTTAGCAAATCCTACACTTCCAAAGTAGAAAATGAAAATCCTAGTTGGATGGATTTCTAGTGGGTGATTGAATTCTTATAATTCTATTGATCATCCTCATGTACATCCATTATTGGAATTACAATAAACTATAAGTGAGCAACTCCTTGCCCATCACATCTCATGTGAGGTTCAATCATTTACCTAGCCCCTAATGCTCAAAATCTCAGGTACATCCATTATTGACTTATCTTGCATTAGTTAAGTTGATCTCATTGAGCCAGTAATTATGCAAATAATTTTAATATCCTCAGGTACATCCAATATTGTCCACCAAACCATTTACATATTTACAACATCTCATGCTTAACAATTATTCTTAAGAAAATCTCTTAAATTAATTGCATCTTATGCAACTATTTCAAATTTCTTAAAATAATTGCCCCAATGGAGGCGCTATGTTATAATTACTTTAATTATAGCATTTCCAACTTAATCATTTGTTTGGAAGATTTTATAGTCATCCTAATTACTATTAAGGTCTCACTTTGCATATTATCCATTAAGCATGCATATATCACATACTGCATACATTCACAAACATCTCATGCATTCATGGAGAATAAATAAATATGGTATGATCATGGACTTTCTAAGGGATTCAATTTTGAGCCACCAAGAATTGAATCAGGACATTCCTAGGTGCATTTCATTCATTCATTTTACAAGAGTTGCTGAAGAAGTACATAATCAATACTTGATCTTGAATTCCTCCCACTGGTCCCACCAATGCTCTTGACCTCCTTGAACATCTTGCAATCCAATTACATAGTAGTCCTTGGTATACCAAGGCAAATTTACAAGAACTTAAATAAATGAAATTACAACCCAAAAATTATTACAACCTTAATAATACATGCCCAAAATAAATTAAAATAAATTAATTAATTTACAATCCAAAAGAAACATAAAATAAATAAATCCAATCACATTGGTCTTTTACAGTCCATGATCATCCATCATGCATATCACTATTTAACAATTAAATAAAACATACATACTTAAATTAAATTGAATATCTCATATTCAACTTAAAAAATCCAGATTTGAATATGATTCAAACAAATTTAAAAATTTATATTTGAATGACATTCAAACAAATTTAAAAATTCAGATTTAAATCACATTCAAACAATTTTTAAAAATCAGATTTGAATCACATTCAAACAATTTTAAAAAATCATATTTGAATCACATTCAAATAATTTTAAAAAATCAATCACATTCAAACAACTTTTAAAATTCATATTTGAATCACATTCAAATAATTTTTAAAATTCTGATTTGAATCAAAATTTAATTGTGTGATTAAAACTACTAATTAAACACTTTAATTAGTCATAGGACAGGCCATAGATCATACAACAATTGTAGAATTAAAAAGCCAAACCTTGCACCACCCATGAAACCCAAACCATGCGCACCATGTTGGAGTTCAACAAGCATACCGCCACACATCCATTGCAACCAGCAATGGATAAATCATCTCATAATCAAAACAAACAATTAAATCATATAATCAACAATCTAAATGACAAATACAGTGGCTCTGATACCAATTGAAGGAGTGAAAGCATGAAAAACACAAGTTTATACCATTGAATTCAAAAATTTTCACCTAGGGTCACATGCATCATGCAAGATTTATTTTTATCTATTTGATTTCAATGATAAACAATATATTAAAACACTTTTAATATGTTTTTGGATCTTTATTTGCTATTTAAGATTTTAAAAATTAATCAGATTAATTTTATAACCCTAAATTAGATTAAAAACAAATACACTAACCTCTTGATGCACTGTAGTGTATTTGTGCCTTTCGGATGCGTCTTCAGGACTAGGTGTTGTCCCTCTAGCTTGTCCACACCAAGTTCACCTATGAATAGCTTCTAAAGCTTTTTCTGTTAATTAGAAAATCAAGTTTTACCTTTTAAGAGATTAAAGATGTAAACAGGACACTAGAAATAATTTCTAGTATTTTCAATTCAAGAGATCGTTTGCTAATCTCTTAGAATGGATGAGAGAAGAAGATGAAGAGAAGGGAGAGCCTCTTGAGTGGTGGCACTAAGGATATCAGCTGCTGGCTGTGTTGTTTTCTTTTCATAACAACACTTATATAGGTAGGTCAACACATAAAATCCTTGCCATATGTCACCATTTGATTGATTCTAGGTTTAATTGACCCAATCACATTGTACCAAGTGTCAAACCTATATTTAATCTTAATTTTAATCATCTTACATGATTAAAAAACATTTGGCAAGCTTATGTGCAGTGCTATGTATCACCATCTCATGGTGCCACATGTCACCCTGTGAAATGACCAAAATGCCCCTGTGTCTTAATTTTGAGTTCTCAACTCAAAATAATTATTTCTCTTCTTCTAATCAATTTATATCAAATATAAATCAGTTAATTAATCTTTATTAATTAATTTCTCATTAATTAAATTCATATTTAAATACTTTAAATATAAATTTAACTTATACTGTACATCCAATAACCTAGATTTGGTTTCAAGTCATGCTAGGGACTTTGCAATCTAATTGCAAACAAACCTATTTAATTAATCAATTAAACTCTTTAATTAATTAATTAAATCATATTTAATTTGGGGATTACTTGTGTATGTGTGTGACTTACTAGGCTCATCATTAATTGACAATGAGATATGATATCAACTCTTAATATCATCAGAATTCTTTCTTACCATAAATGATTTCTCTAAATCATTTTATGCACCTCATAGACCATGGTTCACAACTATCATAGTATGCCATGGCTACCCAATTAGTAATAAGGTTTACCTTAAATGAACTTATAATCATATGTTACCATGCACTAGAATCTCTCTGTTACAAAATCCCAACTCAAGCTGGAGTCATGGTCTATGTCAAACTCTATTTGCTATGAATATTATGTTCTCTTTTAATTCCAGTTCTTGATTAAAAAGATTTTCTCATCAGAAACTTTTTCTGAATAAATCTATCTGTCCTGGCAAAGAACTTGAAACATCAAGAATAATTAAATGAACATAGGATTTTATCTCTCTTTACTTAGAGGAACAGATTCCATCTTGATCAACACCTACCTCTATATATAACTAGTAGGAGCCAACACATGCCCATATACCCATACACAGTACAAGTATGAAAGCAATATCAAACTCAAACCACTATATATAAGATAACTGTGCTATCTCAGGTCTAAAGATTATATGCATTGATATGATTTATGACAATGCATTGACAAGAGTAAACTCCATGTGCTTGTCATAAGTGTCACTAGTTCGGCCTACTTATCATGTATAAGTGCCTATCATGTTTGTTATATGGGATGAGACTCACCATTCTATCTTATTTATATCTCATATAAATAACTTGGGAACAAACATAAATATAATCTTCTTGAATAATTCATGTGCTTATTATGAAGTATCCTCGATTATGAACCTATTTATTATATTTTATACTAGAAATACTGTCACTCATATTCTTAACAACTTAAGAATAGAATTTCTAACAAAATATCAATGGACCTTTTCTATTACACAAAAATATATTATTTAAATGGAAAAGTGGAAATGCCTTTTGTTAATAAAAACATATACAATATACATACTAAATGATATGCTCTAGGGCATGCTACTAACATTTGAGGCTACCGAGTTTAAAGGAACTGTGGATCCATTAAAAGCTAAGCAATGGTTGGAGAGAATGGAAAAGGTGTTTAAGAAGTTACACTGTACAGAAGAACTAAAGTTCGAGTACATTGTTTCTTTGTTACAAGGGGATGCTTATGAATGGTGGAAAACCATCCCCCACAGCTTAGTTGAGCCTCCAGTCTTCTCCTGGTCAGATTTTTTGAGGGAATTTCAGTAGAAGTGGGTCCCCGACACATATGTGGACATGAAATTGCAAGAGTTTTTGAGTTTAAAGCAAGAGAATAAAAATAGTAGCAGACTACGAAAGAGACTTCTCTCGATTAAGTCATTATGCAGGAAGCCTGCTTGCCACTCCTAGAGATAGATGTAAATGTTTTAAGGCCGGGTTAAGGCCTAGTCTAAGAATACAAGTTGTGGGGTTTCGACACTAGAATTTCTCAGAGCTAATATCGCTAGCCCTGGAACTAGAAAGAATTGAGAATGAAGGAACAGTTAAAAAGGGTACAGAATTGAAAGAGAATACTAGAAAGACTACTGATCAAGTTCCTGATAGTGGGTCAGGAAAGAGAAAACATTTTAGAGGATCTAGCTCATGTGAATTGAGTAGAGGTAGATCTTTTGGACAGAAACCACACCGATTTGGTCAGTAAACTCAGTAGAAACACAGAAATACGCTGTCGGATCGACTTTATGAAACTTGTGGTAAACCACATAGTGGGGTATGTTATACAGCCATATGAGCATGTTTTAATTGTGGAGGGACTAGTCATTTTGCTAAGGATTGTATATGTCCGTGCCGTTTTGGATCATTTACTGTAACACCCTTATGTTTGGTAGTGCGTTCTACTATTCCAATGATAGTGTCTGTCCGAATAACTAGGATGCTTGGAATTATATTTAAATATTAGTGTGGAGATATAAGATAGTGAAATACAATAGAGGAAAATACAAGAAAAAAATATAGAAAAAAAATAAAAGAGAGAAAATGAAACTAAGCTAAACGGACAAAACCGTACCGATGGGTGACCGCACCGGGAAGTTGCGGCATGGGCCGTTGACTAGCTTTGGACTGTGGGGAACCCTAGAAAATATTTTTGGGACTTAAACAAATATCTATTGAAAAATAAATGATATTAGAAATATCCAAGAAAAATTAATGAATTAGTACAAAGAAAAGCGAAAAATCGAGAAACCGACAAAAATCGGTGTTACCGAAAAAGCCGAAAAGTAACCCGAATACGAGCATTGTGGTTAATTGACACCCCGAGTTGCCTTTTGACCTAAATGTACATTAAAAATAAATGATATTAAATTTTTAAAATACCATTAAAATTAAAATGGTGGTCCATAATTTAAATAGTGAAATAAAAGGGGTTACATGTGGGAATTATGGGAAATTTGATTAAACAAATATTATAAATGATTTTAGTGCTCCACTAATATTTTCAAAGTGGACATTAAGCAGATTTTGGGTAGAATATTCCATAATCTTCTTCATTTGGCAAACCAGCCGAAAATCATTTGGGAGAGAAACTCCATTGCCGTTTTAGTTGAGCTCCAAGCAAACCCTTTGGAGCCATCCTTTCCCCTAAGTCATTCCTTTAAAGTTAATCCTCACCTTGCAAGGAAGATTTTGGTAGCAATTTGAAGGAGGTTTGGTGAGGTTTTAGTCAAGCTTCAAAAGTGGTAAGTGAGTATTCTCCATTCTTGTTTCATTAAACTTTGAGTGGATATTGTGGTACACCATTTCGGCAGCCATGGGAACTCACCATGTGTAGCTTATTTTCACTTGTAAGTGGTTGTTTAAGATGTTGATGTAAGTGTTTATGTGTAACACCCTTCCGGTAGCAATTCCGTACATTCTACTGTTCCGGTGACCGGTGTCGGTCCGGACAGCTAGAACGTTCGGAAAAATATTTAAACTTAAGTGAGGAACCATAATTAACTCAAATATTAATAAGAAAAATTTAGTAAAAATTTTAGAAATAAAATACAACCAAGTTAAACGAGCCGGTGCCCAAGCGATGGGTAACCAGAGGGAAGTTGCGATTCTCGCAACGAGGTGCCCTAGACCCGGGGAAAAATTCATAAAATAATTATTGGGACTCCAGAGAAGGGTCATTGAGGTTCCTATGGCATTAGAATTCCAAGAAAATATTTAGAAAAATTTTTCAATCGGTACAGACAATTTTGACCCGTTAAGCCAAACGGAGGGCATTTTGGTCATTTCGCCTTCAGAGACGATTTTTGGCCGACTTGTCCAGTTGAGTAAATAATTATTATGACATAAAATATGAATTAATGTTGATGAAAAATTAATTTGAAGTTAGTAGAAGAGAAAAGAAAAGAAAATACAATAAAATGCCAATTATGAAATATTATGAGGTCATTTAAAATTGTCCACCAATCACAATTAAGTAACCATTTGACTAATTAATAAAAGAGATAAATAAAGACCAAGGAAGACCAAAAACAAGCAGCCATCTTCTTCTTCAAAACGTGATCCTCTCCTCCATAACCCTCCATGGAAGTTTTCTTTAATTACTTCCATTTTCCCATGAATTTGCACTATAAAACCCTAAGTCCCTTTACTAAAAGCTTGTCTCTACCTCTTGGGAAGTGTTTGGCAACCTAGAAAGTGAAGGAAAGTGAAGTTTTGAGTTGGGAAAAATCTGCCTACAAGAGGTTAGTGCTTACTTTTACAAATATTTCTTTATTTCTATGTTAGGGACTTAAACTTAGTATGAAATTGTAAATTAAATGGACTAAACTCATGTGTATCTATACCATGAATTTCGGCTGCCCTAAGGAAGGAATAGGATTGATTGTTTTGATGGACTTAGAGTGGACTAAATATGATGTTTAAGGTATTTATATACATGGATAATGAGTTAGTGTATTAACTAGGGTAACTAGTGTGAATCACAATGGGAAACTAGGGTTTTGGAGAGTGAAATTCTGTTTTGGCTTATGAAGTGGTAAGTGAACCTTATAAGGGTCAATTAGTGACCATTTGAGGTAAGTTCACCATAATTTGAAGAGATTTAGAGTGATGCAAACTGAATTGGTAGGCTGCCTAGGGTAACCAGTAGGGAGGCTGTGATTCCAGCCCACTTGGACTGCCATATCTTTGGCTGTGTTGGTCCAATTGGTGTTTGGCTAATTGGACATGAAACTAGGCTTATAATGGCACATTTTTTCTGAAGAAACCATGCCCAAAAGACTAAATCAAGAGGACCAAAAGTTGGCCCCAATCCGGATACCCTGCAACAGCACCTGCAGAAATGACCAAATGAACAGTAACTGTTCATTTGGCCATAACTCACTGTAGATATGGTCAATTGACCTGAAATTTTTACAACAACAAGATCTGATATAGACAAAAAACTTTCATGAAGAACATCACCCCAAATTATGCCATTAATCCATTCAAATTATTGGGCAAAGTTAAGTTATCAAATCTGCAACTCTGCAGATTTTCACTTGAGCAGTAATGTTTGGATGGCTATAACTCTCTCTAGAAAACTCGGATTTAGGCGATTCCTGAACCGATGGAAACCTAAGGTATGGTAGAACATTTCATAAGAAGAAAGTTAGACCAAATTATGAACTTAACTTGATCAAATTACTGACCAAATTTGGACCAAAAATCTGCCAGACCCAAAATCTCAGCATGAACAGTGCATGTGAACAGTAAACTTATTTTGGCCATAACTTGAGCTACAAAACTCCAAATGGAGTGATTCAAAAAAGGAAATTCAACTAGATAAAATAAGGAACAACTTTCATGTTTACTATTTCCTCAAATTCTTACTGCAATAGTGCCTAATGGAATAGTAAAGTTGAGTTACAAAAATTGAAAATTTTGCTTCTCTTGGTTTAAGCTTAGAAATGGTATTAATGCTTAATGCCAACAAGTTTTAAATGCAAAATGTGGTACATTGGAAGTGTTAAAACCAATGCAACTATTTTTTATGCAAAAGTCAACTTTTTGTTGACCAATGAAGTGAATAGTGACACCAAGACTTGAAATTCAAAAATTGTGAAACTTAAAAGTGCAAAATGCCCTAGTAGGCCTAATGTGATTGGTTTGGATAGATTGGCATGCCAATAGGGTATTGTGTTAGCGATCGCGAAAGGCTTTATGCCAGTATTCATGGCTTTTATGCCCGTATTCATGGCTTTTATGCCCAATTATGTGATATCATGGCTTTTTAGCCATACTGACTGCATACGTGGTTGACGTTCTGCGTCCCATGGTATGACGGCCTGAGGCACCGCGGTGTCCAGTGCCAACGACCCGTTATCCAGTCGATCGTCCAAAGATAGGTTACTTGGGCATGGAAAAGTATAACTGTGATTGAACTTATTATTAAAGAAAATACGAAAATTAAGTATCAGGAATGATTACAAAAATACAAAGAAGCTCAAGATCATAAAGAAAATAATTAACGAAATGCATGAAGAAGTTAATATCATAAAACATGATTAGCCCTCGACTAAACAATAAGTTAGTAATTATTCATTTCTTATGAACACAGTAGCAAGGAAATTATTATTTTTATTTGTATATTATATTTTCTTGTATTATTGGCACCACTAAGCTTTATGCTTAGCGTGTCGCTTTTGCAACGCGTAGGTACTGAAGATTTGGACAGAGGGCCCGGTAGACCACAGATTGGGTAAGGCCATTCACAGTTCTGCATAGCGTCCGTGTCACCTCACGACTCTGATGCATTGGTAGGACACTAGGTCCCATTTTGTATTTTGAGATTTTTGTAAATTTGGTAATTAAACTCTTATTTTATCATATGTATTTGAACAAATGTAATATAATTTTGTATTAATGTAAGTACTTGTAATTTGTGATTATAAATCACATGTGAGAATTTATTTATGATTTGAGTCTAATGATGATGTGAAATGACAAATAGAGGAATCGTTAAGAAATTGCTGTAACTTGATGTGATACAAAATGTGAATTGTATATGAGTACCATGAGATGAATGATTGAGAAATAAATGAAATTGATGAAATTATTCTGAGACTTTGTTGATAATTGGAGTTGGGATTGATTGAATATGATCATAGGAAGTGTTTTTCACAGGTTCCGAAGAACTGTTTTCTCCATTTTTAGCCGGTACTCTGCCGGATTTTCTATAAAATTTTCGGAACCTCAAATAAATTACAATTTCAATAAATGAATTATATTTCACAAGTTATTTTCAAAACTATGATAAAAATGAATTAAGATAAAATAGAGTGCTCCGGCACACTGAGTGGCATAACTTGCTCGGCTACACTGTAGTCGGGTAAGGGGTGTCACATTATGTGTATAGAAATGATTTAGATAATGTATATTAAGAGTATGTGTAATGGTGCACTTAGTTTTGGAAGCTTGAAAGCAATTTGAAGGAGATATTTTCCATGAGGTGAATCAGCAACTTTAAAGTGTGGTTAGAAATGTGTTGTTTCATGGTATGGGTTGTTGAATTATGTTGCTTATGATGGCAACATGTGTATGTGAATAATTGTTTAGATTTGGACATGTAAATGAGGTATGTTCATGTGGTTAAATTGTTGTAATTAGACATTGAAAATTCTGAGTTATAATGTGTATGTTGAGAGTGGTTACAAGCTACCCAAGATGACCAAAATGTGATGTAAAGTGTGTTAATGTTATGGTACCAAATCAGAATTGGCATGAAAGGTAAACTTGGTAAGTGTTGAATGTGTAATTGGTAAGTGTTGAATAATGTGTAACAGGGCAGTGTACACTTTAGCGTAGAACCTTAAGTGTGTGACTCTAATTGGTATGAAACCAATTAGAGGTGAAACTAAGCACAAAATGTGCCAACTTTCATGAAGGAAGCTTACCTAAATTCTGTCCACAAAGTGACAAAAAAATTGACCAAATCCAGAATAGGTAAGTGCAGGCCAGAATTTTTGACCACATGAACAGTAGTCATTAGGAGGACCATAACTCACCAAAACAGGTCCAATTGACCTGAAATTTTTACCATGAATAGTTTAGACATAGATATACGATTCTTATGACGACACCAAAGCCCAGAAATGGCTAGAACCAAGCCAAATAGCTTGCACAAGTTCAGGTACCAAAACTGGCCGAAGTGAAAATGACCTAAAAATGACCTAAGCCTACCATTTTAGTGCATTCTGTCCAGCATTGGTAAACTGACCATATCTTGGTCTACATAACTCAGAATGACCTAAAATTTTGCCCTGTGTGCAATAAGACATAGACCTACAAGTTTGTAGTTTGGACTGAAACCCGAAAACCAAGGGAACTAGGTCGTCCAGCTAGGTCAAAATAGAACACCGAAATCTGGTAAATTGCAATAAAATGTAATACACTTAAAAATGAAATTAGTAACATATACCAACACTAAAGGGCTCTAAAATGTGACATATTGGGAACAGTAAAATTAATTCACCTAGAGTGCATTAAAGGTCAACATTATAGGTTGACTAATGAAGTGAATTGAAGGGAATAGTATCAAGAAAATTTAGATATTGGATTTTATGGTTAGAAACAATTTAACTGAGTACTGAAACACTTTAAATTGTGTGTTTCAGTTGAAAAGGATATTGGGAAGCATAAGGAACATTGAGTCAAGGCCTAGGGGTGACTCAAATCAGGTTTGTGCACAACTAATTTTTAACTGATTTTGTTTTGAATATTTCATATGATTAAATGACATATTTTTCTTAAGTATTATGTTTAACAAGCATTGGATTTAATTTAATGATTATTGAAATTGTTATAGTATGTATGAATTTAGCTTTGTGAAATGGTATTTCCACAAGTATTAAGCATTGTTGTGGATTGAATAAATTATGTTTTGAAAAATTGTGATAGAACATGTTTTGAATTATGATGGGCAATTTGCATGGAAAAATACAAATTTATGATTTGAATTGTGATGAGCATAAAAATTATTGGATATTGGAATTGACTTTGAAACGAATTGTAATGTGATTTATGCTCACTAAAAGGATTGTGATATTGTTTTATATCTCACTATAGATGCTTGACTTGGTTATTACCCATTTCTCTCATTTGTTGAGAAGACAATGGAGTTAGTTGTGTTTTGATTACCATGGTACGTGCACAGGCTTAGATTCTCCTCTTATTAGAGGTTAGATCTAAGTTTTTTGTTATGGCCTTTTCGGAATATTCATTATTGTGATGTGTACTGTGCACGATGATTCGATCTCCCTGACCATAGGGAGTTAAAATCACCCCGAAGATGGCCCTTTCGGATTAGTCTTGCATAGTTAGTGAGATGAAGAATGGTTTTTGAGATAAAGAATGGCTTTTGAGATAAAGAATGATTTTTGAGATAAAGAATGGCTTTTGAGATAAAGAATGGTTTTTAAGATAAAGAATGGTTATTGAATAGTAAAGAATTTCGATTTTAAATGGGATTTATGTATAATTGATTTTATTGGAATTAATCTTTATTTCCAATAAATTGTTGGAATTACCTTAAATGGTTAGCTATGATTTGACAAATTTGTGATCAAAGTAATTTTATACAAATGATTTATATTGTTAGCAATGAATATTTTGAGTTTTGGAATTTGATGAGTATCCAGATTTTCAAATTATTTGCTGTAATTTTTGTTAAGGTATATTGTACTATGTTTTAAATTATAGTTGTGCACCACTGAGTTCACCACTCAGCGATAGCTTTGTATACTGTCGCAGGTGAAAAGAGCATAGAGCAATTGAGTAAGCTTATTTGAAGAGACATTCAAATCAGCTCCAGGTATACCCATGTACACAGGTTTTGATGTATGCATGTAATAATATTTATGTAAATTATTTGAGCAGTTGTATAAAAACTCTTGTAAAATATTTTGGTATGTAATTAAATGTTAATTATTGTGATATAAATGTTGAGTCTTGTAATCAATGAAATGTTCTTTATGATGGAATTGGTTTGAAAATGAATTGATTTTATTATTGAGATTTGAATTGTGAGTTGAAATGAAGTTATTGGAGTTGTATTTGAGAAAACATATTGGGAGTGTTTTCCTTTTCAAGTTTGAAGAACTGTTTTCTCAAAACACAGCCAGCACTCTGTCAAAATTTTGGAAAAATTTTATAACACAAGATTTTAATCGATTATTTAAATTTCACAAAAATTGTTTTAAAATCCCTTATAGTATATCTAATGGGTTATCGATAGACGAAGTACGGTAATTCATTAGGTGTACTACGGGATCATATTACATCTTACGGGGGAGTAGGGTGTGACATTTACTACGTCTGAAGGATCAACCCAAGTTTCTACCCCAAAGAGTTTGCCATCAGTTAGTAGAGGTTGAGGTAGGCGTAGTACACCTGGAAGTCAGAGTATTGTGAATCAACCAGAACAAGATGATGCTATAGCTAGAGTATACACTATGTGGTAGAGGAAGGAGGATGAGACTTCTGACATTATTGCTGGTACTTTCTCAATTTGTTTTACTAAGATATATATATATATATATTGGTTGACCCAGGGTTGACCCAGGGTCTGCACACTTTTATGTTAGTGCCAGCATTGCTTACCTACTGTCCCTTGTATAAAAATCAATTTTGATATATTAGTGACTAGTCTTTTTAGAATTAGTTTTGGAAGCGTTTGTTAGTGAAAGACATCTCCTAGAATACGATAAATTATTGAATATCGATAGATGAAAAAGTTAGGGAAGTAAAAGTTTAAATAGTTGGTTCAGATGTAACAAAGAAATATTACGAAAAGTAACAAGATTATTGACTAGAATGGTCAAAGGACCCATGATTAGATAAATAATTCTAATATGACGACAATGGTCATACAATAAGGAAACATGAATTGAAATATTAGACAAAACGATAGTAAGAGAAGATTAGTGTTATACAAACAAATTAAACGTTGTATTAGATTGTTAAAAGTCTTACATAAACTTAAAGGAATGAAGATTATACGATTATATAGAAAGGAGAAAAACTAAGTTCTCACTCCATATGACCACACAAGGTACTAGAAAGAGTGGATTCATTAGCACACCAAATTGCTTACCTCTAAAAATTTGAAATGAATTTAAATTCAATGTATGATGGAGAACTTATAAAGATCTTAGCACATGCGGTGAAGCAGCTGAGAAATAAATGTATACATTTGGTTAAGGTGTTATGGACCATTATTCAGATTATAAAGCTACATGAAAATATATGAAAGACATGAGAAAATAAACGTATGACCATTTTAGGATTGATATTGGGTAAAATTACGCAGACAAAATTTCTTTTAAGGGGGGCGGGGGAAGAGAGAGAATTGTAATACCCCTATATGCATAGCTATGTGTAATTTACTGTTTCGGTGATCGGTGTCAGTCCGGATAATTAAGGGGATTAGAACCACAATTAAGTCACCTAGAAAAGCCCTCAATGGAAATAAATAGTGATTACCATATGGTAAAGTATAAATAAGAAAAACAAAGCATAAAAATTTAAATGAGCCGAGGGTCACAGTGATTGGTGACCTTCTTGGAAAGTGACTGCTATGTCAGTCCTAACCCTAATTTTGAATGAGAAATTGTGACACTGCGGTCCTAAGGACTATTGCAAATCTATTGGAAAAGAGAAAATCACAGAAAAGAGCTGATAAATAGGTCAAATAATTAGGTTAGGACTCTGGAAGAAATATCCTATTATTTGCAAGCCGGATCAATCTGACGAGGGGAAAATTAGTCAATTCACCCCTAAAGGTGACTTCTGACCTAACTATCTAATATAATTCGAGAAACAAAAGTTCAGAATATAGAATTAAATTAAAGAAGAAAAGAAAAATAAAGGAAAAAGAAAAGAAAAAGAAAAGAAAAAGGACTTATTACATCATTAAGATTACCTCACCCATGACATCATAAATGGATTTAAAAATTTGTTGAAATTTTGACTAAGTCAAATAAGACATAAAAACACATAAAAATTAAAAAGAATTTAACTCTTCTTCTTCCCATAGTCATGCTGTCCCTCACCCCCTCTCTTTCATCTCTCTCTATATCCTCCATTGAAGCTTGCAACCAAGCTTCATAAACCCTAGCATCCCCCATAAACTTCCCACTAAATTGTGATAAATCTTGTTATTTCAACTTGAGAAGGAGATTGAAGAAGAAAAGAAAGGAAGAAAAGAGAAGAAAGTGGAGAAGTGAAAATAAAAGAAAGGTTAGTGATGAAATTTGAAATTTTTCATTGAATTCCTATGTTTCTAGTTAACTTAGAATTGAAGTGAAAATGCAAACAAAACTATTATGGGGGACTAGTAGTGAATTTTGGCCAGCCCTTAAGGGAGTAGAAATTATATGATTTTGATGAAATTAAAGATGTAATTGAGTGTAATTAAGGGTGTAGATGTTGAATATGCACCTTAATTGCACTAAATTACACAATTGAAAAATTAGGGTTCTTGAGCTTTAGAAATTGGGGGAAAAATTGAAGGAAATGGTCAATTGATGCAAATGACCTTAATTGAGGTTAGAAATGGTTCCAATCTGGCAGTTTGACCTAGGTCCCTTTCAGGGACCAAAACTAAAATTTTGCTAACCCAATTGGTGTGATGCCAATTAGGAATGAAATTAGACACATAAAGACACAATTTTTATTTAGAGACCATGCCCATAAAATGACATTTAGATAGTGAACAATTAGGTCAAATCCGGCTATTGTGCATTGCCACCGTACAAAAATGACCAAATGAGCAGTTATGTTCATTTGGCCATAATGTTCATTTGGCCATAACGTGGTCTAGGAAGGTCCAAATGACCTGATTTTTGTGGCATTGAAAAGGTATGACATAGCACTACAACTTTCATGAAGAACACCAACCAAATTCTGCCCATAACCAAGTGAAATTGTCACCCAAACGTAGTTGTCCAAAACTGCCAGAACTAATAAAGTGCCCAGAAATTCTGGGTAACACCAATCCGGTCAGCCTTAGTAAAATGTTAGTATCTTGGGTTACAAAACTCCAAATGAAGTGATTCAAAAGGAGAATTAAAGCTAAGACAATAAGGAACAACTTTTATTAAGAATACATATCCAAATTTCCATAGTAACTAGACCAATGGAGGAGTGCAAAATAGGGCACCAAAACTAAAAAATTGAATTTTCTCTTAGGAGATCTAGAAATTGAAATGGCAACCAAGATAAAAAAATTAGGCACTCAAAATATAGTATGTGGGTGTAATGAGAATTGGTATGCCTATTTAGTGTAGAAAAGTCAACATTTTGACCTAATGGTCAAATGACTAGTAACAACCATAATCAAGAACATAAAGAACTTAATTGATGGGATTATATAAGTAAAGTTTAAATGCAAATTTCAATTGTTAAAATTATGGTTAAACATAATTTGAATAAATATTGAAACATCTTAATTGTATGCTTCAGTGGAAAAAGGGCCTTCCGAGGAAAGGAATCGACAGGAGTAAAATAAGGAAACACTAATTACGAGGTTTGTGCACAATAAATGTTTTTCGCTTCTTGTTTGATATTGGAACATTTATTTGCATGTTTGTATTTAAATAGTGCTTATGAATCCTTTGAGAAAAGTTGTGTTGCCTATTTTGTAAATAGAAAATTGAAATGAAAATTAATTAATATTTTATATGAAATGTTGAATATTATGATTTTGAAATTATTTTTGATTCACACTTGGCATGGAAATACCACTATGTGCCTCCTCCATTTACAGGGTTGAGTTTGATCATTTTTCTCCCTCTCTGGCTTACTAGTCTGAGGTGAGTTTGGATGAGTACTTATTAGCTAGCTAGCCACCTCCCTCGTTGATCTCGATTAGTGGGGTGAGTTTGTATTGTTGTATTGTACAACATGACATAGCTTGGAAATTTTGTATCATGGCCTAAGTTGTGTTACTGATTGGTAACACTATGTTTATTAAATTGTTTAATCAAATTTTTATTATATTGAGCTTTGAAATTTAAGAAATATTTAAATTGTGATTTGTTATAAATGTGATTTGAAAATTGTGAAATGTGATTGTGTAATATTTAAATTATGATTTGGCAATAAATGGTTTATGTTTAGCTTTTTAAATTTTATTGTGCACCACTGAGTAAAATTTACTCAGCGATAGCTTTATTTTACTGTCGCAGATAGGGAAAAGGACATAGCAGCAGAGTGAGCTACTATAGTAATAGGGGAGCACAGTTTGAAGATTTTTGTACGTGTATATTATTTATACCCATTATAATTTGGTTGATGTAAATATGGTACTGTTCATGTGTATATTTGTAGTTTGAGCAATTGTACATTAAATTTGTAATCATACTTTTTTTTTTGAGATTTTATGTCTGTAAATTAAATATTTAAAATGAAATGTGTATGAATTTATGAAATGTTTTGAGATGACAATTTTTTATTTGGAATTGTGGATTTTGAATTGAATTGTTGCTATTAATGTTGGTTTGAGATATTTGGAGGTTGGGATGTGATTGAAAAACCTTTGGAAGTGCTTTTCTACAGATCTAAATTTTTTATTTTTCTTAATTACAGCCAGCATTCTGCCAAAATTTTTACAAAATTTATGGAAAAATCCAAATGGTCAAAATTTTTACCTAGCACTTAAACTTCAAATAAAAGGTTTTAATTCCTACCAAAAGTGTTCGCCACCTTCAAAAGAAGTAAAATTGTTTTAAAATTCCTTGTAGTGTATTTAATGGGTTATCGGTAGGTGAAGTTTGATAATTCATTAAGTATACTACGGGATCATGTTATGCCTTACAGAGGGGTAAAATGTGACATATATTTCATCAAATGCACATACCCAAACCTTGATTTATCATCAGTAAAGGTAATAAAGTAATGAAAATCGCCTCTAGCCATTTCCTTATATGGACTGCATACATAACTATGCATCAATTCCAAAATATTTTTAGCTCTTAATCCTTGTCCAACAAAAGGTGATCTAGTCATTTTGCCTTGAAGGCAGGATTCACAAGTTGGAGTAGGTTCAAAACCTAATGAGGATAAAATCCCTATTTTCTCCAGCTTTGTAATCCTATCTTCTGTAACATGGCCTAATCTTAAGTGCCAAATATATTTTGAACTTGAGTTGATTTTTATCATGGCATTACATTCATTTAGATTGCTTGCATTAGATTTGTATTTAACATTATTATCTACATAATAAAGTCCATCATGCATATAACCCGAGCCAACATATTTTTTTCTAAAATAAATATTGCAAACATTATTTGTGAACTGAAATTTATAGCCATTTCTAGTCAAATTAGATATAGAAATGATGTTCTTAAAAGCATCAGGTACATGCAAAACATTATTTAAATACAAAACATTTCCATTCATGTATAAAGATTTAGATCCTATGGCTAAAGCTTCAATAGTTGAGCCATTACCAACCCAGAGTCTAATATCTCGTGACTGCAAGCTGCTACTACTTACTACTTCCTACATATCAAAAGTAAAGTGAGAACTATCACCAGTATTTAAAACTCAAGCTGTAGATAAATTATGAGTATCATCGGAATCTAAATAACAAGACACATGCATACCTTCTGAAGGTTTATCCTTCTTGTCCTTCAGAGAAGCAATATACTCTGGGCAGTTTCTTTTCCTGTGCCCATCCTTCTAGTAGTGGAAACACTTTCCCTTGCCTTTGTGATCTTTGGTCTTGCCCTTCTGTTTAGCTATCTTCTTGGAAGGTCCAGGAATTTGAGGTTTCTTATTCTTATTGCCCTTCTTCTTTTTAGACTTTCCAGCAGAAAAAGAAGATGCAATCAAAGCCACCTCTTTTCCTCTATTGCCTGGCATATTCTTTTGGGCAATAACTAGCATGTTAAGCAACTCAGCCAAAGTACACTCTTGCTTTGTCATATAGAAATTTGTCACAAAATTCCCAAATGACTTAGGCAGGGCTGAAGGATCAGATCCGTCTGCAGTTGGAAATCCATGTGAAAATCAAGATGTTTCAGCTGCTCAATAAGCCGAATCATCTTGTGGACATGATCTCCTACATTCTATCCCTCAGACATCCTCATGCGAAATAGCTATCTAGATATCTCATACCTAGCATTCCTGTTGTGCTCACCATACAACTCTTACAGGTGAAGGAGGATCTCACTTGCATTCTGCATATTTTCATGCTGCTTTTGTAACTCAGTCATAGAAGCAAGCATGTAACATTTGACTCTTATATCATGCTCCTTCCACTTGTCCAAAGTGTCTAGTTCCTCTTGTGTGGCCTCTGGAGGTAAGGGACCAGGAACCTTTAAGTCTAAAACATATCCAATACGTTCTAAGTTCAGGACAAGTTTTAAATTTTTGAGCCAATCATATATATTAGGTCCCGTCAACCTATTATGATCAAGTATGCTCGCAAGGATATTGGATAGTGGTGGTTGTTGTGTGCTCATTATTATCAGAAAATTAATTGTAGAAAATGACTAGATTAATTAGTAAATGTATCAAGTAATTAACCAAAATGATTATGGTCTTTTAATCAAATTGGTCCTCCCACTAACTTGGCAAATCCTACACTTCCAAAGTAGGAAATAGAAATCGTAGTTAGATAGATTTCTAATGGGTGATTGAATTCTTATAGTCTTATTGATCATCCTCAAGCACATCCATTATTGGAATTACAATAAACTATAAGTAAGCAAATCCTTGCCCATCACATCTCATGTGAGGTTCAATCATTTATTTAGCCCCTAATGCTCAAAATCTCAGGCACATCCATTATTGATTTATCTTACATTAGTTAAGTTGATCCCATTGAGCCAGTAGGCATGTAAATAATTTTAATGACCTCAGGCACATCCATTATTGGCCACCAACCATTTACTTACTTACAACATCTTATGCTTAACAATTTTTCCTAAGAAAATCTCTTAAATAAATGCATCACATGCAAGTATTTAAAATTTCTTAAAACAATTACCTCAATAGAGGGCTATGATATAATTACCTTAATTATACCATTTCCAACGTAATCATTTATTTGGAAGATTTTGTGCTCAGCTTAATTACTATTATGGTCTCACTTTGCACATTATCCAATTGGCATGCATATATCATATACTTGCATACATTCATACACTTCTCATGCATATATGGATAAACAAATAATATAGTATGATTATGGACTTTCTACGGGAATCAATTCTGAGCCACTAAGAATTGAATCAGGGCAGTCCTAGGTGTATTTCATTCATTCATTTTACAAGAGTTGCTGAAGGAGTACATAATCAACTCTTGATCTTGATTTCCTCCCACTGGTCCCACCAATGCTCTTTATCTCCTTGTTCTTTTTGCAATCTAATTACATTGTAATCCTTGGCATACCAATGCGAGTTTACAAGAATATGGACTTTAAAGTCCTCAAATAAATTAAATTACAACCTAAATTATTACAACATTTATAATACATGCCACTAAAATAAAATTAATTATTTTACATCCCAAAGAAAAATAAAAGAAATAAATCCAATCACAATGGTCTTTTATTGTCTATAATCATCCATCATGTATATTAAAATTTAACAATTAAATAAAATATACATTCTAAAAATTAAATTGAATATCACATATTCAACTAAAATTCAGATTTGAATCTTATTCAAATAAATTTAAATTTGGAAACCCTTTTCCAAATTTAATTCTATGAAAATAATTTTCATAAATTAATTGTGTGATTAAAATTCTTAATTAAATAATTTAATTAGGTATGGACTTAGTTATGGACCTTAAGATATACAACAATTGCATAATGGGCCCAAAAACAAAGCCCGAAAATCCAACACACCCATGGGGCGTGTATCTCGCCCAGACCGCCCCTCTTGAGCATCCAAACTAGCTTCAAATCAATCCACATTTGATCTAATCACACAATTAAGCCTCATAAACAATCTTAATGGCAAATATAGTGGCTCTTATACTAATTGAAGGAGTGGAAGCGTGAATAAAGGTCATTAGAACCTTGAATTTCAAAAATTATTTTTAAGGTTACAAGCACCATACCAAGTGTCTTATGATCCTAATAAATTTCCAATGCCCAATTGCATACCAAAACATAGTTTCGCATGCATTAAAATTTCATTTTCCATTAAAGATTATGAATTAACATTTAATTCAATTAAACCCTAACTAAAAGAGGAATTTTTAGGTACTAACCTCTTAATGCACAATTGAAGCCTCTTAGGATGTTCTTAGGATCCCAAATATTATCCCTCTAGTTTGTCCACCACAAAGCACACACCAAAGTTGCAATAGCAGCCCCTAGATTGGTTTCTCAAACCTTGTCAACTTTGAGATAGGGTTTTGGTTTATGAAGGTTGTATTAATGTATTAGGAGTTAGAAACACTTTCTAATAATTTTAATTCAAGAGGAAATCAAAGTTTTTCCCTTAAATCAATTGAGAAATCAAAGAGAAGAAGGAGACACCATGTTGTCGTCTAACATGAGACAAAAGAAAGAGGAGTGATTTTTTCTTTATAACTTTTCTTTATATACCTAGGTCAAACCCTTACTAACTCCCTTGTCACATATCATCGCAAGATCCCATCTTGTTATTATTTGATTTAATCCTATGAAGCCAAGTGTCAAGCTCCATTTAAATCATGAAATGTGGTCTTCCATCATAGGAAGACAAGTGGCAAGATCATATGGTGCCATGTGTCACCATCTCATGGTGCCATATGTCACCATGTGAAAAGACCAATTTGCCCTTAATTTTTAATTTGAGTTCTCAACCCAAAATTATAATTTCTACTCTTTAAATCAATTTATATCAAATATATAAATTAATTAATTAATTAATCTCCATTCATTAATTTCTTATAATTAAATTCATATTTAATCAAATTAAATATAAATTTAATTTATACTATACATCCAATAACCTACATTTGGTTTCAAGTCATGCTAGGGACTTTGTAATCTTATTGCAAACCAAACCTCTTTAATTAATTAATTAAACTTTTTAATTAATAAATTAAATCACATTTTAAATGGTGACTAGCTTGTGTAGATGTGTGACTTACTAGGCTCATTACTTATTGATAATGAGAAATGATATTAACTCTTAATATTATTAGAACTCTTTATCATTAAAACTCTTTATCATTAAAACTCTTTCTTACTGTAAATAATTTCTCTAAATTATTTCAGACATCTTATAGACCATGGTTGACACCTATCATAGTATGCAATGGCCACCCAATTAGTAATAAGGAATACTTTAAATGAACCTTTAATCATGTGTTACCATGCACTAGAATATCTCCGTTAAAAAAATCCCAATTCGAGCTGGAGTCATGGTTAATGTCAAACCCCATTTGTTTTGAACATTATGTTCTCTTTTAATTCTAGTTCTTGATTAATTAGATTTTCTTATAAGAAACTCTTTTCTAACTAAATCTGTCTGTCTTGGCTAGGAACTTGAAACATCAAGAACAATTAAATGAATATAGGATTTTATCCCTCTTTACTTAGGGTAACGGATTCCATCTTGATCAGCACCTATCTCCATAAATAACTAGTAGGAGCTAACACACGCCCATATACCCATACATATTACAAGTATGAAAGCAGTATAAAACTCAAACCACCTATATACAAGATAACTGTGTTATCTCATGTCTAAAGATTATATGCACTGATATGATATATGACAATGCATTGACGAGAGTAAACTCCATGTGCTTGTCATAAGTGACACTGGTTCGGCCTACTTATCATGTATAAGTGCCTATCATATTTATTATGTGGCATGAGACTCACCACTCCATCTTATTTATATCTCACATAAATACCTTAAGAACAAACATGATTACAATCTTTCTGGATAAGTCATGTCCATTGTGAAGTATCCTCAATTGTGAACCAATTTATGATACTTTGTGCTAGAAATACTGTCACTCATATTCTTAACAACTTAAGAATAGAATTTCTAACAAAATATCAATGGACCTTTTTTATTACACATAAATATATTATGTAAGCAGAAAAGTGAAATTGCCTTTTATTAATAAAATATGTACAAGATACATACAAAATGATATGCTCTAGGGCATACTACTAACAAGGTAATGTTGAAGGCAGGGGAGATCCTGCCGTACCAGTGCTTGAAGAGCCTGCATAGCCTTAGTAGGCCTTATTTTAGCAGATGACTAAATTCTTCAAGCAAATGACTAGACAATTCTACAAGCTCAAACTCAGCCACCAAAAAAGTCCCATTTGGAGAATCTCAGAAAGTATGGGGCAGTTGATTTCAAGGGTAAGAAGGAAGATGACCCTGCAGCAATAGAGTACTAGTTCGAAAGGATAGAGAGAGTCCTTCAGCAACTCCACTGTAACCCTGAGCGGAGTGTGGAGTGTGTTGTATCTCTACTATAGGAGGATGCCTACCAAGGTGGGACACGGTGTCATAGAAAGTCCAGCCAATTCAGTTTAGGAAGAAATATATTAGTAATGTTTATCTTGAGGCGAAAAGATGGGAATTTATCAGTTTGAGACAGAAACAATTGACAGTATCAGAATATGAAAGGAAGTTTGTAAGATTGAGCAGATATGGCAGAGAAATAGTTCCCACTAAGGCTGATGGATGTAGAAGGTTTGAAGAGGGACTAAATGATAACATCAAGCTGCATGTTACGGCCTTGAGGATCACTGCTTTCTCTCAGTTGGTAAAGGCTGCATTGAATGTGGAAATGGTCAGAGCAAATAAGCAAAGCCATAGAGACAGGTAGTCTAAAAGGGGTCCAAGACTGTCTAGTTCATCAGTTGTACCCAGTAAGAAGTATAAGGGTCCCCATACTTAGGGCTAGGGCCAGACTCAGAGTCAAGGTCAGTCACAGAGGCCCAAATCACAGTCTGCACTGAAGAAAGGTTAGTCCACTCCTTCAGTAGGCAGTTCTCCAGGAACAGTGGGTAGAGGAGCCGCCCCAGTAGCAGCATGCCCACATTATGGCAAGTGGCACAGAGAGCAATGTTGGCAGTTGACTGAAGGATGTTTTAAGTGTGGAGCTACTGATCATTTTATGGGAGATTGTCCTCAGAAGAGTAGTTCAGCTACTCCAGTATAAGCTGACAGACCTAGCCCTACACATCAAAGGGGTAGGAGACCTAGTAGAGCAGAGGTGGCTGACAGTTCACAGAGAGCTGCATTTAAGATTGTAGAAAGGTCGGAGGCCAGGGCACTAGTACGTGCATATGCCATGAGGGCACAGGAGGAACAAGATACTCTGGATGTAATTAAGGGTACATTTTTACTCTATGGCATGCCTATCCATGCATTGGTACTCAGGTTCCACACAATCATATGTCTGCATTAAGTTGCCTGTGGAAAGGAGTATTCAAGTAAAGGAAAGTAATGCATACATTTTACATAGTCATTTAGGTCTAATTTCATAGCCATTTTATTTTATTATTAGTCATTTTTAGCCAATTTCATTAGTTATTTAGTTAGTTTTTCATAGTTGTCAATTTTGCATTAATTTGTAATTTTTACTTTGTTTTGTAGGGAAAATGGTGTTTTTGAAGGACTTAAGAGAATTTTTTCCATTGAGGAGTGACTTCTACAGCCAAAGATGTCAAAAACAAGTTTTCAAGATGAAATATGCATTGACCAAATTGTGCATAACTTGCCGCATAAGCTATGCAGATCTACATAAGGAGAAAAATCACTGTTCCAATACCTGCCGAATGGTGCATAAGGAGAGTGCATGGCTTATGCAGATTCACGCCTCCCTTATGCACTCTCACGGAATTGTGCATAACATATGCGTCAAGTAATGCAGTTTCGCATAAGTGAACCAGAAGCAGCCGAAAACTGCATAAGGGACTGCATAACTTATGCAGTCCACTTATGCAGTCCCACAAAGGTTTCATTAATGAGCTGGCAGAAGATTCCCTCAGAAAATCCCTCCTTAAACACACCATTTTAGGGCTCCATGTCAGAAAATGCTATAAATAGCCCCATTTCTCATTTTAGAAAGGGACAAGAAGGAGAGCAGAAAAAGGGAGAGGAGCAGGAGCAGCTGAAGAGTCATATCCATTTTCCATACCATTTCCAACCAGATTTGGAGATTCCTTTCTTTTCTTACATTTTTCCTACATTTCTAGTGTTTAGTTTATTGTTTCTTAGCTTAGATTAAAGCTTTATTCCATATAAACTCAATATATCTTGTAAGCATTATGGATAGTGAGTAGTTTTACATTGATTCTGGAGTAAGGGTTGTAATATTTGAGATATTTTGTGGATTTTGATTGGGTAATCCATATTTTGTGGTCTTAATGAGTTTTATTCATTTCTTGTGTGCTTAATGACATGCTTAATGTAGGATCCCATTAAGAGATGTTTTTAATCCATGGTTGAGGCACCGAAAGGAGAAGGCCTTATGATAGATAATCAAGGAATTGGACTTAATTAACTTAGATCTAGAAATAGACTAAGGATTAAGAGGATTTATAGATTAATTAAGGAACTTAATGGGTCTTAATTAACTCTAACTCCATGAAAGTAGGATTAGATTGATTAAGGCACTCTTTGTCTCACACGAAAGGGTATTCAAAGGATTTAAGAATTAATCTCCTTAAAACCCGTAAGTTCCACAAGATTGGATAACCAATTTGAAATCCCAAAATAGCTCAAATATGAAATCCCGAACTCCGGAATCGCCTTTTTATAATTGTTAATTTCTAATCAAATTTAATTGCTTGCCATTTTAAATATTTCCATATTTGAACTTGCTTATTTCAATTTGATGCAATTTTAGTTTAATTAATACATTGTTGGATAGATTATTAATTTTGCACATATAGATTTCATACTCAAATACCCATCAATTTGTTACTTTAATTTCAAAGATAGTTCAATTTAGTCAACCTTTTTATATAAAAAATTCAATCATTAACACAACTCCTCGTGGGAACGATATCTTTTTCTATACTACTTGTACGACCCGTGCACTTGCGGTTGGGCCACATCAGAAAGTGACCAAGAAATTCTAGTCACTAACCCGTTAGGCCACAATGTGGTGGTAAATAAGGTCTACAGAGGTTGCTCTTTGAGGATTCAAGAGCATGAATTCCTGGCAGACCTTATTGAATTACCTTTTCATGAATTTGACGTAATCATAGGGATGGACTAGTTGTCAGGTCACCAAGCAATAGTTGATTGTAGATTGAAAAGAATTACATTGAAAACTGCTGAAAATGAAGAAATCACAGTTGTGGGTGAAATGACAGATTTCTTGTCTTATGTCATATTAGCTACTGCTGCAAGGAGACTGATAAGAAAGGGTTGTGAAGCCTACCTGGCACATGTTGTTGATACCAGGAAGGCTGAGTCTAGTCTTCAGGAGATACCCATAGTATGTGACTTTTCGGATGTATTCCCAGAAGAATTGCCTTGTTTACCATCAGAAAGAGAGGTAGAATTTGCCATTGAGGTGATGCCGAGTACAACACTGATATTAATTGCTCCTATAGGAATGGCACCCACTGAATTGAAGGAATTAAAAATCCAGTTATAGGAGCTATTGGATAAGGGGTTTATACGCCCCAGTGTGTCACCATGGAGAGCACCGATATTGTTTGTGAAGAAGAAGGATGGGACATTGAGATTGTGCATAGATTACTGGGAGTTAAATAAAGTAACAGTGAAGAACAAGTTTCCATTACCTAGAATAGATGATCTGTTTGATCAATTGAAGGGAGTAGGTGTTTTCTCCAAGACTGATCTCAGATCGGGGTATCATCAACTAAGAGTAAAGGATGCAGATGTGCCTAAGGCTGCATTCAGGACTCGGTATGGGCATTATAAATTCCTGGTGATGCCATTTGGGTTGACAAATGCACCAGCAGCATTTATGGACCTTATAAACTGTATCTTTCATCCTTACTTGGATCAGTTTGTGGTAGTCTTCATTGATGACATATTGGTGTATTCCAAGAATAGAGAGGAGCATGATGAGCATCTGCGGATTGTTTTGCAGACTCTAAGAAAGAAGAAGCTGTACGCTAAATTGTCCAAGTGTGAATTCTGGCTGAATGAAATTTTCTTCTTTAGACATATAGTATTAGCTGATGGGACTAGAGTGGATCTCGAAAAGATTGAAGCTATTATGGAATGGAAGCCTCCTAAGAATGTAACAGAAGTCAAAAGTTTCTTGGAGTTAGCTAGATACTACAGGAGGTTTGTGAAAGGGTTCTCTTTGATAGCAGCTCCACTGATTAAACTTTTGCACAAGAATGTAAAGTTTGACTAGAATAATAAGTGTCAAGCCAGTTTTAAGAAACTGAAGGCTATGCTTACAGAGGCTCCAATGTTGACACAACCAGTATCGGGGAAAGACTTTGTGGTCTATAGTGATACCTCTCGCAATGGGCTTGGGTGTGTTCTAATGCAATAAGGGAAAGAAGGGAAAGTGGTTGCTTATGCTTCTAGGCAGCTGAAACCACATGAAAAGAACTACCCTACCCACGATCTTAAATTGGCAGCTGTTGTATTCGCATTGAAGATATGGAGGCATTACTTATATGGTGAAAAGTGCTACATATACACAGATCACAAGAGTCTAAAATACTTGCCAACTGATACAATTATATTATATAGATGTGTTTAAGTACATTTGTATAATATTTCATAGCATTTAGAATAGTAATTTCATGCATAATCATTAATCTCATTAACTTCTGTAATTTCCATTGTTAACCTCTAAATTCCATGTTTTCTACATCATTTCAGGTGTTTGGGTGAAATCCCAGGGCATAGGAGTGCGAAAGGAAACTTGGAAAGGCCAAAGGATTGAGAAACACTGCTAATAAACATTACACGAGTTGTGTAAGCAAAGCCACAGACCCGTGTAACCTACTGCCAGAAGAAAGCCAGAGAGCCAAGGAAGAAACAAAAGTACACGAGCTGTGTACCACGACCCGTGTAAGCTATGGAGACCCGTGTAAGGCTTGAAGAATTTTTTAAGAACAGAAGAACGCAGGTCATGTAACTAGACCAGTGTAACTAGCATGGACCCATGTAAACTCCTATGCCAATGCAAGACGTAACCATTTAGCTCTAGTAAGTTACACGGCCCTAGGCCGTGTAGTGACACACCGGCCATGTATCGATACAGGAGCTGTGTATCATGCAGCAGCCAGTTTCCTTATCTGAATTTCAGCTTTTGTTTACACACTCCAAACGGACTCCTAATGCTTTTGGGATTCTAAAAACCTAACCCTAGACCAGCTATTATAAATAGAAGTAGAAAATGACAGCAGGGGATTTCTCTTTTTAGTTCAACCTTTTTGCAGAGCTTTTTGGAGAGTTTTAGAAGGGTTTTCACTTTTTCATACTTGCATTCTCCGCAGTTATCTTTAAGAGTAGAACATAAATACAGAAGGGAAATTCTCAGCCGAAGTTCCATAAAGATCAAGATTGAAGTCATTCCTCTTCAGTTCTTTTATTCCATTTCTCTAAGCGGACTCTTTATGTTCTTTTATTTTATTTTCTCTATGTTTGTTAAACTCACCATGAGTGAGTAATTCCTTTATTCTAGAGTTAGGAGAGTAGCACTTGCAATTGTTATTATAGATAAATATTGAGTTTTATTTATTGGATTTGAGTTTAGTTCTTTGATTCGATTTCTTGTTATCTTAATGCATAATATGTGTTGGTACCCACTTAGTATTGATTGCGGGTATTAATTAAAGGATTGAAAAGTGAAGATTAATATTAGAAAATCGTGATCTTGAACCTAGGAAATCTAACATAGAGATAGGCTGATGACCTTTGTGGAGTTCCAAAATTAATCATAGATCTTAAAGGGTTTTAATTAATTTAATCACCACAAAAGTAGGGTTTAGGTTAATTAAAATACACCTTGAGTGCCTTAAGAGAGGACTCAGGATATCTTAGGATTAATTTCCATCAAGGCAAATATCCTTAATCCAATGAATAGGTAAGATTAAAATCCATAGTAAAATTGCAATGTGAAATCTTAATTCAAGAACTGCTTTTATAAATAGTTTAATTCAAAATTTACTTTCAGCACCCAAAATAGGTTTAACTCATTCTCCATCTATATTCGGTGGCCTAAACAGTCAAAATTATCTTGTAGCATGGCACTTGCTAACTAAATTCCTTATGGGAATGATACTTTGCTTATCACTTTATTACTTGTTAGCAATCCATGCACTTACGGTGGTTATAAAACCAGCAAACAAGTTTTTGGCATCGTTGCTGGGGAAGTTTAATTTTAGTAATATTAGGCGATAAGTAATTTAGCTGATTTAGGCATTTTCATTTATTGTTTAATTTTGTTTAAATTATTTTATTCTCTTATTCTTTCTCAGGTGATTAGTTTGGTACATGACTTGAACAAGACCAGAGGAAGAAGTCTTTAATTTGGATCCAGAGATAGACAGAACCCTAAGAACTATCAAGAGGGAGAGGAAACATGAAGGATAAGATAAAAAAAATCCAGAAATTCCAAATATGCCCAATAATAACAACAACAGGCTGAGACTCTTAAAAGACTACAGAGCTCCCTCTATACAAGGATTCCAACCTAGTGTTACAAGACCCACAGTGTATGCTAATAATTTTGAGCTAAAATCGGCATGGCTCTGAATGATCCAACAGGCCTAGTTTGGGGGTTCACCAATAAAAGATCCGCACTACCACCTCCAGTGCTTTCTTGCCCTTTGTGACACATTCAAGATGAATGGAGTCTCTGATCAAGCCATAAGACTCAGAGCATTTCCATTTTCCCTTCGAGATAGAGCAAGGAAGTGGTCACTTTCTCAACCAGCTGGAACATTCACCACTTGTGAAGACCTCTCATAAAATATTTTAGCAAAATACTTCCCACCTGCAAAGACTACAAAGTTGAGAGTTAAACTCAACAACTTTAGGTAAAAGGAAGGTGAATCACTCTATGATGCATGGGAGAGATAAAAGGACCTACAGAGAGAATGCCCGCACCATGGCATAGAAGATTGGCTCCTGGTTTAGAACTTCTATAATGGGCTACTACCCTTTACAAGGAGCATAGTAGATTCAATAGCAGAAAGTGACCTAATGGAGAAAACAGTAGATCAAGCACTTGAACTTCTAGAAAGGGTCGCATATCACAATTACAAGTGGTTAAATGAAAGGGAAAATATAAGGAGAACAGCAGGAATCCTAGAAGTGGATGCCCTAAGCATGATAAATGCTCAATTTGACTAGCTCACAAAGAGGCTTGATAAAATGTAGGCCAATGCTATAGGGATGAATAGTCAAGATGATGACAGCTATGGCTTCAGAGTATACATGGGTTTAGAGTATAACAGCTTCAATGAACTCCCCACGGAATAGATGAACTATATGAATAATAGAGGGAACTTCAACCAGAGACAGCCCCACAATCCATATTCAAATACTTACAACCCTGGATGGAGGAACCACCCAAATTTCTCATGGTCAAATTTTCAGAATTAGCTAATAAGCAAACAGCAAAGGTACAGACCACCAACACCCCCAGGATTTCAGAATAAGAGAAAAATCATATACAGCCACCACCACTCCCTCAGAGCCAACAGCCTGAATCAAGGTCGACTATAGAATCCATGATGGAAAGCTTCCTAGTAGCCCAGCAACAACAAAATGAAATGATCAATCAGTTAGCTTCCAAAATGGACCAACTTGTCACCCATAATAAGATGCTTGAAAATCAGATTGCTTAGCAAACAACCTCTTCAAGAAAAGCTACTGGTAAACTGCCTAGTCAACCAGAGATGAACCCAAAGGAGAATTGTAAGGCAGTTACATTAAGAAGTGGAAGAACTCTAGAACAACCAGAGGAAGAGCCAACAGAGGAAACCTCTGAAAAATCTGAAAGCCAAGCAGAGAAGAAAGAGGAAGAAACCACGAAGGATCAGGGGGAGGAAACAAGGAAGAAAAAGAAGCTACCAGAGCTATATCAGCCTCCGCTACCTTTTCCTCAGATATTCCAGCAAGCTAAATTGGACAAGCAGTTTGGGAAGTTTTTAGAAGTTTTATGGAAACTCTATATCAACATTCCCTTCACTGAAGCACTCTCTCAGATGCCATCCTACACCAAATTTCTTAAGGAAATTCTGTCAAAGAAAATAACACTAGAAGACTATGAGACTGTTGCTCTAACAGAGGAATGCAGTGCCATACTGCAAAATAAACTACCTCCAAAGTTGAAAGATCTAGGAAGCTTCTCCATACCTTGTCTCATTGACAATAAGAAAATAGATAAGGCTCTCTGCGATCTTGGGGCAAGTGTGAGTTTAATGCCTCTATCAATATGCCAAAAGCTGGAAGTCAGAGAACTGAAACCCACAACAATTTCATTGCAATTGGCTAACTGGCCTGCTAAATATCCTTGGGAATACTTGAGAACATTCCTATCAAGGTGGGCAAATTCTTCATTCCAATTGATTTTGTTGTCCTTGAGATGGAAGAGGATGTTCAAATCCCTATCATCTTGGGAAGACCTTTCTTGGCAATCGTCAGACCAATCATATACATCAAAAATGGGCAACTGACTCTCAAGGTAGGAGATGAAGAAGTGGAATTCAACTTGTTCGAAACGATGAAACACAAATTCGAACTTGTTGAATGCCTTAGGGTTGACTTAGTTGACAAGCAAGTTGAGAAGGAATTTCATAAGGCCCATCCTGAAGATCCTCTTAAAGCATGCATTGTGCAGAGCCACACAGCGAATAATGAGAACACTAAAATAGCAGCCTATGCACAATATTTAGTAGCTCATCCACTCCTACCCTTGGCTCAAGCTTTCAAGATAAACGAGCTGAAGGAGGAATAAACCAAAAGTAAGCCGGAGGAAAATACCAAATAGGTAGAATTAAAACCTCTTCCCTTTACACTAAGGTACGCATTCCTGGACTCAAATTCTGAATATCCTATTATTATTAATGCCAGTCAATCTGAAATAAAAGAGGAAAATTTGCTAAGGGTGCTTAGGACCCATAGCAAGAGCATAGGGTATAAAATAGAAGACCTGAAAGGGATTCATCTTTCCATTTGCATGCATAGGATACCTATGGAAGAAAATAGTAAACCCACTACTGAACATCAAAGAAGACTTAACCCAAACACGGAAGAAGTAGTAAAAAAGAAAATTTTGAAACTATTAGATGCAGGTATTATATACTCGATCTCTAATAGCAAATGTGTAACACCCCTCACCCGACTACAGTGTAGCTGAGCAAGACGTACTACATTCAGTACCAAAGCACCCTATCTTATCTTACTTTATTCTTTTAATAATTTTTTTCTCATTATAATTTAATATCAATTATTTTTTTTATGAGAAACCAGCGAAGTTTCCCCTGTTTCTATTACCATTTGGCGTATTTCACTATTCACCTATTTGAAAATTTCAATAATAATTTCCAATAATAATCTCATCCCTACTCATATCATCATTTCAAAATTTATTATGTAATTCAAATCCATACTCATTTGTACAAATTCATTCATGCTCCATTCTTATAGCAAAATTCTCAAATTTGCATTAATTTACATAATTTATAACTAATTACATAAATCCTTAATTTACATGATATACAAATTAATTACAATTTGCTAATTTACATTACAATATAAGAAATAAATAACATATACATAATACATGATAAGCTTAATGTGATCTCTATCTACATGCATTGCTGAGGAGGAGACAACTTTTGACACTTTGCAGATTTGGACTCTAAAAATCCCAGTAATTTGTCCACTGGGTTTAATCTTCAGTACCTGCGCAAAGGAAATAATTCCATCGCGCTAAGCATTCCTGCTTAGTAGTGCAATAATATAACAAGGAAATAATATACAAATAAAGATAGAAATAAAACATAATTCAGATAATTAAGATTTATTTATACTTCACATGCGGTTTCTAAAATTTAATATGTTTTATCCTAATTTAGTCTTCTTTAGAAGTGTTTATTTCGCCAATGTATTGTAATAATGTACATAGAAAAATGATTTAAAAATAATAAATTTATGCTTATCTTATTATGTAAGTCACATTTACAATATTTATTTATGTTATAATTTTCTTTGCTAATCTTTTAGCATTTTCTCAATACTTTCTAGGATGTCTTAGATTATTTCATAATAAGTAAATTTTAATATCGGTCCAGTTTATTTTGATTCTTTCTAATAAATAACTATTCTAATTTATTTTAGGTCATCTTACTCATTTATTTAATTTTTAATATTTTTAATTACTAATATTCTTAACTTATTTCAATAAATTTCACTGACCAAGTAACCTATGACCGGCTGACTAAACTGGATAACGGGTCGTTGGCATTGGACACCGCGGTGCCTCGGGCCTTCATACCATGGGAAGCAGAACGTCAACCACGTATGCAATCATTATGGCTAAAAAGCCATGATAACACATAATTGGGCATAAAAGCCATGAGTGCGGGCATAAAGCCATGAATACAGGCATAAAGCCATGAGTGCGGTCATAAAGCCATGAATACAGGCATAAAGCCTTTCGCAGTACTACTAAAACAATACCCTATTGGCATGCTAATCTTTCCAATCTGACACACGTGTCTAAGCAGTACATGGGCACATAGTATCATTAGGAGTTTATATGTTTCATCATTTTATTTTATTTTTCATTTATATTTTTATAGCATTCTAATTTTGTTTATAGTAGAAGCATAATTTCCAAATTCACATTTCTAGGTAATTTATGCATTCATCGTAATATTCATACTAATTATAATTCACATTCATTTGATCTCATGTACCATTCACATTCAAAACATCTTTCTTTTCTCTCTTGATGGGAACCTAAATCCCAAATGACACTTTTATCTCATTGATAATTCAACAATTTATTCATGTAAATTACATTTCATACTTCAAGTTGTATTGCTAATATATTATGAATTCCATTAGTGTTGAGAGTATAAGTCTCAATTACCTATTCACAAAATTTTTGGTATTCATTAAGTCATTCAAATTCACCAATTACAATATATATTTATACATTACTCATAATGACTTCTTTAATTTTTTTTTTATTATTTCTTTAAGGTTACTATTCATAATTACTATTCACTCAAATTATTGACTTTTCATATATAATAGGTGTGTTAATTCCAATTGCACTAAGATCCCACATTTTGGGTTCCAAATTTGTTGGCATTGATTACCAATTGCATTTCAAAGCCTTATAAAAGTATTTCCAAATTTTTAGTTTTTATGTCTTATGTTTACTGTTTCATTGGTCCATGCTAAAGTGAGAATTTGGTTAATATTTCTTCATGAATGTTGTTCCTTTATGTATCTAGTTTAATTTCTTTTTTTGAATCACTCCATTTGGAGTTTTGTAGCTCAAGTTATGGTTAAATAACCATAACTGGTTCATTTCCTAGTTCTGGTTCCTTAGCTAGGCAGATTTTGTAGTTACAATTTACAAATTTTATTGACCAAGTTGCAGTCACATTTAGGTCTAGTGCTCTTCATAGAATTTATTTCCCTATGTTTTATAGTCACTCAAAATTTTGAATCACAATTTTTCAAGTTTTTTAGAATTTATTATACCAATTTAATTGGCCTAGACTCCGGTACCTATGTTTTCAGGTCCAGGTTCGAGTCAGTGACTGCAAGTGGAATTTTAGGGTTCTTACATTCATAATTTGAAGAAGGTTTTTGAAACAAAGTTAGAGCCCTGTGTCTTAGGTTTCTAAAAAGGTATGGCTCATCCTAAATAGAGTTTTCTAGTGAATTATATGCTATAAAAACTAATCTAGGGTCAGATGAAATTGGGTAAATTTCCAGGTTTGGATGTACCAAGTTCTTTTAAGCATTTGACGTAATTCCTTTAGGTTCTAGGTTTTGGACAAAAGACCAATATTGTAGGCCTATGTCTAATAAAACGTTTTCCATTGGTTTCATTGCATTTGGATTTTTATAGACCAAGTTATGGCCATTATGCCAAAACTGGTCGAGTGAGCTTTAGTCCAGGAAATTCTGGGCAGAATGGTTCTGATTAATTTGGTGACCTCACTTGGGCCAACAATTTCATTTGGTTAGAGGCATTTCTGGGCTTGGTGGTTTTAATAAAAATTGTAGTACTATGTCTAAGCTTTCTAATGGTATAAAATTCAGATCTTTTGGACATTTTTACATAGAGTTATGACCATTTGAACAAACACTGTTCATTTAGTCATTTTCCAGGGATAGCATGTTGGTCACCCAGATTGAGGTAGCTTTTAGGTTATCCTAAGTTGATTTTCAAGGCATGGTTTCTTCACCAAAAACGTGTCATTATGTCCTAAGTTTAATGTCCATTTGGTCTCACACCAATTGGAGTAACCTAACTCTACTTATAGTCACATTTAGGTACGGGATTCAATGTCCAGAAAATCTTGCATGAACACAACACTTCCAATACCCCTTAGTCCACATTACTACCAACTTCAATCACATTCAATACACTGCAAATACTCCATAATTAATCTTAACACATCAATTTATCAACATAACATCAAATTCCTAATTTAGCAAAATCTAAATCAATTTGGTGCAACTTCAAAATCCAAAGGAATGGATAGCACTAACCTTATTCCTTAGCTTCACTCAACTTCAATTCAACCTTCTAATCAATCAAAAACTTGAAGCTCCTTCTTGGTCCACCTTGGCTAAAATTTCTCTTGCTCCAAACTCTTAATTTCTTTTGGTTTTCTTGAGTGCTTTCTACTAATTAGGCTTTAGTTTACGGTGGCTACAGTTTTTCCAAGAAAAAATTTGGTTGAGACTTAGGGTTTCAAGCTTTGGATTTTTGGTTTTAATGGAGAATTTTAGAGAAAAAGGGAAGAAAGCAAGTGGACGGGAAGAAGAAGGGAAAAAGATGCATAATTTTGTTCAATAATTAACTTATATAATAATTAAATATTTAATGGCAATATGGTAAATAAGTAGAATGGCAAATTTGAAATTATTTTGAAGTTTATAATCATTATAATTTGACTTTTCAATAATTATTTTTAATTTTTATAATTTCAATTAATTAAATTAATTTAGCTTCATTAAATTAATAATCATCATTTTTTGTCAATATTGGACCCTCAAATTTAATTGACCAAATTTTGCTCTTACCGAGTTGTCGATTTATCTTTCTTTCTTCTTTCTTTTACTCATTTTTAATTTAATTTTCATTAATATTTATTCATATTTTATGTCCTAATAATTATTTACTTAATTGGACAAGTCGGTCACAAATCATCTCTGAAGACGAAATGACCAAAATGCCCTCCGTTTGGCTTAAGGAGCCAAAATCATCTGTACCGATCTAAAAATTTTTCTAAGCATTTTCTTAGTATTCTAATGCCATCGAAACCTCAATGACTCTTCTCTGGAGTCCCAAAAATTATTTCATGATTTTTCCCTGGGTTTAGGGCTTCTAGCTGTGAAGAGCGCAACTTCCCATTGGGTTATCCATCGCTAGGGCACCTGCTCATTTAACTTGGTTGTATTTTATTTCTAAAATTTTTCCTAAATTTTTCTTATTATTATTTGAGTTAATTATAGCTCCTCACTTTAGTCTAAATATTTTTCCAGATATTCCGACTGTCCGAACTGACATTAATCACCGGAATAGTCGAATGCACGGACTAGCTAAATTGAGGGTATTACAATTCTTCCCCTCTAACAAAAATTTCATCCTCGAAATTTATCGGGTGTAAGTATCTGAGATAATTCCTTTACCTTTCTATTGCTCCCTCTGTCTACTCCTTTTATATATATGGTATTATTTAGTCTTTTCGAATCTATCATTATACACTTTGGCATATCATAAAGGAAGGATACGTTACCTCAAATTCACATTTGGGGCTTCTTGCTTCTCTTAGGCTTGGGTGATATTTGGAAGTGGTGTTACTATTGTACTTGGTCCTTCCACGACCTCTATCTGGGTCTGAGGTAAATTCCTTTTAGGACAATCTTTCAAACGATGGTCCATGGCCCCACATCTATAACAAGCTCCAGTCAATCCCCTACATTCACCTTTATGCCACTTGTTACAATGGCCACATTTTCTTGCTAGTCCTGGTGCACTCACTACTAGTGTTTCTGGTTGATCTCTTCTGGGTATAGGCCTGGGTCTAGATCTCCTACTTTGATCAGATGTCTGACTTAACTGTTCTCTAAGCCTCTTATTACTAGATTGTCCAAATTTCCTCTTTTGCTGATTACCACTCCTCTTCTGTTCCTCTTCATGAACACAACTAATATATTTCTTTCTGAACTCTATCAAAAAGAATTTCCAAGTTACGTTGGCTAGTGGCACTACCTTGGTTACAACATCCCACCACCCATATGAAACTTCTTGTAACAATGAAATTGCACACTCCACACTCTGTTCTGGTGTGCAATGGAGCTACTACAGGACTCTTTCAGTCCTTTCTAACCAATACTCAGCTGTTGAAGAATCGTCTTCCTTTCCACCATTGAAATCTATAACTCCATACTTCCTAATTTTTCCTAGAAGTGGTTTTTGCTTAGGCAGTGGTGGAATAACCCCAGTCATTTGTCAAAAGAATTCAGTCATCTGCTCAAACAAAGCCTGTTGGGGTTATATAGGCACCTCTTGCACTGGTGGAGCAGGATCTCCCCGATTTCCAATATCACTCTCAGTCGGGATATGGCTTACTACTTCTTCTTCTACTGTCCTCTGCGATTCTAAGTCCATACCATAACCTAAAATAACTAAGAAAACAGATCTCCATTAGTGTCACCTCGACTCATATGAATGCAATGCATGTTATGCACACTATCTCATTCTATCTATCTATGCCTATGAATGCCTAAATCATGCTCTGATACCAATAAATGTAACACCTCTCACCCGACTACAGTGTAGCTGAGTAAGGTGTGCTACATTCGGCACCGGAGCACCCTATCTTATCTTACTTTATTCTTTTAATAATTTTTTTCTCATTACAATTTAATATCAATTATTTTTCTAAGGAGAAACCAGCGGAGTTTCCCCTGTTTCTATTACCATTTGGCGTATTTTACTATTCACCTGCTTGAAAATTTCAATAATAATTTCCAATAATAATCTTATCCATACTCATATCATCATTTCAAAAATCATTATGTAATTCAAATCCATACTCATTTGTACAAATTCATTCATGATCCATTCTTATAGCAAAATTTTCAAATTTGCATTAATTTACATAATTTGCAACTAATTACATAAATCCTTAATTTACATGATATACAAATTAATTACAATTTGCTAATTTACATTACAATATAAGAAATAAATAACATACACATAATATATGATATGCTTAATGTGAGCCCTATCTACATGCATTACTGAGGAGGAGACAACCTTTGACACTTTATAGATCTGGACTCCAAAAATCCTAATAATTTGTCCACTGGGTTTTATCTTCAGTACCTGTGCGAAGGAAATAATTCCATCACGCTATGCATTGCTGATTAGTGGTGCAATAACATAATAAGAAAATAATATATAAATAATAATAGAAATAATATAACACCCCTATGTTCGGTAGTACGTCCTACTGTTTCAACGGCTAATGCCTACCCTGGAAAGTCGGAATGTCTGGAACTACACTTAATTGACAGAAAGGAAGTATAAAATAATGAAATATATAATGAGGAAAATTAAGAAAAAATAAAAGAGATAAAATGTGACTAAGTTAAACGAGCCAAACCCGTAGTGATGGATGACCTCACTAGGAAGTTACGGTAAGGACCATTGACTAGCCCTGGACCATGGAGAACCCAGGAAAATATTTTTTAGACATAATTAAAGGTCTACTGAGGTGTAATTGATATTGGAAATGTCAAAGAAAATTTAGAAAGTCAATACAAACAAAAATGAAAATTTAAGGAATCGGCGGTACAAGGAGTAAATCGGTAACACCGAAAAAGTCCGAATTTGACCTGAAGAAGGGAATTTTGGTTATTTGACACCTAGATTGGACTTTTAACCTAAATTTCCATTAAAAATAAGTAGTATTAAATTTTGAAAATCCCATAAAAAATGAAATTAAATATGAAATGCAATTAAAGGAAAAGTGGGGGGTTAATTTGCAAATATTGAAACTTTGAATTATAATAATAATAAACCTAAGTTAGTGGGCATATAAAATGCATAAAATGACAAGGAACAATCCATTAACTCACTTCATCTTCTCCAATTCTCTCAAATGGCCAAAATGGAGCTCTTCCTTTCCTCCATGGATGAGTTCCATGCAAGCTTACCAAACTACTCATTTTCAACTTAAAACTCAAGACTCCCTTCATTAAAATTGGTCCTCACATTATGGGAAAGCTATAGGCAGCAAAAAGAAAGGAAACTTTTGAAGTTTCACAATCTTGGAAAGTTCTTGAATTAAGGTTAGTGCTTAATCTCCCCATTTTCTTTCATTAGATCTTGTTTTAAGCTTTGGGTGAGTTTATTTGTGAAGAAATTGAATAAATTAATGTATATTTGGTGAGCCCTTCATTTTGGCGGCCAAGAAATTCATGGGATTTTGATGTGTTTAAATGGTGTAGATGAGTTTAAAGATGATGTTTGATATGGATATATGTATGGGAAGTGATAGGAATTGAATTGATTGAAATTGAGAAATTTAAATTATGGTTTGAAACAATTTGAAGGAGATATGTTCAATGGGGTAATTCGGCAACTTTAATTAGAAATGGGTAGTTTCATGGAATGGTTTGTTGAATTATGGTGCTTATGGTGGCAGCATGTGTATATGTATAATTGTTTGGATTTAGACATATAAATGAGGTATGTTCATGTGATTAAATTATTGTAATTAGACTTTGAAAATTATGAGTTATAATGTGTATATTGAGAATGATTACAAGTTGCCCAAAATGACCAAAATGTGATGTAATGTGTGCTAATGGTATGGTACCATATCAGAATTGGCATGAAAGGTTAACTTGGTAAGTATAGAATGTGTAATTGGTAAGTGATGAACAATGTGTAATAGAGCAGTGTACATTTTAGCTTAGAACCTTAAGTGTGTGACTCCAATTGGTATGAGACCAATTGGAGATGAAACTAGGCACCACTTTCATGAAGGAAGCTTACCTAAATTCTGTCCACAAAGTGACATAAAAATTGACCATATGAACAGTAGTCATTTGGAGGACCATAACTCACTCAAAACAGGTCCAATTGACCTGAAATTTTTACCATGAATAGTTTAGACATAGATCTACAATTCTTATGAGGACACTAAAGCCCAGAAATGGCCAGAACCAAGCCAAATAGCTTACACAAATTTGGGTACCAAAACTGGCCGAATTGAAAATGACCTAAAAATGACCTAAGCTTACCATTTTAGTGCATTCTATCTAGCATTGGTAAATTGACCATATCTTGGTCTACATAACTCAGAATGATCTGAAATTTTACTCCGCATGCAATAAGACATAGACCTAAAAGTTTGTAGTTTGGACCGAAACCCAAAAACTGAGAGAACTAGGTCATCCGGCTAGGTCAAAATAATACACTGAAATCCGATAAATTGCAATAAAATGCAATACACTTGGAAATAAAATTGATAACATATATCAACACTAAAGGGCTATAAAATGTGACATATTGTAACACCCCCGTTTGCATAGCCTGGTATATTTCACTGTTCCAGCGACCGGAGTCGGTCCGGACAATTAAGGGGATTAGAATCATACTTAAGACAACTAGATAAGCCATAAACACAAATAATTAGTAATTACCAATTAGTTAAGTATAAATAAGAAAAACAAAACATAAGAAGTTAAACGAGCTGAGAGTCACAGCGATGGGTGACCTTCTCGGGAAGGACTACGAAGTCATTTTAAACTCAAATTTCGAACCGTAAAATGTGATGCTGCGGTCCTTAAGACCATTACGAACATAGTGGAAAAGAGAAAATCATGAAAAAGAACTGTTAAGCCAGTCAAATAATTAGGCCAGAAAGCCAGAAGAAATATGAAATTAATTGCAAACTGGGATGAACCGGGGAGAGGCAATTTGGTCAATTGACCCCGAGAGCTGACTCCTGACCTAACTGTCAAATAAAATCGGAGAAAAGAAAACTTCGGGATTGAGAATTAAATTAAAGAATTAATAGAAAAAAAAAAAGAGAAAATGAAAAAGTTAAAAAGGTGTAGGGATATGACATCATACATGATGCCATAAATCCCATAATTTATAAATTAATTAAAATGAATTGTGGTCTTTCATAAGACATAAAAAAAAGAAAGGAAAAGAAAAAAAAATCAATTGGTCTTCTTTCCCAAAGTTACCGCCTCCATCCTTTTCTCTCCCTCACCATTGCAAACCTCCATTAAAGCTTGCTTCAAGCTTTGAAACCACTATTAAACCTCAAATCCTTCCATACTTGCTTCACAAAAACTTGATTTAGTCACTTAAGAAGAAGCTTGGTCATCAAAGAAAGAAGAAAAGAATAGGGAAATTAGAGAATTCAAATTCAAGTTGAGGTAAGTGCAATTTCAAGTTTAAATTCTTATTGAATTCATGAATTTAAGTTTATGTGTGGTGAAATTGTATTAGAAATAAAGGAAATCATGCTTAAATAAGGGAAGAGAGAATGTGGCAGCCATGGAACCCTAAGGTTTTGATGGTATTTAGTTAGGTTAAACATGATATCTTGGTGAATAGATGTTAGATATGTGAATTGTATAATTAGATTACATGAATTGTGAAGATTGAACAAACTTAGGGTTTTGGACATTAGGGTTTGGAGACCAAAAATATGAGAAACTTGTGAATGGTGTTTTTGACCTAATGTAAAGTGAGAAATGGTCATTTGTGACCTAATTAAGTGTGTTAGAAGTATTTGAATCAAAGCCAAATTCGGATTGGGTATGCACCATGACCAAAAGTCAACTTTGAGGGACCAAAAATGAAATTTTACAAGTCCAATTGATATGGGACCAATTGGGAATGAAAATCGGCACTAAATGAATAAATTTTCATTTAGGAAGCATGCCCAAAAAGTGACAAAAACCTAGTGAACAAATTGACCAAATTTTGAAAATTACAGGCTGCTCTGCACAAACTGACCAAATGAATAGTGTCTGTTCATTTGGTCATAACTCGAGCTAGGCAGGTCAAAATGACCTGAAATTTAATCAGTGGTTAGATGAGATATAGATCTAAAACTTTTATGAAGAACACCAACCCAAATTATGCAATTAACCCAATCAAATTACTGAGCAAATTTGGTGACCTGAACCTACAGAACTGCAGATTTACCATATGAACAGTAAAGTTTCAATGGCTATAACTCTCTCTAGAAAGCTCCGATTTAAGCGATTCTTGAACCGATGGAAACCTAAGAATAGTAGAACATTTCATATGAAGAAAATTAGACCAAGTTATGGACTTAACTTGATCAAATTACTGAACGAAGTTGGATCAATAAATCTATCAGAACTGAAATCTGTAGCATGAACAGTAACCGTATTTTGGACATAACTTGAGCTACAAAACTCCAATTGGGTGATTCAAAAAGGAGAATAAACTTAAAACAATAGGGAACATTTTCTATGAAGAAAGTTTTGCCAAATTCCAACAGTAATAGGACCAATGAAACAGTGCAACTTAGGACTCCAAAACTGAAAATTGACAATTTTGCCTAAAAGACTTAAGTGTTGAGAAAATGACCAAAACCAACAAGTTTGGTGACCAAAATGTGGTATGTGGGTAAAGTTGGAATTTCCATACCTATTAAGCCTTAGAAAGTCAATAATTTGACTTGAATAGTGTAGTGAATAGTAACCAAAAACACAAAATTTCAAGAACGTCGAGTTTAACACGTTAGAGCTAGGTAAAAGTGAAGTTAAATTTATTTTTGGATTTATGCTAAGTTATGGCACTGAAACACTGTGAAATTGTGTGTTTCAGTTGAAAAGAACACCGGGAAAGAACCCGAAGTATCGAGTCAAGGCCAAGAGGTGACTCGTTTGAGGTTTGTGCACAACGTATAACTTTTGTAAATTATTTCTGCATATTATTTTGAATAATTTGAATCAGTGAATTATGACAATTTTTATGATGCTTTGATTTAAATTGTGGAAGGTTGGTTGTGTATATTTGAAAGGACAATGTTTAGCAAATTGTTAAGATAAGTTTTGAAATCACAGTGTCATGACCATATATTTGAACACCTCACTAGCATGACTAGTGGGGGTAATTAGTTTCGAATTTTGATTCCTTCTCTGGAGAAGTGTTGAGGTGTGCCAGTAGAAGAGGATGTGAATGGATATCCATATATTTGAGCTAGCTAGCCTTGTGATGTGATTTCTCTTTAGCCTCTGGCTATTGAGATTCTATTTGTTTCGAATGGCATGATCTAACTGTGGGTTTTATGAAATGTGATTTGATACTTCAAAATGAAAGTGTTGGGATTAAAATCTCATGATGCATGAATTGTATTTAATTTTCATGGTCAGTCAAATTTTTGAATAAATGTGATTTAAGTTTTGCATAAAGATTAATTTAGTATGTTGTGCACCACTGAGTCCTAGTACTCAATGCTGGCTTTTATTGCTGTCGCAGATATAGAGACTAAAGGAGCAGCAAACTGAGCTGCTGAAGATTGAGGATTTATCAGCTTGGGAGTTATCGGGTATAATTTATACCCTAATTGTAAATATTTCTTTTAAAGTATGTATTGCATATAAATGTATGGACATATAAATGGGTCTTGAGCAGCTTCTACAAAATTTGTATGAAGTTTGTAATAAAGTTTAGTATGCATTTCTATTGATGTAAATTTTGTAAGGATGTATATAAATTGTTTTGTCTCTAATGAAATATGAGTGGAACTATTTATTTAATTTGAATGAAATGTATTGCTAGTATTTTGAGGATTATTGAATTTTGAACTTGAGAAATTAATTAAGTTGATTGTGAAATTGAAGTAGTTGTTGAGAAAAATTTTTAGAAGTGCTTTTTACAGGTATTTGAAGAACTGGTTTCTTAAAATACAGACAGAACTCTGTCAAAAATTTTATAAAGTTTGCAGAAAAATAAAATGGACCAAAAATATTAACTAGATTTACTTTTAATCATATGTTTTAAATACCTATTAGAAAATGCTCACCACTTATCAAAAGTAAGAAAATTGTTTTAAAATCCGTTGTAGGGTACTTAATGAGTTATTGGTAGGTGAAGTTCGGTAGTTCATTAGGTATTCAACGGGATCATGTTATGCCTTACAGAGGGGTAAGGTGTGACATGTTTTAGTGGTATCAGAGCTAAATTTTTGAAGTATGTTTTAACTTGAGAATTTGTGTCTTTCTTTGTTAAGTACAACTGCTCAATGTCCATATTGTTACATACAGTGCATTACATCATGAATATGAACTAATGAAGGGAAATCTCCATGTGTTACTTGCTCAGGAGATACCTTAACTTTAGCATGAAATGGAAGAAGGGGATCGCTCAGTCGAGCAATTTGTTGAAGCTGAGACACAAGGGGAAGCCCCAGCTCTACAAAACGTCAGTGGATCCATACCACCAGCCTCGCAAATGCCGCAATTTCTTGCATAGTTTGCACAGCAGATGGCGGTAATGTTTCAACAAATGGCTGGCTGTATGCCTATTCAAGCTTCACCCCAACCACCTGTGGCACAACCACTGCGTCCAGCCAGAGAGTATGACAAGTTATTGAAGTATGGGGCTATAGAATTTAAGGGTACAGTGGACCCTTTAGAGGCAGAGCAATGGCTTGAAAGAATGGACAGAGTATTTAAGAAGCTGCACTGCCAAGATGAATTAAAGTTTGAGTATTCTGTGTCGCTACTGCAATGGGATGCGTATGATTGGTGGAAGACCATTCCCCACAGCTTAGCTGAACCACGATCTTGACACAGGATGACTTCATCACAGAGTTCAGACAAAAATACATCCCAGATGCATATGTTGATCAGAAGTTACAAGAGTTTCTAAGTCTAAAACAAGGCAACAGAACAGTGGCAGAGTATGAGAGGGAGTTTTCCCGCTTAAATCATTATGCTGGGGGTCTCCTTTCCACCAGCAAGGCAAGGTGCAAGAGATTTGAGACGGGTTTAAAGCCCAGCATAAGGGTGCAAGTTGTGGGATTTCGACACAGCAACTTCTCAGAGCTCATGTCTCAAGCACTTGAGCTGGAGAGAATTGAATCAGAAGCAACCCCCGTAAAAGAAAAATCAGAGAAAGACAAAGAGAGAAAAATCAGTTGAATAGAGTTATGGTGGGACTTCTAGGAAGAAGAAGAAGTTTAGTGGACCCAGCAAGGATCAAGGTGGCAGATTTTTCGAACAGAGACCTCCTAGGTCTGGTCAACAGTCGAGCAGGGGTTCACATTCTGCCCGCCCTTGTGAGACTTGTGGCAAGATTCATAGGGGGGAATGCTATTGGGCCAATGGAGCCTGTTTTAACTGTGGAGGTAAGGGCCATATAGCTAAAGACTGCAATAGTGCTTCGTCTCCGAGATATGGTCCAGCTCCTACTATTGCCGAGGGATCTATTCAGAGTCCTGCTTCCAGAGGTTCACAGTCAGTTGGTAGAGGAAGAGGTAGAGGTAGAGGCACTACTTTAGGCAGTCAGGGCACAGTTGGTCAGTCAGCACAGGGAAGTGCTTCAGTCAAGTTTTATTCAATGAGACAGCAAGAAGAGGTTTAGACTTCTTATGTGGTAGCTGGTACATTCTCTATCTCTGATCAAGAAGTATTTGTATTGTTTGATCCGGGTTCAACCCATTCATATGTTAGTGCTAGCATAGTCAGTTCACTTGTTATTCCATGTGTGCAAATGGGTTTTAAAGTGCTGTAACTAGTCCTTTAGGACAAGAGGTCCGGGTCAACAGAATTTATAGAGATTGTCCTTTAGTGATCCAAGGACATGTTTTCCTGTCAGACTTGATTGAAATGCACTTTAGAGAGTATGATATCATCTTGGGCATGGATTGGTTAGCCAGGCATCACGCCATGATTGACTGTAGATGGAAGACAGTCACTTTTGGTCTCCCTCTGTACGGTGATGTGGTAATACATGGGGAGAGGCATTTACTGCCATCAAACATCATTTCGGCTGCACTAGCCAGAAGCATGATCAGAAAGGGTTGTGAAGCATACTTGGCACATGTGATAGACACCCAAGTGGGGAGTCCAGCACTGAGGGACATCACTACTGTATGTGACTTTCCGAATGTGTTTCCTGATGGATTGCTAGGATTACCTCCAGAAAGAGAGGTGCAGTTTGAGATTGATGTTATGCCTGGTGTGGACCCAATCTCCATAACGCCATATAGAATGGCACCTGCAGAATTGAAAGAGTTAAAAGTGCAGTTGCAAGAATTGCTTGACAAGGGCTTTATCCGCCCTAGTGTGTCACCTTGGGGAGCGCTAGTGTTGTTTGTTAAGAAGAAGGATAGTACTCTCCGCTTGTGTATTGATTATCAGCAGTTGAATAAGGTGACAACAAAGAACAGATATCCATTGCCCTGCATTGATGACTTGTTTGATCAGTTAAGGGGTGCAGTTGTAACACCCCGAACCTCCGAGTTATGAATAGTACCATTTTTGGTCCGTGACTAATACTATTCAAAGACACCTTGAGGACCAAAAATAAATAGAAAATTAATTGAGATAGACACAATAAAAATTCTAGTGAATAAAAAAGCTAAGGACTCATCGGGTATTATAAAAAGAAGGATTATGACCCGATGAGGGGCATTTTGGTCAATTCACCTCAAGAGTTGACTTTTGACCAAAATGTCAATTAAATTAAATGAAATTAATGAATTGAATTATGGGGTAAAAATTGAAGAAAAATTCATGTAAAAAAATATGTAAGGGAAAATTTAAGAAATGAAAACTTAAACTTTCATTTCCATTATGATAAAATTAAAATGAAAGACTTATGGGCTTTTGATAGTTAAATTTAATTATTTAATTAAAAGAAAAAAAATTAAGTGTAAATGTAAAAAAAAAAAGGGAATAAAAATTTAAGTTTAATTATCCTTATGACACAATTAAAATTTATAATTTTAATAAGCTAATTTTCGGGATAAATATATACATGTATATATAGATATAAATAAGAAAACAAATGTCTTCTTCATTTCTTTTTTTCATAAGAGGCCACCACCCTCTCCTCTCTCTTTCTTTCTCTCTCTCTCTCTCTTTCTCTTCTTCTTCCACTTCGTCCCCTCATTGTCCCCTCTCAAGTTTTAATTCCCTTAAATTCCCTTCATAAATTCCATAGCCCACTAAAAGAAAACATCAAAAAGATCTTTGATTGAGAGATTAAAAGCAAGGAGAACAAGAATTGGAAGAAAAGTGAAGTTGGAAAGAAATCAACAAGAGGTAATTTTCTTTTCAAGTTAGATTAGTTGTATAAGCTTGGAAGGAAGTTAATTTATGATGAAATTTCATAAGAAAATGAAAGAAAACATATATGGAACCTAAACTAGGGTTTTGGCCAAATGGGAGAAAAATTAGGGTTCTGAACATTAGGGTTTAGAGACCAAAAATGTGAAGAAGTGATAAATAATGTGTTTGACATAGTTTAAGGGAAGAAATGGTCATTTGTGACCTAATTAAGTGTGTTAGAAGTGTTTAAATCAAAGCCACATTCGGATTGGGTATAAAACATGACCAAAAGTCAACTTTGAGGGACCAAAAATGAAATTTTACAAGTCCAATTGGTATGGAACCAATTGGGACTGAAAATAGGCACTAAATTACACAATTTTCATTTAGGAAGTATGCCCAAAAAGTGACCAAAACCTAGTGAACAAACTGACCAAACTTGAAAAACTGCAGTATGAACAGTACACATGAACAGTAATGGTGTTTGGGTCATAACTCAAGCTAGGCAGGTCAAAATGACCTGAAATTTTACCAGTAGTTAGATGAGATATAGACCTAAAACTTTCATGAAGAACACAAACCAAAATTATGCCATTAACCCAATCAAATTACTGAGCAAAGTTGAGTTACTGAATCTGCAAAACTACAGAATTTCCATATGAGCAGTAAAGTTTCAATGGCTATACCGCTCTCTAGAAAACTCCAATTTAGGCGATTCTTGAACCGATGGAAACCTAAGACATATTAGAATATTTCATATGAAGAATATTAGGCCAAATTATGAACTTAACGCATTCAAATTACGAAACGAATTGGGGTCACCGAATTTGCTAGAATCTAGGCACCTAAAATTGACCAAGTAAACAGTAAATTTTACAAGGCTATAACTCTCTCTAGAAAACTCCGATTTAGGCAATTCTTAAACCGATGGAAACCTAAGATAGATTTGAAAATTTCATATGAAGAATATTAGACCAAATTATGGACTTAACTTGGTCAAATTGCTGAACGAAGTTGGATCGATAAATCTGCCAGAATAAAATCTGCAGCATGAACAGTGACTTGAAAAGTAATATTTTTTTGGCATAACTTGAGCTACACAGCTCCGAATTAGGCGATTCAAAAAGGAAAATAAAGTTAAGACCTAAATTAACAATTTTCATGAAGAACACCTCACCAAATTATTATCGAAACTAGGTAAAAATTGGGTTCAAAGATTGGGGCACTAAGCTGTCCCAAAACCAAAATATTCTAAAATTTTCAAAGCTAACTTGGGATGCATTAGACATGCATATAATGAGTTATTGGCAGCAATTGAAATTGGTATTGAGGTATTCTATTTGTGTATTTTCAGTAGAAAAAGAAGTTGGAACGGACAAGGAGAAGTAGGTAACAATAAAGGAGAGCATTGAAGGTTTGTGCACAACCAACATTTTCTTCGTTTTTAAACTTGTAAATTGCTTGGAATGTGTTAAATTGAATGAGTTTGCTTTGAACAAGTTTACTTTAACTGAAATATGGTTTTTCTCTTGCATTTAAGAAATTTAGGTGTTGCCACCTTTGTTTGGATATTATGATGCATTTAAATGTGTTTATTGGTTTATAAATGTGATTGTTGAATGGAAAATTTTGAAAAATGTTTTGAAACCACAGTTAGCATGACAGTCCCTTTGAACTCCCAAAGAGTAATGCGCTACTTGGGGTTTTATAATTGATATTGATTATGTCTCCCATTAATAATGGTTAGTGGGGTAAGACTATATGAGTACTCATTAGCTAGCTAGCCCTTCCCTCATTAATAACGGTTAGTGAGGTTGAGATTGTTTTGTCGTGGTGTACAACACGGCACTGATCGTGAAATTTTGTGTCATGGCCTAAATTGTGTGTTGATGTTAGCAACACTAATGCTTTGTGAATTGTGATTTATGAAATGTGATTTCTCATTTGAAATGTTATTCCAATAAATGGTTCTTATGAACTTATAAGAAATTGTGTTTTTACCTTAAGTTTTGAAATTTTAGTTGTGCACCACTGAGTGATATACTCAGCGATAGCTTCTTTATGCTGTCGCAGGAAAGGAAAAGGAAAAGGCTGCTGAGTGAGAGACTTGGAAGCAACATTTTGGTTTTGATTGTGGGTATATATAGTAGGTATACCTCCGTAATTTCCTTTTAATGTATTTTGTACCTATATGTATGGATGTACGGACATTGGACTGTTTGTATTTAAAAGCACTGCATTGCTATCACATTTTGAGTTTGTAACTATTTTGTATTTCACTTTGAGACTTATGAAAATGTAACTTTTGCAATATTTATTCTATTACTATTTCCAATGAATGTTTACATGGAATTTTAACTATTCTCATGCAATTTTTTGCAACAGAATTGATAAGACAGAAAGCTATGATTTGTTTTAAAATCCCTTGTAGCATAACTAATGGGTTATCGGTAGGTGTAGTTTGGTAATTTATTAGGTATGCTACGGGAACATGTCATACCTTACTAGGGATAAGGTGTGACATGTTTTAGTGGTATCAGAGCTTTGGTTTTTATACAAGTTTTGAAATTGCATGTTTAAAAATTTTTGATAAGTACAACTGATCAATTGTCATTATTGATACATATAGTGCATTACATCATAAATATGGACTAATGGAGGGAAATCTCCTTATGTTGGTTGTTCAGGGAGTAAAATTCCTTGTGATTTAATATGGAAGAGGGGGATCACACAGTAGAGCAATCAGTAGGAGCTGAGGTACAGGGGGAAGCCCCAGCTCCTCAAAATGCCGATGGATCGGCTGCACCCATTCCACCCATGCAGTTTCCTGCTCAGTTTGCTCAGCAGATGGCTACACTATTTCAGCAAATGGCTGGTAATATACCAGTCCAAGCTCCTGTGCAAGCACCTCCAGTGCAACCACCATCCTCAGCAGAACAATATGACAAGTTAATGAAGTATGGGGCAACAGAGTTCAAGGGTACAGTGGACCCATTGGAAGCTGAGCAATGGTTAGAACAGATGGAGAGGGTCTTCAAGAAATTGGACTGCACATATGAGTTGAAGTTTGAATATTCAATTTCCTTATGCTAGTGCCAGTATTGCATGCTCTGTTGCTATTCCTTGTGTGAAATTGGATTATGATGTGCTAGTGACTAGTCCTTTAGGACAAGAGGTTAGGGTGAACAAATTGTATAAGGATTGTCCTTTGGTGATCCAAGGACATACATTCCTGTCAGACTTAATTGACATGCCCTTCCGAGATTATGATATCATCTTGGGCATGGATTGGTTAGCCAGGCATCACGCCATAATCGACTGTAGACTGAAGACAGTCACTTTTGGTCTTCCTGAGTATACAGACGTAGTGATACACGGGGAGAGGCAGTTATTGCCATCCAACATCATTTCAGCTGCACTTGCTAGAAAGATGATTAGAAAGGGATGTGAAGCTTATCTAGCTTATGTGATAGACACCCTGGTGGGGAGTCCAGATCTTAAAGATATTCCTACAGTATGGGATTTTTCGGATGTCTTTCCAGAAGAATTACAGGGATTGCCTCCGGAAAGAGAGGTGCAGTTTGAAATTGAGACTATGCCTGGTGTGGAGTCAATCTCTATCACTCCTTATAGGATGGCACCTGCTGAGTTGAAAGAGTTAAAGGTACAATTGCAGGAATTGTTAGATAAGGGTTTCATCCGCCCTAGCGTGTCACCTTGGGGAGCACCAGTATTATTTGTGAAGAAAAAGGATGGTACTCTCCGCCTATGCATAGATTACAGACAATTGAATAAGGTGACCATAAATAATAGATATCCTCTACCACGGATCAATGATTTGTTTGATCAGTTGAAGGATGCAACTATATTCTCCAAAATTAACTTGAGATCGGGCTACTACCAGTTGAGGGTGTAGGAGCAAAGTATTCCTAAAACTGCCTTTAGGACTTGGTATGGCCACTATGAGTTCTTGGTAATGCCATTCGAGTTGGCTAATGCTCCAACTGCTTTTATGGGCCTAATGAACACTATCTTCAAGCCATATTTAGACCATTTTGTTGTGGTGTTCATTGATGATATTTTGGTGTACTCAAAGAATTCAGAGGAACACGATAAACACTTGAGGATAGTATTGCAGACTTTGAGGGAGAAGCAGTTATATGCGAAACTGTCGAAATGTGAGTTTTGGCTAAAGGAGATTTCATTTTTGGGGCATATTGTATCTGCAGAAGGTATCCAGGTGGATCCTAGCAAAGTAGAAGCCATTCTTAATTGGAAGCCACCTAGAAATGTCACAGAAGTTCAAAGTTTCCTTGGTTTAGCTGGGTATTATCGAAGGTTTGTGAAGGGATTCTCCATGTTAGCATCTCCACTGACTAAGCTACTTAGGAAGGATGTAAAATTTCAGTGGACTAATCGGTGCCAGGAAAATTTTGATGAGTTAAAAAGGCGTTTAACTGAAGCTCCCGTCTTAACCTTGCCCACTTTGGGTAAGGAGTATATCATATATAGTGATGCTTCTCATAACGGATTAGGTTGTGTGTTGATGCAAGATAGAAACGTCATTGCCTATGCTTCACGCCAGCTTAAACCGCATGAGAGGAATTATCCCACGCATGACTTGGAGCTGGTAGCCATTGTCTTTGCCTTGAAGATCTAGAGACATTACCTGTATGGGGAGAGATGTTATATATACACAGATCATAAAAGTTTAAAGTACTTGGGCACACAAAAAGAGTTAAATTTGAGGCAGAGGAGATGGTTAGAGCTGATAAAAGAGTATGATTGTTTGATAGACTATCAGCCTGGAAAAGCAAATGTTGTAGCTGATGCTTTAAGTCGCAAGACTATGGCTGGTTTGAGGGTTTCTCCTTTGTCCATGGTGCATGAATTAAGGCCATTGCATGCTAATTTGGAGATTAATGAAGATGGGCAGATGGTAGCTACTTGGCAAGTGAAGCCAATGCTAGCAGAACAAATTAAAGCAGTTGCACAGAAGGATGATAAGTATGTAAAGTTGATGGAAGAGGCTCGGGATGGCAAGAAAACAGAATTATCAGTAAATGATGAGGGCTTGTTATTATATAAGGGCAGAATGTGCATTCCTGAGAATGTTAAACTGAGGCAGACCATTTTAAAGGAAGCACATGATTCACCTTTTGCAATGCACCCTGGTGGAACCAAAATGTATAGAAGTGTGAAAGAGCACTATTGGTGGAGAGGAATGAAGAAAGACATTGCAGAATATGTTGCCAAATGCCTAATTTGTCAGCAAGTAAAGGCAGAACACCAAGTGCCTGCAGGGTTGTTATAGCCATTACCAATTCCTGAATGGAAATGGGAAAGAATCACTATGGATTTCGTGACAGGACTTCCACATACACAAAAGAATCATGATGCAGTTTGGGTTATTGTTGATAGATTGACCAAGTCTGCACACTTTTTGCCAGTGAGAATGGATTACAACTTGGAAGGATTGGCCAAACTATACATTGATGAAGTGGTGAGGTTGCATGGAGTGCCAATGTCTATTGTGTCTGATAGAGATCCTAGGTTCACTTCTAGATTCTGGGGTAGTCTCCAGAAAGCCCTAGGGACTAGATTGAACTTCAGTACAGCATTCCATCCACAGACAGACGACCAGTCTGAAAGGATCATTCAGATTTTGAAGGATATGCTTTAGGCTTGTGTGATTGAGTTTAAAGGGAGTTGGGACACACACTTGCCTTTAATTGAATTTGCCTACAACAACAGTTATCAGTCAAGCATCAGAATGCCTCCATACGAAGTACTTTATAGCAGGAAGTGTAGAACTCCCTTGTGTTGGGATGAAGTGGGCGAAAGGAAGTTGATTGGTCCAGAATTAGTGCAGCAGACAGAAGAAAAGCTTAAGCTCATTAGAGACAGACTCAAAGTTGCAATGGATAGATAGAAGTCCTACATTGACCTAAAGAGAAGAGATATTCGGTATAGTGTGGGTGACAAGGTGTTCCTGAAAGTTTCCCCATGGAAGAGGATTATGAGGTTTGGTAGAAAGGGGAAACTAAGTCCTCGCTTCATTGGGCCGTATAAGGTTCTGGAAAGAGTGGGTCCATTGGCATATAAACTTGCATTGCCTCCGGAGTTAGAAAAGATGGTGAAGCAGCTGAGGAACAAACAGATACCTCTAGTCAAAGTGCTGTGGAACCATCATTTAGGCCAGGAGGCTACACGGGAGCGTGAGGAGGACATGAGGAGACAGCACCCACAGCTATTCAGAGACTGACACCAGGTAAATTTCGAGGACGAAATATATTTTTAAGGAGGGGAGAATTGTAACACCCCGAACCTCCGAGTTATGAATAGTACCATTTTTGGTCCGTGACTAATACTATTCAAAGACAACTTGAGGACCAAAAATAAATAGAAAATTAATTGAGATAGACACAATAAAAATTCTAGTGAACAAAAAAGCTAAGGACTCATCGGGTATTCGGGTATTATAAAAAGAAGGATTATGACCCGATGAGGGGCATTTTGGTCAATTCACCTCAAGAGTTGACTTTTGACCAAAATGTCAATTAAATTAAATAAAATTAATGAATTGAATTATGGGGTAAAAATTGAAGAAAAATTCAAGTAAAAAAACATTTAAGGGAAAATTTAAGAAATGAAAACTTAAACTTTCATTTCCATTATGACAAAATTAAAATGAAAGACTTATGGCTTTTGATAGTTAAATTTAATTATTTAATTAAAAGAAAAAAAATAAGTGTAAATGTAAAAAAAAAAGGAATAAAAATTTAAGTTTAATTATCCTTATGACACAATTAAAATTTATAATTTTAATAAGCTAATTTTCGGGATAAATATATATACATATATATATATAAATAAGAAGACAAATGTCTTCTTCATTTCTTTTTTTTTTATAAGAGGCCACCACCCTCCTCCTCTCTCTTTCTTTCTCTCTCTCTCTCTCTCTCTTTTTCTCTTCTTCTTCCACTTCTTCCCCTCATTGATTTCCCCTCCCAAGTTTTAATTCCCTTAAATTCCCTTCATAAATTCCATAGCCCACTAAAAGAAAACATCAAAAAGATCTTTGATTGAGATATTAAAAGCAAGGAGAACAAGAATTCGAAGAAAAGTGAAGTTGGAAAGAAATCAACAAGAGGTCATTTTCTTTTCATGTTAGATTAGCTGTATAAGCTTGGAAGGAAGTTAATTTATGATGAAATTTCATAAGAAAATGAAAGAAAACATATATGAAACCTAAACTAGGGTTTTGGCCAAATGGGAGAAAAATTAGGGTTTTGAACATTAGGGTTTAGAGACCAAAAATGTGAAGAAGTGTTAAATGATGTCTTTGGCATAGTTTAAGGGAAGAAATGGTCATTTGTGACCTAATTAAGTGTGTTAGAAGTGTTTAAATCAAAGCCAAATTCGGATTGGATATGAAGTATGACCAAAAGTTAACTTTGAGGGACCAAAAATGATATTTTATAAGTCCAATTGGTACGAGACCAATTGGGACTGAAAATAGGCACTAAATGACACAATTTTCATTTAGGAAGCATGCCCAAAAAGTGACCAAAACCTAGTGAACAAACTGACCAAACTTGAAAAACTGCAGTATGAACAGTACACATGAACAGCAATGGTGTTTGGGTCATAACTCGAGCTAGGCAGGTCAAAATGACCTGAAATGTTACCAGTAGTTAGATGAGATATAGACCTAAAACTTTCATGAAGAACAAAAACCAAAATTATGCCATTAACCCAATCAAATTATTGAGCAAAATTGAGTTACTGAATCTGCAAAACTGCAGAATTTCCATATGAGCAGTAAAGTTTCAATGGCTATAACTCTCTCTAGAAAACTCTAATTTAGGCGATTCTTGAACCGATGGAAACCTAAGACTCATTAGAATATTTCACATGAAGAATTTTAGGCCAAATTATGAACTTAACTCAATCAAATTGCGAAACGAATTTGGGTTACCGAATCTGCCAGAATCTGGGCACCTAAAATTGACCAAATGAACAGTAAACTTTGCAAGGCTATAACTCTCTCTAGAAAACTCCGATTTAGGCGATTCTTAAACCGGTGGAAACCTAATACATAGTTGAAATTTTCATATGAAGAACATTAGACCAAATTATGGACTTAACTTAGGCAAATTGCTGAACGAAGTTGGATTGATAAATCTGCCAGAACAAAATCTGTAGCATGAACAGTGACATGAACAGTAATAGTGTTTTGGGCATAACTTGAGCTACACAGCTCTGAATTAGGTGATTCAGAAAGGAAAATAAAGTTAAGACCTAAATGAACAATTTTCATGAAGAACACCTCACCAAATTATGATCGAAACAAGGTAAAAATTGGGTTCAAAGATTGGGGCACCAAGCTGTCCCAAAACTAAAATATTCTAAAATTTTCAAAGCTAACTTGGGATGCATTAAACATGCATATAATGAGTTCTTGGCAGCAATTGAGATTGGTATTGAGGTATTCTATTTGTGTATTTTTAGTAGAAAAAGAAGTTGGAATGGACAAGGAGAAGTAGGTAACAATAAAGGAGAGCATTGAAGGTTTGTGCACAACCAACATTTTCTTCGTTTTTAAACTTGTAAATTGCTTGGAATGTGTTAAGTTGAATGAGTCTGCTTTGAACAAGTTTACTTTAACTGAAATATGGTTTTTCTCTTGCATTTAAGAAATTTAGGTGTTGCCACCTTTATTTGGATATTATGATGCATTTAAATGTGTTTATTGGTTTATAAATGTGATTGTTGAATGGAAAATTTTGAAAACTGTTTTGAAATCACAGTTAGCATGACAATCCCTTTCCGAACTCCCCAGTACTAACGGCTACTTGGGGTTTTATAATTGATATTGATTATGTCTCCCATTAATAATGGTTAGTGGGGTAAGACTACATGAGTACTCATTAGCTAGCTAGCCCTTCCCTCATTAATAACGGTTAGTGAGGTTGAGATTGCTTTGTCGTGGTGTACAACATGGCACTGATCGTGAAATTTTGTGTCATGGCCTAAACTGTGTGTTGATGTTGGCAACACTATTGCTTTGTGAATTGTGATTTATGCAATGTGATTTCTCATTTGAAATGTTATTCCAATAAATGGTTCTTATGAACTTAGAACTATTGTGATGTTTTCATGCTTAAGAAGGATGTGATTTGTTATGCTTTGACAAATTGTGTTTTTACCCTAAGTTTTGAAATTTTAGTTGTGCACCACTGAGTGATATACTCAGCGATAGCTTCTTTATGCTGTCACAGGAAAAGGAAAGGAGAAGGCTACTGAGTGAGAGACTTGGAAGCAACATTTTGTTTTTGATTGTGGGTATATATAGTAGGTATACCTCTGTAATTTTCTTTTGATGTATTTTGTACCTATATGTATGGATGTATGGACATTGAGCAGTTTGTATTTAAAAGCACTGCATTGCTATCACATTTTGAGTTTGTAACTATTTTGTATTTCACTTTGAGACTTATGAAAATGTAACTTTTGCAATATTTATTCTATTACTATTTCCAATGAATGTTTACATGGACTTTTAACTATTCTCATGCAATTTTCCGCAACAGAATTGATAAGACAAAAAGCTATGATTTGTTTTAAAATCCCTTATAGCATAACTAATGGGTTATCGGTAGGTGTAGTTCAGTAATTCATTAGGTATGCTACAGGAATATGTCATGCCTTACTAGGGATAAGGTGTGACAGCAGCTGTGTTCTCCAAAATTGATCTGAGATCAGGTTATTATCAACTGAAAGTACAAGAGCAAAGTATTCCTAAAACTGCCTTCAGAACCCGCTATGGCCATTATGAGTTCCTAATCATGCCATTCGGGTTAACTAATGCTCTGGCTGCTTTTATGGATCTGATAAACACTATCTTCAGACCATACCTCGACCAGTTTATTGTGGTATTCATACATGATATATTGGTCTATTCGAGGAATGCAGAAGAGCATGATAGACATCTGCGGATTGTACTGCAGACTTTGAGGGAGAAACAGCTATATGCCAAATTGTCGAAGTGTGAATTTTGGTTGAAAGAAATATCTTTTTTGGGGCATGTAGTATCAGAAGAGGGCATCAAGGTAGATCCAAGTAAGATTGAAGCTGTCCTTAATTGGAGGCCACCCAGAAATGTCGCAGAGATTCGTAGTTTTCTGGGTTTAGCTAGATACTACCGTGGATTTGTGAAGGGATTCTCTATGTTGGCATCTCCATTGACCAAGCTGCTTAAAAAAGATGTGAAATTTCAGTGGACGGATAAATGCCAACAGAGTTTTGATGAATTGAAGAAATGTTTAATCAAGCTCACCCGACTTTACCTACCTGTAAAGAATACACCGTTTACAGTGATGCTTCTCACAATGGGTTAGGCTATGTATTGATGCAAGATCAAAATGTCATTGTCTATGCATCACGCCAATTGAAACCGCATGAGTGGAATTATCCAACACATGATTTGGAGCTTGCAGCTATTGTATTTTCTCTTAAGATCTGAAGACATTATTTGTATGGGGAAAAGTGTTACATCTACACAGATCATAAGAGTTTGAAGTATTTGGGCACCCAGAAAGAGCTGAATTTGAGACAGAGGAGATGGTTAGAGTTAATAAAAGACTATGATTGTCTGATAGACTATCAGCCAAGGAAAGCTAATGTTGTGGCTGATGCCTTAAGTCGCAAGACTATGGCAAGTCTATGGGTTACTCCTTTGTCTATGGTACATGAGTTAAGATCATTGCATGCCAGCTTAGAGATTAATGATGATGGGCATACAGTAGTTGCATGACATGTACAGCCAGTGTTGATTGATTAGATTAGAATGGCTGCTCAGAATGATCAGAAGTATCAGAAGCTGTTGGAAGAAGTTCAGCAGGGCAAGAAACCAGAATTCTCAATAAGAGATGATGGTCTACTGCTACATCAGAGCAGAATATGTGTTCCTAATGATGTTGATTTGATGTAGATCATTTTGAAGGAAGCACATGAGTCTCCTTTTGCCATGCACCCTGGTGGCACAAAAATGTATAGAGGGCTAAAAGAGCATTACTGGTGGATGGGTATGAAAAGAGAAGTGGCAGAGTTTGTTTCTAAATGCCTAACTTGTCAGCAAGTAAAGGTAGAGCATCAAGTACCCGCTGGGTTGTTACATCCACTACCAGTATCAGAATAGAAATAGGAGAGAATAACGATGGATTTTGTGATGGGACTTCCGAGGATACAGAAGAATCATGATGCAGTTTGGGTCATTGTTGACAGACTGACCAAGTCTGCTCATTTTCTGCCAGTCCGGATGGACTATAGTTTAGAAAGATTGGCCAAGTTATACATCGATGAGATTGTGAGACTGCATGGAGTGCCAGTATCCATCGTGTTAGTCAGAGATCCTAGGTTCACTTCTAGATTCTGGGGTAGTCTTCAGAGAGCCCCAGGAACTAGATTGAACTTCAGTACTGCATTCCACCCGTAGACAGATGGCCAGTCTGAGAGGGTAATTCAGATCTTAAAAGACATGCTACGAGCTTGTGTGGTTGAATTTGAGGGCAGTTGGGATACACACTTGCCTTTGATTGAGTTTGCTTACAACAATAGCTACCAATCAAGCATTGGAATGCCTCCATATGAAGCTTTGTATGGCAGAAAATGTAGAACCCTATTGTGTTGGGATGACGTGGGCAAAAGAAAGATGATTGGACCCGAAATTGTTCAACAAACTGAAGAGAAAATCAGGGTGATCCGAGATCGACTTAAGACTACATCAGACCGTTAGAAGTCCTACATTGATTTGAAGAGAAGAGATATTGAGTATGCAGTGGGTGAGAAAGTTTTCCTCAAGGTTTCTCCATGGAAGAGAATTATGAGATTCGGCAGAAAGGGGAAATTGAGTCCTCGTTTTATCGGGCCATATGAGGTTCTGGAAAGGGTGGGTCCTTTAGCATATCGTTTGGCACTACCTCCAGAGTTAGAGAAGATACATAATATTTTTCATGTGTCTATGTTGAGGAGGTATCGATCAGACCCATCTCATGTACTACCAGTAGAGGAAATCGAAGTGAATCCAGACCTCACATATGAAGAAGAACCCATAGTGATTTTGGCTTATAAGGTGAAGCAGCTACGGAACAAGCAAATACCGTTGGTAAAAGCGCTGTGGAACCATCATTCGGGCCAGGAGGCTACTTGGGAACGATAGGAGGACATGAGGAGACAGAACCCACAGCTATTCAGAGATTGATACCAGGTAAAATTTTGAGACGAAATTTATTTAAGGGGGGGAGAATTGTAACACCCCCGTTTGCATAGCCTAGTATATTTCACTGTTCCGGTGACCGGAGTCGGTCCCGATAATTAAGGGGATTAGAATCATACTTAATACAACTAGATAAGCCTTAAACACAAATAATTAGTAATTGCCAATTAGTTAAGTATGAATAAGAAAAACAGAACATAAGAAGTTAAACGAGCTGAGAGTCACAATAATGGGTGACCTTCTCGGGAAGGACTGCGAAGTCATTTTAAACTCAAATTTTGAACCGTAAAATGTGACGCTGCGGTCCTTAGGACCATTACAAACATAGTGGAAAAGAGAAAATCACGAAAAAGAACTGTTAAGCTAGTCAAATAATTAGGTCAGGAAGTCAGAAGAAATATGGAATTAATTGCAAATCGGGATGAACCGGCGAGGGGCAATTTGGTCAATTGACCCTGAGAGCTGACTCCTGACCTAACTGTCAAATAAAATTGGAGAAAAGAAAACTTTGGGATTGAGAATTAAATTAAAGAACTAATAAAAAAAAAAGAGAAAATGAAAAAGTTAAAAGGTGTAGGGATATGACATCATGCATAATGCCATAAATCCCATAATTTATAAATTAATTAAATTGAATTGTGGTCTTTCATAAGACATAAGAAAAAGAAAGGAAAAGAAAAAAAAATCAATTGGTCTTCTCTCCCAAAGTTGCCACCTCCATCCTTCTCCCTCCCTCACCATTGCAAACCTCCATTAAAGCTTGCTTCAAGCTTTGAAACCACCATTAAACCTCAAATCCTTCCATACTTGCTTCACAAAAACTTGATTTAGTCACTTAAGAAGAAGCTTAGTCATCAAAGAAAGAAGAAAAGAAGAGAAAAATTAGAGAATTCAAATTCAAGTTGAGGTAAGTGCAATTTCAAGTTTAAATTCTTATTGAATTCATGAATTTAAGTTTATGTGCAGTGAAATTGCATTAGAAATAAAGGAAATCATGCTTAAATAAAGGAAGAGAGAATGTGGTAGCCATGGAAGCCTAAGGTTTTGATGGTATTTAGTTAGGTTAAACATGAAATCTTGGTGAATAGATGTTAGATATGTGAATTGTATAATTAGATTACATGAATTGTGAAGATTGGACAAACTTAGGGTTTTGGACATTAGGGTTTGGAGACAAAAAATGTGAGAAACTTGTAAATGGTGTTTTTGACCTAATGTAAAGTGAGAAATGGTCATTTGTGACCTAATTAAGTGTGTTAGAAGTATTTGAATCAAAGCCAAATTCGGATTGGGTATGCACCATGCCAAAAGTCAAATTTGAGGGACCAAAAATGAAATTTTACAAGTCCAATTGATATGGGACCAATTGGGAATGAAAATAGGCACTACATGACACAATTTTCATTTAGGAAGCATGCCCAAAAAGTGACTTAAACCTAGTGAACAAATTGACCAAAATTGGAAAATTGTAGGCTGCCCTGCACAAACTGACCAAATGAACAGTGTTTGTTCATTTGGTCATAACTCGAGCTAGGCAGGTCAAAATGACCTGAAATTTTACCAGTAGTTAGATGACATATAGATCTAAAACTTTCATGAAGAATACCAACCCAAATTATGCCATTAACCCAATCAAATTACTGAGCAAATTTGGTGACCTGAACCTACAGAACTGCAGATTTACCATATGAACAGTAAAGTTTCAATGGCTATAACTCTCTCTAGAAAACTCCGATTTAAGCAATTCTTGAACCGATGGAAACCTAAGACATAGTAGAACATTTCATATGAAGAAAATTAGACCAAATTATGGACTTAACTTGATCAAATTGCTGAACGAAGTTGGATCTGCCAGAACTAAAATCTGCAGCATGAACAGTAACCGTATTTTAGACATAACTTGAGCTACAAAACTCCAATTGGGGTGATTCAAAAATAAGAATAAACTTAAGACAATAGGGAACATTTTCTATGAAGAAAGTTTTGCCAAATTCCAACAGTAAAAGGACTAATGAAACAGTTCAACTTAGGACTCCAAAACTGAAAATTGACAATTTTGCCTAAAAGACTTAAGTGTTGAGAAAATGACCAAAATCTGGTATGTGGGTAAAGTTGGAATTCCCATACCTATTAAGCCTTAGAAAGTCAATAATTTGACTTGAATAGTGTAGTGAATAGTAAACCGAAACACAAAATTTCAAGAACGTCGAGTTTAACACGTTAGAGTTAGGTAAAAGTGAAGTTAAATTTATTTTTTGGATTTATGCTAAGTTATGGTACTGAAACACTGTGAAATTGTGTGTTTTAGTTGAAAAGAACACCAGGAAAGAACCCGAAGAATCGAGTCAAGGCCAAGAGGCGACTCGTTTAAGGTTTGTGCACAACGTATAACTTTTGTAAATTATTTCTGCATATTGTTTTGAATAATTTGAATCAGTGAATTATGACAATTTTTATGATGCTTTGATTTAAATTGTGGAAGGTTAGTTATCTATATTTGAAATGACAATATTTAGCAAATTACAGTGTCATTACCATATATTTAAACACCTCACTAGCACGACTAGTGGGGGTAATTAGTTTTGAATTTTGATTCCTTCTCTGGAGAAGTGTTGAGGTGTGCCAGTAGAAGAGGATGTGAATGGATATCCATATATTTGAGCTAGCTAGCCTTGTGATGTAATTTCTCTTTAGCCTCTGGCTATTGAGATTCTATTTGTTTCGAATGGCATGATTTAACTGTGGGTTTTAAGAAATGTGATTTGATACTTCAAAATGAAAGTGTTGGGATTAAAATCTCATGATGCATGAATTGTGTTTAATTTTCATGTTCAATCAAATTTTTGAATAAATGTGATTTAAGTTTTGCATAAAGATTATTTTAGTATGTTGTGCACCACTGAGTCCTAGTACTCAGCGATGGCTTTTATTGCTGTCGCAGATATAGAGACTAAAGGAGCAGCAGACTGAGCTGCTAAGGATTGAGGATTTATCAGCTTGGGAGTTATCGGGTATAATTTATACCCTAATTGTAAATATTTCTTTTGATGTATGTATTGCATATAAATGTATGGACATGTAAATGGGTCTTGAGCAGCTTGTACAAAATTTGTATGAAGTTTGTAATAAAGTTTAGTATGCATTTCTATTGATGTAAATTTTGTAAGAATGTATATAAATTGTTTTGTCTCTAATGAAATATGAGTGGAACTATTTATTTAATTTGAATGAAATGTATTGCTAGTATTTTGAGGATTATTGAATTTTGAACTTGAGAAATTGATTGAGTTGATTGTGAAATTGAAGTAGTTGTTGAGAAAAATTTTTAGAAGTGTTTTTTACAAGTATTTGAAGAACTGGTTTCTCAAAATACAGACAGAACTCTGTCAAAAATTTTATAAAATTTGTAGAAAAATAAAATGGACCAAAAATATTAATTAAATTTACTTTTAATCATATGTTTTAAATACCTATTAGAAAATGCTCACCACTTATCGAAAGTAAGAAAATTGTTTTAAAATCCCTTGTAGGGTACTTAATGAGTTATCGGTAGGTGAAGTTCGGTAGTTCATTAGGTATTCTACGGGATCATGTTATGCCTTACAGAGGGGTAAGGTGTGACACATATTGGTAACATTGGAATTGACTCACTTAAAGTGCATTAAGGGTCAACATTATAAGTTGACTAATGAAATGAATTAAAGGGAATAGTACCAAGAAAATTTAGATATTGGATTTTATGGTTGGAAACAAATTCATTGAGTACTGAAACACTTTAAATTGTGTGTTTCAGTTGATAAGGATATTGAGAATCATAAAGAACATTGAGTCAAGGCCTAGGAGTGACTCAAATCAGGTTTGTGCACAACTAGTTTTTAACTGATTTTGTTCTGAATATTTTATATGATTAAATGACATATTTTTCTTATGTATTATGTTTAACAAGTATTGGATTTAATTCAATGATTATTGAAATTGTTATATTATGTACGAATTTAGCTTTGTGAAATGGTATTTCCACAAGTGTTAAGCATTGTTGTGAATTGAATAAATTATGTTTTGAAAATTGTGATAGAACATGTTTTGAATTGTGATGGGCAATTTGCATGGAAAAATGCAAATTTATGATTTGAATTGTGATGAGCATAAAAATTATTGGATATTAGAATTGACTTTGAATCGAATTGTATTGTGATTTATGCTCACTAAAAGAATTGTGATATTGTTTTATATCTCACTATAGATGCTTGACTAGATTATTACTCGTCTCTCTTATTTGTTGAGAAAACAATGGAGTTAGTTGTGTTTTGATTACCATGGTACATGCACAGGCTTAGATTCACCTCTTATTAGAGGTTAGATCTAAGTTTTTATGTTATGGCCCTTTCGGAAGATTCATTATTGTGATGTGTACTGTGCACGATGATTCGACCTCTCCGACCATAGGGAGTTAGAATCCGATTCGACCTCCCCTACCATAGGTAATTAGAATCACCCCGTAGATGGCCCTTTCGGATTAGTCTTGCATAGTTAGCGAGATAAAGAATGGTTTTTGAGATAAAGAATGGTTTTTGAATAGTAAAGAATTGTGATTTCAATAATGATTTATATATAATTGGTTTTGTTGGAATTACCTTAAATGTTTGGCTGTGATTTGATAAATTGAATTTCGTGATCAAAGTCATATCATACAAATGATTTATATTATTGGCAATGAATATTTTGAGTTTTGGAATTTTATGAGTATCCAGATTTCTAAATTATTTGCTGTAATTTTTATTAAGGTATATTGCCCTATGTTTTAAATTATAGTTGTGCACCACTGAATTCACCACTCAGCGATAACTTTGTATGCTGTCGCAGGTGAAAAGAGCATAGAGCAATTGAGTAAGCTTCTTTGAAGACACATTCAGATTAGCTTCAGGTATATCATAGGTGTACCCATGTACACAGGTTTTGATGTATGCATGTAATAATATGTATGTAAATTATTTAAGCAGTTGTATAAAAACTCTTATAAAATATTTTGGTATATAATTAAATGTAAATTATTGTAATGTAAATTTGAGATTTCATTTACTTGTATAGTTTTGTAATATTAATTTTTGAGTCTTGTAATCAATGAAATGTTTCTTTTATGATGAGGTTGGTTTGAAAATGAAATGATTTGAATATTGAGATTGAATTATGAGATGAAATGAAGTTTATTTGAGTTGTATTTGTGAAAACATATTGGGAGTGTTTTCCTTTTCAGGTTTGAAGAACTGTTTTCTCAAAATACAGCCGGCACTCTGCCGAAATTTTGAAAAAAATTTTATAACACCAGATTTTAATCGATGATTTAAATTTCACGAAAGTTGAGTTAAAATCCCTTATAGTATATTTAATGGGTTACCGGTAGGCGAAGTATGGTAATTCATTAGGTGTACTACGGGATCATGTTACATCTTATGGAGGAATAGGGTATGACAAACAAAACATAAATCGGATAATGTACATGTGGTTTCTAAAATTTAATATGTTTTATCCTAATTTAGTCTTCTTTAGAAGTGTTTATTTCGCCAATGTACAGTAATAATGTACATAGAAAAATGATCTAAAAATAATAAATTTATGCTTATATTATTATGTAAGTCACATTTGCAATATTTATGTATGTTATAATTTTTTTTGCTAATCTTTTAGCAGTTTATCAAACTTTCTAGGTTGTCTTAAATTATTTCATAATAAGTAAATTTTAATATCGGTCCAGTTCATTTCGATTCTTTTTAATAAATAACTATTCTAATTTATTTTAGGTCATCTTACTCATTTATTTAATTTCTAATATTTTTAATTCCTAATATTCTTAACTTATTTCAATAAATTTCACTGCCCAAGTAACCTATGACCGGCTGACCAAACTGGATAACGGGTCATTGGCACTGGACACTGCAGTGTCTTGGGCCATCATACCATGGGACGCAAAACGCCAACCATGTATGCAGTCAATATGGCTAAAAAGCCATTATAACACATAATCGGGCATAAAAGCCATGATTGCGGGCATAAAGCCATGAATATAGGCATAAAGTCATTCGCAGCACTGCTAAAACAATACCCTATTGGCATACTAATCTATCCAATCTGACACACGTGTCTAGGCAATACATGGGCAGATAGTACCATTAGGAGTTTATATGTTTCATCATTTCATTTTATTTTTCATTTACATTTTTATAGCATTCTAATTTTGTTTATAGTGGAAGCATAATTTCCAAATTCACATTTTCTAGGTAATTTATGTATTCATAGTAATATTCATACTAATTACAATTCACATTCATTTGATCTCATGTACCATTCACATTCAAAACATCTTTTCTTTCTCTCTTGATGGGAACCTAAATCCCAAATGAAACTTTTATCTCATTTATACATTCAACAATCTATTCATGTAAATTACATTTCATACTTCAAGTTGTATTGCTAATATATTATGAATTCCATTGGTGTTGGGAGTATAAGTCTCAATTACCTATTCACAAAATTTTTGGTATTCATTAAGTCATTCAAATTCATCAATTACAATATATATTTATACATTACTCATAATGACTTCTTTAATTTCTTTTATTATTTCTTATGTCTTTAAGGTTACTATTTACACATTACTATTCACTCAAATTGTTGACTTTTCATATATAATAGGTGTGTTAATTCCAATTGCACTAAGATCCCACATTTTGGGCTCCAAATTTGTTGACATTGATTGCTAATTGCAATTCAAAGCCTTCTAAAAGTATTTCCAAATTTTCAGTTTTTATGTTTTATGTTTACTATTTCATTAGTCCATGCTAAAGTGAGAATTTGGCTAATATTTCTTCATGAATGTTGTTCCTCTATGTATCTAATTTAATTTCTTTTTTTGAATCACTCCATTTGGAGTTTTGCAGCTCAAGTTATGGTTAAATAATCATAACTGGTTCATTTCCTAGTTCTGGTTCCTTAGCTAGGCAGATTTTGTAGTTACACTTTACAAATTTTATTGACCAAGTTACAGTCACATTTAGGTCTAGTGCTCCTCATGGAATTTGTTTCCCTATGTCTTATGGTCACTCAAAATTTTGAATCACAATTTTTCAAGATTTGTAGTATTATACCAATTTAATTGGCCTAGACTCCAGTACCTGTGTATTTAGGGTCCAGGTTCAGGTCAGTGACTGTAAGTGGATTTTTAGGGTTCTTACATTCATAATTTAAAGAAGGTCTTTAAAACAAAGTTAGATCCCTGTGTCTTAGGTTTCTGAAAAGGTATGGCTCATCCTAAATAGAGTTTTCTAGTGAAAGATATGCTATCAATACTAATCCGGTCAGATGAAATTGGGTAAATTTCCAGGTTTGGATATACTAAGTTCTTTTAAGCGTCTGGCCGAATTCCTTTGGGTTTTGGCCAAAAGACCAATATTTTAGGCCTATGTCTTATAAAACTTTTTCCATTAGTTTCATTGCATTTGGATTTTTATAGACCAAGTTATGGCCATTTTTCCAAAACTGGTTGGGTGAGCTTTAGTCCAGGAAATTCTGGTCAGAATGGTTCTAGTCAGTTTGGTGACCTAAATTGGGCCAGCAATTTCATTTTTTTTAAAGGCATTTTTGGGCTTGGTGTTCTCAATGAAAGTTGTAGTACTATGTCTAAGCTTTCCAATGGTATAAAATTCAGTTCATTTGGACATTTCTACTTTGAGTTATGACCATTTGAACAAATACTGTTCATTTGGTCATTTTCCAGGGACAGCATGTTGGTCACCTGGATTGGGGCAATTTTTAGGTTATCCTAAGTTAGTTTTCTGGGCATGGTTTCTTCAACAAAAATGTATCATTATGTCCTAAGTTTAATTTTCAATTTGTCTCACACCAATTGGAGTAACCTAACTCTACTTATGGTCACATTTAAGTACTGGATTCAAAGTCTAGAAAATCCTGCATGAACACAACACTTCCAATACCCCCCATTCCACACTACTACCAACTTCAATCACATTCAATACACTTCAAATACTTCATAATTAATCTCAAAACATCAATTTATCAACATAACATCAAATTCCCAATTTAGCAAAACCTAAATCAATTTGGTGCAACTTCAAAATCCAAAGGAATGGATAGCACTAACCTTGTTCCTTAGCTTCACTCAACTTCAATTCAACCTTCTAATCAATCAAAAACTTGAAGCTCCTTCTTGGTCCACCTTGGTTGAAATTCCTCTTACTCCAAACTCTTGATTTCTTTTGGTTTTCTTGAGTGCTTTCTACTAATTAGGCTTTAGTTTAAGGTGGGCTATAGTTTTTCTAAGAAAAAATTTGGTTGAGACTTAGGGTTTCAAGCTTTGGATTTTGGGTTTTAATGGAGAATTTTAGAGAAAAAGGGAAGAAGGCAAGTGGACGGGAAGAAGAAGGGAAAAAGATGCAGAATTTTATTTAATAATTAACTTATATAATAATTAAATATTTAATGGCAATATAGTAAATAAGGAGAATGGCAAATTTGAAATTATTTTGAAGTTTATAATCATTATAATTTGACTTTTCAATAATTATTTTTAATTTTCATAATTTCAATTAATTAAATTAATTTAGCTTCATTAAATTAATAATCATCATTTTTTGTCAATATTGGACCCTCAAATTTAATTAACCAAATTTTGCTCTTACTGAGTTGTCAGTTTATCTTTCTTTCTTCTTTCTTTTACTCATTTTTAATTTAATTTTCATCAATATTTATTCATATTTTATGTCATAATAATTATTTACGTAATTGGACAAGTCGGTCACAAATTATTTACTTTTTGGGACATGCAGGCTTTTACAGAAGATTCATCAAAGATTTTTCCAAAATAGCTAAACTATTGACAAATTTATTAAGTCAAGATGTTCCCTTTGATTTTGATAAAAATTGCCTTATTTCTTTCAACAGGATAAAAGAAGCCTTGATCTCAGCACCCATTATGCAACCACCTGATTGGGAGCTACCATTCGAAATCATGAGTGATGCAAGTGATTATGCTGTGGGAGCAGTACTTGGACAAAGGAAAGGTAGAAAACTCCATGCCATTTACTATGCCAGCAAGACACTTGACGATGCTCAAATCAACTACGCTACCATAGAAAAGGAATTTCTAGCAGTAGTGTTTTCAATTGACAAATTTAGATCCTATCTTCTTGGATCAAAAGTCATTGTATACACAGACCATGCTGCTATCAGGTACCTTTTAAATAAAAAGGAAGCAAAGCCAAGGTTGATTCTATGGATCTTACTACTTCAGGAATTAGACCTTAAAATCAAGGACAAAAAAGGGGTTGAGAAAGTGGTAGCCGACCATCTCTCAAGGCTGAGACATGAGGACTTAGAAGAAGCCAAAGAGTTGTCAATAGATGACTCATTCTCGGATGAATACCTATTAACCTTATCCCTAGTTCCTTAGTATGCTGATTTTGTGAATTTTCTTTTGTGCAGGGTTTTACCACCCAACATGTCTTACTAGCAAAGAAAAAAATTTCTGCACGATGTGCGATACTATACATGGGAGGAACCTCTGTTGTACAAGAGATGCAATGACGGGCTGATAAGATGATGCATACTATAAGAGGATATAGATAGTGTTCTCCAGCACTACCATTTATCACCATATGGGAGACACTTTAGCATTACAAAAACAGTAGCTAAAATTTTACAAGTAGGATTTTACTGGCCTAACCTATTTAAGGATATGAGATCCTTCGTGCTAGCTTGTAATCAATGCTAAAGAACAGGTAACATTTCTAGAAGTAATGAAATGCCATTGCACAGTATACTTGAGGTAGAACTATTTGATATGTAGGGGATAGACTTCATGGGCTCATTCTCCTCTTCTTTTAGAAACAAGTATATTTTGGTTGGTGTTGATTATCTGTCAAAATGGGTAGAAGCAATAGCCATGCCAACCAACAATGTCAGAGTGGTCACAAAGTTCCTTAAGAAGAACATCTTCACAAGATTTGGTACATCACGAGTGATAATCAGTGATGGAGGAAGTCACCTTTGCAACCAACAATTTGAAACACTATTGAAAAGGTATGGAGTGACTCATAAGGTGGCCACACCTTATCATCCTCAAACCAGTGGTCAAGTAGAAATTTCAAACAGGGAGCTGAAACGAATCCTAGAGAAAACAATAAACTGCTCAAGGAAGGATTGGTCTGTGAAGTTAGATGATGCATTGTGGGCATACCGCACTACATATAAAACTCCAATTGGAACAACTCCCTTTCAACTTATTTATGGGAAATCATGCCACCTCCCTGTCAAACTTGAACACAAAGCCTACTAAACAATTCAGACCCTGAATTTTGACCTCAAAGCTGCTGGTGAAAAAGGACTGATACAGCTCAATGAGTTGGAAGAAATCCGACAGGATGCGTATGAGAATGCCAAAATCTTCAAAGACAAGACTAAAAGATGGCATGACAGACGCATAGCAAGAAAAGAAATAAGAGAAGGAGACCTTGTTTTACTCTTCAACTCTAGACTAAAACTTTTTCCTGGGAAGCTTAGATAAAGATGGTCAGGTCCATTTAAGGTTATGCAAATCCTCCCACATTGAGCTATGGAAATCTGGAGTGAAACCTTAGGAGCATGCAAAGTGAACAGGCAAAGGCTAAAACCATATTTTCAGGGAGAATCCATAAAGGAGGGAACCAACTGTACTTTCAACAACCCTCCAAATAGACCGTGATAGAATGAAGGTAGAGTCAAGCTAATAACTATAAACAAGCGCTCTTTGGGAGGCAACCCAAAATTTCTATTTTTATTTTTATTTTCACTTTATTTTATATAATTTCCTTTATTTTAACTCTTATTTTTGTTTTATGTTTGTTCATGCTTTATTTCCTAGGCAGCCTAAGTCTCAATTCTGCAAAAAGGAAAACCTGAGGCCAACAAAGGAGAGGAGACGACAAGTCTAAACCACATAAGAGGAGACTGTACAAACCAGGGAAGTAGCTCTGTTGCTAACTTTTACATTCATTTTATGCATAGTGGTAAGCATAAATTTTTCATACAGAGAGAATTGGAGAGTCAAAAAATTACATGAGTTGTGTATTAGTTTTTCATGCCCCGTGTAACCTTTTAGGATCTAGGAAAAACCCCTGCACAAGCCCTAGAAACTTACATGGGTTGACTCTGTATAACATTACATGGTGCATGCTTTGATAATGGAGAGAGAAACTTTAAATTTAAAGGAGACAAAGGGTTACACGGGTCCCAAATCAAATTTACACAGGCTGTGTAATTTATCTAGCATTTCCATTCTCGGACAGGAAGTTACACGGGTTCCCTAATAAATTTACATGGGCCATGTAACTTTACAGAAAAAGGAAAATCTCAAACAGAAGATTACACGGGTCTTTAGGTCGGGACACGTGTAGTGATACATGCCTCATGTATCATATCACAGATGCAACTCCTGGGGCACGAAACGTGCAAAACGAAGGGTCATAACAACCCTTTAAATTCACCCCACTCCCTTAAACTCCCTCACAATAAAAAAAACTCTTCCCCTCAAACCCTCCTTTCCTTTAAAAAACCCCTTAAATCTCCTTCTTCTCTCATAAACCCTAGCCTTTCCTTCTCTAAAACCACCAATGGCACCTGCGAAAAGACCAGCCCAACGAATGGGCTCCTCCTCAAGGCAAGGAGGCGACTCCACACCCTCTCCTCCTCAGCCATCACCCCAGTGCCCAAGAACCAGGCAAACCCAGTTACCACCTCAACCATAACAACCACAACTCCAACCCCAGCCACAAACTGAACCACAACCACCACAACCTGAGTTTTCCATCGCCTAGCCATTCTGAGACATTGCCCACCGAGACTTGCATGCTCGACTAAACAATAGAAGGATTATCTCCACCAAGTACATGGACTTAGGGCTGTTGGAGCAAATCGGCCTATGATAGGAGATTAACGGGCTACTAGATAGCATTAGGTGGACTAAATTTGCCCAACTATAATTCCCAGCCTATCACGGCACCACCCTGGAGTTCTTAGGGAGTCTCAAGGCCACCCTATGGCCCACAGATTGGGAAGACAGGGGAAGGATCGAATTTAGGCTTCTTGGTGTTGATCGCATTATGAACATGGACGAGTTGAACGTGGTGTTTGGCTTTGATAGCACCGAATTTTAAGAGATTCCGTAAAATCAAATGATTTACAATAGTGTGGACTTCTTGCACTCCATCGCACCAAACACCGACGTTTACAACTCCAATAAATCTAATTCCTCTGAAATCACTAGTCTTGCCCTAAGGTACATGCACCGACTCTTTACACACACTATAATGGGCCGTGGGGACAGCCTGGGCATTAATGAACTCTTTTTTCCTGTGGTGTATGGTCACTGGGTAGTGCTGCAGCATCGAATTCTTCTTTTGCAATCACCTTCGTCGCCTATGTCACTAACCTACAGGGCAAATCATGCTTGGAGGCCTCATCACAGCCCTCACACTCCACTTCGGCTTCATCCCGGGGCATCATAGGCTGTGCTCTATTGCTGGTATAACCAGAATCGACCAAACCATGTGCATATCCATGGGAATATGCAAGAAGGTTGGGAACAACTACTTCCTGATTGATGCCAAAGGAAATGTCATTCCCAGAAGACAAGAAGCACAACCAGAACCTAATGAACCATCAGAGCCACAGGAGGAAGCCCAAGAGCCACTCCACCACGAGTCCCTGACCTGAGTGCCTCCCTACACTCCACCCCCGACAGACCCCATCCTTGCATACCTTCAGCAAATGGAGACCACCATAAACAATAGGATGTAAGGCTCGAGGATAGTCTCTAGGAGGCCCACAACAAGCTCGACATAATCATGGAGAGACTTGATGGAGAGAGACCATCGTCCCCATCAGAGACTTTTTAGAGCTAGGACTTTAGGATAAGATTTTTCATGTAAAAATTTATATGCCCTAATCCTACTCAATGCTCATAGGTCTCTATTTTTTGTCCAGACTTTAAATTTCTTAATACATAATATGCTTTTTGGTAATTCTGTGTGCTATCCTTTAATTTTACATATTGTGTTGACATTGAGGATAATGCTAGATTTGAGTTTGGGGGTACTGATGCATTTCGTGCATTGCATCTCATTGCTTAATTATATCTATATCATACTTATGTATCAAAAATCCAAAAATTTTGCAAATTTTTAATTTTTGAACTGGTTTTTTTAACTTAGAACCATAACCTCAAAAATCAATGAGCTAATAATTGGACTCCACAGGATGAGGAACGAATGTATCTGGATAGGCAAAAAGGCTCTAATCTATTGTCTGTAAAACAACTTAGGGAGCTAGACTAGTTAAACCCCTTCATAGCTATTAATTTGTTACATTGAACTTGCAAAAGTTAGGAGAAAATTTTTGAAATACAAACAAATCAAAAATTGCTTCACCAACTTTAGAACATGTCTCTTGGACCTATCGAGGCAAAATCTTAGCATATATTTGAAAAAGAGATGATTAAGGCATTCTTTGATATACCCTCACTAAGCCTTTGCCACCCTTAATTAAAATATATGTCCCTTGTAGCCAATTTGAAATCTATATCTATCCCTTAGAGTTTATTGCATACCCATATTATTTACCTAGCCCCTAGCCTAAACACCTATCCTACCCTTTTGAGGGGGCTAAATGCATAAGTAAAAAGTATATAAAAGAAAAAATGGAGAGAGGATGTAGAACTCAAGAAAAAGTACAAATGTGCAATTGAGATCAAAGAAAAATTTGCCTTTCCAACTTAGCAAAAGCAATGAGTTTGGGGGAGAGGATAAAAGGGACAAAAAAAAATGAGAGAAGAAGTCTCAAGATTAGTATCATGGAAGCATGCTTGGCACTATAAGAATGCAAAATTCCCTCCTCTCCATGCAAAATTAGTGAATAAACTTAGTATACTTGATATTTTTTGCATACATGCTATTCTCGTATTTGCATTCCCTAAAAACCTTTCATTGGCAACCAAGTTATTATCCTTTGGCCCCATTACAACCCTTTTCAAGAACTTTTGATCTTTTGAAAAGTGTATGCTATATTAGTGGAGATAGAAAATTGAGATATGCCTATGGAGTTGGAATTGAGTCACTCCATCATAATTATTCATAAAAGAGGTAAATTTGGGAGAGCAAGTGTTTCTCAAATCGATCCTGACAAAACAGGATATTTGCTACTCATTAATAACCTTGCATAGAGGAATAACTAGTTGAAATTCCATGCAAGGAGTGAAGGTTTAAGCAGGTAGCTATTGAAGCCCTTATGCCCTGAAGGAAGGGAATTGGTATGAAGGTTGAAGGAGTTTAATTATGTGCATATTGAGTCTATGGTTATGTTTTTAAGTTTTCCCCTAAAAACTGTTCTAAAAAGAGTTTTGATTTGCTTGAAGAAAAGCAAAAGTTTGAGTTTGAGGGTATTTGATACACTTGTATTATATATATATTTTTAAGTACATTTGTATAATATTTCATAGCATTTAGAATAGTAATCTCATGCATAACCATTAATCTCATTAACTTTATAACACCCTAGGCAAATCCCACATTGGCAAAACACGGGAGAGATGTTGGGTTTATAAGTTGGTGGTTCGTAACCCCTAGTGATGCATTTTAAAACCGTGAGGGCTTCAGCTTAGAGCGGACAATATCACTAGTGGGTCGGGCCATTATATTTGTGGTATCAGAGCCGCTATGCGTGCAACCTTGAGCAATGGTGGGGCAAACCTCAGCGAGGATGCTAAATCCCATAAGGGGGGTGGATTGTAACACCCTAGGCAAATCCCACATCGGCAAAACACGGGAGAGATGCTGGGTTTATAAGTTGGTGGTTCGTAACCCCTAGTGACGCGTTTTAAAACTATGAGGGCTTCGACATAGAGCGAACAATATCACTAGTGGGTTGGGCCATTACATTTGTGGTATCAGAGCCGCTCCACGTGCAACCTTGAGTGATGGTGGGGCAAACCTCAGCGAGGACGTTGAGTCCCATAAGGGGGGTGGATTGTAACACCCTAGGCAAATCCCACATCGACAAAACATGATAGAGATGCTGGGTTTATAAGTTGGTGGTTCGTAACCCCTAGTGACGCATTTTAAAACCGTGAGGGCTTCGGCTCAGAAAGGACAATATCACTAGTGGGCCAGGCCATTACATTTGAAAGGTCCCTTAGGCAAATCCCACATTGACAAAGCACGAAGATGGTCTTGGGTTCAAAAAGTAATGATATATAAGATAAGGGAACTAATCACTAGAGGCGCCTTTTGGTGGAATGGCCTGGAGAGTTGGAAGAACTCCAGGGTTAAGCGTGCTCACTTAAGAGAAATCCTAGGATGGGTGACCTCCTGAGAAGTTCTCCATTCCACCTATGGGACAAAACTGTGAGGCCTATGGCCAAAGCGGACAATTCCTGTAATGGTTGGAGCCCGATTGTTACAATTGGTATCAGAGCCGCTCACGTGTCCTCTTGGGCAATGGTGGGGCAAACCTCAGCGAGGACGCTGAGTCTCGAAAGCGAGGGAGAAAGGTCCCTTAGGCAAATCCCACATCGACAAAGCACGAAGATGGTCTTGGGTTCAAAAAGTAATGATATATAAGATGGGGGAACTAATCACTAGAGACACCTTTTGGTGGAATGGCCTGGAGAGTTAGAAGAACTCCAGGGTTAAGCGTGCTCACTTGAAAGAAATCCTAGGATGGGTGACCTCCTTGGAAGTTCTCCATTCCACGTATGGGACAAAACCATGAGGTTTATGGCCAAAACGGATAATTCCTCTTGTGGTTGCAGCCCAATCGTTACAATTGGTATCAAAGCCGCTTGCGTGTCCTCTTGGGCGATGGTGGGGCAAACCTCAGCGAGGACGCTGAGTCCTGAAAGGGGGGAGAAAGGTCCCTTAGGCAAATCCCACATCGACAAAGCACGAAGATAGTCTTGGGTTCAAAAAGTAATTATATATAAGATGGGGGAACTAATCGTTAGAGGCGCCTTTTGGTGGAATAGCTTGGAGAGTTGGAAGAACTCCAGGGTTGAGCATGCTTGCTTGAGAGAAATCCTAGAATGAGTGATCTCCTGGGAAGTTCTCCATTCCACCTATGGGACAAAACCGTGAGGCTTATGGCCAAAGCGGACAATTCCTCTAGTGGTTGGAGCCCGATCGTTACATTTAGGCAATGGATATTTGTTCTTTACTGTCACTTTATTCAACTGCCAGTAATCGATGCATAACCTCAAAGTACCATCCTTCTTCTTTACAAACAGCACTGGAGCTCCCCATGGTGACACACTAGGGCGTATGAACCCCTTATCTAGTAACTCTTGTAACTGAATTTTCAGTTCCTTTAGTTTTGTGGGTGCCATCCTATAAGGAGCAATAGATATTGGTGCTGTACTCGACAGTATCTCAATAGCAAATTCGACTTCCCTTTCTGGTGGCAAACCAGGCAATTCTTCAGGGAACACATCTGGGAAGTCTCTTACTGTGGGTATGTCACACAGATCTGGCTTAGGCTGCCTAGTGTCCACCAAATGTGCTAGGTATGCTTCACAGCCTTTTCTCATCAGTTTTTTTGCAACTGTGGCTGAGATGACATTGGACATGAAATCTGTCCTTTCCCTCATAATTGTGATCTCATTACCCTCTGGAGTTTTCAAAGAAATTCTCTTCAATTTACAATCAACCATTGCCTGATGACGTGACAACCAGTCCATTCCCAAAATCACATCAAACTCATGGAAAGGCAACTCAATCAGGTCTGCCAAGAATTCATACCCCTGAATCCTTAACGGCTAACCTTTGTACACTTTGTTTACCACTATACTGTGGCCTAATGGATTAGTGACCAAGATGTCTTGGTCATTCTCCCCTACTAGTATCCCCCTTTCTATGGGTAAGTTGATGCAGATGTATGAATGAGTGGACCCTGGATCCACCAATGCATGCACAGATGTATTGTAGATGGAGAATGTACCACTGATGACGTCCGAGGGATCTTGCTCCTCCTGAGCTCTTATGGCATAGGCTCTGGCAGGTGGTCTGCCCTCAGGCCTTTCTACTGGCTCAGATGCAGGCCTCTGTGATGGTCCCACTGCCTTAGATTTACCAGATTTCCTACCCCTTTGTGGTGCAGGAGTAGGTATGTCTACTTGTATTGGAGCAGTTGTAGTAGTTCTGCATGGACAGTTTCTCAACTGATGCTCTGTTGACCCACACCTTAAGCAGGCACCAGTCACTCTCCAACACTCCCCCTTATGCCACTTCAGGCAATGCGGACATGCAGAAGATGCTGGGGCTAGTCCCCTAAACCCCGTCCCTGGAGAGCTGCTCACTGATGGTGTGGATTGACCTCTCCTAGGGGTGAACTGTGGCCTGGGCCCCTGAGACTGACCCTGACCTTGTGGTTGACCTAAACTCAATGCAGGTGGACCTTTGAACTTCTTCCCAGGTGCAAGAGATGAACTAGACTGACCCGATACCCTCTTCTGCTGTCTCTCTCTTCTGGTCTGCTCACTTATTCTGACCTTTTCAACTTTTATTGCAGCTTCCACTAACTTGGTGAAGTCCGTGATTCCCAAGGTAATAATCATAATCTTTATGTTATCTTTTAATCCCTCTTCAAATCTCTTACACCTTTCGGCTTCATTAGGGACTATCTCCCTTCCATAACGACTCAATCTGACAAATTCCTTTTCATACTCGGCCACTGTCAGCTGTCTCTGCCTCAGGTTAATAAATTCTCTTTTTCTCTCTTCCAGGTATACACTACCCACATATTTCTTCTTGAATTATGAGAGGAATAAGTCCCAAGTTATTACTTTTGGCTGCACTTTACTAGAAACTGTATCCCACCATTGGTAGGCATCATCTTGCAACAGAGATACAGCAGCTTCTAGGTTTTACTCTGGAGTACAATGGAGTTGCTTTAAAACCTTTCCTATTCTGTTCAACCAGTTTTCGGCTGCAACAGAATCATCTTCTCTCTTGCTAAAGAAATCCACTGGTCCAAATTTTCTCAATCTTTCTAGGTGGGATTTCTACTGTAGAGGTGGTGGTGGTGGTGGCATTACCCCAGCCATTTGTCTGAAAAACTCGGCCATTTGCTGGAACATGGCCTGTGGAGGCTGAGCAGGCTCTGCTTGAGCTGGCGGAGTAGGTTCTCCCCTACCCCATCCTACTCTGCCAGCCTCAGCTACTGCAGGTGGAGCATGGCTTTCCACTTCCTCCTCAACTGCCCTTTCAGGTGTAGGGTCCATATCCTATTTAAAATAACAAAGACAAACAGATCTGCATTAGCATCACCTCGACTCTTACAAATGCAATGCATGGTATGGACTCGAGCTAGGCCCAGAAACGCCTAAACCGTGCTCTGATACCACTAAATGTGACACCCCTTACCAGTCTACTGTGTAGCTGAGCAAGATATGCTATGCAATGTATTTGAACACCTTATTTTAATTCAACTATTTTTATTCTTCCTACTTTATTTCTTTCATAGTTATGAAGTAAAATTCATGAAATATCATTCATTTAAGTCATTTATTGAAATTATAATTCATTTGAGGTTCCGCAAATTTTATAAAAAAATCTAACAGAGTACCGGCTAAAAATGGAGAAAATAGTGCTTCGGAACCTATGAAAAACACTTCCAAAATTTTCTCAGTCATTCCCAAACTCCATTTCATAACAAAATCTCAATATTTTTCAACAACAATTCCATTTTTCATTCATTCATTTCCTATGATATTCATATACAAGTCATAAATAAATATTCACTTTTTCATTCATAAACTCAATTTTCGCTATTTACATTAATACCAAAATACATTACATAAGTCTCAATTATACATGAGAAAATAAAAGTCAATTACAAAATACCAAAATGAAACCTAGTGTCCTACCAATGCACTGACGTTGGTGAGGTGACATGGACACTATGCAGAGCTACAAATGATCTCACCCAGTCTGTGGTCTACTGGGCTCTCGGTCAGTCTCTCCAGAACCTACACGTGGCAAAAAGCAACGCGCTAAGCAATGATGCTTAGTGGTGCCAATAATAAAATAAAAAGAAATAACATAAAATAGATATGCAGTGTATGTTCTGATGTCTTATATAGACAATTTTTCGATCATTATTGGTAATCTTATTTATTATGTACTTGTTCTATTCATTATTTCATTAAATTTGTTCACTTTCATTTTTAGTTGCCCAAGTAACCTATACTGGATTACTGGACTGGATAAATGGGTAAACTGGCACTGGGTATCAAGTACCTCGGGCCGTCACACCATCGGTCACATATGTATCTCCCGGTGTGCAACAGAACAGCTAATAAGTTGTAATAAAAATTAGGCACAAGGCCAAGTATCAACATAATGTCAGAATGGCTAAAAGCCATAAAATCACAGAATGACATAATGCCATGTGCAGTACTGCTAACTGAACCCTATTGGCATGCCAACCTATCCAAACCAATCTTGCTAGGTGTACTAGGGCATGTTACACTTTTTAAATTTTACAATTCTTGAAATTTAAGTTTAGGAGTTACTATTCATTTCATTAGTCAACAAAAATGTTGACTTTTGCATAGACAATAGGTATATTGGTTCTAATACTCCCAACATACCACATTTTGCATTTTAAAGTTGTTGGTATTGGTTGCCAATACCATTTCTAAGCTTAGTGTTAGTTATTCAAAATTTTCAAATTTGAAGCGTCATATTTACTGTTCCATTGGTCATTTGTACAGTAGGACTTTGGCAAAATTGTCTTCATGAAAGTTGTTCTTGATTTTTTCTAGTTACATTTCCTTTTTTGAATCACTCCATTTGGAGTTTTGTAGCTCAAGTTATGGCCTAAAAATCATAACTGGCTGGATTAGACAGAATCCAAAATTCTGGGCAAAACTAGTTCTGCCAGATTTGGTAACCTAAGTTTGGTTGGTAATTTGACTAGGTTATGGTTAGAATTGGGATTTGTGTTCTTCATGAAAGTTGTAGGTCTATGTCTCAGATTTCTTATGATAAAATTTCAGGTCAATTGAACCTTTCTACACTGAGTTATGACCAAATGAATAAGTACTATTTATTTGGTCATTTTGCCTAGGCAGAATGCAAGTCACCCAAATTAGGGCAATTTTTAGGTCAACTTGGTTTAGTTTTCTGGGCAAGGTATCTTCACCAAAATTGTGCCATTATGTGTCTAGTTTTATGTCCAATTAGCCTTGCACCAAATGAACCTCTACAACTCCAGTTATTACTACCCAAACCTGCTGGACTCATACTCAGTCCTGCAAGTCAGCCAAGGCAGCTCACCTAAACTCAAATCCAACATCCTTACTCACTTCAATTCCTTCTCACACACAATCAAATGGTCACTAATTGACCATTACAAGGTTAATAAACCATTACATAAGCAAACCCTAGCTAACCCTATTTGCCAAAATTTTTAGAGTGCACACACACACATTTTTATCTTGTTTTCTTACATTTCCTACTTACTTCATGCCATTAAACATGAATTTAATCAAAATAGCAAAAGTTTGGACACTAACCTTGATTTAGCTAATTTCCAAAGCTTGAGAACTCCTCTTTTTCTCTTTCTTTTTACTGCCCAAGACTTGCTCTAGGTGTAAGGGTAAATATTTATGAAGGGAAGTTAGGGTTTTGGGGTGATTTGCGTGGTGAACTCAAGCTTGGTGAAGCTTTAATGGAGTTTTCCTTCCTCTCTCTCTCTCTACGTTTATTGCTACCCCTAAGGCTAAAGATAGCTATTTAGTTCTTTAATTTTTATCTCCTATTATTCATTTTTAAGTAGGTTATAGTCATGTATCAAAATTTGGTTAGGTGGGAGGATGTTTAATGATATCATAATGATGTTATAATTCAAATTTCTTTCATTTTCTTTCCTTTTCTTGTCTACTTAATTTTAATTTAATTTTTAGTAATATTTATTCACATTTTGTGTCATAATAATTATTTATTTAACTTGACAAGTCAGCCAAAAATCACTTCTAAAGGCGAAATGACCAAAATGCCCTTTGTTTGGCTTAACAGACCAAAATTGTCTGTACTAATTGAAAATTTTTTTCTAAGCATTTTCTTGGCATTCTAATGCCATAGGAACCTCAATGACCCTTCTCTAGAGTCCCAAATTTATTTTATGAATTTTTCCCTTGGTCTAGGGCTCCTAGTTGCGAGAACCGCAACTTCCTACTGGGTTACCTATCTCTAGGGTATCTGCTTATTTAACTTAGTTGTATTTTATTTCTAAAATTTTTTCTAAATTTTTCTTATTAATATTTGAGTTAATTGTGGATCCTCACTTTAGTTTAAATATTTTTCTAGACATTCTAGCTGTCCGGACCGACATCGGTCACTGGAACAGTAGAATGTACAGAATTGCTATAGTGAGGATGTTACATTTATAGTCCTTTAGTATTGGTATAAGTTACCAATTCCATTTTTAAGTATATTGCATTTTATTACAATTTATCATATTTCAGTATGCTATTTTGACCTAGCCGGACAACCTAGTTCCCTCAGTTTTTGGTTTCTGGTCCGACTTACAAACTTGTAGGTCTATATCTTAGTGAACTTTTCCCACTAATTTTAGGTCATTTGGAGTTTACTAGACCAAGTTATGGTCATTTTACTATTGCTGATCAGATTGCACTAAAATGGCAAACTTAGGTCATTTTTAGGTCATTTCCGGTTCTGGCAGTTTTTATACCCAAATTTGTGTAAGCATTTTGACTTGCTTATGGTCATTTCTGGGTTTTGGTGTCTTCATAGGAGTTGTAGCTCTATGTCTAATCTATCCATGGTAAAAATTTCAGGTCATTTGGACCTGTTTTGAGTGAGTTATGGCCAAAATACTAACTTCTATCCAAATGGTCAATTTTCAGGTTTTCAAGTCACTAATCCGGATTTGGTCAACTCTCAAGTCACTTTCTGGACATAATTTAGGTAGGCTTTCTTCATGAATGTTGGCAAATTTTGTGCCTAGTTTCACCTCCAATTGGCTTCATACCAATTGGAGTCACACGGTTAGGGTTATAGGCTCATTTGCACACTGCCCTCTACATGCCTTTCAAACACCAAACCAACACACATTCACCAACTATATCCTCACTTCTCCAAACCATTCTGCATTTGGCACTAACCATAACCATTCATTACCTTACATTATAGGTCAACTTGGACAGAATACAACAATTTCATAATACACCAAATGCAATCATAATTAACAAAATCCAAACCCAACAATATATACACATAACACTCCTAATTATTACACATAACTTCCATCATCAAATTACACATTTGTTCTCTACTCAATCATACACATAAGCTGCCATTTTTAGTACCACAATTCAACAACCTTTTCATGAATTTAAACACTTCAATCTTCATCATGAGGCTGCCAAAATAATACACATACATATCAAACTTCCATTTTCACTTTTCAACTTACAATCACACTTTATACATGGTAAATCACTCCTATACATGTAAGTACTCTAATTAACTTCATTACCCATCAAATTCATATAAGAACAAACCACTTACCTTTCACTTCCATGGCTGCCCAAAATGGTACACTTCAATAACTCATTAAAACATCAAAGTTTCTTCATAAATCAACTCACCATAACACCGACACAAACTTTAACAAAGAAAGGAAGAAGAAATGGACATTTACCTCTTGTAAGCTTGCCCAAACTTCACCAAAAACTCTTAAAATTACTATCAACTTCTTCCTTGCAAGGTGGGGATAAACTTTAATGAAGACAAGTGTGGGAAATAAAGGCTTGATCATGGAGATTTAGGATTGAAAGGTGGGTGGCCATGGGAGAGGTTTTGAGAGCTTTCATTCTGCCAAATGAATTTTTCAAGTGGAGAAGATGAATTGCAGAATTTTAGTGGATATTTCTGTTCACTTATGATATTATATGATTTATAATTGTCCACTAACATAGTTTAATGATAAATTAATGTTAAACTTTTCATTATTCAAAACCTTACCCCAAAAGTTTCCTTATTTATTTTTCATTTCAATTTCATTTTTTTATGCAGTTTTCCAACTTTAATGTCACTTATTTTTAATGGACATTTAGGTCAAAAGGCAACACGGGGTGTCAATTGACCAAAATGCCCCTATTCGGGTTGTACTCCCGATTTTTCGGTAATACCGATTTTTATCGGCTTCTCGATTTCTCGTTTTTCTTTGTAGTAATTAATTAATTTTTCTTTGACATTTCTAATGTCATTTATACTTTAATAGATATTTATTTAAGTCTTAAAAATATTTTCCAGAGTTCCTCGCGGTCCAAGACTAGTCAACGGTCCACGCCGCCACTTCCCGGCGCGGTCAGCCATCGCTACGGTTTTTGGCTCATTTAACTTAGTTATATTTTCTCTCTTTTATTTTTCCTTTTATTTTTCTTGTATTTTTCTCTATTATATTTCATTATTTCATGTCTCCTCACTAACATTTAAGTGTAGTTCCAAGCATTCTAGCTGTCCGAACAGACACTGGTCACCATAACAGTAGAACGCACTACCGAACATAGGGGTGTTACAAAAAGGGCAAGACCAAAGCCGAAAAAGGCAAAGGAAAGTGTTTCCACTGTTAGTAGTATGCCCTAGAGCATATCATTTAGCATGTATCTTGTACATATTTTATTAATAAAAAGTAATTTCACTTTTTCGTTTATATAATGTATTTATGTGTAATAGAAATGGTCCATTAATATTTTGTTAGAAATTTTATTCTTAAGTTATTAAGAATATGAGTGACAGTATTTCTAGCACAAAGTATCATAAATTGGTTCACAATCGAGGATACTTCACACAGGACATGACTTATCCAGAAAGATTATAATCATGCTTGTTCCCAAGGTATTTATATGAGATATAAACAAGATGGAATGGTGAGTCTTATGCCACATAACAAACATGATAGGCACTTATACATAATAAGTAGGCCGAACCAGTGGCGCATATGACAAGCACATGGAGTTTACTCTTGCCAATGCATTGTCATAAATCATATTAGTGCATATAATCTTTCGGCCTGAGATAATACAGTTATCTTTTATATAGATGGTTTGAGTTTAATAATACTTTCATACTTGTACTGTGTATGGATATATGGGCATGTGTTGGCTCCTACTAGTTTTATATGGAGATAGGTGTTGATCAAGATGGAATCTGTTACCCTAAGTAAATAGGGATAAAATCCTATGTTCATTTAATTGTTCTTGATGTTTCAAGTTCATGGCCAGGACAGATAGATTTAGTCAGAAAAGAGTTTCTAACAAGAAAATCTAATTAATCAAGAACTGGAATTAAAAGAAAACATAATGTTCATAGCAAATGGGGTTTGACATTAACCATGACTCCAGCTCGAATTGGGATTTTGTAACAGAGAGATTCTAGTGCATGGTAACATATGATTAAATGTTCATTTAAGGTATTCCTTATTATTGATTGGGTGGCCATGGCACACTATGCTAGGTGTCAACCTTGGTTTATGAGATGCCTAAAATGATTTAGAGAAATCGTTCATGGTCAGAAAGAGTTCTGATGATATTAAGAGTTGATATCATATCTCATTGCCAATTAGTGATGAGCCTAGTGAGTCACACACATACACAAGTAAAATGTGATTTAATTAATTAATTAAAGAGTTTGATTGATTAATTAAATAGGTTTGGTTTGCAATAAAATTGCAAAGTCCCTAGCATGGCTTGAAACCAAATCTAGGTTATTGGATGCATAGTATAAGTTAAATTTATATTTAAAGAGATTAAATATGAATTTAATTATAAGAAATTAATGAATAGAGATTAATTAATTAATTTATATTTGATATAAATTGATTAGAAGAGGAGAAATAATGATTTTGGGTTGAGAACTCAAAATTACAGCATAAGGGTAATTTGATCATTTCACATGGTGACATGTGGCACCATGAAATGGTGACACATGGCACCATATAAGATTGCCATTTGTCTTCCTATCATGTAAGATGATCAAAGTCAAGATTAAGTCTAGCTTTGACACTTGGCTTAATGTGATTAAGTCAATCAATAATAAGATGCAATGTGGTGGTGACATGTGGCATAGGGTTTAAGTGACTTAATGACCTAATTATAAAAGGAAAAAGAAAGAAGAATAAAAAACATAGCATTCTCTCTTCCTCAAAGGTGGCGGCACACTTTTCCCTCTCCCTCTTCTTGCTTTTTTTAACAATTCAAAGAGAAATCCTCCATTCCCTTTGAATTAAAATTGCTAGAAATTGTTTCTAGTGTCTTATACACCCATACAACTTCTCTAAAAGCAAAACCCCAAATTATAATTGGTTGGTAAGGCTTAAGAAGCAAAGTTGGAGGCTGCCCATTGGTGATCTTAGTGTGGACAAGCTAGAGGGATAACACTTGGGGTCCTAGGTGCTTTCTAAAGGTACCAATTGCATCCATAGTGCATCAAAGAGGTTAGTGCTCAAACTCCTCTTTTAAACTAAGGTTTAAATGAATTAATTTATTAATTTATTAATTCACAATCTTGAATGGCAAACATAGATCCTAATACATATTAAACGTGTTTTAATATGCAATTGAGTATTCAAATTAATTAGGCACATAAGAGATGTAGCATGATGCATGAAATCCTAGAAGAAAATTTTTAAATTCAATGCTCCAATGCACCAATTACCATGCTTCCGCTCCTTCAATTGGTATCAAAACCACTATATTTGCCACTAGGATTGTTTATTGAGATTTAATTGTGTGATTTGATAAAATTTTAATTGATTCAAAGCTGTTTGGATTCACCATGGTGGCGACATCAAGAGAGCTCTCAAAGGCAGTGGCATCAAGAGTCCTCAAGGTGCGCATGGTTGTTGGGCTTCAATATACAATTGTTGTATATCTTTAGGCCCATACCTAATTAAATTGTTTAATTAAGAATTTTAATCACACAATTAATTTATGAAAATTGTTTTCATAGAGTTAAATTTGAAAAGGGTTTCTAGATTTAATTTGTTTGAATGAGATTCAAATCTGAATTTTTTGGTTGAATATGTGATATTCAATTTAATTTTTTAGTATTTTCATTTTATTTAATTATTAATTTTTAATATGCATGATGGATGATCATGGACAATAAAAGACCAATGTGATTGGATTTTTTTTTTCTTTGGGTTGTAAAATAATTAATTTTATTTTAGTTGCATGTATTATAAGTGTTGTAATAATTTGGGTTGTAATTTCATTTATTTGAGGACTTTAAAGTCCATATTCTTGTAAATTCACCTTGGTATGTAACACCCTCATTGTAGCAATTCCGTACATTCTACTGTTCCGATGACCGATGTTGGTCTGGATAGCTAGAACGTCTGGAAAAATATTTAGACTAAAGTGAGGAACCATAATGAACTCAAATATTAATAAGAAAAATTTAGGAAAAATTTTAGAAATAAAATACAACCAAGTTAAATGAGCCGGTGCCCTAGCGATGGGTAACCCAATTGGAAGTTACGGTATTCGCAATTAGAAGCCCTAAACCCGGGAGAAAATTCATAAAATAATTTTTGAGACTCCAGAGAAGAGTCATTGAGGTTTCTATGGCATTAGAATTCCAAGAAAAATATTTAGAAAAATTTTTCGATCGGTACAGACAATTTTGGCTCAATAAGCCAAACGGAGGGCATTTTGGTCATTTCATCTTCAGAGATGATTTTTGGCCGACTTGTCTAGTTAAGTAAATAATTATTATGATCTAAAATATGAATAAATATTGCTAAAAATTAAATTGAAAATGAGTAGAGAAGAGAAGAAAAAAAAATGAAAGAAAATACCAATTATGACATCATATGATGTCATTAAACACTTACCCACCAATCCCCATTAGTTAACCACTTAATTACGTAATAAAATAGGATAAATGAGACCAAAAATTAAAAGAAGAATTCTGCTCCTTCTCCCTCAAAACCAGCCGAACTCCATGGACACACCACCATAGTTCAAGCTTCAAAGCTTGGAAACCTTGCTTATCTTGCACCAAAAGCCCTAGATCCCTTCAATAAAAATTACCCCAACACCTTGTAGGAGTGTTTGGAAGCCAAGAAAAACCAAGAAAGTGAAGTTTAAACTTGGGAGAATTCTACTCAAAAGAGGTTAGTGTCTAATCTCTTAGCACTTTTACTTGATTCATGCTTAATGCCATGAGATAAGTAGAAAATGTAAGAAAAACAAAATAAAAATTATGTGTATCCATCCCTATAAATTTCAGCAGCCTAAGGGCGGTTAGGGTTTGATGAATTTACTTGAAGTAAAGTATTTATGTAACACCCATCACCCGACTACAGTATAGCCGAGCAAGGCATGCTACAATCGGTGTCGGAGCACCCTAACTTATCTTACTTTATTTTTTTTTATACAAAATATACGGTGCCGGAGCACCCTAACTTATCTTACTTTGTTTTTTTCTAAATAATGTTGAATTCATTTAATTTAATATCAATTATTTTTCGACGGAGAAACCAGCGGAGTTTCCCCTATTTTATTATCGTTTGGCGTATTTCAATATTCACCTGTTTGAAATTCAATTCAACAATATTTCTAAAACAAAATCTTATCCATGCTAATCATAATTATCTCATATTTCAAATCTTATTCATACATTTCAATTTCATAATCATTTCCATACATTTCCATTCATACTCAATTCATATGTAAACATTCTCAAATTACATAAGCAAAATTTTCAAATTTCCTTAATTTACATAATTTACAAAATAATTACAAAATTTCATAATTTACATAATATATAAATTAATTACATATGAAAAAGCTAATTAATTAATTTACATCGCGTTCCTATTAATTACCTGTTCATAATCTACATTATAATACAATATCTGGCATTTTATACAAAATACAAAATATGATCTATATGGGCCCTATCTACATGCATTGCTGAGGAGGTGACAAGCTTTGACACTCTGTAGATCAAAACTCCCAAAATTCCTAGTCAAACGTCCATTGGGTTCTAGCTTCAGTACCTGCGCGAAGGAAACAATTCCATAGCGCTAAGCATTGCTGCTTAGTGGTGCAATAATATAACAAGGAAATAATATACAAATAAAGATAGAAATAAAACATAATTCAAATAATTAAGATTTATTTATACTTCACATGCGGTTTCTAAAATTTAATATGTTTTATCCTAATTTAGTCTTATTTGAAAGTGTTTATTTTGCCAATGTACAGTAATAATGTACAAAGAAAAATGATCTGAAAATAATAAATTTATGCTTATATTATTATATAAGTCACATTTGCAATATTTATTTATGTTATAATTTTCTTTGCTAATCTTTTAGCATTTTCTCTATACTTGCTAGGTTGTCTCAGATTATTTCATAATAAGTAAATTTTGATATCGGTCCAGTTCATTTCGATTCTTTCTAATAAATAACTATTCTAATTTATTTTAGGTCATCTTACTCATTTATTTAATTTCTAATATTTTTAATTTCTAATATTCTTAACTTATTTCAATAAATTTCACTGCCCAAGTAACCTATGACAGGTTGACTAAAATGGATAACGGGTAGTTGGCACAGGACACCGCGGTGCCTCGGGCCGTCATACCATGGGTCGCAGAACGTCAACCATGTATGCAGTCAGTATGGCTAAAAAGCCATGATAACACTTAATGGGGCATAAAAGCCATGAATGTTGGCATAAAGCTATGAATATTGGCATAAAGCCATGAATACAGGCATAAAGCCTTTCGCAGTACTGCTAAAATAATACCCTATTGGCATGCCAAACTATCCAATCTGACACCTATGTCTAGGCAATACAAAGGCACATAATATCATTAAATATTAATATATTGTGTTTTATGACTTTATTATTTCATGATAAATTTCATAATTTATACATTCATCATACTATTCATACATTTCTTACATCATTCATATTGATCACAATTCACAACAATAGTGTTCATATACCATTGTACTCAAAACATTCTTCCTTTCTCTTATAAATAGAACTAATGTTTCATTTATATTTTCATGTGATTCATTTATTCATTATAATATTTATATGAATTCATAACTCATACAAGGTGTTATTATCTTATTTGTAATGAAAACATAAATCCTAATGTAAACCTCATCCTATTTATACTCAACAATCCATATAGTTTAATTTCATTTCATATTCAAGTGGTATTGCTTATGTTTTATTAGACCTACTAGTAAGGGGAATACAAATCTTAATCATATACTCACATAACTTAAATGTTTATTAAGTCATTTAGGTAAATTACTATTTCTATTCCAAGTAATCCATGAATGTTTCATGGATTCCAAATTTCATACCTTAATTTCCTCTACCAATTTAGTTATTATACTTTGTGTCTTTGTATTACTATTCACAATACTATTCACTCAAATTGTTGACTTTTTAATACATAATAAATTTATTGAACCTAAGTTCTCTAAGATACCACATTTTGCATTCAAAATTTGTTGGTATTGGTTGCCAATACCATTTCCAAGCTTAATGTTAATTGGGCAGAATTTTCAGTTTTCATGCCTTGTCTTTACTGTTCCATTGGTCAATTTTGCAGTGGGAATTTGGCAAACTGATCAACATCAAAGTTGTTCCTTATTTTGTCTAGTTGCATTTCTTTTTTCGAATCACTCCATTTGGAGTTTTGTAGCTCAAATTATGGTCATTTTACCATAACTGGCCGGATTGGACAGATTCCAAAATTCTGGGCAAAACTGGTTCTGCCAGATTTGGTAACCTAAGTTTGGTTGGCAATTTGACTAGGTTATGTTCATAATTTGGGTCAGGTTTCTTCATGAAAGTTGTTGGTCTATATCTCAGCTTATTTCTGGTAAAATTTCAGGTCAATTGGACCTTTTTACATTGAGTTATGGTCAAATGACCAAATACTGTTCATTTGGTCATTTTGCCCAGGCAGATTGCAGGTCATCCGGATTAGGGCAAACTTTTGGCCAACTTGGTTTGGTTTTCTGGGCATGGTTTCTTCACCAAAGTTGTACCATTGTGTGTCTAGTTTCATGTTCAATTGGCTTTGCACCAATTGAACCTCTACAATTCAAGTTATTGCTGCCCAAACCTGCTGGACTCATGCCCAGTCCTGCAGGTCACCAAGGGCAGCCCATTCACTCAATTTCCTCATGTCACTCATTTCTAGACCAGAAATGGGCCTCCAACTTATTAATTTCTATATTTAAATTCATTAATTCAAAGCATGCTTAATCTTTTTTCCTCTAAAATTTCTGGCTCATGCAATATACATTTTACTAGAATGAATAGTGCACTCAGTGCACAATCAGCATGCAGAAACAGGGTGCAAAAATAATCACCATAATTTATAGAAACAAGATTTCAAGACCATATTTTCCAGAAATCAACTTTCATATGTTTAACTCAATCTCCAATTGGAATCACATCAAAATCAGATCGGAAATATCAGAACTAATTAAAAAGGTGCAACCTGTCCAGAATCCAGTACATGCAGGATAGTAGTAAGGAAATGCAAAAATATCAACCAGCAGCTACCACAATTAGCTCTTGGCCATAACTACAAGGTTTTAGAGCATTCAATAAGTGTTTCAAGGACTCAAGAATCACATCATTTCGAGTTTTGTGGCTCTAGTTATGATTTATTGAATGTGGCTGTCCTGTTGCAGGAAATCAGCAGAACAGAGTCCACATCTGAGCAATAAAATGTTTTGTCCTCAAACCCTAACCTAACATTAGAATCAGGTCTGCCATAAAACTACAAAGTTTTAGAACATTCCTTAAGGTTTCTTTTGACATAAAAATCACCCTGATCTGAGATCCCTAACTCCAGTTATGAATTTTTAAAATTTACTGTTCGTGCATATACTGTACAGTTTCCAGATTTTCACTCATCTATAATTTCCTATGGCACCTAGTTGTAGGATTTACTAATTTCTTTCATAAAACACAGAAATAACTATAAGTTAAAGCACTAACCTTTGTGTGTGTCAACCCAAGCTTGAAGAAAAATCTTTCTCTCCTTTTCTTTTGCTGCCTTAGGCTTGTTCTAGTTGTAAGGAGCAATTTTTGTGAAATCAACAAGTGATTTTATTGTGTGTTTACAAGTAACTTTTAGAGAGAAGTAAAAGCATCCATGGAGAATAGAGAGGGAGAGAGTTTCGGCTGGTTGAAGAAGAAGGGCAGCAGATTGTTGTTTTTCATTTTAACTCATTTTATCCCTTTTTAATTAGTTTATAAGGTGTGTGTTACAATATGATTGGTGGAGGACTTTTAATGACACAATAATGATGCCATAATTTATATTTTATTTCATTTTCTTTTCTACTCATTTTCAATTAAATTTTTAACAATATTTATTCACATTTTAGATCATAATAATTATTTACTTAATTGGACAAGTCGGTCAAAAATAGTCTCTGAAGGCGAAATGACCAAAATGCTCTCCATTTGGCTTAACGGGCCAAAATTGTCTGTACCGATTGAAAAATTTTTCTAAACCTTTTCTTGGCATTCTAATGCCATAAAACCCTCAATGACTCTTCTCTGGAGTCCCAAAAATTATTTTATGAATTTTCTCCCGGGTCTAGGGCTCCTAGTTGCGAGAACCGCAACTTCCCACTGGGTTACCCATTGCTGGGGCACCGGCTCATTTAACTTGGTTGTATTTTATTTCTAAAATTTTCCTAAATTTTTCTTATTAATATTTGAGTTATTTATGACTCCTCACTATAATCTAATTATTTTTCCAGACATTCTAGCTGTCCGGACCGACACCGGTCACCAGAACAGTAGAATGTACGTAATTGCTACAGTGAGGGTGTTACAATTTATGAGCTGCCCATAGCATGAGATGAGTGCTTGAACATGATTGTGTAAGTGAAATGCAAGTATAGTGCATGAATGAACTTGAGAACTTAGACATTTGAATGGTTTGCTCATGTAATGGTATGTTAACCTTGTAATGGTCAATTAGTGACCATTTGAATGTGTGTAAGAAGGAATTGAAATGAGTAAGGGTGTTGGAGTTGAAATGAGGTGGGCTGCCCTTGGTGACCTGCAGGACTGGGTGTGAGTCCAGCAAGTTTGGGCAGCTATAAATGGAGTTGTAGAGGTTCAATTGGTGCAAGGCCAATTGGAAATGAAACTAGACACATAATGGCATAACTTTGGTAAAGAAACCCTGCCATAAAACCAAACCAAGTTGACCAAAAAATTGCCCTAATCTGGGTGACATGCATTCTGCCTGGGCAAAATGACCAAATGAACAATGTTCATTCATTTAGTCATAACTCGGTGTAGAAAGGTCCAATTGACCTGAAATTTTACCAACAAAAAGCTGAGATATAGACCTACAACTTTTATGAAGAAACCTAACCCAAATTTTGACCATAACATGTTCAAAAAGTGACCTGGAATCACTACACAAAATATTATAGATTTGGTAAGTCCAGAAAATCTGGAAAGATTGCAATCCAGCCAGTTATGGTGTTTAGGCCATAACTTAAGCTACAAAACTCCAAATAGAGTGATTCAAAAAAGGAAATGTAACTAGACACAATAAGAAACAACTTTCCTGTTGACAACTTTGCCAAATTCCTATAAAAATAACCAATGGAATAGTAAACACAAGGCTTGAAATCAGAAAATTTTGAACAACTAGCACTAAGCTTTGAAATGGTATTGGCAACCAATACCAACAACTTTAGAATGCAAAATATGGTATGTTGGGGATATTAAAACCAACATACCTATTGTCTATGAAAAATTCAACATTTTAGTTGACTAATGAAATGAATATTAACCTTACATGTAAAATACAAATATTCAAGAAATGATTTTGTAATATGCCCTAGTAGGCCTAATGTGATTGGTTTGGATAGGTTGGCATGCCAATAGGGTTCTAATAGCAGTACTGCATATGATGTATGGCTTCATGCCATTCTGTGATGTGATAGCCTATGGCTGTACTGATTATGATGTTAACTTGGCTTTATGCCTTATTACTTTTATGGCTTATTAGCCATTCTGTTTGCACACTGGGAGACACATTGTGACCGATGGTATGACGGCTCGAGGTACCTGGTACCCAGTGCTAGTTTATCCATTTATCCAGTCCGGTCAATTTGTATAGGTTACTTGGGCATGGAAAAGTATAATTATAATTGAACTGATTATTAAAGAAAATAAGGAAATTAAATATCAAGATAAAGATCAAGAATGATTACAATAACATAAAGAAGCTCAAAATTATCTAGAAAATAATTAACAAAATGCATGAAGAAGTTAATAACATAGAATGTAATTAGACTTCGACTAAACAATAAGTTAGAAATTATTCATTTTTAATAAACACAATAACTAAGAAATTATTATTTTTATTTGTATATTATATTTTCTTGTATTATTGGCAACACTAAGCTTTATGCTTAGCACGTCGCTTTCGCAACGCGTAGGTACTGAAGATTTGGATAGAGGCTCAGTAGACCACAAACTAGGTAAGGCCGTTCACAGTTCTGCATAGTGTCCGTGTCACCTCACAGGCTACAGTGCATTGGTAGGACACTGGGTCCCATTTTATATTTTGTGATTTTTGTAAGTTTTGTAATTAAACTCTTATTTTATCATGTATATTTGAAACTTATGTAATATAATTTTGCATTAATGTAAGTATTTGTAACTTTGTGTTTATAAATAACATATGATAATTTATTTATGATTTGAGCCTGATGATGATGTGAAATGAATAAATGACAAATGGAGGAATTGTTAAGAAATTGTTGTAAATTGATGTGATACAAATGGAGTTTGAGAATAATTGGAAATTATTGGAAGTGTTTTTCACTTGTTTCGAAGAACTGTTTTATCCATTTTTAGCTGGTACTCCGCCGGATTTTCTATAAAATTTTTGGAACCCCAAATGAATTTATAATTTCAATAAATGAATTAAATAAGTTAAATTTCACAAATTGCACTTCATATCCAAGAAGAAATAAGTTAAGGAAGAATAAAAATGATTGAAATAAAATATGGTGTTCTGGTACACTGTGTGGTATATCTTACTTGGCTACACTGTAGACAGGTAAGGGGTGTCACATAGTATAAAATTTTCGGAACCCTAAATGAATTTATAATTTCAATAAATGAATTAAATGAGTTAAATTTCACAAATTGCACTTCATATCCATGAAGAAATAAGTTAAGGAAGAATAAAAATGATTGAAATAAAATATGGTGTTCCGTATACACTGTCTGGCATATCTTGCTCGGCTACGCTGTAGACGGGTAAAGAGTGTCACATGGTATGCCAAGGATTATAATGTAATTGAATTGCAAGAAGATCAAGGAGGTCAAGAGCATTAGTGGGACCAGTGGGAGAAAATCAAGATCAAGTGTTGATTATGTACTCCTTCAGCAACTCTTATAAAATAAATGAATGAAATACACCTAGGAATGCCCGGATTCAATTCTGATTGAATCCCTTAAAAAGTCCATGATCATACCATATTATTTGTTTATCCATGTATGCATGAGATGTATGGGAATGTATGCAAGTACATGATATATGCATGCCAATTGGATAATGTGCAAAGTGACACCATAATAGTAATTAAACTGACCACTAAATCTTCCAAGCATATGATTAAGTTGGAAATGGTATAATTAAAGTAATTATTTAATTATACCATGGGCCCTCCATTAAGGCAATTGTTTTAAGAAATTTTAAATACTTGCATGTGATGCATTTAATTTAAGAGATTTTCTTAAGAATAATTGTTAAGCATGAGATGTTGTAAATATGTAAATAGTTGATGGTCAATAATGGATGTACCTAAGGACATTAAAATTATTTGCATATTTACTGGCTTAATGGGATCAACTTAACTAATGCAAGATAAATCAATAATGGATGTGCCTGAGATTTTGAGCATTAGAGGCTAGATAAATGATTGAACCTCACATGAGATGTGATAGGCAAAAAGTTGCTCACTTATAGTTTATTGTAATTCCAATAATGGATGTGCCTGAGGATGATCAATAAGACTATAAAAATTCAATCACCCACTTGAAAACCATCCAACTAAGATTTCCATTTCCTACTTTAGAAGTGTAGGATTCGCCAAGTTAGTGGGAGGACCAATTTGATTAAAAGACCATAATTATTTTGGTTAATTACTTAATACATTTACTAATTAATCTACTTATTTTCTGCAGTTAATTGTCTTATAATAATAAGCACACAACAACCACTACCATCCAATATCCTTGCGAGCATACTTGATCATAATAGGTTGACGAGACCTAATCTTTTAATTGGCTAAGAAATTTAAAATTTGTCCTGAACCTAGAACGTATTGGATATGTTCTTGTAACACCCCTATATTCAGTAGTGCGTTCTACTATTCCGACGACCATTGTTTGTCCGGACAGCTAGAATGCCTGGAACTACACTTAAATATTAGTGAGGAAACATAAAATAATTAAATACAATAGAGGAAAATACAAGAAAAACAAAGAAAAAATAAGAGCAATGAAATGTAACTAAGTTAAACGAGCCAAAAACCGTAGCGATGGGTGACCGCACCGAGAAGTTGCGGCGTGGACCATTGACTAGCCCTGGACCGCGGGGAACCCTGGGAAATATTTTAAGACTTAAACAAACATTTATTGAGGTGTAATTGACACTGGTAATGTCAAGAAAATTTAGTAAGTCAATATAAATAAAAACGAAAATTAAAGAAATTAACGGGTCAAGAAGTTAATCGGTAGCATCGAAAAATTCGAAATGCAACCCAAAAAGGGGTATTTTGGTCATTTGACACCTAGAATTGACTTTTGACCTAAATGTCTATGAAAAATTAGTAGTGTTAAAATTTAATAATGCCATAAAAATTTAAAGTCATATGTGTGGAGTAATTAAGAGGAATTAAGGGTAAAATGTGGAATAATTAAAAAAATTAGATTATTTAAATGTTAATTATGTTAGTGGAGCACTATGGGCATATAATATCATCAAGTGGACATGTGTAAAACCACTTTCATCTTCTTCCTTATCAAATCTTCTTCTTGGCCGAATTCTAAGTTTCTCCCAAACCACCATTGACATCCCATGTTCAAGCTTCATCCATCCCTCACCAAGCTAGTTTCTTCCTAAGTACCTTCACAAATTCTTGTCTACACACCTTGGGCAGCATTTTGGGAGCAGAAAGAAGGAAGTTTGATGAAGATTTAACAAGCTCCAAAAAGAGGTAAGTGTGCAAACTTCTTCCTTTCTTAACTAAAGTTGGTATTAAGCTTGAGAAGAGTATTTTAATGAAGAAATTTTAAAGTTTTGATGAGTTATTGAATTGTACGATTTTGGGCAGCCATGGAAGCGAAAGGCAAGTGGCTTATTCTTATATGAATTTGATGGGTAATGAAGTTAATTAGAGTGCTTAAATGTATAAGAGTTTGATTTTTATGTATATGTGTGAATTATGAATGTAAAGTGAGATTATGTATTGAAATTAGGAAGCTTGATGTATATGAGCAATTGGGCAGCCTTGTGATGCATGGTAGAGTGTTTAAATTCATGAAATAATTTATTGAATTATGGTACTAAGGATGGCAGCATGTTTATGTAATTATTGGTGGGAAATTAGATGTGTTAATGAGAGGTATTCATGTATATATATTGTTGAAATTGGATATTGTGAAATGGAAGTGTAAATGGTGCATTGCATGGAGTGCCAATATCGATTGTATCTAACAAAGATCTAGATTCACTTCTAGATTCTGGGGTAGTCTTCAGAGGGACCTAGGAACTATATCGAACTTCAGCACAGCATTCCACCCACAGACAGATGGCCAGTCTGAGAGAGTAATTCATATCTTGGAGGATATGCTACGAGCTTGTGTGATTGAGTTTAAAGGTAGTTGGGATACACACTTGCCTTTGATTGAGTTTGCTTATAACAAGAGCTACCAATCAAGCATTGGGATGCTTCCATATGATGCTTTGTATGACAGAAAGTGCAAAACTCCCCTATGTTGGGATGAAGTAGGTGAAAGAAAAATAATTGGGCCAGAAATTATGCAGCAGATAGAGGAAAAGATTAGATTGATTATAAATCGACTTAAGGCTGCATCAGACCATCAGAAGTCCTATGTTGATCTGAAGAGAAGAGATATTGAATATGCAGTGGGTGATAAGGTATTCCTCAAAGTTTCTCCTTGGAAAAGGATTATGAGATTTGGCAGAAAGGGGAAACTAAGTCCTCGTTTTGTTGGACTATATGAGGTTCTGGAAAGAGTGGGTCCTTTGGCATATCAGTTGGCATTACCTCCAAGGCTAGAAAGGATGCACAGTGTCTTCCATGTGTCTATGTTAAGGAGGTACAAATCTCACCCATCGCATATTCTATCAGTTGAAGAGATTGAGGTAAATCCAGACCTTTCATATGAAGAAGAACCCGTAGAGATTCTAGCATATGAGGTGAAGTAGCTAAGGAATAAACAGATGCCCCTGGTTAAAGTGCTGTGGAACCATCATTCAGGCCAGGAAGTTACTTAGAAACGTGAAGAGAACATGAAGAGACAGTACCCACAGCTGTTCAGAAATTGATGCCAAGTAAAATTTCGAGACGAAATTTATTTTAAGGGGGAGAGAATTGTAACACCCCTATATTCGGTAGTGTGTTCTACTGTTTCAACGACCAGTGTCTGTCCGAATATCTAGAATGCCTGGAACTACACTTAAATGTTAGTGAGGAAACATAAAATAATGAAATACAAAAGAGGAAAATACAAGAAAAATAAAGGAAAAATAAGAGCAATGAAATGTAACTAAGTTAAATGAGCCAAAAACCGTAGCGATGGGTGACTGCACCGGAAAGTTGCAGTGTGGACCGTTGACTAGCCCTGGACCACGGGAAACCCTGAAAAATTTTTTTAAGACTTAAACAAACATTTATTGAGGTGTAATTGACATAAGGAATGTCAAAGAAAATTTATTAAGTCAATATAAATAAAAACAAAAATTAAAGAAATCGACGGGTCAAGAAGTTAATTGGTAGCACTGAAAAATTTGAAACACAACCCGAAAAGAGGCCTTTTTTGTCATTTGACACCTAGAGTTGACTTTTGACCTAAATGTCCATGAAAAATTAGTAGTGTTAAAATTTAATAATGCCATAAAAATTTAAAGTCATATGTGTGGAGTAATTAAGAGGAATTAAGGGTAAAATGTGGAATAATTAAAAAAATTAGATTATTTAAATGTTAATTATATTAGTGGAGTATTATGGGCATATAATATCATTAAGTGGACATGTGTAAAACCACTTTCATCTTCTTCCTTATCAAATCTTCATCTTTGCCGAATTCTAAGTTTCTCCCAAACCACCATTGACATCCCATGTTCAAGATTCATCCATCCCTCACCAAGCTAGTTTCTGAAGGAACGGAAGCGTGAAAAACACAAGTTTATACCATTGAATTCAAAAATTTTCACCTAGGGTCACATGCATCATGCAAGATTTATTTTTATCTATTTGATTTCAATGATAAACAACATATTAAAACTCTTTTAATATGTTTTTTGGATCTGTATTTGCCATTTAAGATTTTAAAATTAATCAGATTAATTTTAGAACCCTAGATTAAATCAATAACGGTTACACTAACCTCTTGATGCACTGCAGCGTGTCTGCGCCTTTGAGATTCGTCTTCAGGACACCAGATGTTGTCCCTCTAGCTTGTCCACACCAAGAACACCTATGGCAGCCCTTGAATAGCTTCTAAAGCTTTTTCTATTAATTAGAAAATCAAGTTCTGCCTTTTAAGAGATTAAAGATGTAAACAGGACACTAGAAACAATTTCTAGTGTTCTTAATTCAAGAGATTGATGGCTAATCTCTTTGAATTGATAAGAGATGAAGAAGAAGAGATAAAAACCCTCAAAGTGGCGTGACAAAGGAGTGTGGCTGCTGGTTGTTTTTCTTTTCATAACCACACTTAAATAGCTAGGTTAACACATTAAACCCTTACCACATGTCACCCTTTGATTAGCTCTAGGTTTAAGTGACCCAATCATATTGTGCCAAGGGTCAAACCTATATTTAATCTTGATTTTAATCATCTTACATGATTAAAAAACATTTGGCAAGCTTATGTGTTATGCCATGTGTCACCATCTCATGGTGCCACGTGTCACACTGCAAAATGACCAAAATGCCCCTGTGTCTTAATTTTGAGTTCTTAACCCAAAATAATTATTTTCTTCTTCTAATTAATTTATATAAAATATAAATTAATTAATTAATCTCTATTAATTAATTTCTCATTAATTAAATTCATATTTAAACACTTTAAATATAAATTTAACTTATATTATACATCCAATAATCTAGATTTGGTTTCAAGTCATGCTAGGGACTTTGCAATCTAATTGCAAACCAAACCTATTTAATTAATCAATTAAACTCTTTAATTAATTAATTAAATCATATTTAAATAGGTGATAACTTGTGTATGTGTGTGACTTACTAGGCTCATCACTAATTGGCAATGAGACATGATATCAACTCTTAATATCATCAGAACTCTTTCTTACCATAAATGATTTCTCTAAATCATTTTATGAACCTCATAGACCATGGTTAACACCTAGCATAGCATGCCATGGCCACCCAATTAGTAATAAGGTTTACCTTAAATGAACTTATAATCATATGTTACCATGCACTAGAATCTCTCTGTTACAAAATCCCAACTCAAGCTGGAGTCATGGTTTATGTCAAACTCCATTTGCTATGAATATTATGTTCTCTTTTAATTCCAGTTCTTGATTAAAAAGATTTTCTCATCGTAAAACTCTTTTCTGAATAAATCTATCTGTCTGCCAGAACTTGAAACTTCAAGAACATTTTAATGATCACAGGATTTTATCTCTATTTACTGTGAGGATCAGATTCCATCTTGATCAAGTCCTACCTCCATACATAACTAGTAGGAGCCAACACATGCCCATATACCCATACACAAGACAAGTATGAAAGCAGATCAAACTCAAACTACATATATACAAGATAACTGTGCTATCTCAGGTCTAAAGATTATATGCACTGATATGATTTATGACAAAACATTGACAAGAGTAAACTCCATGTGCTTGTCATAAGTGTCACTGGTTCGGCCTACTTATCATTTATAAGTGCCTATCATGTTTGTTATATGGCATGAGACTCACCATTCCATCTTATTTATATCTCATATAAATAACTTGGGAACAAACATGAATACAATCTTTCTGGATAAGTCATGTCCTTATTATGAAGTATCCTCGATTATGAACCTATTTATGATACTTTGTGCTAGAAATATTGTCACTCATATTCTTAACAACTTAAGAATAATATTTCTAACAAAATATCAATGGACCTTTTCTATTACACATAAATATATTATGTAAACGGAAAAGTGGAAATGCCTTTTATTAATAAAAATATGTACAAGATACATACTAAATGATATGCTCTAGGGCATACTACTAACAGTTTCTTCCTAAGTACCTTCACAAATTCTTGTCTGCACACCTTGGACAGCATTTTGGGAGCAGAAAGAAGGAAGTTTGGTGAAGATTTAACAAGCTCCAAAAAGAGGTAAGTGTGCAAACTTCTTCCTTTCTTAACTAAAGTTGGTATTAAGCTTGAGATGAGTATTTTGATGTAGAAATTTTAAAGTTTTGATGAGTTATTAAAGTGTACTATTTTGGGCAGCCATGGAAGTGAAAGGTAAGTGGTTTGTTCTTATATGAATTTGATGGGTAATGAAGTTAATTAGAGTGCTTAAATGTATAAGAGTTTGATTTTTATGTATATGTGTGAATTATGAATGTAAAGTGAGATTATGTATTGAAATTGGGAAGCTTGATGTATATGAGCAATTGGGCAGCCTTGTGATGCATGGTAGAGTGTTTAAATTCATGAAATAATTTACTGAATTATGGTACTAAGGATGGCAGCATGTTTATGTAATTATTGGTGGGAAATTAGATGTGTTAATGAGAGGTATTCATGTATATATATTGTTGAAATTGGATATTGTGAAATGGAACTGTAAATGGTGCATTGCCAATTGGTTATATTCTGCCCAAAGTTACTATAATGTAAACTAATGAATGGTTATGGTTAGTACCAAATGCAGAATTAGGTTTGGGAAGTGAAGTATGGTTAGTTGAATGTGTGATTGGTTGATGCCTCAAAAATGAGTTAAGGGCAGTATGCAAATAAGCTTATAACCCTAAGTGTGTGACTCCAATCGGTATAAGGCTAATTGGAGGTGAAACTAGGCACAAAATGTGCCAACTTTCATGAAGAAAGCCTACCGAAATTTTGTCCAAAAAGTGACATGAGAATTGACCAAATCCGGATTAGTGACATTGCAAACCTGAAAACTGATCATTTGAACAGTAGTCAGTATTTTAGCCATAACTCACTCAAAACAGGTCCAAATGACCTGAAATTTATACCATGGAAAGCTTAGACATAGAGCTACAACTCTTATGAAGACACCAAAATCCAAAAATGACAATAAGCAAGTCAAAATGCTTGCAAAAATTTAGGTATAAAAATTTCCAGAATCGGAAATGACCTAAAAATGACCTAAGTTTGCCATTTTAGTGCAATCTGTCTAGCAATAGTAAAATGACCATAACTTGGTCTAGTAAACTCCAAATGACCTAAAATTTGTGGCAAAAGTTCACTATGACATAGACCTACAAGTTTGTAATTTGGACCAGAAATTGAAAACCGAGGAAACTAGGTCGTCCGGCAAGGTCAAAATAGCATACCGAAATTTGATAAATTGTAATAAAATGTAATACACTTGAAAATGAATTTGGTAACATGTACCAACACTAAAGGACTATAAAATGTGACATATTGGTAACATTAAAATTTATTCCCCTAGAGTGCATCAAAGGTCAACATTATAAGTTGACTAATGAAAGCAATAGTATTAAATAAATTTAATTATTGAACCTTATTGTTAGAGACAATTTAACTTAGTACTGAAACACTTTAAATTATGTGTTTCAGTTAGCAAAGACTCAGAGAAGGGGAAAGAAACACTGAGTCAAGGCCAAGAGGCTACTCATCAGAGGTTTGTGCACAATAGTTATTTCTTTTGATTTTCAATTAAAATAAATTGTGACAAATTGTATGGTAATTGCTTAAATTGTGGAAAATTTGTTTGAATGATATTTGATGGATACTTATTGCTTGAAAAATATTGCAAATGGTTTGAAACCACAGCTATCATGTATATTGATTGAATTCCTTACTAGCTTGTTTAGTGGGACGAATTGACTTTGAATTCCCTATCTGGTTGAAGTGTTGAGGTGTATGCCTGTTGATGATGAATAGGATGAGTACTTATATAATTGCTAGCTAGCTATGTTATTCCTCACCAGTCATCGGCTTTTGGGATGAATTGGACTATAGAATCATGATTAAGCTATATGTATGATTTATTGATATTCATTGAAACATTGTGAAATGGAGTTTAATTCTTTATGATATTCTCTGTCTTTTGAATTTAACTATGATTTTAAATGTCCACAGTTTATATGATTTATGATTTATGGTTTTAAATTGCATTTTCTTAATGTTGTGCACCACTGAGATATTGGCTCAGTGATAGCTTTTTTTATTGCTGTCGTAGGTAGACAAACAGACAAACCAGCAGAGTAGGTTGCTTGTACTTTATTTTGGGATTCTGCCAGGTATATTGAGTATACCATCTTTTTGTAATTTTTGTTGTAATGTATGTGCACTGTATATATATATTGTACTTGGTCTTGAGCAGACATAAACTAAAGTTGTAATATATTTATTTCTTATCTCAGCTTTTGAACTACTCAGTCATTTTATAGTCTATCTTTGGAAATTTTGAAAATTGATGTTGAATTGAGTTTGACAAATGTTAAGAAAATTGATTTGTGTTGAGTCATACTAAAGTTTGGGATTGAACAAAAATATTGGAAGTGTTTTTTACAAGTTTTTGAAAAACTATTTTATTCAAAATACAGATGGCACTTTGCTAAAATTTTTACAGAAATTATTGATACTTCAGATGTGCTATTTGGTTTCACTTCAGTTAAAAAAAAAAAAAAATTTAACACCTGTCAAAAGTGCTCACCACTATAAAAAGAAATAAGAAAAGGTTTAAAATTCCTTGTAGTGTATTTAATGGGTTATCAGTGGATGAAGTTTGGTAATTCGTTAGGTATACTACGGGATCATGTTATGCCTTACAGAGGGGTAAGGTGTGACAGTTCTAGACTCAAAGGTTCATGGTCCCTTACCTCCAAAGGCCACTCAAGAGGAACATGATACTTTGGACAAGTGGAAGGAGCATGATATGAGAGCCAAATGTTACATGCTTGCTTCTATGAGTAATGAGTTATAGAAGCAACATATCATTTTATATGTATCTTGTACACATTTTATTAATAAAAAGGTAATTTCACTTTTCTATTTACATAATCTATTTAAGTGTAATTGAAAAGGTCCATTGATATTTTGTTAGAAATTCTATTCTTAAGTTGTTAAGAATATGAGTGACAGTATTTCTAGAACATAGTATCATAAATTGGTTCACAATTGAGGATACTTCACAAAGGACATGACTTATCCAGAAAGATTGTAATCATGTTTGTTTCCAAGGTATTTATATGAGATGTAAATAAGATCGAGTGGTGAGTCTCATGCCATATAGCAAACATGATAAGGACTTATATATGATAAGTAGGCCGAACCAGTGACGCTTATGACAAGCACATGGAGTTTACTCTTATCAATGCATTGTCATATATCATATCAATGCATATAATCTTTAGACCTGAGATAACACAATTATCTTGTATATAGGTAGTTTGAGTTTGATACTGCTTTCATACTCGCACTGTGTATGGGTATATAGGCATGTGTTTTCTCCTACTAGTTATATATGGAGATAGGTGTAGATCAAGATGGAATCTGTTACCCTAAGTAAATAGGAAAGAGATCCTACGTTCATTTAATTATTCTTGATGATTTAAGTTCCTAGCCAGGACAGATAGATTTAGTTAGAAAAGAGTTTCTGAAAAAAAAATCTAATTAATCAAGAATTAGAATTAAAAGAGAATATAACGTTCATAGCGAATGGAGTTTGACTTTAACCATGACTCCAGCCGGAATTGAGATTTTGTAATGGAGAGATTCTAGTGCATTGTGACATATGATTAAAGGTTCATTTAAGGTAGTCCTTATTACTAATTGGGTGGCCATGTCATGCTATGCTAGGTGTCAACCATGCTCTATGATGCACCTGAAATGATTTAGAGAAATCATTTCAGGTAAGAAAGAGTTCTAATGACATTATGGGGTAATATCATTTATCATTTCCAACAAGTAATGAGCCTAGTAAGTTACACATTTACACAAGTTAATCACCAAGTAAAATGTGATTTAATTGATTAATCAAAGAGTTTAATTAATTAATTAAATAAGTTTGGTTTACAATAAGATTGCAAGCTCCCTAACATGAGTTGAAACCAAATCTAGGTTATTGGATGTACAGCACAAATTAGATTTATATTTAAGTTATTTAAATATGAATTTAATTGTAAGAAATTAATTAATGGAGATTAATTAATCCATTAATTTATATTTGATATAAATTAATTTAAAGAGGAGAAATTATTATATTTGAGTTGAGAACTCAAATTAAAAAATATAAAAGTAAGATTAAATCATATGGTAACATGTGGCACCATGATATGTTGACACATAACACCATATGATCTTGTCACTTGTCTTCCTATGATGGAAGACCACTTTACATAATTTAAATGGTGCTTAACACTTGGCTCCATAAGATTAAGTCAACCAAAAGCAAGATGGGATCTTATGGTGACATGTGGTAAGAGTTATTAAGGTTTGACCTTACTATAAAAGAGGAAAAAGAAGAAAGAGAAAACAATTCTCTTCTTCCTCATCAAAGTGGACAGCAACTCTCTCTCCCCCCCTTTCCCTTCATTTGTTGATTTTAATTCAAGAAGAAATCCTTGATCTTCTTTGAATTAAAATTGCTAGAAAGTGTTTCTAGACTTCCATACATTCATACAACCCCACTAAAGCATAAACTCCAAACTTCATTCAGTTGAATAGGCTTAGGAAGTAAACTTGGGGCTGCCATTACTACCATTGGTGTGTGCTTGTGGTGGACAAGCTACAGGGACAATAATTGGGGTCCTAGAGCCATTAAAAGCAAGAGGGATTCATCAATTGTGCACCTTGGAGGTTAATACCCAAAATCCCCTCTTTTAGTTAGGGTTTAGTTGAATTAAATGTTAATTCACAATCTATGATGGCAAATGAAAGTTTAGAACATGCTAAAATGTGTTTTGGTATGCAATTGGGCATTGGAAATTGATTAGGAACATAACTCATCAAGCATGTTGCATGTAACCCTAGATTGATTTTTGAAATTCAAGCTCCTAATGCCCTTTAATCCATGCTTCCACTCCTTCATAATACCCCTCTCTGAGATTTCAAAATTTAGCTACTAAAGTTTGGTCATCAAACTTTTTGAGGCAGATTAATATAAATAGAAGGTAGGAGACACCTAGTGAAGGGGTTTGGTACCTTGTGATAGATGCTACAAAGAAGGTAGATGTCCTAATAGATACAGAGCCTTAGAGCTTAATGAAGAGGATTGGGCACCTTGTACCCTAAAGTCTTAACTATGGAGGGCAGTGATAGACAGAAGAACCCATATCATATCCCTTCATTAAATGGTAGGAGATAGCTTGCAACTTGAGTAGAGAGAAAGAGACAATAAGTGAGAAAGGTATGATTGTTACTCCTTAAATTCCTTCTCAGTTTCCAATTGCCTCAAGTGATATTACTCACTAGGCAGGGTAAAAGGCAAGGATCAAAGTTGATTGGTTCCTAGGCACTAAAAGATAAGGGCAGCATGGAGGTGGAAGTCAAGGTAGTTAAGACTCAAGTTTAGTAGGGCAAAGGGTATGCGTTCCAAATGTAGTGTAAGCCAAAATGATCAAAGGCCCAATACTAAGTATGTGAGTGATGTATATCACCTAACAAAAACCATGAAAAGGGTGCAGCCACTTAGTATGACTAACAAGTCAGGAATGGCACAAAGTTAATGAGAGAAGTAACTAAAGCACTGCTCTAAGAAAGGTAAGCAAGGTAAAATGAGTTAAAAATACCTAAAAGGCTCAAGATAAAGTGAAATCAAAGAAGGCATGTGATAAAAAAAAATGCTACGGAGTTAAACATAGGCCATAAGGCACCATGTTAGTGGTGTAGAAAGGGAGGAGTTAAAGACCTAAGGTATAAGACTTGAGTTGGGTGTGAATTTGTTGACTATTTCCAAGGTGGAAATGGGACTATGTTCCATTAGCCTATTATCAGAGAGGGAATACTAGACATGAAGCACCACTTGAGGAACAATAATAGGAATGCACACTCTAACACCCTAAACTATCTAGTGAGATAGCAAAGTAAAGCTAAAAGGTTGAAAAAGGGTCAACCAATATGGTTAGGTAAGGTGTTATGAAGGAGAAAGAAGGGGATAAAAGTTCAAAGAACCCAAGCAAGGCAAAAGGAAGGATGATGGTCAAAGTACCTAGGAGGTGGTAAAGTAACACAATGAGGAACAAAAATAGGCAAGGACGAGGTAAGCTAAATTTGCATGAATAATCACATAAATAGTGTTTGGCAAGTTAGGTAGCCAAACTTTTAAGTTAGGCCCTAAACTTGCCATGCCTAAAAATTTCAAGTTTAATTAATTATACCTATATCCTAAAATAAGAACTAGGTTAATTATATTAATTCATAAAATATTCTTGGCATGAAACAAATGTACAAAATGAATTTATAATATAAGGACACTATAAATAACCTCCAGGAATATTTCTGTAATTTCTAAACCACAGAACCTAGTTGAATTATACTCTAGAGAGAGTTAGGAACCTTAATTAGAGAATTAAGCTATTTAACATAGGATTAGGTTCCTGTAGGCCCTGAAGGGGCATTGAGATATTTTTGTGGACCTAAGACCCTATGTTTGTGTTTCTTTTTAAGGAGTATAGGTCTAGTTATAGAGGAGACTCAACCGAATTTCCAATAAAATAATTAAGATAATTAAGCTTAGTATTTAAGTAAATACAATTAATAAATGATTAAGTGTCTAATTAATATTAGTACATCTGCATATGTCTATTCAACCAATAGAGTGAGCAGCCCTAGCAGACCCAATGATAGTAAAGGATTAATTAATAATGTGAGTAGAACTTAAACTGCTTTAAATGTATTTCTTTAAAAAAAATGCTTACAACATACATGGCACGTTCATGCATCATGAAATTATATGATTTTATTGACTATAGTTGCATAATTGCTTTTATATGTTAGTAATGCATTTCATGAAGGTATTGCATTGTTAATTGTGATGTGCTAGCAGTTCATGGATGATCCATTGGTTCTCAATATGAAAGCAAAATAAAGGAAATGCATACATGCTAGAGGGACTCATAGACTTCTTAAAGAGAATGGGCATAATCAAAGATAGGGGTGTGAGATCTGTATGCCTATAAAGGAAAAGAGATGTTGGGTAAGGCAATTTGTGTCTCTAACATCCAAGTACCAAGGGTTACAGGATCCACCTCAAGTAAGTCATGACTTTTTTGCCGCTGATATCCATTATGTGTTATGTTAAGAGGAAATTCTGAGGAGCTCCTTTAATAGGCAGAGCACATTAGACATATATGATGGTTAGGGAAACATTGATGACATGACTACTTTATTATTATTTGTTCTATGAAAACATCATGTCAAAGCTGCATATTCATATATTTGACCTAAATATTTTGCATTATGTTTTTATTTCCCTAAAGTATGCTTTTACTCACTAAGCCCTATCTCACCCTCTCTCTATCTACCTCTTCAAGGACAAGTAAGGAAGATACAATTAGTAAATTTTGCTTAGCTGAGTTCTAGAGGTCACTACCTTGATTTTGCTTGAAAGGTAGATATACAAATGTGGAACTCTTTTTGTAAAGACAGCTAATTTTGTTATTTTGCTACCATTTGGAATTTTGTATTATAAAAGAATTGTAATTACATTTAATATTCAATAAAGTGTTTATACAAACAATATGCGCTTCAAATGAGTTTTTGATACAAGCTAGGCTTGCTACAAGCTTAGGGAGCCTATGCTGGCCTAAGCCTAGCACTAGTAACGGCCCTAGATTCGGTTCATTACATGCACTTTATTTTTGCCTAAAGTCTATCATAGTATGGAAGGTCAGCCCTTTGCGTTTAGATTCAAATTTATGTAAGTATTCGCTTATTCTCTAGATTAAGGACTATCAAAAATCTTATCTTTGGAATAATTTTAATTAGTGTGTTACTGCTTTGAAGGCTATGAACTTATCGTTTGAGTTTCTTTCTAATAAGGTGCAATGTTAAATTGCGAAAACAACTAGCAAAAGATTTTCATCCAAAGAGATATGCAGATGGATTACCCCTGCCAGTAAGCCAATTGAAAGTTAATGTTGTTATTTCATTCTTATATGAGAATTCTTATGGACTAGGTATGGTTGTGAGGAACGATAAGGGGGAAGTGATGCTCTCAACAATACATAAATTCCCATGTGTGTTACTTGTGTTGGAAGCTAAGGTAAAGGCTATTATTTTCAAGGTTAAGAGGTCTATGAAAGCTGATTTTCGGCATATAATTATGGAATCTGATTCCTTCCGCTTAATGAAGTATATGCAGTTAAGGATATACCCAAACTCATATCTTAACACAAGACTTTGTGAATTGCAACTTCAGTATCAACAGTGTAGATTTTTTGAATCTATTCGTATCTTTCATATGAATTAGGTTGCTCATTCATTAGCTAAACTAGCTCACCTCTTTTTAAGAGGAGAAAGTATTGCGGATGGAAGATGTGTCTCTATCCATCAGTTCTTTAGTCCTTAAGGATATGTTTGCTCTTTAGTTTCTTCAATAAAGATCTATTTCCCTATATAGAAAAAAAAAAGTTCATTTGACATGAAGGCATAGATATATTTCCACATTAAAAATATTGGGTTTGGTTGACATAAGATAAGCTTCAATTTTTAAATACATAAAATAGAAATTAAATATGTCATTATTTTAGGTAATTTTTATCAATTGTCCCTTAATTTAGAGAGATTTCACTTTTGTCCCTCATCTTCATTTTGTTATCATAAAATCTCTAAACTTTGAAAATGTTACACTAAAATCCCTCATGCCAGAATCCGATCAATTTTATGGTAAGACATTCGTGTGACAGTGCCATGCTATCAAAAAAAATTTTAAAAAAGAATAAATTACAATAAGTTCCCATGCTATAATTTCCTTTCACATGCTAGATTTCCTTTCCTTTATTGTAACACCCCTAAGTTCGGTAGTGCGTTCTACTGTTCCAGTGATCAGTGTTGTCCGGACAGCTAGGATGCCTAGAACTACACTTCGATATGAGTGAGGAGACATAAAATAATGAAATACAAGAAAAGAAAATACAAGAAAAACAAAGGAAAAATAATAGCAAAGAAATGTAACCAAGTTAAGCGAGCCGAGAACCCTAGCGATGGGTGACTGCACCGGGAAGTCACAGCGTGGACCGTTGACTAGCCCTAGACCACGGGAAACCTTGAAAAATATTTTTTAGGACTTAAATAGACACCTATTGAAGTATAAATACCATTAGAAATATCAAAGAAAAATTAATTAATTAGTACAAAGAAAAGGGAGAAATCAAAAAATGGACAAAACTCGGTATTACCGAAAAGTCGGGAATGCAACCCGAACAGGGGCATTGTGGTCATTTGACACCCCGAGTTGTCTTTTGACCTAAATGTCCATTAAAAATACATAATATTACAATTGGAAAATGTCATGAAAAATTAAATTAGTGGTACCTAATGTAAATAGCAAAAATGGGAAGCTTAATGTGGGAAAATGAAATCTTATATTAAACTAATATTTAATTTAAGCTTAGTGTTCCACTCACCCATCAAAGTGGACCACTAATTCATCATCTTGGGCAGAATACACATCTTCATCTTCAACCTTAGAACCAGCAGAAATTTGCTCCCAAAAAACTCCATTGACGCATGGTTTGAAGCTCCATGCATGTGAGATTCAAGCTCCTTTCTTGGCACTTTCCTTCATTAAAGATTGTCCATGCACCTTGGGCAGTAGATAGGCAGCAAGAAGACCAAGTTTTGGAGAGATTTTGAAGAGTTTCCAAAGTGGTAAGTTTGTGTTTTTGGTTAGTGCTTCATTAAAGTTAGTAAGAATGTTATTGGTACTTGAATTATATAGAGATTTTTGAGGTTTGATGTTTAAAGGGAGAGGTGTATTTTTGGCAGCCATGGAAACTCCTTGAGGACAATTTATTCTTGCTTGTAAATGGTTGATTAAATATTTATGTGTGTAGAAATTAATTTGGGTGATGTATACTAAGTATATGTGAATGTGTACTTGAATTTGGAAGCTTGGAAATTAATGGACAATAATGTATGAATTGGCAGCTTGGTTTGGTGAACCATAAAAATGTTATTTCATGTTTGGTTTATGGAATATTAATGTTGAATTGTGGTAGTTGTTATGGCAGCTTGGGTATATGTATGATGGTGTGAGGTTAGACATGCAAATGAGCTAGGTTAGGTGATTGAATTATTGTAATTTGAGCTTAAAAAATTCTACACTATATGGTACATGTTGAGCGTGATTATAAGCTGCCAAAATTACCAACAATATGTTGTGAAATGTGTTTAGGTTAGGATACAAACCAGAATTGGCATGAATGTGTGGTTTGGTAAGTGTTAAAAGTGACCTTTGATGAGTAATGAACAAAATGCAATAGGGCAGTTTATGTTTTGGCCTAGAAACTTAAGAGCGTGGCTCCAATTGGTATGAGACCAATTGGAGGTGAAACTAGGCACAAAATGTGCCAACTTTCATGAAGGAAGCTTACCAAAATTCTGCTTGTAAGGTGACTTCAAAAGTGACCAAATCCGGATTAGTGCATTTAAGGCCTGAAAATTTACCATTTGGGCAGCAGTTAGTATTTTAGCCATAACTCACTCAAAACAGGCCCAATTGACCTGACATTTTGACCATGAATAGTTAAGACATATATCTACAAGTCATATGAAGACACCAAAGCCCAGAAATGACCATAAGTAAGTCAAACAGCTTGCACAAGTTCGGGTCCAAAAACTGGCAGAACCTAAAATGACCTAAAATGACCTAAAGTGACCAATTTTGATGCATTTTGACCAGCAATAGTAAAATGATCATAACTTGGTCTACATAACTCAGAATGACCTTAAATTTTGCCCCGCGTGCAATAAGACATAGATCTACAAGTTTGTAGTTTTGACTGAAACCTGAAAACCGAGGGAACTAGGTCGTCCGGCTAGGTCAAACTAGTATCTTGGAATCCAACAAATTGCAATAAAACGCAAAATACATGGAAATAAATTTGGTAATATGTACCAACCCTAAAAGGCTACAAATGTGACATATTAGTAACATTAAAACCTAATTTACCTAGAACGCATCGAGGGTCGACATCTTAGGTTGACTAAGGAAATAATAGAATTTAGTAAATTAATTATCAAGCATTATCGTTAGAGACAGTTTAAATGAGTACTGAAACACTTCAAATTGTGTGTTTCAGTTAGCAAAGACTCAAGGAAGGGGAAGGAAACACTGAGTCAAAGCCAAGAGACAGTTATCAGAGGTTTGTGCACAACTAGTTTTTAACTGATTTTGTTTTGAATATTTCATATGATTAAATGACATATTTTTCTTATGTATTATGTTTAACAAGCATTGGATTTAATTCAATGATTATTGAAATTGTTATAGTATGTATGAATTTAGCTTTGTGAAATGGTATTTCCATAAGTATTAAGCATTGTTATGGATTGAATAAATTATGTTTTGAAAAATTGTGATAGAACATGTTTTGAATTGTGATGGTAATTTTCATGGAAAAATGCAAATTTATGATTTGAATTGTGATGAGAATAAAAATTATTGGATATTGGGATTGAATTTGAATCGAATTATATTGTGATTCATGTTCACTAAAAGGATTGTAATATTGTTTTATATCTCACTATAAATGTAACACCCTCCCGGTAGCAATTCCGTACATTCTACTGTTCCGGTGACCGGTGTCGGTCCGGACAGTTAGAACGTCCGGAAAAATATTTAAATCAAAATGAGGGACCATAATTAACTCAAATATTAATAAGAAAAATTTAGGAAAAAATTTAGAAATAAAATACAACCAAGTTAAATGAGCCGGTGCCCAAGCGATGGGTAACCAGAGGCAAGTTGCGGTTCTCGCAACGAGGAGCCCTAGACCCGGAAAAAAATTCATAAAATAATTTTTGGGACTCCAGAGAAGGGTCATTGAGGTTCCTATGGCATTAGAATGCCAATAAAATATTTAGAAAAATTTTTCAATCGATACAGACAATTTTGACCCGTTAAGCCAAACGGAGGGCATTTTGGTCATTTCGCCTTCAGAGGTGATTTTTGGCCGACTTGTCCAGTTAAGTAAATAATTAATATGACATAAAATATGAATAAACATTACTAGAAATTAAATTGAAAATGAGTAGTGAAGAAAGGAAAAGAAAATGAGGAAAAAGGCCCATTATGACATCTTTATGATGTCATTTAAAAGTTTTAACCAATCATATTTAAACAACCTATTAATTAACAAATAAAAGAGATAAACATGGCCAAAGGAATTAAAATACCGGCTGCCTTCTCTTCAGCCAAAAACGTGAGTTTCTCTTCTTCCTCCCTCCATGAAAATTTTCTTTCATTTCCTCCATTTCCCATGAATTTTCACTACTAAACCCTAGACACCTTTCATTAAAACTTGTCCATACCTCTTGGGGAAGTGTTTGGCAGCCTACAAAGTGAAGGAAAGTAAAGTTTAATCTTGGAAAATTCTGCCATTAAAGAGGTTAGTGCTTAATTATGCATGTATATCTCTTGTTCCATGTTAAGGACTTAAAAATGAGTATGAAATTGTGGATTAAATGAATGAAACTTATGGGTATGTATGCCATGGATTTTGGCTGCCCTAAGGAAGGAATAGGATTGAGTGTTTGTGATGGACTTGGAGTGAACTAGAAACCATGTTTAAAGTGTATAAATATAAGGATAATGAACTAGTAGTTAATTAAGGTAAGTTGTGAAAATTCATAATGGAAATTAGGGTTTTGAGAAGTGAAAATTTGACTTGGCTTAGGAAATTGTTAAAGAACATTTTAATGGTCAATTAGTAACCATTTTAGGTAAGTTGACCACAATTTGGACTGAAATGTAGCATGGCAAAGTGAATGTGTAGGCTGCCTTAGGACAGCAGCAGAGTGACTAAAATTTCAGTCCACTTGGACTGCCATATCTTGGGTTGTGTTAGTCCAATCGGTGTTTGGCCAATTGGACATGAAACTAGGCTTGTAATGGCACATTTTTTCTGAAGAAACCATGCCCAAAAGACCAAAGCAAGAGGACCAAAAGTTGGCCCCATTCCGGATACCCTGCAACCAGCACCTGCAGAAATGACCAAATGAACAGTAACCATAACTCACTGTAGATATGGTCAATTGACCTGAAATTTTTACAGCAACAAGATAGGATATAGACAAACAACTTTCATGAAGAACATCACTCCAAATTATGCCATTAAGCCATTCAAATTATTGGGCAAAGTTGAGTTATCAAACCTGCAACTCTGCAGATTTTCATTTGAGCAGTAATGTTTGGAGGACTATAACTCTCTCTAGAAAACTCGGATTTAGACGATTCTTGAACCGATGGAAACCTAAGGCATGGTAGAACATTTCATATGAAGAAAGTTAGACCAAATTATGAACTTAACTTGATCAAATTACTGACCAAAGTTGGTCCAAAATCTACCAAAACCCAAAATTTCAGCAAGCAGAACGATGAACAGTAAACTTATTTTGGCCATAACTTGAGCTACAAAACTCCAAATGGAGTGATTCAAAAAAAGAAATTTAACTAGACAAAATAAGGAACAACTTTCATGTTTACCATTTCCTCAAATTCCCACTGTAACAGTGCTTAATGGAATAGTAAAGTTAAGCTTCAAAAACTGAAAATTTTGTTTCCCTTGGTTTAAGCCTAGAAATGGTAATGGTGATCACTTCCAACAAGTTTTAAATGAAAATGTGGTATGTTTGAAGTGCCAAAGTCAATGTACCTACTTTCTATGCAAAATTCAACTTTCTTGTTGACCAATGAAATGAATAGTGACACCAAAAGTTGAAATTCAAAGATTGAAGAATTTTAAAGTATCAAATGCCCTAGTATACCTAACAAGATTGGTTTGGATAGTTTGGCATGCCAATAGGGTATTGTTTTAGCAGTACTGCGAAAGGCTTTATGCCTGTATTCATGGCTTTATGCCCGTATTCATGGCTTTTATGCCCGTATTCATGGCTTTTATGCCCGATTATGTGATATCATGGCTTTTTAGCCATACTGACTGCATACGTGGTAGACGTTCTGCGTCCCATGGTATGACGGCGAGGCACGCGGTGTCTAGTGCCAACGACGTTATCCGATCGATCGTCCAGTATAGGTTACTTGGGCATGGAAAAGTATAACTGTGATTGAACTAATTATTAAAGAAAATACGAAAATTAAGAATCAGGAATGATTACAAAAATACAAAGTAGCTCAAGATCATGAAGAAAATAATTAACGAAATGCATGAAGAAGTTAATATCATAAAACATGATTAGCCCTCGACTAAACAATAAGTTAGTAATTATTTATTTCTTATGAACACAATAGCAAGGAAATTATTATTTTTATTTGCATATTATATTTTCTTGTATTATTTGCACCACTAAGCTTTATGCTTAGCGCGTCGCTTTTGCAACGCGTAGGTACTGAAGATTTGGACAGAGGGCCCAGTAGACCACAGATTCGGTAAGGCAGTTCACAGTTCTGCATAGTGTCCGTGTCACCTCACCATCCACAGTGTATTGGTAGGACACTAGGTTTCATTTTGACATTTTGTAACTAATTTCTATTTTCTCATATGTATTTGAACTTATGGAATGTATTTTGAGGTTCATGTAAATAATGAAAAATCGTATTAATGAATGTAAAAGTGAATGTTTATCTGTGATTTATACATGATATCACATGAGATGAATGATTGAGAAATGAATGGTGAAAAATGTTGAGATTTTGATATTGAAGTTTGAGAGTGATGAGATGATTGAATATGATCATAGGAAGTGTTTTTCACGAGTTACAAGAACTGTTTTCTCCATTTTTAGCCGGTACTTTGCCGGATTTTCTATAAAATTCTCGGAACCTCAAATAAATTATAATTTCGATAAATGGCTTAAATAAATTATATTTCACAAGTTATATTCAAAATTATGATAAAAATGAATTAAGATAAAATAAAGTGCTCCGGCACACTGAGTGGCATAACTTGCTCAGCTACACTGTAGTCGGGTAAGGGGTGTCACAATAGATGCTTGACTAGGTTATTACCCATCTCTCTCATTTGTTGAGAAGACAATGGAGTTAGTTGTGTTTTGATTACTATAGTACGTGCACAGGCTTAGATTTTTCTCTCATTGGAGGTTAGATCTAAGTTTTTTTATCATTATGGCCCTTGCGGAAGATTCATTATTGTGATGTGTACTGTGCACGATAATTCGACCTCCCCGACCATAGGGAGTTAGAATCTGATTCGACCTCCCCGACCATAGGGAGTTAGAATCACTTCGAATATGGCCCTTTCGGATTAGTCTTGCATAGTTAGTGAGATAAAGAATGATTTTTGAGATAAAGAATGATTTTTGAGATGCAGCATGATTTTTGAGATACAACATGGTTTTTGAGACAGAATGTTTTTGAATTATAAAGAATTGTGATTTCAGTTGTGATTTATGTATAATTGATTTTGTTGGAACTATCTTAAATGGTTAGTCATGATTTGATAAATTGAATTTCATGATCAAAGTCATTTCATACAAATGATTTATATTATTGGCAATGAATATTTTGAGTTTTGGAATTTGATGAGTATTCAGATTTCCAAATTATTTGCTGTAAATTTTGTCAATGTATATTGTACTATGTTTTAAATTATAGTTGTGCACCACTGAGTTCACCACTCAGCGATAGCTTTGTATGCTGTCGCAGGTAAGAAGAGCATAGAGCAGTGAGTAAGTTTCTTTGAAGACACATTCAGATCAGCTCCAAGTATATCATAGGTATACCCATGTACATAGGTTTTGATGTATGCATGTAATAATATATATGTAAATTATTTGAGCAGTTGTATAAAAACTCTTGTAAAATATTTTGGTATGTAATTAAATGTAAATTATTGTAAATGTAAATATTGGGATTTCATTTATCTGAATAGTTTTGTAATATTAATTTTGAGTCTTGTAATCAATGAAATATTTCTTTTATGAGGAGATTAATTTGATTATTGAGATTTGAATTATGGGTTCAAATAAAGTTATTAAAGTTGTATTTGAGAAAACATATTGGGAGTGTGTTCTTTGCAGGTTTTGAAGAACTGTTTTCTCAAAATACAATCGGCACTTTGCCGAAATTTTGAAAAAAATTTTATAACGCCTGATTTTAATCGATGACTTAAATTTCATGAAAATTGTTTTAAAATCCCTTGTACTATATTTAATGGATTATTGGTATGCGAAGTACAGTAATTCATTAGGTGTACTACGGGATCATGTTACATCTTACAGGGGAGTAGGGTGTGACATTTATTCTTGCTCATCTTCGTCTACCTACAATACCTCACACTTACTACTTCCTACTTAGTGTTTCTCTTTTTTATTTATTTTTTTTTTTTGTGTCACACCTTACCCCTCTGTAAGGCATAATATGATCCCATAGTATATCTAATGAATTATCGAACTTCGCCTACTGATAACCCATTAAATACACTACAAGGAATTTTAAACCATTTTCCATTCCTTTTTAAAGTGGTGGGTAATTTTAAACAGGTATTAAAAACATTAATTGAAGTTAAGTCATAATCAAAATTTTTAATTAATTTAAAATCTCTGCAATTTTTACAGAAAATTCAGTAGAGTGCTGTTTATAATTTGAAAAAACAGTTCTTCAAAAATCTGTGAAAACACTCCCAATATATATATATCTCAATCCCAAACTCCAATATTATCAACACAACTTAATTTTCAACAATCTCAATCTCAGCAATTCATTATTTGACAAATATAAAAAGAAACTTAAATATTTCATTAAATAAAAATAACAGTTTTACATTCCAAATATTTACACAGATCAAAGATAAATTCTAAATTTTACTATACAACTGCTCAAGCCAAATTTACATATATACACAGCTACATGTACATTACAATAAAATTTTATAGGGGTATAATCTATATACCTGACAAAATCCAAAATGCTGGTCACTTCAGTCACAAGCAGCCTACTCTGCTGCCTTATCTACCTCTTTACCTGCGATAGCAATAACAAGCTATCGCTGAGCCAAAGACCCAGTGGTGCACAACTTAAAGAAAATAATAATTTATACAACAATTAATCACAATTTTTCCAAGGTAAATCAATTTGAATATTAACACATATAAAATCAAGCATTATTTCTAAAGCCAGAAAATTTCTCAAATAAACCAAATTTCATTCCATAATCACAAAATAAATTTTGAAAAGTTACATAGCTTAATAATGACTCCAATATCCAATTCATCCCACTAGCCAAAGGCTAATAAGGAATACCAAGGCTATCTAGCACAATTATATGAGTACTCATTCAATTCGTTCTCAACTGGCATATAATTCAATACTTCAGCCAGAGAGGAAATACGAAGCCAATTCATCCCACTAAGCAAGCTAGTAAGGAATTCAATCATATAATCATGACAACTATGGTTTCAACTATTTTAACAATTTTCCAAACCTCAATTGATCCATCCATTCACATTCAAATAATTTCCTAAAATTTGAGCTAATACACAAAATTAAGGCCATAAATTCATTTCAAAACTTTTTCAATTTAAAATTCAATTCGAAAATCAAAAGAAATTTAGTTGTTGTGCACAAGCCTCTTATCTAGGCTTATCTTGGTTCAATTCCTCCTCCTTCCTTGGAGGGCTCCTTTCCCACTGAAATATATAATTAGAGTGTTTCAATATCTATTCAATTTATTTCTAACTAATAAATTCAACAATTAAATTTTGCACACTTAATTTATCCACTAAGATTTATAACTTTTGGGTTCTTTGCAATTGTTGTATTTGTGGGCACTATTCACTTCACTATCCAAGTCAAAATATTGACTTTTTCATCTTAATAGGTATGTTAGTTCTAATTACACCTATATACCACATTTTAGAGTACAATTTTGTTGGCATTGATTATCAATTGAAATTCCAAACTCCTTAAGTAAATTTCCAAAATTTCAGTTTTGGGTCACTTGATTCTTCTATTCCATTAGACCTTCTACAGTGAAATTTGGCCAACATTCCTCCATCAAAATTGTTCCTTACTGTCTTAGCTTTAATTCTCTTTTTGAATCACTCCATTTGGAGTTTTGTAGCTCACATTATGGCTATTTAACCATAACTGGCCCGATTGGCCAATTCCAAAATTCTGGGCAAATTTTAGGTTCTGACAGATTTGGTGATCAAAAATTTGCTAGCAATTTGATTTGCTTAGAAGCCAAATTGGGTTCTGAGTTCTCCATAAAAGTTGTTCTACTATGTGATAGCTTTCTAATGGTATAAAAATCATATCATTTGGACATCCCTACATCAAGTTATTACCATTTGAATATGTACTATTCATATGGTCAGTTTTGCCCAGTGGTAGGGTACCTAATCCGAATTTAACCAAAATTTACACCAACTTATGATTAGTTTTAGGGCAAGGTTCAAAATTGTTACTTTGGGTCTTAATTTTCATCTCCAATTAGCCTCACACCAATTGGAGCAACAAAATTTAAGTTATACTCATTTGAATGGGCATAGGTCATGCTACCAGAATGACCGTTACACATTCACAATTCAATTCCAATTTTAATCATTCACTCACATTCCAAATCACACCAACTGACCAATTTAAGTCTCAATTAGGTCAATTGGCATCAATTCCCCAAATTCCCAAATTTTCCCCAAATTTTCAATGGCTAAGAACCCTAATTCACCAATTAACTCAATTCATTCAAATTAAAGCTTACTAATCACCTTCACTTACTTAATTAAACTTGTATACAAGGTTAATTAAATCAAAACACCTCATTACCCCCAACATCCCATAGCTGCCTAACATGTTGTTTTTTTGTTTCATTTTCAACCAAATTCAACTTGTTTTAAAGTGCCTAAACATAGATTTAAAGAGAAAGTAGGAAGATAACCTTTTTGTGAGATTTCCCAAGGCTTCAATTTCTCAATTTCCTCTTCTTTTGCTTGCTCTAATCTTCAAATCAAGACTCAAGAACAAGTTTTAACCAAGAAAACTACAAAATTTATGGGTGGATTTTAGGTTTAGAAAGCTTTAAAGTAAGCTTCAATGGAGAAAAGAAATGAAAGAGAGAGAAGTAGAGAGAGAATGGGACGGCAAGGTTGAAGAAGGGAATGAATTTTTTTCCTTTTTAATTTTCAATTCTTGTCTTATGTTGTTAATTATCCATAATTTTCATAATTCAAAATTTATAATATTTTACGATGTCATCAATGATGTCATTAAAACAATTAAATTTAAAATTTTCTATTTCTTTCATTTTCTTTCTCCACACCTCTTCATTTCTAATATAATTTTCAACATTTTACTTTTCCACATTTTAATAGACATTTAGGCCAAAAATCACCTCTAAGGGTGAATTGACCAAAATGCCCCTTATCAGTCAGATTCATTTTTCAAGTAACATTAAATTGCTTCTAGAACTCTGGTTCAATTTTTCGAACTGGTTTTCTATTTTTTTCTGTGGTTTTCACATTACCATTAACTTCACAATAATTCTTAGGCCTGGGGTGCCATAAGGTCTCACTCGAAAATAGGGCAGCGATTGGCCTCGCAGTCACTTTCTGGTACGGTCACCTATCGTTGTGGCCTTGGCTCATTTAACCTTTTATGCTTTATTTTTCTTATTTGTATTTCATCTTCATTTAGCTGTTGTTATTTTTTATTTATGGCTTTTCTAGGTGACTTAAATATGGTTTTACACATCCCAACTGTCTGGTAAACACTAGTCATCGGAACAGTGAAATGTACAGAATTACTGAACATAAAGGTGTTACAATTCTCCCCCCCTTAAAATAAATTTTGTCTCAAAATTTTACCTGGTATTAATCTCTAAACAGCTGTGGGTGCTGCCTCCTCATATCCTCCTTGCACTCCTAAGTAGCCTTCTAGCCTCAATGATGGTTCCACAGTACCTTAACCAATGGTATTTGCTTGTTCTTCAACTACTTCACCTCATGTGCCAGAATCTCCATGGGTTCTTCCTCATATGTGAGGACTAGATTCACCTCAATCTCCTCAATGGGTAGAACATGAGATGGGTCTGATCTATACCTCCTTAACATAGATACATGGAAAATATTATGTATCTTTTCTAACTCTGGAGGTAGTGCCAATCTATACGCCAAAGGACCCACTCTTTCTAGAACCTCATATGGTCCAATAAAGCGAGGACTCAGTTTGCCCCTTCTGCCAAATCTCATGATTTTCTTCTAAAGAGAAATCTTGAGGAATACCTTGTCACCCACTGCATATTCAATATCCCTCCTTTTCAAATCAATATAGGACTTCTGACGATCTGATGCAGCCTTGAGTTGATCTCTGATAAGCTTAATCTTCTCCTCTGTTTGCTGAACAATCTCTAGACCAATCAGCTTTCTTTCACCCACTTCATCCCAACATAGAGGAGTTCTGCACTTCTTACCATACAGAGCTTCATATGGAGGCATCCCTATGCTTAATTGATAACTGTTGTTATAAGCGAACTCAATCAAAGGCAAGTGTGTATCCCAACTAGCTTCAAATTCAATCACACAAGCCCGCAGCATATCCTCCAATATCTGAATCACCCTCTCAGACTGACAATCTGTTTGTGGATGGAATGCCATACTTAAGTTCAATCTAGTTTCCAGGGCTCTTTGTAAACTACCTTAGAATCTAGAAGTGAACCTTGAATCTCTGTCTGACACAATCAACATTGTCACTCAATGGAGTCTCACTATCTCATCAAGGTACAATTTAGCCAATCTGTCTAGGCTATAATCCATTCTCACTGGCAGAAAGTGAGCAAACTTGGTGAATCTGTCCACAATAACCCATACTGCATGATGATTCTTTTGTGTTCTCAAAAGTCCCATCACAAAGTCCATTGTGATTCTTTTCCATTTCCACTTAGGTACTGGCAATGGATGTAGCAAACCAGCTAGCACTTGGTGTTCAGCCTTCAGTTGTTGATAAGTTAGGCATTTAAATACATAGTCAGCTATGTCTTTCTTCATACCCATCCACCAATAGTGCTCTTTGATAGTTTTGTACTTTTTTGTCCCACTAGGGTGTATAGTAAAAAGAGAGTCATGTGCTTCCTTCATAATGATTTACCATAATTCTACATTATTTGGAATGCACATTCTGCTTTCGTGTAGCAGTAAGCCATCATTATTCACTAAAAATCTAGGTTTCTTGCCATCCCAGGCTTTTTCCATCAATTTCTGATACTTTTCATCATTCTGTGCAGTCATCTTTATCTGATCAATCAACACTGGCTGTATATGCTATGCAGTTACCATCTGTCCCTCATCATTAATCTCCAAACCAGCATGTAGTGCTTTCAACTCATGTACCATAGACAAAGAAGAAATTCTCAAACTAGCCATGGTTTTATGGCTCAAAGCATCAGCGACCACATTTGCCTTCCCTGGTTGGTAGTCTATCAGACAATCGTAGTCTTTTATCAGCTCTAATCACCTCTTCTATCTCAAATTTAGCTCTTTCTATGTGCCCAAATACTTCAAGCTCTTGTGATCTGTACAGATGTAACACTTCTCCCCATACAAATAATGTCTCCAGATCTTCAGAGCAAATACAATAGCTGCAAGCTCCAAGTCATGTGAAGGGTAGTTTTTTTCATGAGGTTTCAGCTGATGAGATGCATAAGCAATGACATTTCGGTCTTGCATCAATACACAGCCTAACCCATTGTGAGATGCATCGCTATAAATAGTGTATTCTTTACCCAGAGTAGGTAAAGCTAGGAATAGAGCTTCAGTCAAACATTTATTCAATTCATCAAAAATCTACTGACATTTGTTAGTCCACTAAAATTTTACATCCTTCCAGAACAGCTTGGTCAGTAGAGATGCCAACATAGAAAATCTCTTAATAAAATGGCGGTAGTATCCAGCTAAACCTAGAAAACTATGAACTTCTGTAACATTCCTGGGCGACTTCCAATTAAGGATAGCTTTTACCTTACTAGGATATACCTTAATGCCTTCAGCTGATACAATATGCCCCAATAAGGAGATTTCTTCCAGCCAAAATTCGCACTTCGATAACTTGGAATACAGCTGCTTCTCCCTTAAGGTCTGTAGCACAATTCGCAGATGTCTATCATGCTTCTCTACACTCTTTGAATACACTAATATGTTATTAATAAACACAACAACAAAGTAATCGACGTATGGCCTGAAGATAGTGTTCATCAGGTCCATAAAAGCAGCTGGAGCATTAGTCAACCCGAATGGCATAACCAAAAACTCATAGTGGCCATATCGAGTTCTAAAAGTAGTTTTTGGAATACTCTGCTTTTGCACCTTTAACTCTTTCAACTATGCAGGTGCCATTCTGTAAGGTGTAATAGAAATTGGGTCCACACCAGGCATAACCTCTATTTCAAACTGCACTTCTTTTTTTTAAAGTAACCCAGGCAACTCTTCAGAAAACACATCTGGAAAGTCACTTACTATAGTAATATCTCTCTCTGTGGGACTCTCAACTTGGGTGTCTATCACATGAGCTAGGTAAGCTTCACATCCCTTTCTGATCATTTTTCTAACAAGTGCAGCAGAAATAAGGTTTGATGGCATTAACTACCTCTCCCCATGTATTACCACATCACTATACTGTGGGAGACCAAAAGTGACTATCTTCAATCTACAATCAATCATTGCATGATGTTTGGCTAACCAATCCATGACCAAGATGATATCATAATCTCTGAAGGGCATCTCAATCAAGTCAAATAAGAATGTTTATCCTTGGATCACCAAAGGACAATCCTTCTACATTCTGTTCATCCTAACCTCTTGTCCCAAAGGACTAGTCACTAACACCTCAAAATTCATTTTCACCCAAGGGACAACAAGAAAGCTAATAATGCCAGCACTATCATAGGAATGCGTAAATCTAGGATCAAACAATAGAAACACATCTTGATCAAGGATAGAGAATGTACCAGCCATAATATCGGATGTTTATGCCTCTTCTCTCTGCCGCATAGTTTAGACTCTAGTTGGAGTACTACCCTACTGATCGATTAATCAGGCCCTCGATCGCTCGAGGTATCGCCTCTACCGCTCTACCTCTTCTAGCTGGCTATGAACCTCTGGTGGCAGAACTCTGAACAAATCCTTCTGCTGTGGTAGTAGGTGGCCTAGATTTGTGGGGGCTAGTGCAATCCTTCGCAAAATGTCTTGTACCACCACAGTTATAACAAGCACTAATCACCTTGTAACATACCCCACCATGGTTCCTACCACAAGTTTCACAGGGACGTGGAGGAAAGGAACTTATGGTCATCTACTGACCAGTTCTAGGTGGTCTCTATCTCAAAAATCTTCTCTTACCAGACTTTTTATTACTCTGTCCTTTGAAATTTTTCCTCTTCCCAGTACCACTGGAACTCTGATCCACTGGCTTCTCACTTTTCTCTTTTTTTGTTTTCCCTTTCTCAGGTGCCCCTTCTACTTCTATCCTCTCTAGCTCTAATGCTTGAGATATGAGTTCAGAGAAGTTATCATGCTGGAATTCCACCACTTGCATTCTCAAACTGGGCTTCAACCCTGCTTCAAACCTTTTGCATCTTTCTCTACTAATAGCAAGTAAACTCCCAGCATAGTGACTTAAGCGAAAAAATTCCCTTTCATACTCTGCCACTGTTCTACTCCCCTGTTTTAGACTTAAAAATTCATACAACTTCATGTCCACATAAGTATCTGAGATGTATTTCTATCTGAACTCTCTGAGGAAGTCGTCCCAAGTCATCACTGGGGGTTCCACTAGACTGTGGGGGATGGTTTTCAACCAATCATACACATCCCCCTGTAGAAGTGAAACTGAGTACTCAAACATCCCATGGCTGCCGAATTTTCACTATGTCCCTTAACATGTTATTTTTTTGTTTCATTTTCAACCAATTTCAACTTGTTTTAAAGTTCCTAAGCATAGATTTAAAGAGAAAGTAGGAAGATTACTACTAACCTTTTTGTGAGATTTCCCAAGGCTTCAATTTCTCAATTTCCTCTTCTTTTGCTTGCTCTAGTCTTCAAATTAAGACTCAAGAACAATTTTTAACCAAGAAAACTACAAAATTTATGGGTGGATTTTAGGTTTAGAAAGCTTTAAAGTAAGCTTCAATGGAGGAAAGAAATGAAAGAGAGACAAGTAGAGAGAGAATGGGACGGCAAGGTTGAAGAAGGGAATGAATTTTTTTCCTTTTTAATTTTCAATCCTTGTCTTATGTTGTTAATTATCCATAATTTTCATAATTTAAAATTTATAATATTTTATGATGTCATCAATGATGTCATTAAAACAATTAAATTTAAAAATTTTTATTTCTTTCATTTTCTTTCTCCACACCTTTTCATTTCTAATATAATTTTCAATATTTCAATTTTCCATATTTTAATGGACATTTAGGCTAAAAATCACCTCTAGGGGTGAATTGACCAAAATGCCCCTTATCAGTCTGATCCGTTTTTCTAGTAACATTAAATTGCTTCCGGAACTCTGGTTCAAATTTTCAAACTGGTTTTTTATTCTTTTCTGTGGTTTTCATACTACCATTAGCTTCATAATAATTCTTAGGCCTGAGGTGTCATAAGGTCTCACTAGAAATTAGGTCAGCGACTGGCCTCGCAGTCACTTCCCGGTACAGTCACCCATCGCTGTGGCCTTGACTCATTTAAACTTTTATGCTTTATTTTTTTTATTTGTATTTCATCTTCATTTAGTTGTTGTTATTTTTAATTCATGGCTTTTCTAGGTGACTTAAATATGGTTTTACACATCCCAACTGTCTGTCAGACACTAGTCATTGGAACAGTGAAATGTACAAAACTAATGAACATAGGGGTGTTACTGTCACACCTTACCCCTTTGTAAGGCATAACATGATCCCATAGAATACCTAATGAACTACCGAACTTCACCTACCGATAACTCATTAAGTACCCTACAAGAGATTTTAAAACAATTTTCTTCCTTTTATAAGTGGTGAGTATTTTCTAATAGGTATTAAAACAATTAATTAAAGTTGAAAACTAGTTAAAATTTTTGGCCCATTTTATGTTTTCGTAAATTTTATAAAAATTTCGGCAGAGTGCCGTCTGTATTTTGAGAAAACAGTTCCTCAAATACCTGTAAAAAGCACTTCCAATTATTTATCAATTCCACAACAATCCTCTCAACCAATTTCTACATCATTTCTCAATTTTCAAAAATTCAAATCCATAATTTCAAATTCAAATATCATCCAAAATATTACTAATTACTTTTATTCAAATTAAAATAAAATGCTTCCATTCATATGTAATTAAATGTAAAACAATTTATATACATCATACTAAAATACATTAGGAAAAATCCAAATTGAAATTTATTACAAACTTTATACAAACTGCTCAAGACCAGTTTTACATGCCCTTACCTTTACATACATTACATACATCAAAATAAATTTTTACAGTCAGTGTATAAAATATACCCGATAGACTTCAGAGTAGGTAGCTCCACTGTCCTCAGCAGCTCACTCTACTGCTCTTCTAGTCTCTATATCTGCGACAACAATAACAGCCATCGCTGAGTACTAGGACTCAGTGGTGCACAACATACTAAAATAATCTTTATGCAGAATTTAAATCATATTTATTCAAAAATTGGACTGAACATGAGAATTAAATACAAAATATGAATTATGAGATTTTAATCCAAACAATTTCATTTTGAAATGTCAAAACCAATTTCATAAAACCCACAGTTATATCATACTATTCGAAACAAATATAATCTCAATAGCCAGAGGCTAAGGAGAAGTCACATCACAAGGCTAGCTAGCTCAAATATATGGGAACCCATTCTTTTTCTTCTTCTACTGGCACACACCTCAACACTTCAGCAGAGAAGAAATCAAAATTCGAAACTGATTACCCCCACTAGTCATGCTAGTGAGGTGTCTAAATATATGGTCTGTAACACCCCTATGTTCGATAGTGCGTTCTACTGTTCCGGTGACCAACGTTGTCCGGACAGCTAGGATGCCTAGAACTACACTTCGATATGAGTGAGGAAACATAAAATAATGAAATCCAAGAAAAGAAAACACAAGAAAAACAAAGGAAAAATACTAGTAAAGAAATGCAACCAAGTTAAGCGAGCCGAGAACCCTAGCGATGGGTGACCGCACCGGGAAGTCACGGCGTGGACCGTTGACTAGCCCTGGACCGTGGGGAATCCTGGAAATTATTTTTAAGACTTAAATAGACACCTATTGAAGTATAAATACCATTAGAAATATCAAAGAAAAATTAATTAATTAGTACAAAGAAAAGTGAGAAATCAAAAAACGGACAAAACCCGGTGTTACCGAAAAATCGGGAATGCAACCCGAACAGGGGCATTGTGGGCATTTGACATCCCGAGTTGTCTTTTGACCTAAATGTCCATTGAAAATACATGATATTATATTTGGAAAATTTCATGAAAAATTTAATTAGTGGTACCTAATGTAAATAGCAAAAATGGGATTCAAATTGAGTAATTAACACATTTAAACATATAATATCATTATTTATGGTGAGTGGAGCACTATGGGGTTAAACAACCATTAAATGGGCAAGTGTAAATCCACTAACAAATCTGTAAACTCATCTTCAACCTTCATTCCCTTCCATTGCCAAAGTGAAGATTTCTCCCAAAGAAACTCCATGGCCGCACCATGCATGGAGCTCAAGTTCTCCATGATCAAGCCTTGATTTCTTGCAAGTGTCTTCATGAAAAATGATCCTCACACCATGGGCAGTAGATAGGCAGCAAGAAATGAAAGTTTTTGTGGAGTTTTGAAGAATTTCCAAAGTGGTAAGTTTGAGTTTTTTATTATTGTTTTATTAAAGTTTGTAGGGATATTATGGGTACTTGATTTATGGAGAAATTTTTAAGGTTTGATGTTTAAAGGGGATGTGTACTTTTGGCAGCCATGGAAACACTTTGAGGATAGCTTATTCTTGCTTCTAAATGGTAGATTAAAGGATTGATTAAATGTATATGGAATATTAATGTTGAATTGTGTTAGTTGTGATGGCAGTTTGGGTATATGTGTGATGGTGTGAAGTTGGACATGTAAATGAGCATGAATAGGTAGTTAAATTGTTGTAATTGAATTTCACAAATTCTGTACTTAATGGTGTATGTTGAATGTGATTGTAAGCTGCCAAAATAATCAATAAAATGTTGTGAAATATGTTGAGGTTAGGGTACAAACCAAAAATGGCATAAAGGTGAAGTTTGGTAAGGGTTAAAGGTGATCTTTGATGAGTATGAATAAAATGCAATAGGGCAGTTTGTATTTTGGGCCTAGAACCTTAAGTGTGTAGCTCCAATTGGTATGAGACCAATTGGACATGAAACTAGGCAAAAAAATGTGTCAACTTTCATGAAGGAAGCTTGCCAAAATTCTGCTTGCAAGGTAGCTTGAAAAATGACCAAATTCGGATTAAGTGTAAATAAGGCCTGAAAATTGACCATTTGGGCAGCAGTTAGTGTTTAGGCCATAACTCACTCAAAACAGGTCGAATTTACCTGAAATTTTGATCATGAATAGTTAAGACCCATATCTACAAGTCTTATGAAGACACCAAAGCCCAGAAATGACCATAAGCAAGTCAAACAGCTTGCACAAATTCGGATCCAAAAACTGGCCGAACCAAAATTCACCTAAAGTGACCTAAAGTGACCAATTTTGATGCATTTTGACCAGCAATAGTAAAATTACCATAACTTGGTCTACATAACTCAGAATGACCTGAAATTTTGCCCTGCGTGCAATAAGACATAGATCTACAAGTTTGTAGTTTTGACCGAAACCCAAAAACCGAGGGAACTAGGTCATCCGGTTAGGTCAAACTAGTATCCCAGAATCCAGCAAATTGCAAGAAAATGCAAGATACATGGAAATGAATTTGGTAACATGTACTAACCCTAAAAGACTATCGAATGTGACATATTAGTCACATTAAAACCTAACTTACTTAGAATGCATTGAGGGTCGACATATTAGGTTGACTAAGCAAATAATAGAATTCAGTGAGTTAATTATCAAGCATTATCGTTAGAGACAGTTTAAATAAGTACTTAAACACTTCAAATTGTGTTTCTCAGTTAGCAAAGACTCAGGGAAAGGGAAGGAAACACTGAGTCAAGGCCAGGAGACAGTTATCAAAGGTTTGTGCATAATAATTATTTCTTTTGAATTTTTCAATTGAAATAAATTATGATTATTGAAAAATAAATTATGATTATTTGTATGTTATTGTTTTAAATTGTGTTTGTGCACAATAGTTATTTCTTTTGAATTTTTCAATTGAAATAAATTATGATTAATTGTATGTTATTATTTTAAATTGTGTTTGTGCACAATAATTTTGATTTCTTATTTTCTACTTAAAAATTTATTTGAACATTATAGTTTTAAATTTTGTCTGTGCACAATACTTTTATATTCACTGCTTTTACCAAGAAATTTATTTGGAGAAATGAGTTATCAATAATTTTTTATTGTTTTAGCTTTGAGAATCTTATATGGAAATTATTGTGTTGCCTACTTTGCAAATCGAAATTTTGAGATAAAATATGATTTGTATGAAATATTTAAATATTGTGATTTGGAATTGTTTTGATTCACACTTGGCATGACACTGTTACTATGTTCCTCCTCCATTTATGGGGTGAGTGTGATTATATTCCTCCCTCTTTGACTTATCAGTTTGGGGTGAGTGTGATTATTTTCCTCCCTCTCTGGTTTACCAGTTGAGGTTGTAGATTGGATGAATACTCATTATTCAGCTAGCTTCCTCCCTCATTGATTTCGATTATTGGGGTGAGTGTGTCTTGTCGTGGTGTACAACACGGCATGTGCAAAAAAATTGTGTCATGGACTAAATTGTGATATTGATTGGTAACACTGTATTCTTCAGTTATTTGATCAAATGGTGTTATTGATTGGCAAAACTGTATTATTCAGTTATTTGATCAAATTGTGTTATGGATTGGCAAAACCGTGTTATTCAGTTATTTGATCAAATTGTGTTATTGATTAGCAAAATTGTGTTACTCAGTTATTTGATCAAATTTATGTTATATGAACTTTGTAAATTGTGAAATGGAATTGTGAACTATTTGATTTGTGAATTGTCAATAAAAGATTTATGTATCGCATTTCAAATTGTTATTGTGCACTACTGAGTAAATTTTACTCAGCAATAGCTTTCATTCTTTGTCGCAGTAGACAGATCGACAAGGCGTGAGACTAATCGCTAGTACTATACAGAGAGATCATCGGGTATATTGAGTATACCACATTTTGCATTTTGTACTGTAATGTATGTTCACTGTATGTATATATTACTCTTGGTTTTGAGCAGTTGTAAATTAAAATTGTACATTGAAGTTGTAAAGTAAATGATGAGTTATTTTGGCTTGTAAAATTTGTACTGTATTTCTTTAATCTCAGTTTTTGAAAAATTATTGTGGATTTGAGTTGAAAAACGTATTGTGTTGAATTATGTTGGAGTTTGAGATAGAGAAAAATATTGAAGTGCTTTTTACAGGTTTTTGAAGAACTGTTTTGTCCAAAATACAGATGGCACTCTGCCAAAATTTTTATAGAAATTATTAATAATTCAAATGTGTTAGCTCTTTCACTTAAGTTCAAAAAAAATTTTTAACACCTGTAAATAGTGTTCACCACTGTAAAAAGAAGTAAGAAAAGTTTTAAAATCCCTTGTAGTGTATTTAATGGGTTATCAGTAGACGAAGTTGGTAATTCATTAGGTATACTATGGGATCATGTTATGCCTTACAGAGGGGTAGGGTGTGACATAGTCATGACACTGTGGTTTCAAAACTTATCTTAGCAATTTACTAAATATTTATGCCATCTCAAATATGCACAAATAACTTTCAACAATTTAAATCAAAAGCATAATAAATATTTCATCACAATGATGTCACAATTCAATATTTCAAATTATTCAAAACAATATGCAGAAGAAAATTTACAGAAATTCTACGTTGTGCATAAACCTTATATGAGTCGCCTTTTGACCTTGACTCGACACCTCGGGTTCTTTTTCGATGTTCTTTTCAACTGAAACACATAGTTTCACAGTGTTTCAGTATCATAACTTAGCATAAATCCACAAATAAATTTAAATTCACTTTTACCTAGCTCTAATGTCCTAAACTTGACGTTCTTTAAAATTTGTGTTTCGGAGTTACTATTCATGATACTATTCAAGTCAATTTGTTGACTTTCTAAGGCTTAATAGGTATGAGAATTCCAAATTCACCCACATACCACATTTTGGTTACTAAATTTGTTGGTTTTAGTTGTTTACTCAAATTCTAAGTCTTTTAGGCAAATTTGCAAATTTTCAGTTTTGGTGTCTTAAGTTGCACTGTTCTATTGATCATTTTACTGTTAGAATTTGATAAAATTTTCTTCATAGAAAATGTTCTCTATTGTCTTAAATTTATTATCCTTTTTGAATCACTCCAATTGGAGTCTTTAGCTCAAGTTATAGCCATTTGAATCATAGCTGCCAGATTGGACTTAACCCAGATTTCTGGGCATCAAACTGGTTCTGGCAGTTTTAGGTCACCAATTTTGGGTGGCCAAATGACTTGGTTAGGGGCATAATTTGGATTTGTGTTCTTCATGAAAGTTTTAGGTCTATATCTTAACTTTCCACTGGTAAACTTTCAGGTCATTTAGACCTGCCTAGCCCAAGTTATGGCCAAATGAACAAATTGTTCATTTGGTCATTTTTGGTACAGGTCAGATTGCCAATTCCGGATTTGGTCAATTTGTTCACTAGGTTTTGGTCACTTTTTAGGCATGATTCCTAAATGAAAAATGTTCCATTTTGTGTCTATTTTCATTCTCAATTGATCTCACATCAATTGGACTTGTAAATTTTCAGTTTTGGTCCCTGAAAGGGACCTTGGTCTTGCTGCCTGCAGCATGACCCTAAGCAATCCGAATTTGCATTTGGTTCCAAGACTTCTAACACACTCAAATTGGTCACAAATGACCATTTCTTACCTCAAACCAAGTCCAACACACCATTTAATACATTCTCATATTTTTTGTCTTCCAAACCCTAGGTGCCAAACCCTAATTTACCTATTTGTTGCATTTAACTAGTTAAACACATATACACATGCTTCCTTAACTCATTCAAACTTACCTACACTATTTATTCAATCAAATTCATATATTATCATCACAAACTCTAGCTGGCTAAATTTTCCTATAGTCCTCCAACAATTATTTTCTTTTAATTTTGAGTTAAAATCTAAGCTACTTGAATCAAAAACATAGAAATTAAACTAAGAAATGGAGGTTTGCTCACTAACCTCAACCTTTGATTTTCAATCTTCAATTCCCTTCTTCTTTTCTTCTTTCTTTCTTTCTCAAACTTCCTTTCAAGTTGCCAAAACAAGTTTTAAGTAATAAAATTGGGGAAATCTATGGTTACTTTGAAGTTTTGAAAGCTTGAATTTAAGCTTTCATGGAGGATTTTGAAAGAGAGAGCTTGGGAGAGAGAGAGACGGCAAAGAATAGAAGATGAGTGTTTTCTTTTTTTTTTTCTTTTTTCTTTTATTAGTTTATCCCTCAGGAATACCAAAATTTAAATAAAATAAATTTTAGTTATAATAATTATTGCATCATGCGTGAGGTCATGCATGATGTCATCACTTTTTACTTTTCCCTTTTTTTTTCTATTAGTTCTTTAATTTAATTCCCGATTCTGAAATTTTTTTTCTCCAATTTTATTTGACAATCAGGTTAGGAGTCAGCTCTCGGGGTCAATTGACCAAATTGCCCCTCGCCAGTTCAATCCGGTTTGCAAATAATTCAATATTTATTATTTGATTGGCTTAACAATTCTTTTTTGTGATTTTCTCTTTTCCACTGTGTTCGCAATAGTCCTAAGGACCGCAGTGTCACATTTTACGTTTCAAAATTTGAGTTTAAATCGACTTCGCAATCCTTCCCGAGAAGGTCACCCATCGCTGTGACTCTCGGCTCGTTTAACTTCTTATGTTATGTTTTTCTTATTTATACTTAACTAATTGACAATTGTTAATTATTTGTATTCAGGGCTTATCTAGCTGTCTTAAGTGTGGTTCTAATCCCCTTAATTGTCCGGACTGACACCGGTCACCGGAATAGTGAAATATGCTAGGTTATACAAATAGGGGTATTACAATTCTCCCCCCCTTAAAATAAATTTCGTCTCGAAATTTTACCTGGTATCAGTCTCTAAACAGCTGTGGGTGCTATCTCCTCATGTCCTCCTCTCATTCCCAAGTAGCTTCTTAACCCAAATGATGGTTCCACAGCACTTTCACTAACAGTATCTGCTTGTTCCGTAGCTGCTTCACCTTATAAGCCAGAATCTCTATGGGTTCTTCTTCATATGTGAGGTCTGGATTCACTTTAATATCTTCTACCGGTAGTACATGAGATAGGTCTGATCAATACCTCCTCAACACAGACACATGGAAGACATTATATATCTTCTCCAAGTCTGGAGGTAGTGCCAAACGATATGCCAAAGGACCCACTCATTCTAGAACCTCATATGGCCCAATGAAACGAGGACTCAGTTTCCCCTTTCTGCCGAATCTCATAATTTTCTTCTAAGGGGAAACCTTGAGGAATACTTTTTCACCCACTGTATACTCAATATCTCTTCTCTTCAAATCAATATAGGACTTCTAACGGTCTGATGCAGTCTTAAGTCGATCTCTAATCAACCTAATCTTCTCCTCGGTTTGCTGAACAATTTCGGCCCAATCATCTTCCTTTCACCTACTTCATCCCAACATAGGGGAGTTCTGCACTTTCTGCCATACAAAGCTTCATATGGAGGCATCCCAATGCTTGATTGGTAGCTGTTGTTGTAAGAAAACTCAATCAAAGGCAAGTGTGTATCCTAACTGCCCTCCAACTCAATCACACAAGCCCGTAGCATGTCCTCCAAGATCTAAATTACCCTCTCAAACTGGCCATATATCTGTGGGTGGAATGTCGTGATGAAGTTCAATCTAGTTCCTAGGGCTCTCTGAAGACTACCCCAGAATCTAGAAGTGAACCTAGGACCTGTGTCAGATACGATGGATACTGGCACTCCATGCAGTCTTACTATTTCATCAATGTACAACTTGGCCAATCTTTCTAAACTGTAGTCCATCCGAACTAGCAGAAAATGAGCAGACTTGGTTAGTCTATTAACAATGACCCATACTGCATCATGACTCTTCTGTGTCCTCAGACGTCCCATAACAAAATCCATCGTTATTCTCTCCCATTTCCATTCCAGTATTGGTAGTAGACGTAACAAACCAGTTGATACTTAATGCTCTGCCTTTACTTGCTGACAAGTTAGGCATTTGGAAATAAATTATATCACATCTCTTTTCATACCCATCCACCAGTAATGCTCCTTTAGCCCTCTATACATTTTTGTGCCACCAGGGTGCATGGCAAAAGGAGACTCATGTGCTTCCTTCAAAATGATCTGCCTCAAATCAACATCATTAGAACACACATTCTGTCCTGGTGTAGCAGTAGACCATCATCTCTTATTGAGAATTCTAGTTTCTTGCCCGGCTTGACTTCTTCCAACAGCTTCTAATACTTCTGATCATTCTGAGCAGCCATTCTGATCTGATCACTCAATACTGGCTGTACATGCCATGCAACTGCTATCTGCCCCTCATCATTAATCTCTTAGCTGGCTTGTAATGATCTCAAATCATGTACCATAGACAAAGGAGTAACCCGTAGACTTGTTATAGTCTTGCGACTTAAGGCGTCAGCCACAACATTAGCTTTCCTGGCTGATAGTCTATCAGACAATCATAGTCTTTTATCAACTCTAACCATCTCCTCTGTCTGAAATTCAACTCTTTCTAGGTGCCAAATACTTCAAACTCTTATGATCTGTGTAGATGTAGCACTTCTCCCCATACAAATAGTGTCTCTAGATCTTAAGAGCGAACACAATAGCTGCAAGCTCCAAATCATGTGTCGGATAATTTCTCTCATGCGGTTTTAGCTGGCGTGATGCATAGGCAATGACATTTCGATCTTGCATCAACACACAGCCTAACCCATTGTGAGAAGCATCACTATAAACTGTGTATTCTTTACCCAGAGTAGGTAAAGTCAGGACTGGAGCTTCAGTCAAACATTTCTTTAATTCATCAAAACTCTGTCGGCACTTATCTGTCCACTGAAATTTCACATCTTTTCAAAGTAGCTTAGTCAATAGAGATGCCAACATGGAGAATCCCTTCACAAATTGACGGTAGTATCCAGCTAAACCCAGAAAACTGCGAATCTCTGTGATATTTCTGGGTGGCCTCCAATTAAGGATAGCTTCTATCTTACTTGGATCTACCTTGATACCCTTTACTGATACTACATGCCCTAAGAAGGATATTTTCTTCAGCCAAAATTCACACTTCGATAATTTGGTGTATAGTTGTTTCTCCCTCAAAGTCTGCAGTACAATCCACAGATGTCTATCATGCTCTTCTGCACTCTTCGAATAGACCAATATATCATCAATGAATACCACAACAAACTGGTCGAGGTATGGTCTGAAGATAGTGTTCATCAGATCCATAAAAGCAGCCAGAGCATTAGTTAACCCCAAATGGCATGACCAAGAACTCATAATGGCCATAGCAGGTTCTAAAAGCAGTTTTAGAAATACTCTGCTCTTGTACTTTTAGCTGATAATAACCTAATCTCAGGTCAATTTTGGAGAACGCAGCTGCACCCCTCAACTAGTCAAACAAGTCATGAATGCTGGGCAATGGATATCTATTCTTTATTGTCACCTTATTCAACTGTCGATAGTCAATGCATAAGCAGAGAGTGCCATCTTTCTTCTTAACAAACAACACTGGCGCTCCCCAAGGTGACACACTAGGGTGGATAAAGCCCTTGTCAAGCAGCTCTTGCAACTGCACTTTTAACTCTTTCAATTCTATAGGTGCCATTCTATATGGGGTTATGGAGATTGGGTCCACACCAGGCATAACATCAATCTCAAACTGCACCTCTCTTTCTAGAGGTAATCCTGGTAATTCATCAGGAAACACATCCGGAAAGTCACATACCGTAAGGATGTCCCTCAGTGCTGGACTCCCCACTTGGGTGTCTATCACATGTGCCAAGTATGCTTCACACCCCTTTCTAATCATCCTTTTGGCTAGTGCAGCCGAAATGATGTTTGATGGCAGTAACTACCTCTTCCCTTGTATTACCACATCACCGTACAGAGGGTGTCACACCTCACCCCTCTGTAAGACATGACATGATCCCGTAGAATACCTAATGAACTACCGAACTTCACCTACTGATAACTCATTAAGTATCCTATAAGGGATTTTAAAACCATTTCTTACATTTTGGAAGTGGTGAGCGTTTTGGTAGGAATTAAAATCATTTATTCAAAGTTTAAAACTAGTAAAAATTTTTGTCCATTTTTATTTTTCTGCAAATTTTATAAAAATTTCGACAGAGTGCCGTCTGTATTTTCAGAAAACAGTTCTTCAAATACCTGAGAAAAACACTTCCGATAAATTTTCCATAACTCCCAACCTCCAAATAATCTCAAGTCAACACAATTCAATTCATTCCATAATTCAACCAAAAATTTATCAACTTAAAATATGTAACACCCCTAAGTTCGGTAGTGCGTTCTACTGTTCCGGTGACCAGTGTTGTCCGGACAGCTAGGATGCCTAGAACTACACTTTAATATGAGTGAGGAGACATAAAATAATGAAATACAAGAAAATAAAATACAAGAAAAACAAAGGAAAAATAATAGTAAAGAAATGCAATCAAGTTAAGCGAGCCGAGAACCCTAGCGATGGGTGACCGCACCGGGAAGTACAGCGTGGACCGTTGACTAGCCCTGGACCACGGGGAACCCTAGAAAATATTTTTAGGACTTAAATAGACACCTATTGAAGTATAAATATCATTAGAAATATCAAAGAAAAATTAAATAATTAGTACAAAAAAAAGTGAGAAATCGAAAAACGGACAAAACCCGGTGTTACCGAAAAATCGGGAATGCAACCCAAACAGGGGCATTGTGGTCATTTGACACCCTGAGTTGTCTTTTGACCTAAATTTCCATTAAAAATACATGATATTATATTTATAAAATGTCAAGAAAAATTAAATTAGTGGTACCTAATTCAATTAGCAAAAATTAGGGACTTAATGTGGGAATATGGAAAGTTTAACATTATTTATTATTAACCTATGTTAGTGGAGCACTAAGTAAATTATTATATACCATGTAATACCCTAAGTGGACAGAAATGTCCACTAACATTCTGCAATTCATCTTCTCCACTTTAAAAATTCATTTGGAAGAATAAAAGCTCTCAAACCTCTCCCATGGCCGCACCATGCATGGAGCTCAAGTTCTCCATGATCAAGCCTCGATTTCTTGCAAGTGTCTTCATCAAAAATGATCCTCACACCATGGGCAGTAGATAGGCAGCAAGAAATGAAAGTTTTTGTGGAGTTTTGAAGAATTTTCAAAGTGGTAACTTTGAGTTTTTGATGGTTGCTTTGTTAAAGTTTGTAAGGATGTTATGGGTGTTTGATTTATGGAGAAATTTTTGAGGTTTGATGTTGAATGGGATGTGTACTTTTGGCAGCTATGGAAACACTTTAAAGACAGTTTATTTTTGCTTGTAAATGGTGAATTAAATGATTGATTAAATGTATATTGTGTAGGAAATTGTTTGGGTGATGTATACTTAGTATATGTAAATGTAAAATTGAAATTTGAAGCTTGGAAATTAATAGAATGTAAAGGTACCATTGCGGCAGTTTGTTAATTCTTGAAGAATGCTGGAATTCATGCTTGGTTTATGGAATAATAATGTGGAATTCTAATAGTGGTTATGGCAGTTTGAGTGTATGTATGATGGTATGAAGTTGGACATGTAAAAGTGTTATGGTTAGATGCTTAAATTGTTGTAAATGAGTTGATAAATTATGCACTTTATGGTGCATATTGAATGTAATTGTAAACTGTTAAAATGACCTATAATGTGTTGTGAATTATGTTTAGGTCATGGTACAACCAGAATTGGCGTGAATGTTAAGTTTGGTAAGTGTTAAAAGTGATGCTTGATGTGTATGAAAGAAATGCAATAAGGCAGTTTGTGTTTTAGGCCTATAACTTTAAGTGTGTGGCTCCAATTGGTATGAGACCAATTGGAGGTGAAACTAGGCACAAAATGTGCCAACTTTCATGGAGGGAGCATACCAAAATTCTGCTTGCAAGGTAGCTTGAAAAATGACCAAATCCGGATTAAGTGCAAATGAGGCTTGAAAATTGACCATTTGGGCAGCAGTTAGTGTTTAGGCCATAACTCACTCAAAACAGGTCCAATTGACCTGAAATTTTAACCATCAATAGTTAAGACCCGTATCTACAAGTCTTAGGAAGACACCAAAGCGCAAAAATGACCATAAGCAAGTCAAACAGCTTGCACAAGTTCGGGTCCAAAAACTGGCCGAACCTAAAATGACCTAAAGTGACCAATTTTAGTGCAAGTTGACCAGCAATAGTAAAATGACCATAACTTGGTCTACATAACTCAGAATGACCTGAAAATTTGCCCCGCATTCCATAAGACATAGATCTACAAGTTTGTAGTTTTGACCAAAACCCAAAAACTGAGGAAACTAGGTCGTCCGGCTAGGTCAAACTAGTATCTCGGAATCCAGCAAATTGCAAGAAAATGCAGTATACACGGAAATGAACTTGGTAACATGTATCAACCCTAAAATACTATCGAATGTGACATATTAATAACATTAAAACCTAATTTACCTAGAATGCATCGAGGGTCGACATATTAGGTTGGCTAAGCAAAGATTAGAATTCAGTGAATTACTTATCAAGCATTATCGTTAGAGACAGTTTAAGTGAATACTGAAACACTTCAAATTGTGTTTCTCAGTTAGCAAAGACTCAGGAAAAGGGAAGGAAACACTGAGTCCAGACCAGGAGACAGTTATCAGAGGTTTGTGCACAACAACTATTTCTTTTGAATTTTTCAATTGAAATGAATTATGACTATTTGTACATTATTGTTTTAAATTGTGGAAATGTGTTTGAATGGATATTTATCGCTTGAAAAGTACTGTAAATGGTTTGAAATTGTGAGAAATTGTTTGAATGATATTGATGGATACTTATTGATTGAAAAGCGTTGGAAATGGTTTGAAACCACAGCTATCATGTATATTGATTGTATTCCTCACTAGCTTGTCTAGTGGGACGAATTGAATTCCCTCTCTGGCTGACGTGTTGAGATGTGTGCCTGTTGAGGACGAATCGAATGAGTACTCATATTTTTGCTAGCTAGCTATGTTATTCCTCATTAGTCATCGACTTTTGGGACGAATTGAATACCTCATTACCATCGGCTTTTGGGACGAATTGAACTTTGGAACATGATTAAGCTTTGTGTGATTTATTGATATGTATTGTGAGATTGTGAAATGAAATTAAATTCTTATTCACATTCACTGTCTTCTGAAGTTAACTATGTTATGATTACTGAAATTTATTGTGATATTGTAATAAATTCTTTATGACATTCATTGTCTTGAATTTAACTATGGTTTTAAGTATCCACTATTTAAATGATTTATGATTCATGATTTAAAGTTGTATTTGGTTAATGTTGTGCACCACTGAGACATTATCTCAGCGATAGCTTTTCATTGCTGTCGTAGGTAGACAGACGGACAGGGCAGCAGATTAGGCTGCTAGTACATCCAGCGAGAGATTTTCGGGTATAATGACTATATCACATTTTGCATTTTGTACTGTAATGTATATTCACTGTATGTATATTTTGTTCTTGGTTTGAGCAGTTGTAAATTAAAATTGTACATTGAAGTTGTAAAGTAAATTATGAGTTATTTTGACTTGTAAAAATTGTATTATATTTCTTTTATCTCAGTCTTTGAAAAATCACTGTGGATTTGAGTTGAAAAATATGTTGTGTTGAGAAATATGTTGGAGTTAAGATTTGGAAATATATTGAAGTGCTTTTTACAGGTTTTCTGAAGAGCTGTTTTATCTAAAATACAGATGGCACTCTGCCAAAATTTTTACAGAAATTCCAATTAATTCAAATGTATTAGTTCTATCACTTCAGTTTAAAAAGGTTTTTAACACCTGTAAATAGTGCTCACCACTGTAAAAGAAGTAAGAAAAGTTTTTAAAATCCCTTGTAGTGTATTTAATGGGTTATCAGTAGACGGAGTTGGTAATTCATTAGGTATACTACGGGATCATGTTATGCCTTACAGAGGGGTAGGGTGTGACATGTTTTAGTGGTATCAGAGCAAAGTTTTTAAATTCTGTTTTCACCTATTACTTGAATATTCTTTCTTCATAGTACAACTACTCAATATCATTGTTTGATACATACAGTACATTACATTATAAATATGCACTAACGGGAGGAAATCTCCTTGTGTTATTTGTTCAGGAGATCTAAATCCTCGCATTGACTATGGAAAAGAGTGATCGTTCAGTCGATCAATCTATTGAGGCTGAGGTGTAAGGGGATGCCCCAGCCCTACACAATGCCAGTGGTTCAGCAGCACTAGCCCCTGCAGTACCGCAGTTTCCTACTCAGTTCGCTCAGCAGATGGCTGCAATGTTCCAACAAATGGCTGGTAATGTGCCTACTCAAGTCCCAATACAGACACTAGTGGTACAACCACAGTCTCCTGCTAGGTAGTATGACAAATTGATGAAGTATGGGGCTACAGAGTTCAAGGGGACAGTAGATCCTCTAGAGGCTGAACAGTGGTTAGAGAGGATGGATAGGGTATTCAAGAAACTGCACTACACAGAGGAGCTCAGATTTGAATACTCAGTATCTTTGCTGTGGGGATGCTTATGATCGTGGAAAACCATTCCCACACCGTAGAACCTGCAGTGTTAACATGGAATGACTTTCTCAGGGAATTCAGACAAAAATATGTCCCTGATGCTTATGTAGACCAGAAGCCACAAGAGTTCCTAAGTCTGAAATAGGGGAGCAGATTAGTGGCTGAGTATGAAAGAGAATTTTCCCGCCTGAGCCATTATGCAGTAAGTTTACTTGTTACCAGTAGGGAGAGATGCAAGAGGTTTGAAACTGGCTTGAAGCCCAGTATCAGATTATAAGTAGTCGGGTTCAAACACACTAACTTCTCTGAACTTGTTTCTCAAGCCCTAGAGTTGGAAAGAATTGAGTTTGAAGCTGCTTCTGAGAAAAAGAAATCAGAGAAGACAGAGAAAGAGGGAAAATCTGTAGAACAGAGTTCTAGTGGTCCTACTGGAAAGAGGAAGAACTATGGGGGACATGGCAGAGGTGGCAAGAAGTCTGGTAGGGGAAGATATTCAGGACAGAAGCCTCCTCTATCTGGTCAGCAGAGTACTAGAGGTTCCTACCCTCCCCGCTAATGTGAAACTTGTGGAAGAAATCATGGTGGGATATGCTACAAGGCTATTGGAGCCTATTATAACTGTGGAGGCACAGGACACTTTGCCAAGGACTGCACCAGTAGTCGCAGAGTTAGACCACCTCCTACTACTGCAGAAGGGTCAGTTCAGAGCCTTGTCACCAAAAGTTCACAACCACCCAGCAGAGGTAGAGGCAGGGGTAGAGGTAGCCCAGTAGGCAGCCAAAGCACAATGAAACAGTCAGAGTAAGACAGTGCTCCAGTCAGAGTCTATGCATTGAGACAGAGAGAAGAGGCCGAGACATCTGATGTTGTGGCTGGTACCTTCTCAACTTTTAATCAAGATGTGTTTGTGTTATTTGATCTGGGTTCTACCCATTCTTATGTGAGTGCTAGCATCATTGATTGTATTGCTGTTCCATGTTCAAAAATGGACTTTGAGGTGGAGTAACAAGTCCGTTAGGATAGGAAGTCAGGGTTAATAGAATGTATAGAGATTGTCCTTTAGTGATCCAAGGACACACTTTTCTATCTAATTTCATTGAAATGCCCTTCAGAGATTAAGATATCATCTTGGGCATGGATTGGTTAGCCAGGCATCATGCCATGATTGACTGTAGGCTGAAGACAGTCACTTTTGGTCTCCCTCAGTACAGCGATGTGGTAATACATGGGGAGAGGCAGTTATTGCCATCAAACATCATTTCGACTACACTAGCCAAAAAAATGATTAGAAAAGGGTGTGAAGCATACTTGGCACATGTGGTAGACACCCAAGTGGGGAGTCCAGCATTGAGGGACATCCCTACAGTATATAACTTTCCAGATGTGTTTTCTGATGAATTGCCAGGACTACCTCCAGAAAGAGAAGTGCAGTTTAAAATTAATGTTATGCCTGGTGTGGATCCAATCTCCATAATGCCATACAGAATGGCACTAACAGAGTTGAAGGAGTTGAAGATACAATTGCAAGAATTACTTAAAAAGGGCTTCATCCGCCCTAGTGTGTCACCTTGGGAAGCGCCAGTATTGTTTGTTAAGAAGAAAGATAGCACTCTTTGTTTATGTATTGTTTGACCCAGAGTCTGAATGCTTTTATGTTAGTATTAGAATTATATGTTATGTTGTTATTCCTTTACAGGGAAATAAATTTTGATGCATTAGTGATTAGTCCTTTAGGATAAGGATTGTGATAATAAGTGAAATTAGTTTTGGAAGAGTTTATCGGCGAAAAGTATTTTCTGACACACCATAAATTATAAAGCTAATTGGCGAGCCTACTTAATGTAAGGCAAGAGGACGTAAAAGTAAGATGCAGTAATGGAATTGCCCTAGATGAGGGCAAGGATGTTACTGTTAGTAATTGCTAATGGATATTGTAATCAGAATAAGTTCAGATATCAGTGAATTCGAAAAGGATAAAAGATAGGAAAGTTTGATCTATTGGAATGTATCGTAGTAACTATGCAATGTTCTTGATGTTTATACTGTAAGCTGCAAATTACAGTACTAACTTGAGATTATTGTGTAAAGCTACATACTACCCGATAGTACACCTAGATGAGAATAGTTGCCAATGGCATCTGTTTTGGTATAGTTATGCCAGGACAGAATTTAATTATTAGGAATAAGTTTGAAAATCCTACTTAGGGATCTAAAACTCAAAAGTTAGAATATCGAAAGGTTATAGTTCAGTACAAAAGGAAGTAAGTTATAGAATAGTGACAGATAAAAAGAGTTATGGAAGTAAAAATTCGAACAGTTGGTTCAGATATAACAAAAAAGTGTTACGAATGTGAGGAAGACTATGGACTAGAATGGTCAGAGGACCAATGACTAGATAAATGATTCTAACATGACCTCAAGGGTCATTCAAGAAGGAACATAAACCGAAATATTAGACAACACAATAGTAAGAGGAGATTGGTGTTATCCAAACAAATTAAACGTTGTATTAGATTGTTAAAAGTCTTATACAAATTTGAGGAAAAGAAGATTATACGATCATATAGAAAAGAGAAATAAACGTATGACTATTGTAAGATGGCTATTGGGTAAAATTTCATGGACGAAATTTATTTTAAGGGGGGGAGAATTGTAACACCCCTAAGTTCGGTAGTGCGTTCTACTGTTCCGGTGACCAGTGTTGTCCGGACAGCTAGGATGCCTTGAACTACACTTCAATATGAGTGAGGAGACATAAAATAATGAAATACAAGAAAAGAAAATACAAGAAAAACAAAGGAAAAATAATAGTAAAGAAATGCAATCAAGTTAAGCGAGCCGAGAACCCTAGCGATGGCTGACCGCACCGGGAAGTTACGGCGTGGACCATTGACTAGCTCTGGACCGCGAGAAACCCTGGAAAATATTTTTAGGACTTAAATAGACACCTATTGAAGTATAAATATCATTAGAAATATCAAAGAAAAATTAAATAATTAGTATAAAGAAAAGTGAGAAATCGAAAAACGGACAAAACCCGGTGTTATTAAAAAATCGGGAATGCAATCCAAACAGGAGCATTATGGTCATTTGACACCCTGAGTTGTCTTTTGACCTAAATTTCCATTAAAAATACATGATATTATATTTGTAAAATTTCATGAAAAATTAAATTAGTAGTACCTAATTCAATTAGCAAAAATTAGGGACTTAATGTGGGAATATGGAAAGTTTAACATTATTTATTATTAACATATGTTAGTGGAGCACTGAGTAAATTATTATATACCATATAATACCCTAAGTGGACAGAAATGTCCACTAACATTCTGCAATTCATCTTCTCCACTTTAAAAATTCATTTGGAAGAATAAAAGCTCTCAAACCTCTCCCATGGCCGCACCATGCATGGAGCTCAAGTTCTCTATGATCAAGCCTTGATTTCTTGCAAGTGTCTTCATGAAAAATGATCCTCACACCATGGGCAGTAGATAGGCAGTAAGAAATGAAAGTTTTTGTGGAGTTTTGAAGAATTTCCAAAGTGGTAACTTTGAGTTTTTGATGGTTGCTTTGTTAAAGTTTGTAAGGATGTTATGGGTGTTTGATTTATGGAGAAATTTTTGAGGTTTGATGTTGAATGGGGATGTGTACTTTTGGCAGCCATGGAAACACTTTAAAGACAGTTTATTTTTGCTTGTAAATGGTGAATTAAATGATTGATTAAATGTATATTGTGTAGGAAATTGTTTCGGTGATGTATACTTAGTATATGTAAATGTAAAATTGAAATTTGAAGCTTGGAAATTAATGGAATGTAAAGGTACCATTGCGGCAGTTTGTTAATTCTTGAAGAATGCTGGAATTCATGCTTGGTTTATGGAATAATAATGTGGAATTGTAATAGTGGTTATGGCAGTTTGAGTGTATGTATGATGGTGTGAAGTTGGACATGTAAAAGTGTTATGGTTAGATGCTTAAATTGTTGTAAATGAGTTGATAAATTCTGCACTTTATGGTGCATATTGAACGTAATTGTAAGCTGCCAAAATAACCTATAACGTGCTGTGAATTATATTTAGGTCATGGTACAACCAGAATTGGCGTGAATGTTAAGTTTAGTAAGTGTTAAAAGTGATGCTTGATGTGTACGAAAGAAATGCAATAAGGCAGTTTGTGTTTTAGGCCTATAACTTTAAGTGTGTGGCTCCAATTGGTATGAGACCAATTGGAGGTGAAACTAGGCACAAAATGTGCCACTTTCATGAAGGGAGCATACCAAAATTCTGCTTGTAAGGTGACTTCAAAAGTGACCAAATCCGGATTAGTGCATTTAAGGCCTGAAAATTTACCATTTGGGCAGCAGTTAGTATTTTGGCCATAACTCACTCAAAACAGATCCAATTGACCTGACATTTTGACCATGAATAGTTAAGACATATATCTACAAGTCATATGAAGACACCAAAGCCCAGAAATGACCATAAGCAAGTCAAACAGCTTGCATAAGTTCGGGTCCAAAAACTGGCCGAACCTAAAATGACCTAAAGTGACCAATTTTAGTGCAAGTTGACCAGCAATAGTAAAATGACCATAACTTGGTCTACATAACTCAGAATGACCTGAAATTTGCCCCTCATTCCATAAGACATAGATCTACAAGTTTGTAGTTTTTATCAAAACCCGAAAACCGAGGAAACTAGGTCGTCCGGCTAGGTCAAACTAGTATCCCGGAATCCAGCAAATTGCAAGAAAATGCAGTATACACGGAAATGAACTTGGTAACATGTATTAACCCTAAAATACTATCAAATGTGACATATTAATAACATTAAAACCTAATTTACCTAGAATGCATCGAGGGTCGACATATTAGGTTGACTAAGCAAATATTAGAATTCAATGAATTACTTATCAAGTATTATTGTTAGAGACAGTTTAAGTGAATACTGAAACACTTCAAATTGTGTTTCTCAGTTAGCAAAGACTCAGGAAATGTGACACCCCTTGCCCGACTACAGTGTAGCCGAGCAAGTTATGCCACTCAGTGTGCCGAGCACTCTATTTTATCTTAATTCATTTTTATCATAGTTTTGAAAATAACTTGTGAAATATAATTCATTTATTGAAATTGTAATTTATTTGAGGTTCCGAAAATTTTTTATAAAATCCGGCAAGGTACTGGCTAAAAATGGAGAAAACTGTTCTTCGGAACCTGTGAAAAACACTTCCTATATTCTTATTCATTCATCTCAACTCCATTTATCAAAATCTCAATATTTTTCAGTTCACATTCATTTCTCAATCATTCATCTCATTTGTTAATCATGTACAAGTCATAAATAGACATTCACTCTTCCATTCACAAATACAATTTTCATTATTTACATGAACATCAAAATATGTTACATAGATCCAAATACATATGAGAAGATAAAAATTTAGTTAAAAAAATATCAAAATGACACCTAGTGTCCTACCAATGCACTGCAGGTGACGAGGTGACACGGACACTATGCAGAACTGTGAACTGCCTTACCGAATCTGTGGTCTACTGGGCCCTCTGTCCAAATCTTCGCACTACGCTGGTAAAAGCGACACGCTAAGCATAAAGCTTAGTGGTGCAAATAATACAAGAAAATATAATATGCAAATAAAAATAATAATTTCCTTGCTATTGTGTTCATAAGAAATGAATAATTACTAACTTATTGTTTAGTCGATGGCTAATCATGTTTTATGATATTAACTTCTTCATGCATTTCGTTAATTATTTTCTTCATGATCTTGAGCTTCTTTGTATTTTTGTAATCATTCCTGATACTTAATTTTCGTATTTTCTTTAATAATCAGTTCAATCACAGTTATACTTTTCCATGCCCAAGTAACCTATACTGGACGACTGGACTGGATAACGGGTCGTTGGCACTAGACACCGCGGTGCCTCGGGCCGTCATACCATGGGACGCAGAACGTCAACCATGTATGCAGTCAGTATGGCTAAAAAGCCATGATATCACATAATCGGGCATAAAAGCCATGAATACGGGCATAAAAGCCATGAATACGGGCATAAAGCCATGAACACAGGCATAAAGCCTTTCGCAGTACTGCTAAAACAATACCCTATTGGCATGCCAAACTATCCAAACCAATCACATTAGGCCTACTAGGGCATTTTGCATTTTTAAGTTTCACATTTTTGAATTTCAAGTTTTGGTGTCACTATTCACTTCATTAGTCAAACAAAAAGTTGACTTTTGCATAGAAAGTAGGTACATTGGCTTTGGCACTTCAAACATACCACATTTTTCATTTAAAACTTGTTGGAAGTGATCACCATTACCATTTCTAGGCTTAAACCAAGGGAAACAAAATTTTCAGTTTTTGAAGCTTAACTTTACTATTCCATTAAGCACTGTTACAATGGGAATTTGAGGAAATGGTAAACATGAAAGTTGTTCCTTATTTTGTCTAGTTGAATTTTCTTTTTTGAATCACTCCATTTGGAGTTTTGTAGCTCAAGTTATGACTAAAATAAGTTTACTGTTCACGTGTACTGTTCATGCTGCAATTTTGGGTTTTGGCAGATTTTGGTCCAACTTTGGTCAGTAGTTTGATCAAGTTAAGTTCATAATTTGGTCTAACTTTCTTCATATGAAATGTTCTACCATGCCTTAGGTTTCCATCGGTTCAAGAATCGCCTAAATCCGAGTTTTCTAGAGAGAGTTATAGTCCTCCAAACATTACTGCTCAAATGAAAATCTGCAGAGTTGCAGGTTTGATAACTCAACTTTGCCCAATAATTTGAATGGGTTAATGGCATAATTTGGGGTGATGTTCGTCATGAAAGTTGTTTGTCTATATCCTATCTTGTTGCTGTAAAAATTTCAGGTCAATTGACCATATCTACAGTGAGTTATGGCCAAATGAACAGTTACATTTGGTCATTTCTGCAGGTGCTGGTTGAAGGGTATCCGGAATGGGGCCAACTTTTGGTCCTCTTGCTTTGGTCTTTTGGGCATGGTTTCTTCAGCAAAAATGTGCCATTACAAGCCTAGTTTCATTTCCAATTGGCCAAACACCAATTGAACCTACACAGCCAAAGTTATGGCAGTCCAAGTGGACTGAAATTTCAGTCACTCTGCTGCTATCCTTAGGCAGCCTACACATTTACTTTGCCATGCTATATTTCAGTCCAAATTGTGGTCAACTTACCTAAAATGGTCACTAATTGACCATTAAAATGTTCTCTAACAATTTCCTAAGCCAAGTCAATTTTTCACTTCTCAAAACCCTAGTTTTCCCTTATGATTCACACATACACCTAATTAAGCACTTCCATTCATTATATATATGTATATACACCTTAAACATAATCTCTAATTCATTCTAAGTCCATTAAAACCATCAAAAACACTCCATCATTATTCCTTCCTTAGGGCTGCCGAAATTCAAGGTAAGCATACACACAAATTTGGTTCATTTAATTCACAAATTCATGTTGATTTCAAGTCCCTAACATGGAAAATAAGAGTTTTAAGTAGATAGGTGCACTAACCTCTTGTAGGGCAGATTTCTCCAAGCTAAAACTTCACTTTCCTTCACTTTCTAGGCTGCCAAACACTTCCCCAAGAGGTATGGACAAGTTTTAGTGAAGGTGACTTAGGGTTTTATAGTGGAAATTCATGGGAAAATGGAAGTAATTAAAGAAAACTTCCATGGAGGGTTATGGAGGAGAGGATCACGTTTTGAAGAAGAAGATGGCTGCTTGTTTTTTAAATTTCCTTGGTCTCTATTGTCTCTTTAGTAGTTAATTTAAATGGTTGTTTGAATGCAATTGGTGGGGACTTGTAAATGACATCATAAAGATGTCATAAATTGATTTTTATGGATTTTTCTTTTCTTTTCTCTTCTACTAGCTTTAAATTAATTTTTCATCAACATTAATTCATATTTTATGTCATAATAATTATTTACTCAACTGGACAAGTCGGCCAAAAATCACCTCTGAAGGCGAAATGACCAAAATGCCCTCCGTTTGGCTTAACGGGTCAAAATTGTCTGTACCGATTGTAAAATTTTTCTAAATATTTTCTTGGCATTCTAATGCCATAGGGACCTCAATAACCCTTCTCTGGAGTCCCAAAAATTATTTTAAAATTTTTCCCCCGGGTCTAGGGCTCCTCGTTGCGAGAACCGCAACTTCCCTCTGGTTACCCATCGCTTGGGCACCGGCTCATTTGACTTAGTTGCATTTTATTTCTAAAATTTTTACTAAATTTTTCTTATTAATATTTGAGTTAATTATGGTCCCTGACTTTAGTTTAAATATTTTTCTGGACGTTCTAGCTGTCCGGACCGACACCGTCACCGAATAAGAGACTGCATTTGAGTTGCTACTGGGAGGGTGTTATAGAAAAGGGAAGGAAACACCGAGTCCGCATCAGAGACGATTATCAGAGGTTTGTGCACAACAACTATTTCTTTTGAATTTTTCAATTGAAATGAATTATGACTATTTGTACATTATTGTTTTAAATTGTGGAAATGTGTTTGAATGGATATTTATCGCTTGAAAAGTACTGTAAATGGTTTGAAATTGTGAGAAATTGTTTGAATGATATTGATGGATACTTATTGATTGAAAAGCATTGGAAATGGTTTGAAACCACGGCTATCATGTATATTGATTGTATTCCTCACTAGCTTGTCTAGTGGGACGAATTGAATTCCCTCTCTGGCTGAAGTGTTGAGGTGTGTGCCTGTTGAGGACGAATCGAATGAGTACTCATATTTTTGCTAGCTAGCTATGTTATTCCTCATTAGTCATCGACTTTTGGGATGAATTGAATACCTCACTAGCCATCAGCTTTTGGGACAAATTGAACTTTGGAGCATGATTAAGCTGTGTGTGATTTATTGATATGTATTGTGAGATTGTGAAATGAAATTAAATTCTTATTGACATTCACTGTCTTCTGAAGTTAACTATTTTTTGATTACTGAAATTTATTGTGATATTGTGTTAAATTCTTTATGACATTCATTGTCTTGAATTTAACTATGGTTTTAAGTATCCACTATTTAAATGATTTATGATTCGTGATTTAAAGTTGTATTTGGTTAATGTTGTGCACCACTGAGACATTGTCTCAGCGATAGCTTTTCATTGCTGTCGCAGGTAGACAGACGGACAGGGCAGCAGATTAGGCTGCTAGTACATCCAACGAGAGATTTTCGGGTATAATGAGTATACCACATTTTGCATTTTGTACTGTAATGTATATTCACTGTATGTATATTTTGTTCTTGGTTTGAGCAGTTGTAAATTAAAATTGTACATTGAAGTTGTAAAGTAAATTATGAGTTATTTTGACTTGTAAAAATTGTATTATATTTCTTTTATCTCAGTCTTTGAAAAATCACTGTGGATTTGAGTTGAGAAATATGTTGTGTTAAGCAATATGTTGGAGTTGAGATTTGGAAATATATTGAAGTGCTTTTTACAGGTTTTCTGAAGAACTGTTTTATCCAAAATACAGATGGCACTCTGCCAAAATTTTTACAGAAATTCCAATTAATTCAAATGTATTAGTTCTATCACTTCAGTTCAAAAAGGTTTTTAACACCTGTAAATAGTGCTCACCACTGTAAAAGAAGTAAGAAAAGTTTTTAAAATCCCTTGTAGTGTATTTAATGGGTTATCAGTAGACGGAGTTGGTAATTCATTAGGTATACTACGGGATCATGTTATGCCTTACAAAATATTTCATAACTTCATTTACAATGCATATAGTATGAAATTCACAAATACAAATCTTAATTTATAAAAAGAAAATCTAAAAATAATATTACAATTTGTTATACAACTGCTCAACTTTACATTGATACATAAAACATTACAATATTTACATCAAAATAACTATAAGAGTATAAAATAATACCCGTACAAAAAGATCAGTGTAGTCCTCAATTGCAATAGCAGCTCACTCTGCTGCTTTCTCCTTGCTCTTATCTACGACAGCAAAATAAGCTATCGCTGAGTATAAAAATACTCAGTGATGCACAATACAAATTTAAAATACAATACACAAATCATTCATTGACAAAACACAATTTAAATATTTCTCAATCACATTTCACAAATTATCAAAACTCATAATAACACAATTTGGTCAAATAATTTAATAAACACAGTGTTGCCAAATCATACACAACTTAAGCAATGACACAAAATTTCCGATCAATGCCGTGTTGTACACCACGACAAAGCAATATACAACCCCACTAATCGAAATCAATGAGGGAGTGGCTAGCTAGCTAATGAGTACTCATTCGATCTACAACCTCAACTGGTAAACCAGAGAGGGAGGAAAAATAATCGATCTCACCCCATAAATGGAGGAGGAATAATAAGGCACTGTCATGCTAAGTGTGAATAAAAAATCTATTTCAAACATTTTATTCAAATAATTCATGAGAAATCCGATAGATTTCCAAAGTCATAGTTTCATTCACAAAGTGGCAACACAATTCATGATTAACACAAAATTTTCATAAATCATACTAAATCAATTTTTTTTTCAATGACAAAATGCTCAAATAAGGTTTATTATGTACAAACCTGACGTGAGTCGCCTCTAGGCCTTGACTCAGTCTATTAGACTTTTTGAGCCTTTTTCAGCTGAAACACACAGTTTCACAGTATTTTAGTACCATAACTTAGCATAAAACCAAAAATAAATTCAAATTCACTTTTATCTAGCTTATATCTACTAAACTTGACGTTCTTTAAAATTTGTGTTTCAGGGTTACTATTCACTATACTATTCAAGTCAATTTGTTGACTTTCTAAGGCTTAATAGGTATGGGAGTTCCAACTTCACCCACATACCACATTTTGGTCACTAAATTTGTTGATTTTGGTCATTTTCTCAAAACTTAGGTCTTTTAGGCAAAATTGCAAATTTTCAGTTTTGGTGTCTTAGGTTGCACTGTTCCATTGGTCATTTTACTATTAGAATTTGGCAAACCTTTCTTCATAGAAAATGTTCCCTATTATCTTAACTTTATTCTCCTTTTTGAATCACTCCAGTTAGAGTTTTTTAGCTCAAGTTATAGCCATTTGAACTATGGCTGCCCGATTAGACTTAACCCAGATTTCTGGGCAAATTCTAGTTCTGGCAGTTTTAAATCACCAAATTTGGGTGGCCAAATGAATTGGTTAATGGCATAATTTGGGTTTGTGTTCTTCATAAAAGTTTTAGGTCTATATCTCATCTTTCCACTGGTAAAATTTCAGGTCATTTAGACCTACCTAGCTCAAGTTATGTCCAAATGAACAAACACTGTTCATTTGGTCAATTTGTACAGGTCAGACTGAGAATTTTCGGATTTGGTCAATTTGTTCCCTAGGTTTTAGTCACTTTTTGAGCATGATTCCTGAATGAAAATTGTGTCATTTTGTGTCTATTTTCATTCCCAATTAGTCTCATACCAATTGGACTTGTAAATTTTCAGTTTTGATCCCTCAAAGGGACCTTGGTCCTGCTGCCTGCAGCATGACCACATTGAATCTGAATTTAACCACAATTCAAACACTTCCAACACACTTCATTTGGTCACAAATGACCATTTCTCACTTCAAACTAGGTCAAACACATCATTTCACCATTTCTCCAAATTTTGTCTCCTGAATCCTAAGTGCAAAACCCTAATTCACACTAATTGTTACATTTGATTGATTCAACACATCTTAACATACTCTTACATCTCATTCAAGCATTCTAACAAGTTTAATGCAATCAAAGTCATGCAATTCATCCCCCTTCATAGGCTGGCCGAAATTCCCTTTGGTCCTCCACAAATGTTTTCTTTTGATTGTAAATAAATTTCTAATTTATTTGAAGTGCTTAAGCATGCATGTAAAGAGAGGTATGGGAAGAACCTCACTAACCTTATGTGATGCTTTTCAAGGCTTGAAATTCTTTCTTCCTTTCTTCTCCTTCTTGTCTTTCTTCCGTCCACTCTCCAAATAATGACTTAAATTAAGATTTTCTACTAGTTTAGGGAAAGATTTATGGAGAGAGGAAACAATTTCAAGCTTGGAGTTTGGGATGACAATGGAGGTTTGAGAGAGAATTTGGGAGAGAGAGACGGCAACCAAAATGGGAAGAAGACAAATTTGACTCTTTTTTTTTTCATTTTCATATTTTATCTAATAATAAATCTTGACTTGGTCAAAATGTGTATGAAAAATTAAATTGGACTTATGATGTCATAATATGAGGTAGGCATGATGTCATTAAAGGCTTTTCTTTTCTTTTTCTTTTCCATTTATTTTTTCTTGCTTCTTTAATTTAATTCCCAAATCTAAAATTTTCTTTTCTCCAATTTTATTTGACAGTTAGGTCAGGAGTTAGCTCTCGAGGTCAATTGACCAAACTGCCCCTCGCCAGTTCAACCCGGTTTATAAATAATTCAATATTTCTTCCGGTTCTCTGACCTAATTATTTGACTGGCTTAACAACCTTTTTTCGTGATTTTCTCTTCTCCACTATGTTTATAATAGTCTTAAGGACCGCAGCGTCATATTTTATGGTTCGAAATTTGAGTTTAAATCGACTTCGCAGTCCTTCCCGAGAAGGTCACCCATCGCTGTGACTCTCGGCTTATTTAACTTCTTATGTTCTGTTTTTCTTATTTATACTTAACTAATTGACAATTACTAATTATTTGTGTTTATGGCTTATCTAGTTGTCTTAAGTGTGGTTCTAATCCCCTTAATTGTCTGGACCGGCTCCGGTCACTGGAACAGTGAAATATACTAGGCTATGCAAATAGGGGTGTTACAGAGAGAGACCAAAAGTGACTGTCTTCAGTCTACAGTCAATCATGGCATGATGTTTGGCTAACCAATCCATGCCCAAGATGATGTCATAATCTCTGAAGGGCATTTTCAATCAAATCTAACAGAAAAACATGTCCTTGGATCACCAAAGGACAGTCTCTACAAATTCTGTTGACCCGAACCTCTTGTCCTAATGGACTAGTTACTAGCACTTCAAAACCCATCTTGACACACGGAATAGCAAGTGAACTGACTATGCTAGCACTAACATATGAGTGGGTTAAACCCGGATCAAACAACACAAATACTTCTTGATCAAAGATAGAGAATGTACTAGCTACAACATCAGAAGTCCCAGCCTCTTCTCGCTGTCTCATTTTATAAACCCTGGCTAAAGCACTTCCTTGTGCTGACTGACCAATAGTGCCCAACTACTAGAAGCAGTGCCTCTACCTCTGCTTCTTCCTCTGCCAACTAGTTGTGAACCTTTAAGAGCAGGACTCTGAATAGATCCTTCTACAGTCGTAGGAGCTAGACCGAATCTAGGAGCACTAATACAGTCTTTAGCAAGATGGTCCTTGCCTCCACAGTTAAAACAGGCTCATGTTGCCCAATAGCATTCTCCCCCATGAATCTTGCCATAAGTCTCACAGAGGCGGGGAGGTTGTGAACCCCTGCTTGACTGTTGACCAGACCTAGGGGGTCTCTATCCAGAAAATCTACCCCTTCCAAACCTTTCACCTCGACCTCTGCTAGGTCCACCAAATTTCTTCCTCTTCCCAGAAGTACTACCAAAACTTGGCTCTACTGACTTTTCCCCCTTATCTTTTTCTGATTTCTCAGCTTTCTCTGATTTTTCCTTTACTGGGGTCACTTCTGTTTCAATTCTCTCCAACTCAAATGCTTGAGAAATGAGTTTTGAAAAATTACTGTGCCCGAATCCCACTACTTGCATCCGTAGGCTGGGCTTCAAACCTTTCTCAAATCTCTTGCACCTTTCCTTGCTGGTAGAGAGGAGACTCCCAGCATAGTGGCTTAAACAAGAGAACTCCCTCTCATATTCTACCACTGTTCTATTGGCTTGCTTCAAACTCAAAAATTTTTATAACTTTTGATCCACATATGCATCTGGGACATATTTTTGTCTGAATTCTCTTATGCAATCTTCCTAGGTCAGTACTAGTGGTTCAGCAAAGCTGTGGGGGATGGTCTTCCACCAATCATATGCATCCCCTTACAGTAGTGACACGGAGTATTCAAATTTCAACTCATTTTAGCAGTGCAGCTTCTTGAACACTCTGTCCATTCTCTCTAGCCACTGCTCTGCCTCTAAAGGGTCTACTGTACCCTTAAATTCTGTAGCCCCATACTTCAACAGCTTATCATACTGTCTAACTAAAGCTTGAGGTTGCACCACAACAGTCTAGGGTGGAGCTTGAGCAGGCATACCCCCAGCCATTTGTTGGAATATCACAGCCATCTGCTGTGCGAACTGTGCAGGAAACTGCGGCATTTGTGGGGCTGGTGCCATTGACCCACTGACATTTTGTAGAGCTGGGGCTTCCCCTTGTGCCTCAGCTTCAATAAATTGCTCAACTGAGCGATCCCCTTCTTCCATTTCAGTCTGAAGTTAGGGTATCTCCTGAACAAATAACACAAGGGGATTTCCCTCTGTTAGTTCATATTTATGATGTAATGCACTGTATGTAAAAAATAAGCACATTGAGCAGTTGTACTTAGCAAAGAAAAGACACAAATTCATAAGTTAAAACGTACTTCAAAAATTTTACTCTGATACCACTAAAACGTGTCACACCTTACCCCTCTATAAGGCATAACATGATCCCGTAGAATACTTAATGAACTACTGAACTTCACCTACGGATAACTCATTAAGTACTCTACAAGGGATTTTAAAATAATTTTCTTACTTTTATAAGTGGTGAGCATTTTCTAATAGGTATTAAAACATTTAATTAAAGTTGAAAACTAGTTAAAATTTTTGGCCCATTTTATTTTTCCACAAATTTTATAAAAATTTCGGTAGAGTGCCGTCTGTATTTTAAGAAAACAGTTCTTCAAATACCTATAAAAAGCACTTCCAATTATTTATCAATTCCACAACAATCCTCTCAACCAATTTCTACATCATTTCTCAATTTTCAAAAATTCAAATCCACAATTTTCAATTCAAATATCATCCAAAATATTACTAATTACTTTCATTCAAATTAAAATAAAATACTTCCATTCACATGTAATTAAATGTAAAACAATTTATATACATCATACTAAAAATTTACATTAGGAAAAATCTAAACTGAAATTTATTACAAACTTTATACAAACTGCTCAAGACCAGTTTTACATGTCCATACCTTTACATACATTACATACATTAAAATAAATTTTTACAATCAGGGTATAAAATATACTCGATAGACTTCAGAGTAGGTAGCTCCTTTGTCCTCAGCAGCTCACTCTGCTGCTCTTCTAGTCTCTATTTTTACAACAGCAATAATAGCCATTGCTGAGTACTAGGACTCAGTGGTGCACAATATATTAAAATAATCTTTATGCAGAATTTAAATCATATTTATTCAAAAATTAGACTGAACATGAGAATTAAATACAAAACATGAATTATGAGATTTTAATCCAAACAATTTCATTTCGAAGTGTCAAAACCAATTTCATAAAACCCACAGCTATATCATGCCATTCGAAATAAATATAATCTCAATAGCCAAAGGCTAAGGAGAAGTCACATCACAAGGCTAGCTAACTCAAATATATGAGAACCCATTCTTTTTCTTCTTCTACCGGCACACACCTCAACACTTCAGCCAGAGAAGGAATCAAAATTCGAAACTGATTACCCCCACTAGTCATGCTAGTGAGGCGTTCAAGTATATGGTCATGAAATTATGGTTTCAAAACTTATCTTAACAATTTACTAAACATTTATGCCATCTCAAATATACACAAATAACTTTCAACAATTTAAATCAAAAGCATAATAAATATTTCATCACAATGATGTCACAATTCAATATTTCAAATTATTCAAAACAATATGCAGAAGAAAATTTACAGAAATTCTACGTTATGCACAAACCTTATATGAGTCGCCTTTTGGCCTTGACTCGATACCTCGGGTTCTTTCCCGGTGTTCTTTTCCACTGAAACACATAGTTTCATAGTGTTTCAGTATCATAACTTAGCATAAATCCAAAAATAAATTTAAATTCACTTTTACCTAGCTCTAATGTGCTAAACTTAATGTTCTTTAAAATTTGTGTTTTTGGGGTTACTATTTACGATACTATTCAAGTCAATTTGTTGACTTTCTAAGGCTTAATAGGTATGGGAATTCCAACTTCACCCACATACCACATTTTGGTTACTAAATTTGTTGGTTTTAGTTGTTTATACGCAAATTTGTAAATTTTCAGTTTTTGTGTCTTAAGTTGCACTCTTCCATTGGTCATTTTATTGTTAGAATTTGATAAAATTTTCTTCATAGAAAATGTTCCCTATTGTCTTAACTTTATTCTCCTTTTTTAATCACTCCAATTAGAGTCTTGTATCTCAAGTTATAGCCATTTGAGTCATGGCTACCGGATTGGACTTAACCCAGATTTCTGGGCACCAAACTGGTTTTGGCAGTTTTAGGTCAACAAATTTGGGTGGCCAAATGACTTAGTTAAGGGCATAATTTGGGTTTGTGTTCTTCATGAAAGTTTTAGGTCTATATCTCAAATTTCTACTGGTAAAATTTTAGGTCATTTAGACCTGCCTAGCTCAAGTTATGGCCAAATGAGTCATTTTTGGTATAGGTCAGATTGCCAATTTCGGATTTGGTCAATTTGTTCACTAGGTTTTGGTCACTTTTTAGACATGATTCCTAAATGAAAAGTGTTCCATTTTCTGTCTATTTTCATTCCCAATTGACCTCACATCAATTGGACTTGTAAATTTTCAGTTTCGATCCCTAAAAGGGACCTTGGTCCTGCTGCCTATAGCATGACCCTAAGAAATTCGAATTTGCATTTGGTTCCAAGACTTCTAACATACTCCAATTGGTCACAAATGACCATTTCTTACCTCAAACCAAGTCCAACACACCATTTAACACATTCTCACATTTTTTGTCTTCCAAACCCTAGGTGTCAAACCCTAATTCACCTATTTGTTGCATTTAACTAGTTAAACACATATACACATGCTTCCTTAACTCATTCAAACTTACCTACACTATTTATTCAATTAAATTCATATATTATCAACACAAACCCTAGCTGGCTAAATTTTCCTCTAGTCCTCCAACAATTATTTTCTTTTAATTTTAAGTTAAAATCTAAGCTACTTGAACAAAAAACATAGAAATTAAACTAAGAAATGGAGGTTTGCTCACTAACCTCAACCTTTGATTTTCAATCTTTAACTCCCTTCTTCTTTTCTTCTTTCTTTCTTGCTCAAACTTCTTTTCAAGTTGCCAAAACAAGTTTTAAGTAATAAAATTGGGGAAATCTATGGTTACTTTGAAGGTTTGAAAGCTTGAATTTAAGCTTTCATGGAGGATTTTGAAAGAGAGAGCTTGGGAGAGAGAGAGACGGCAAGGAATAGAAGATGAGTGTTTTCTATTTTTTTTTCTTTTTCTTTTATTAGTTTATCCCTTAGGAAGACCAAAATTTAAATAAAATAAATTTTAGTTATAATAATTATTGCATCATGCATTATGTGACACCCCTTACCCGTGTACAGTATACCCGAGTAAGCAATGTCACACGGTGTACCGGCACACTCTAATATACCTTAATTAATTTTTATCATAGTTTTGAATATAACTTGTGAAATATGGTTCATTTAAGTCATTTATTGAAATTGAAATTTATTTGAGGTTCCGAAAATTTTAAAGAAAATCCGGCAGAGTACCGGCTAAAAATGGAGAAAACAGTTCTTCGGAACCTATGAAAAACACTTCCAATAATTGTATTCAATCATCTCAAACTCCAATATTCAAATCTCAATATGATTCTCAACAACTTTTTCATTTCTCAAACATTCATTTCTCATAATACTCATATACAAACAATAAATAAATGCTCAAATTTTGCATTCATAACCATAACTTTCATTAATTACATGAACATCACAATACATTACATAAATCCAAATACATATGAGAAAATAAAAATTTAGTTACAAAATGACAAAATGACACCTAGTGTCCTACCAATGCACTGCAGAAGTTGAGGTGACACGGACACTGTGCAGAACTGCAGGATGGACTCACCCAGTCTGCAGTCTACTGGGCTCACGATCTGTATCTCCAGTACCTACGCGTGGCAAAAGCATCGCGCTAAGCAATAATGCTTAGTGGTGCAATAATAAAATAAAAGAAATAGCAAGAAAATAAATATGTGGTGAATGTATATGTTTTATTTGTTTTGAATTTATATATCATTAACTTTGTCCACTTTTATTCATTTGGTTGCCCCAAGTAACCTACACTAGACGACTGGACTGGATAAACGGGTAACCGCACCGGGTATCTAGTACCTCGCCGTCACACCATCGGTCACATATGCATCTCCGGTAGGCAAATGTAACAGCTAACTAGCTGTAAATAGATCAGGCACAAGGCCAAATTTCAATACAAGGTCAGAATGGCTAAAAGCCATAAAATCACAGAATGGCATATTGCCATATGCAGTACTGCTAACTGAACCCTATTGGCATGCCAAACTATCCAAACCAATCTTGTTAGGTATACTAGGGCATTTGATACTTTAAAATTCTTCAATCTTTAAATTTCAAGTTTCGGTGTCACTATTCACCTCTTTGGTCAACTAAAATGTTGACTTTTAGGTAGAAATTAGGTACATTGGTTTTGGCACTCCCAACATACCACATTTTGCATTTAAAACTTGTTGGAATTGGTCACCATTACCATTTCTAACTTAAAACCAAGAGGGCAGAAATTTCAGTTTTTGAAGCCTAAGTTTACTGTTCCATTAAGCACTGTTACAGTGGGAATTTGAAGAAATGGAAAACATGAAAGTTGTTCCTTATTGTGTCTAGTTGAATTTTCTTTTTTGAATCACTCCATTTGGAGTTTTGTAGCTCCAGATATGGTCCAAAAACCACAGCTGGCCGGATTGGAAAAACTACAGAATTACCAAATCTACAGTACCATGAACAGTGACTATGACTGCCATTTGGGTTAGGTTCTGGTCATAATTTGGGGTAGGTATCTTCATGAAAGTTGTTTGCCTATGTCTTAACATGTTGCTGTAAAAATTTCAGGTCAATTGACCATATCTACAGTGAGTTATGGCCAAATGAACAGTTACTATTCATTTGGTCATTCTGCAGAATCAGTTTGCAGGGTATCCGGATTGGGGCCAACTTTTGGTCCTCTTGCTTTGGTCTTTTGGGCATGGTTTCTTCAGCAAAACTGTGCCATTTTAAGTCTAGTTTCATGTCCAATTAGCCAAACACCAATTGGACCTACACAACCAAAGTTATGGCTGTCTAAGTGGGCTAGAATCTCAGCCTCAGTTCTGCTGTCTTTAGGCAGCCTTCCATTTCAGTTTTGCCATGCATTAACTCACTTCAAATTATGATTAACTTGCCTTAAATGGTCACTAATTGACCATTAGAATGTCCATTAATCAATTCAAATACCAAGTCCAATTTTCACTCTTAAAACCCTAGTTCCCATTATAGGTTTTCACAACACACCTTAATTACTAACTCATTCACTAATCACATGCATACATGGTTTAAACTTGATCTATAATCCACTTTAAGTCCATCAAAACACTCATTCCTATTCCTTCAATAGGGCTGCTGAAATCCATGTACACATACACATGAGTTTTTGTCCATTTAAATTACAATTTCTTACTAAATTCAAGTCCTTAATCATGAAAGTAAGGAGTTTTAGGTGTATAGATGCACTAACCTCTTGTAGGCAGATTTTTCCCAAGTTAAATCTTCACTTTCTTTCCTTTTCTAGGCTGCCAAACACTCTCCCAAGATGAGTGGACAAATTTTAATGAAAGGGGTTTAGGGTTTAGTGGTGTAACAAAGGGAGAAAGGGAGCTTTTGGTTGAACATCAATGGAGGAAGAAGAAGGAGAGGTTTCGGCTGGTAAGAGGGAGAAGGATGGCTGCTGTATTTTTGGTCTTTTTTTTTGGTCTTCATTTATCTCTTTTATTAGTTAATGAATTAGTTGTTTGATTGCAATTGGTGGTGGCTTTTAATGACATCACCTTATGTCATAATTAAGCCTTTTTTTTCTCATTTTCTTTTCTTTCCTTCACTACTCATTTTCAATTTAATTTCTAGTAATGTTTATTCATATTTTATGTCATATTAATTATTTACTCAACTGGACAAGTCAGCCAAAAATCACCTCTGAAGGCGAAATGACCAAAATGCCCTCCGTTTGGCTTAACGGGTCAAAATTGTCTGTACCGATTGAAAAATTTTTCTAGGTATTTTCTTGGCATTCTAATGCCATGAGAACCTCAATAACCCTTCTCTGGAGTCCCAAAAATTATTTTATAATTTTTCCCCCGGGTCTAGGGCTCCTAGTTGCGAGAACCGCAACTTCCCTCTGGGTTACCCATCGCTAGGGCACCGGCTCATTTAATTTGGTTGTATTTTAATTCTAAAATTTTTACTAAATTTTTCTTATCAATATTTGAGTTGATTATGGTTCCTGACTTTAGTTTAGATATTTTTCCGGACGTTCTAGCTGTCCGGACTGACACCGGTCACCGGAACAGTAGAATGTATGGAGTTGCTACAGGGAGGGTGTTACAACTCTTCCCCTCTAATTTAAATTTCGTCCTCGAAAATTACCTGATGCAAACAGTTGAGGGAACTGCTGCCTCATCGTCTCTTCACTTTCCCAAGTTGCCTCCTCGGTGTTGTGGTGCCTCCAAAGCACTTTCACCAGTGGAATCTGCTTATTTCTCAATTCTTTCACTTCCCGAGCCAGGATCCGTAGAGGTTCTTCTTCATATGTCAAATCCAGTTGTATTTCAATTTCTTCCCTGGAGATGACATGTGAAGGATCTGAGCGGTATCTTCTGAGCATGGACACGTGGAATACATTGTGGATCTTGTTCAGCTCTGGTGGTAAAGCTAGCCTATAGGCCACTAGACCCACACGTTCAATGTCTTCATATGGGCCAATGAACCTAGGGCTTAACTTACCTTTTCTTCCAAACCTCAATACCTTCTTCCACGGTGACACCTTGAGGAACACTTTGTCGCCAACTGTGTATTCTATTTCTTTCTCTTCAAGTCGGCATAGGATTTCTGTCTGTCTGAGGCAACCTTCAGATTGGCTTTGATTAATTTCACTTTCTCCTCAGTCTGTTTCACCAGGTCTGGCCCTACTAGTTTGTCTTCGCCCAATTCAGTCCAAAGACACTGCTGAGTTCTACATTTTCTCCCATACAAAGGCTTCATATGGGGCCATTTGAATGCTAGCTTGGTAGCTATTGTTGTATGCAAATTACGCGATGGGAGGTACCTATCCCAACTTCCTCAAACTCAATGACACAACTCCTCAAGATATCCTCAAGGACTGACATATATTTCATGTTATTATTATCATTTCATTCAATATGTGTATTTATCTAATTGGTTTCAATTGTTTACGGATTACTCTTTACGATTGCCCATTCGTGCGAGGATGGAAAGTCATCTTTGAAGTGGAGTTGTGTACCCAAGGATTCATGGAACTTCTTCCAAAATCTCGATGTAAACCTTGGGTCTCGATCAGATATGATGGAAAGTGGAATTCCATGCAGTCTAACTATCTCACTGATATACAATTCTGCTAACTTCTCCAGTGAGTAGTCGGTCTAATCGGCAGAAAGTGTGCTGACTTCGTCAATCTATCTACTATCACCCATACTGCATCATGTTTCTTCTGGGTGAGAGGTAGACCACTTACAAAATCCATGGTGACCCGATCCCATTTCCATTCAGGTATGCGTATAGGCTGTAGCAAACCCGATGGAACTTGATGTTCTACCTTGACTTGCTGACATGTCAAGCATTTAGTCACATAGTCAGCTATGTCCTTCTTCATACCAGGCCACCAATACTGAAGCTTCAGATCATGATACATCTTTGTACTTTCTGGGTGCATAGCATATACACTCGTGTGTGCCTCATTCAAAATACTGGCCTTCAATTCCCCATTATCTGGTACACACAGTCTTCCTTTGTAGTACAGACACCCATCTGCTTTCACCTCATAGTCAGTTACTTTTCCCTCTAAGATTTTACTCATAATAGCCATTAGCTTCTCATCTGCCTTTTGCCCATCTAAAATCTGCTGTAGCAGGTTTGGCCTCACTTGCAACTCAGCCAAAATAGCTCCATCTCGAATCAAAGTTAGACGGGCTGTAACACCCTCCCGGTAGCAACTCCGTACATTCTACTGTTCCAATGACCGGTGTCTGTCCGGACAGCTAGAACATCAGGAAAAATATTTAAACTAAAGTCAGGAACCATAATTAACTCAAATATTAATAAGAAAAATTTAGTAAAAATTTTAAAAATAAAATACAACCAAGTTAAACGAGCCGGTGCCCAAGCGATGGGTAACCAGAGGGAAGTTGCGGTTCTCGCAACGAGGAGCCCTAGACCCGAGGAAAAATTCATAAAATAATTATTGGGACTCCAGAGAAGGGTCATTGAGGTTCCTATGGCATTAGAATGCCAAGAAAATAATTAGAAAAATTTTTCAATCGGTACAGACAATTTTGACCCGTTAAGCCAAACGGAGGGCATTTTGGTCATTTCGGCTTCAGAGGTGATTTTTGGCCGACTTGTCCAGTTGAGTAAATAATTAATATGACACAAAATATGAATAAACATTACTAGAAATTAAATTGAAAATGAGTAGTGAAGAAAGGAAAAGAAAATGAGGAAAAAGGCCCATTATGACATCTTTATGATGTCATTTAAAAGTTCTAACCAATCATATTTAAACAACCTATTAATTAACACATAAAAGAGATAAACATGGCCAAAGGAATTAAATACCAGCTGCCTTCTCTTCAGCCAAAAACGTGAGTTTCTCTTCTTCCTCCCTCCATGAAAATTTTCTTTCATTTCCTCAATTTCCCATGAATTTTCACTACTAAACCCTAGACACCTTTCATTAAAACTTGTCCATACCTCTTGGGGAAGTGTTTGGCAGCCTAGAAAGTGAAAAAAAGTGAAGTTTAATCTTGGAAAATTCTGCCATTAAAGAGGTTAGTGCTTATTTATGCAAGTGTTTCTTTTATTTCATGTTAGGAACTTGAAATTGCTAAGAAATGATAAATTAAATGGACTAAACTCATGTGTATATACTCCTTAAAATTTCGGCAGCCCTAAGGAAGGGATAAGGGTGACTGTTTTGATGGACTTAGAGTGGACTAAAGATGATATTTAAGGTACATATATACATGTATAATGAATTGGTGTGCTAACTAAGGTAAATGGGAGTAAACCTTGAATATGAACTAGGGTTTGGGAGTGAAACTTGGATTTAGCTTATGAAATTGTGAAAGAACATTATAAGGGTCAATTAGTGACCATTTGAGGTCAGTTGACCATAATTTGGACTGAAATGTAGCATGGCAAAGGGAATGAGTAGGCTGCCTTCTAAGTGCAGCAGGGTGACTGAAATTTTAGTCCACTTGGACTGCTATATCTTGGGCTGTGTTGGTCCAATTGGTGTTTGGCCAATTGGACATGAAACTAGGCTTATAATGACACATTTTTGTTGAAGAAACCATGCCCAAAAGACCAAAGCAAGTGGAGCAAAAGTTAGCCCCAATCCGGATACCCTGCAACAGCACCTGCAGAAATGACCAAATGAACAGTAGCCATAACTCACTGTAGAGTTGGTCAATTGACCTGAAATTTTTACAGTAACAAGATATGATATAGAAAAACAACTTTCATGAAGAAACCTACCCCAAATTATGCCATTAACCCATTCAAATTATTGGGCAAAGTTAAGTTATCAAACCTGCAACTCTGCAGATTTTCACTTGAGCAGTAATGTTTGGATGGCTATAACTCTCTCTAGAAAACTTGGATTTAGGCGATTCTTGAACCGATGGAAACCTAAGGTATGGTACAACATTTCATATGAAGAAAGTTAGACCAAATTATGAACTTAACTTGACCAAATTACTGAACAAAGTTGGACAAAAAATCTACCATACCCAAAATCTCAGCATGAGCGATTGCGTGAGCGATAAATTTATTTTGGCCATAACTTGAGCTACAAAACTCCAAATGGAGTGATTCAAAAAAGGAAATTCAACTAGACAAAATAAGGAATAACTTTCATGTTTACCATTTCCTCAAATTCTTACTGCAACAGTGCCCAATGGAATAGTAAAGTTGAGTTACAAAAATTGAAAATTTTGCTTCTCTTGGTTTAAGCTTAGAAATGGTATTAATGCTTAATGCCAACAAGTTTTAAATGCAAAATGTGGTACATTGGAAGTGTTAAAACCAATGCAACTATTTTCTATGCAAAAGTCAACTTTTTGTTGATCAATGAAGTGAATAGTGACACCCAGACTTGAAATTCAAAAATTGTGAAACTTAAAAGTGCAAAATGCCCTAGTAGGCCTAATGTGATTGGTTTGGATAGGTTGGCATGCCAATAGGGTATTGTTTTAGCAGTACTGCGAAAGGCTTTATGCCTGTATTCATGGCTTTATGCCCGTATTCATGGCTTTTATGCCAGTATTCATGGCTTTTATGCCCGATCATGTGATATCATGGCTTTTTAGCCATACTGACTGCATACGTGGTTGACGTTCTGCGTCCCATGGTATGACGGCCCGAGGCACCGCGGTGTCCAGTGCCAACGACCCGTTATCCAGTCCAGTCGTCCAATATAGGTTACTTGGGCATGGAAAAGTATAACTGTGATTGAACTGATTATTAAAGAAAATACGAAAATTAAGTATCAGGAATGATTACAAAAAATACAAAGAAGCTCAAGATCATGAAGAAAATAATTAACGAAATGCATGAAGAAGTTAATACCATAAAACATGATTAGCCCTCGACTAAACAATAAGTTAGTAATTATTCATTTCTTATGAACACAGTAGCAAGGAAATTATTATTTTTATTTGCATATTATATTTTCTTGTATTATTGGCACCACTAAGCTTTATGCTTAGCGCGTCGCTTTTGCAACGTAGTGCGATCAAGATTTGGACAGAGGGCCCAGTAGGCCACAGATTTGGTAAGGCAGTTCACAGTTCTGCATAGTGTCCGTGTCACCTCGTCACCTGCAGTGCATTGGTTGGACACTAGGTGTCATTTTGATATTTTGTAACTAAATTTTTATCTTCTCATATGTATTTGGATCTAGGTAATATATTTTGATGTTCATGTAAATAATGAAAATTGTATTTGTGAATGGAAGAGTGAATGTCTATTTATGACTTGTACATGATTAACAAATGAGATGAATGATTGAGAAATGAATGTGAACTGAAAAATATTGAGATTTTGATAAATGGAGTTGAGATGAATGAATAAGAATATAGGAAGTGTTTTTCACAGGTTCCGAAGAACGGTTTTCTCCATTTTTAGCCAGTACCTTACCGAATTTTCTATAAAATTTTCAGAACCTCAAATAAATTACAATTTCAATAAATGAATTATATTTCGCAAGTTATTTTCAAAACTATGATAAAAATGAATTAAGATAAAATAGAGTGCTTGGCACACTGAGTGGCATAACTTGCTCGGCTACACTGTAGTCGGGTAAAGGGTGTCACATTTAGTGGTATCAGAGCACGGTTTAGGCGTTTCTGGGCCTAGATTGAGTCCATACCATGCATTGCATTTATAAGAGTCGAGGTGACACTAATGCAGATCTGTTTGTCTTTCTTATTTTGAATAGGATATGGACCCTTCATCACAGAGAGCAGTAGAGGAGGAAGTGGAGAGTCATGCTCCACTGTGCAGTGAGGCGGGGTAGGGGAGAACCTACTCCACCGGCTCAAGCGAGCACCTTTCGGCCTCCACAGGCCATGTTCCAGCAAATGGCCGATTTCTTTAGACAAATGGCCGGAGTAATGCTAGCACCACCACCACTAGCTCCACAGCAGAAATCACACCTGGAAAGGCTAAGAAAGTTTGGAGCAGTGGACTTCTATGGTAAGAGAGAAGATGATTCTGTTGCAGTCGAAAATTGGTTGAACAGGCAGAATTCTAAAACAACTCCATTGCACTCCGAGCAAAACTTGGAATCTCTTTGCAAGACTATGCATATGAATGGTGGGACATTGTGTCCAGTGAAGTGCAGCCAGAAATAGTGACATGGGACTTCTTTCTCTCCGAATTTAAGAAGAAATATGTGGGTACTGTATACCTAGAAGAGAGAAGAAGAGAGTTTATTAACTCGAGGCGAGAGGCAGTTGTCAGTGGCCGAGTATGAGAAGGAATTCGTAAGATTGAGCCGCTATGGAAGGGAGATAGTCCCTAATGAAGCTGAAAGGTGTAAGAGATTTGAAGAGGGATTAAATGATAATATAAAGATCATGATCACTGCCTTGGGGATCACAGACTTTGCCAAGTTAGTGGAAGCTGCATTAAAAGTGGAGAAAGTGAGAATAAATGAACAAAATAGGAAAGATAGGCAGCGTAAGAGGGAATTTGGACCAGGACAGTCAAGTATACCAACTGATAGTAAGAAGTTGAAGGGTTCTAGTTCACAAGATCAGACACAGGGCCACAGAGGCCAGATTGGAATATCTATAGCTAGTTCTCCGGGCACAATAACAAGGGGATCAACCCCAGTGCCTGAATGTATGCATTGTGGTAGAAGACACAGAGGGGAGTGTCGACTGTTAACTGGGGAGTGTTTCAAGTGTGGGGCTACGGATCATTTCATAAGAGATTGCCCTCAGAGGAGTGGTTCAATAGCTCCGGTACAAGTTGATAGACCTTTCCCTATAGTTCAAAGGGGTAAAAGATCGGGTAGAAGCGGCGGTGACATTACACGTAAGATTGTTTCGAGACGGTTGAAAAGCCAGTCGTGGTGGCACCACAAGTATATGCTATGGAAGCTCGGGAAGAGCCAAACCTGCATAATCGATGAGGCGATACAAGAAAGTGAAGAAACAAGAAGGTAGCAACTCCCTGATTACTTAAGTCAGGTAAATTTCGAGGACGAAATTTAAATAAGAGGGGAAGAGTTGTAACACCCTCCCGGTAGCAACTCCGTACATTCTACTGTTCCAATGACCGGTGTAGGTCCGGACAGCTAGAACATCCAGAAAAAATATTTAAACTAAAGTCATGAACCATAATTAACTCAAATATTAATAAGAAAAATTTAGTAAAAATTTTAAAAATAAAATACAACCAAGTTAAATGAGTCGGTGCCCAAGCGATGGGTAACCAGAGGGAAGTTGCGGTTCTCGCAACGAGGAGCCCTAGACCCGGGGAAAAATTCATAAAATAATTATTGGAATTCCAGAGAAGGGTCATTGAGATTCCTATGGCATTAGAATGCCAAGAAAATAATTAGAAAAATTTTTCAATCGGTACAGACAATTTTGACCCGTTAAGCCAAACGGAGGGCATTTTGGTCATTTCGCCTTTCAGAGGTGATTTTTGGCCGACTTGTCCAGTTGAGTAAATAATTAATATGACATAAAATATGAATAAACATTACTAGAAATTAAATTGAAAATGAGTAGTGAAGAAAGGAAAAGAAAATGAGGAAAAAGGCCCATTATGACATCTTTATGATGTCATTTAAAAGTTCTAACCAATCATATTTAAATAACCTATTAATTAACACATAAAAGAGATAAACATGGCCAAAGGAATTAAAATACCAGCTGCCTTCTCTTCAGCCAAAAACGTGAGTTTCTCTTCTTCCTCCCTCCATGAAAATTTTCTTTCATTTCCTCCATTTCCCATGAATTTTCACTACTAAACCCTAGACACCTTTCATTAAAACTTGTCCATACCTCTTGGGGAAGTGTTTGGCAGCGTAGAAAGTGAAGGAAAGTGAAGTTTAATCTTGGAAAATTCTACCATTAAAGAGGTTAGTGCTTATTTATGCAAGTGTTTCTTTTATTTCATGTTAGGAACTTGAAATTGCTAAGAAATGATAAATTAAATGGACTAAACTCATGTGTATATACTCCTTGAAATTTCGGCAGCCCTAAGGAAGGGATAAGGATGACTGTTTTGATGGAATTAGAGTGGACTAAAGATGATATTTAAGGTACATATATACATGTATAATGAATTGGTGTGCTAACTAAGGTAAATGGGAGTAAACCTTGAATATGAACTAGGGTTTGGGAGTGAAACTTGGATTTAGCTTATGAAATTGTGAAAGAACATTATAAGGGTCAATTAGTGACCATTTGAGGTAAGTTGACCATAATTTGGACTGAAATATAGCATGGCAAAGGGAATGAGTAGGCTGCCTTGTAAGTGCAGCAGGGTGACTGAAATTTCAGTCCACTTGGACTGCTATATCTTGGGCTGTGTTGGTTCAATTGGTGTTTGGCCAATTGGACATGAAACTAGGCTTATAATGACACATTTTTACTGAAGAAACCATGCCCAAAAGACCAAAGCAAGTGGAGTAAAAGTTGGCCCCAATCCGGATACCCTGCAACAGCACCTGCAGAAATGACCAAATGAACAGTAGCCATAACTCACTGTAGAGTTGGTCAATTGACCTGAAATTTTTACAGTAACAAGATATGATATAGACAAACAACTTTCATGAAGAAACCTACCCCAAATTATGCCATTAACCCATTCAAATTATTGGGCAAAGTTAAGTTATCAAACCTGCAACTCTGCAGATTTTCACTTGAGCAGTAATGTTTGGATGGCTATAACTCTCTCTAGAAAACTCGGATTTAGGCGATTCTTGAACCGATGGAAACTAAGGTATGGTACAACATTTCATATGAAGAAAGTTAGACCAAATTATGAACTTAACTTGACCAAATTACTGAACAAAGTTGGACCAAAAATCTGCCATACCCAAAATCTCAGCATGAACAGTGCACGTGAACAGTAAATTTATTTTGGCCATAACTTGAGCTACAAAACTCCAAATGGAGTGATTCAAAAAAGGAAATTCAACTAGACAAAACAAGGAACAACTTTCATGTTTACCATTTCCTCAAATTCTTACTGCAACAGTGCCCAATGGAATAGTAAAGTTGAGTTACAAAAATTGAAAATTTTGCTTCTCTTGGTTTAAGCTTAGAAATGGTATTAATGCTTAATGCCAACAAGTTTTAAATTCAAAATGTGGTACATTGGAAGTGTTAAAACCAATGCAACTATTTTCTATGCAAAAGTCAACTTTTTGTTGACCAATGAAGTGAATAGTGACACCAAGACTTGAAATTCAAAAATTGTGAAACTTAAAAGTGCAAAATGCCCTAGTAGGCCTAATGTGATTGGTTTGGATAGGTTGGCATGCCAATAGGGTATTGTTTTAGCAGTACTGCGAAAGGCTTTATGCCTGTATTCATGGCTTTATGCCCGTATTCATGGCTTTTATGCCAGTATTCATGGCTTTTATGCCCGATCATGTGATATCATGGCTTTTTAGCCATACTGACTGCATACGTGGTTGACGTTCTGCGTCCCATGGTATGACGGCCCGAGGCACCGCGGTGTCCAGTGCCAACGACCCGTTATCGATCGATCGTCCAGTATAGGTTACTTGGGCATGGAAAAGTATAACTGTGATTGAACTGATTATTAAAGAAAATACGAAAATTAAGTATCAGGAATGATTACAAAAAATACAAAGAAGCTCAAGATCATGAAGAAAATAATTAACGAAATGCATGAAGAAGTTAATACCATAAAACATGATTAGCCCTCGACTAAACAATAAGTTAGTAATTATTCATTTCTTATGAACACAGTAGCAAGGAAATTATTATTTTTATTTGCATATTATATTTTCTTGTATTATTGGCACCACTAAGCTTTATGCTTAGCGCGTCGCTTTTGCAACGCGTAGGTACTGAAGATTTGGACAGAGGGCCCAGTAGACCACAGATTCGGTAAGGCAGTTCACAGTTCTGCATAGTGTCCGTGTCACCTCGTCACCTGCAGTGCATTGGTAGGACACTAGGTGTCATTTTGATATTTTGTAACTAAATTTTTATCTTCTCATATGTATTTGGATCTATGTAATATATTTTGATGTTCATGTAAATAATGAAAATTGTATTTGTGAATGGAAGAGTGAATGTCTATTTATGACTTGTACATAATTAACAAATGAGATGAATGATTGAGAAATGAATGTGAACTGAAAAATATTGAGATTTTGATAAATGGAGTTGAGATGAATGAATAAGAATATAGGAAGTGTTTTTCACAGGTTCCGAAGAACGGTTTTCTCCATTTTTAGCCTGTACCTTGCCGGATTTTCTATAAAATTTTCATAACCTCAAATAAATTACAATTTCAATAAATGAATTATATTTCACAAGTTATTTTCAAAACTATGATAAAAATGAATTAAGATAAAATAGAGTGCTCGGCACACTGAGTGACATAACTTGCTCAGCTACACTGTAGTCGGGTAAGGGGTGTCACACGGGCATTCATTGATCTCAAAGCTGTGATGGACTTTCTGCTCAAAGCATCAGCAACTACATTTGCCTTCCCAGGACGGTAGTCAATTACACAATCATAGTCTTTCAGGAACTCAATCCATCACCTCTGTCTAAGGTTGAGCTCCTTCTAGGTTGGCAAGTATTTTAGGCTTTTGTGGTCCGTGTAAATGTAGCACTTTTCACCATACAAGTAATGCCTCCATATCTTTAGTGCGAAGATAATTGCTGCAAGCTCTAGATCATGGGTAGGGTAATTTTGTTTATGTGGCCTTAACTGCCTGGAAGCATAGGCGATCACTTTCCCCTCTTGCATCAATACACACCCTAGCCTATTATGTGAGGCATCACTGTAGACCACAAAGTCCTTTCCTGACACTGGCTGTGTTAACACTGGTGCCTCTGTCAACATAGCCTTCAACTTCTCAAAACTGGTCTGACACTTGTCATTCCAGTCAAATCTGACATTCTTGTGTAACAACTTGGTCATTGGAGCAGCTATTAAGGAAAATCCCTTCACAAATCTCCTGTAATACCCAGCTAGCCCCAAGAAGCTTCTGACCTCAGTTGTATTCCTGGGAGGCTTTCATTCCATCACTGCTTCTATTTTCTTAGGATCCACCCTAATCCCATCAGCTGACACTATGTGTCCAAGGAATGCAATCTCATTCAACCAGAAGTCACACTTGGACAACTTAGCATACAGCTTCTTTTCTCTCAGGGTTTGCAGAACAATCCTCAAATGCTCATCATGTTCTTCCCTGGCCTTGGAATACACCAAAATATCATCAATAAAGACCACTACGAATCGATCTAAGTGTGGATGGAAGATACGATTCATAAGGTCCATGAATGCAGCTGGTGCATTTGTTAGGCCAAAGGGCATTACCAGAAACTCATAATGCCCATACCGGGTCCTAAATGCAGTCTTAGGCACATCTACATCCTTCACCCTCAACTGATGATACCCTGATCTGAGATCAATTTTAGAAAATACTCCTGCTCCCTTCAACTGATCAAACAGATCATCAATTCTAGGCAACGGATATTTGTTCTTCACAGTCACTTTATTCAACTGCCGGTAATCAATGCATAGCCTCAAAGTCCCATCCTTCTTTTTCACAAACAGCACTGGAGCTCCCCATGGTGACACACTGGGGCGTATAAACCCCTTATCTAGCAACTCTTGCAACTGAGTTTTCAACTCCCTCAATTCAGTGGGTGCCATCCTATAAGGAGCAATAGAAATGGGTGCTGTACCCGGCAGTGTCTCAATAGCAAATTCAACTTCCCTTTCTGGTGGCAAACCAGGCAATTCTTCAGGAAATACCTTTGGGAAGTCTCTTACTGTGGGTATATCATTCAGGTTTGGCTTAGCTCGCCTAGTATCCACCACATCTCCTAGGTAGGCTTCACGACCTTTTCTCATCATTCTTCTTGCAATGGTGAGATGACATTGGACAAGAAATCATCCTTTCCCCACAAGCGTGATCTCATTACCCTCAAGTTTTTAGAAATTCTCTTCAATTTGCAATCAACTATTGCACGATGACGTGACAACCGGTCCATTCCCAAAATCACGTCAAACTCGTGGAAGGGCAACTCAATCAGTGCGCCAAGAATTCATACCCCTGAATCCTTAACGGGCAACCCTTATATACTTTGTTCACCACTACACTGTGGCCCAATGGATTTGTGACCAGAATGTCTTGGTCACTCTCCCCTACTAGTATCCCCCTTTCTACGGGTAGGTTGATGCAGATATATGAATGAGTGGATCCTGGATCCACCAATGCATGCACAGGTATAGTGTAGAGGGAAAACGTACCCCTGATGACGTCCGGGGCATCTTGCTCCTCCTGAGCTCCAATAACATAAGCTCTTGCTGGTGGTCTGCTGTCAGGCCTCTCTGCTGGCTCAGATCCAGGCCTCTGTGATGGTCCAACAGCCTCAGATTTACCAGATTTTCTACCTCTGCGTAGTGCGGAGCAGTGCATGCGCTTGTGTTGGAGCAGCTGTAGTAGTTCTGTGTGGGCAGTTCCTCAGCTGATGCTCTGTCGACCCACATCTTAAGCAGACACCAGTTACTCTCCAACATTCCCCCTTGTGCCATTTCAGACAGTGTGGACATGCAGAAGATGTTGGGGCTGGTCCCCTGAACCCCATCCCTGGAGAGTTGCCCACTGATGGTGTGGACTGACCTCTCCTAGGGGTAAACTGTGGCCTGGGCCCCTGAGGACCGACTCGACCTTGTAGGCGGCCGAACTCTGTGCAGATGGACCTCTGAACTTCTTCCCAGGTGCAGGAGATGAGCTAGACTGACCCGGGCCCCTCTTCTGCTGTCTATCCCTTCTGGTCTGCTCACTGATTCTAACCTTTTCAACCCTTATTGCATCTTCCACTAACTTGCTAAATTCTGTGATTTCCAAGGCAGTGAGCTGGATCTTTATGTTGTCATTTAGTCCCTCTTCAAATCTCTTACATCTTTCAGCTTCATTAGGGACTATCTCCCTTCCATAGCGGCTTAATCGGACGAATTCCTTCTCATACTCGGTCACTGACAACTGTCTCTGCCTTAGGTTAATAAACTCTCTTCTTCACTCTTCCAGGTATACAGTACCCACATATTTCTTCTTGAATTCGGAGAGAAAGAAGTCCCAAGTTATAGCTTCTGGCTGCACTTCACTGGACACAGTATCCCACCATTCGTAGGCATCATCTTGCAACAGGGATATGGCAGCTTCTAGGTTTTGCTCTGGGGTGCAGTGGAGTTGTTTTAGAACTCTGCCTGTTTCAACCAATTCTCGGCAAGAACCAGTCATCTTCTCTCTACCAAAAGTCCACTGCTCCAAACTTTCTTAGCCTTTCCAGGTGTGATTTCTGCTGTGGAGGTGGAGGTGGTGGTGGTGCTGGCATTACTCCGGCCATTTGTCTAAAGAAATCGGCCATTTGCTGGAACATGGCCTGTGGAGGCTAAGCAGGCTCTACTTGAGCTGGTGGAGTAGGTTCTCCCCTACCCCGGCCTCACGTCAGAGGTGGAGCATGACTCTCCACTTCCTCCTCGACTACTCTCTGTGATGAAGGGTCCATATCCTATTCAAAATAAGAAAGACAAACAGATCTGCATTAGTGTCACCTCGACTCTTACAAATGCAATGCATGGTATGGACTCAATCTAGGCCCAGAAACGCCTAAACCGTGCTCTGATACCACTAAATGTGACACCCCTTACCCGTGTACAGTATACCCGAGTAAGCAATGTCACACTGCACCAAGCACACTCTAATATACCTTAATTAATTTTTATCATAGTTTTGAATATAACTTGTGAAATATGGTTCATTTAAGTCATTTATTGAAATTGAAATTTATTTGAGGTTCCGAAAATTTTAAAGAAAATCCGGCAGAGTACCGGCTAAAAATGGAGAAAACAGTTCTTCGGAACCTGTGAAAAATACTTCCAATAATTGTATTCAATCATCTCAAACTCCAATATTCAAATCTCAATATGATTCTCAACAACTTTTTCATTTCTCAAACATTCATTTCTCATAATACTCATATACAAACAATAAATAAATGCTCAAATTTTGCATTCATAACCATAACTTTCATTAATTACATGAACATCACAATACATTACATAAATCCAAATACATATGAGAAAATAAAAATTTAGTTGCAAAATGACAAAATGACACCTAGTGTCCTACCAATGCACTGCAGAAGTTGAGGTGACACGGACACTGTGCAGAACTGCAGGATGGACTCACCCAGTCTGCGGTCTACTGGGCTCACGATCTGTATCTCCAGTACCTACGCGTGGCAAAAGCAACGCGTTAAGCAATAATGCTTAGTGGTGCAATAATAAAATAAAAGAAATAGCAAGAAAATAAATATGTAGTGAATGTATATGTTTTATTTGTTTTGAATTTATATATCATTAACTTTGTCCACTTTTATTCATTTGGTTGCCCCAAGTAACCTACACTAGACGACTGGACTGGATAAATGGGTAAACTGGCACTGGGTATCTAGTACCTTGGGCCGTCACACCATCGGTCACATATGCATCTCCCGGTGTAATGAGCCTAACTAGTCAGAATACATCAGGCACAAGGCCAAATTTCAATACAAGGTCAAAATGGCTAAAAGCCATAAAATCACAGAATGGCATATTGCCATATGCAGTACTGCTAACTAAACCCTATTGGCATGCCAAACTATCCAAACCAATCTTGTTAGGTATACTAGGGCATTTGATACTTTAAAATTCTTCAATCTTTAAATTTCAAGTTTCGGTGTCACTATTCACCTCTTTGATCAACTAAAATGTTGACTTTTAGGTCGAAATTAGGTACATTGGTTTTGGCACTCCCAACATACCACATTTTGCATTTAAAACTTGTTGGAATTGGTCACCATTACCATTTCTAACTTAAAACCAAGAGGGCAGAAATTTCAGTTTTTGAAGCCTAAGTTTACTGTTCCATTAAGTACTGTTACAGTGGGAATTTGAAGAAATGGAAAACATGAAAGTTGTTCCTTATTTTGTCTAGTTGAATTTTCTTTTTTGAATCACTCCATTTGGAGTTTTGTAGCTCTAGATATGATCCAAAAACCACAGCTGGCCGGATTAGAAAAACTGCAGAATTACCAAATCTACAGTACCATGAACAGTGAATATGACTGTCATTTGGGTTAGGTTCTGGTCATAATTTGGGGTAGGTTTCTTCATGAAAGTTGTTTTTCTATGTCTTAACTTGTTGCTGTAAAAATTTCAGGTCAATTGACCATATCTACAGTGAGTTATGGCCACTGTACATTTGGTCATTCTGCAGAATCAGTTTGCAGGGTATCCGGATTGGGGCCAACTTTTGGTCCTCTTGCTTTGGTCTTTTGGGCATGGTTCCTCCAGCAAAAATGTGCCATTATAAGTCTAGTTTCATGTCCAATTGGCCAAACACCAATTGGACCTACACAGCCAAAGTTATGGCTGTCTAAGTGGGCTGGAATCTCAGCCTCAGTTCTGCTGTCTTTAGGCAGCCTTCCATTTTAGTTTTGCCATGCATTAACTCACTTCAAATTATGATTAACTTGCCTTAAATGGTCACTAATTGACCATTAGAATGTCCATTAATCAATTCAAATACCAAGTCCAATTTTCACTCTTAAAACCCTAGTTCCCATTATAGGTTTTCACAACACACCTTAATTACTAACTCATTCACTAATCACATGCATACATGGTTTTAACTTGATCTATAATCCACTTTAAGTCCATCAAAACACTCATTCCTATTCCTTCAATAGGGCTGCCGAAATCCATGTACACATACACATGAGTTTTTGTCCATTTAAATTACAATTTCTTACTAAATTCAAGTCCTTAATCATGAAAGTAAGGAGTTTTAGGTGTATAGATGCACTAACCTCTTGTAGGCAGATTTTTCCCAAGTTAAATCTTCACTTTCTTTCCTTTTCTAGGCTGCCAAACACTCTCCCAAGATGAGTGGACAAATTTTAATGAAAGGGGTTTAGGGTTTAGTGGTGTAACAAAGGGAGAAAGGGAGCTTTTGGTTGAACATCAATGGAGGAAGAAGAAGGAGAGGTTTCGGCTGGTAAGAGGGAGAAGGATGGCTGCTGTATTTTTGGTCTTTTTTTTTGTCTTCATTTATCTCTTTTATTAGTTAATGAATTAGTTGTTTGATTGCAATTGGTGGTGGCTTTTAATGACATCACCTTATGTCATAATTAAGCCTTTTTTTCTCATTTTCTTTTCTTTCCTTCACTACACATTTTCAATTTAATTTCTAGTAATGTTTATTCATATTTTATGTCATATTAATTATTTACTCAACTGGACAAGTCGGCCAAAAATCACCTCTGAAGGCGAAATGATCAAAATGCCCTCCGTTTGGCTTAACGGGTCAAAATTGTCTGTACCGATTGAAAAATTTTTCTAGGTATTTTCTTGGCATTCTAATGCCATGAGAACCTCAATAACCCTTCTCTGGAGTCCCAAAAATTATTTTATCATTTTTCTCCCGGGTCTAGGGCTCCTAGTTGCGAGAACCGCAACTTCCCTCTGGGTTACCCATCGCTAGGGCACCGGCTCGTTTAATTTGTTTGTATTTTAATTCTAAAATTTTTACTAAATTTTTCTTATCAATATTTGAGTTGATTATGGCTCCTGACTTTAGTTTAAATATTTTTCCGGACGTTCTAGCTATTCGGACCGACACCGGTCACCGAAACAGTAGAATGTACGGGTGTTACACATTAGGTTATACATGATGTCATCACTTTTTACTTTTCTCTTTTTTTTTTCTTTTTTTTTTTATTTTTCTATTAGTTCTTTAATTTAATTTCCGATTCTGAAATTTTCTTTTCTCCGATTTTATTTGACAGTCAGGTCAGGAGTCAACTCTCGAGGTCAATTGACTAAATTGCCCCTCGCCAGTTCGATCCGATTTACAAATAATTCAATATTTCTTCCGGATCCCTGACCAAATTATTTGACTGGCTTAACAATTCTTTTTTGTGATTTTCTCTTTTCTACTGTGTTTGCAATAGTCCTAAGGATCGCAGTGTCACATTTTACGGTTCAAAATTTGAGTTTAAATCGACTTCGCAATCCTTCCCGAGAAGGTCACCCATCGCTGTGACTCTCGGCTCGTTTAACTTCTTATGTTATGTTTTTTTTATTTATACTTAACTAATTGACAATTGTTAATTATTTATGTTCAGGGCTTATCTAGCTGTCTTAAGTGTAGTTCTAATCCCCTTACTTGTCTAGACCGACACCGGTCACCAGAATAGTGAAATATGCTAGGCTATACAAATAGGAGTATTACAATTACATTTTGACATGTGATTGGAAATCTGACCAGATCATGACAAGAGAGATTTTAGTGTAACATTTTTAAACTTTAGAGCTTTTAGTGTAATATTTTTGAAATTTAGGAATTTTATGGTAATAAAACAAAAATGAGGGATGAAAGTGAAGCAGAATTGAGGGATGAATAGTAAAAATTACTCCATTGTTTTACATTTCTGATAGAAAAAAAATTACATATCTATTACCTCCACATATGATTAAGAAAATTTAAATTATGTGACTAACACTTAAAAGTAAAACTTTCTTAATATTTAAAAAATAAAAATATGATGGTTTGAATTAGGTTTGATAATTCATATTTAACTGTCTAAAAGAGTTTGCATTACTTTTGATATAAATACTACAAAACACAATCCGAACACTGTATATATGATTAGTAATCGTATCACTAGCTCTATTAAACATATGATATGATATAATTTATTTATTTATTTAATAAATTAATTTATTCATATTTTATATATCCCACTTAATTCAATTATTTACTTGCTAAATTTTAAAACAAATAATTTTATAGATGAGAATAAATACGAAACTGATTACCTAGCTGTTATTCACCACGATAAGCTTCCATGATCATGAAAATCCACCATTTTATTTATTTATTTATGTATTTATTTATTTTCACAATAATAGGGAAGCAAGAAATGGGGAGACAGTAGGTGCTAAATGAAAGCTATAATTTCACCTGCGGACACGGGCATGTGGCATCATTGCTATTAAGAATATAATTGCCATCATTGCTGCTATTCTTATCATGCAATAATAGGAGGCAAAATTAAAACACACTGCTTTTATAATTTTATTAGATATAATTAGTTGCTTCCTCCCCACCATATAATCCCCTATTTGGTGTACATGTAGTTCATGATTACGAGGATAATTTTCAATCCCTAAAATCACAATATCGTATGTACGCTATCAAATATACCCACTCATATAACGTTAGATTCTTTCGCTAAGGTTCCATTTCAAATTATGATTGAATGATATATATGGAAAAAAGATTAAATAAATTTCTACACGTCAAATAAATTTATATCTAATAAAATATTTGTTTAATAATAAAATATTAATTTTATGGTTTTTAATAATAAATATTAAAAATAATAGTTTTAATATTAAACTGTTTTTGTTCACTATATTTTTCAATTTATTTCTTTTAAATTTTATTTTAATTAAAAAAGTAAATAATTTTTAATATTTAAAATTAAGAGAAAATAATATTTTATTAGATGTATACTTCTTTGATTTTTTAGAAAGAATAGGAGCTTATTTTTCCTAAAACTTAATTTTGAATTTATTTGAATATATATATATATATATAAGACTTGAAAAGGATACTTATAATTAAAAAAATTATTTATGATACTAAAAACAGATGTATAGATAAGTTGACCATATATCCGGTAAGGATTATTGTGCTTTTTACATTTGTACATATCAAGAAACACCCTACACTTATCTTAAAACCAAAACTTAGAATACTTGCACAGATAGATTTATTTTAAAAAAAAATATTCTTTATAATGACTCTTATTATGGTTGGTAAAATCTTACAAATTTAAATAACAGCTTGTTAGTTAGTGTCTTGAAGTCATTTGTTAGAAAAAAAAAATAATGAAAAAAAAATAGCTAGTCAAATTAATATGTAATAAAATTTAGGTTTTTTATTTTCAAATTTTATTAATTTAATTGATAAATTATGAATTTTGTTTTAATTTTATTAAATGAATTTAATAAAAAAAATTAACTTAAAAGTGATTCGAACAATTAAAGATTAACTGATAATTTTTTTAACTCTGCATAAAACTAATTTATTTTATTTGATTAATTTAAATTTCAATTAGAAAATTAACTAGCAAAATTAAATTTTCTTTAAAAATTAATATTTTGTTAAAAGAAAATCTTCAACTCATGAATGGACTTAATTTGATATGAAATCTTCAACATAAAGTGATTCCAAATCTAATATATGAGGAATTTTACACTCGCTCGACACATGTCTAGCAGAAAGGTAGACCTCATCGTGAGTTCCACCATACAGAGTTCGCATTTTTTGTTAAAGCACACACTGTGCCAGACGTATGCCATAATTTCATCTAATATATTGCCACCTCTAAATGAGCGGAAACAAGTTGAAGTGGGATAACTAGCTAGGTAGATCGGTCTTTTCCTAATCCTTGTAACGTAGAAAGCAAATTAACATTGTCCTTTTAACGTGGGATAAGGATTTAATTGAAATGACATGATTGTGTAATACGTGAAAAAATGATGGTTAACTTAATTGCACAGATAAAAACAATAATAATTAAGTTTTAATTTAATTCTAAAAATTAAATGAAATTGAGTATATATATGGAACTTTTTTACCATTTAGTTTTATTAGACATCAAATCTGTATTAATATCTAAAATTTGGAAATCATTGATGCTATTTCTCTTCATATTATTTTAGGTTCTCCCTTTCCTTCTCATTTCTTTCAACTTTCCGACTAATTTATCGCATTTTGGTATTGGAGTATTTGATACTCTACATTGAATAAAACCAAACCATAATTGACCCTTCTAATTTTCTCTCTAATATTTGTTATATGCATTTTCTGATGGATGTAATCATTTCTAATCTTATTCATTATCGTGTTACTAAACATATATCTTAATTCATATTTTTGCCACACTTATCTTATAGATATTATATTTTAAAAGCCCAACATTCGCTCCCATAAAAATATAATTGGTTTGACCACAATCATATAGAACTTATGTTTCACTTCTTTAAAAATATTACAATCACTCCTCTATTTTCATCTATCTTTTATTGACCCTATGGGTTGCATCCTCATCTAAAATTTCGTTCTTTGGTATAACAAAACCTAAATATTTGAACTCATTGTATTTAGACACCAAAACTCCATCCAAACAAATCTCACCTCTATTCCTTCTATGAAAGCTAAACTCACACTGCATGTTTTTAATCTTACTTCTTCTTAGTTTAAAATCCTTACTCTCAGAAGTCTTTCTCTGTAACTCCAACTTTTGATTAACTCCTCTACTAGTTTCATTAACTACAACAATATCATCTGCATAACATACACTCTGAGATATCATCTTGAACATAGTTAACTCATCAATGATTAAGGTAAATAGGAATAGACTTAAAGCTAATCCCTGATGTAAGCCCACTATTATGGGAAACTTATCTTTGTCTTCTCCCATTATCCTTACACGTGATTTAAATTTTAACTCCTATTTTCCTTAAGTTGCACTAACTTGTATGTCTCCTTCTCTCGCTCTCGTGTCCCTAACTTTTTGTACAAATTGGTTAGAAATTTATTACAAGCATCACTAATCGCTTTCCTTAACTACTCTCATTGCCATCTTATATTTCTCAAAGGCCTTCCCATTTTTGTCATTGGTAACTTTTTGTACCATTCTCTTTTTATTTTAATAGCCTTTTGAACCTCCTAACTTCACCACCAATACTCTTATGGGCATTGCCCTCTAACTTTGGATTCACCTAGTATATCTAGTGCTAGTTTCATAATACAATTTGCCATCACACTCCATGCGGTATCAATGTTATCACCTACAATCTATACCGTTTCTTTCCATAGTTTCTCTTTAAAAGTTATGTAGTTTGTGCCTTTTAGGTTTCGCCTAACAAGTTCTAGGTTGCATATTTCTATTTTGCTTCCTCACTTCACTCTCAATCTTTACATAAAAAACTACTATCCTATGCTGAAAGGTTAGATTCTCACCATGGATAATTTTATAATCTTTAAGGTATATTTCTATTAACAAAATAGTTTTTTTATTAAAATTTACGGTTAATTTATTGAAAATAGTTATAGTTTAATTATCACATTTCACTTTTTGTAATAATTTAATCCCTTAAAATTGAGTTAGTTGCTTCATTATAGTTAATTAATAGTGAAGTTTAATGAAATAACTATTTTGTTAATAGAAATATATTTCAGGGACAATAATTTTTTTCTCATAAAAAATAAATAGATTAAATTATAATTTTTATTAAATTTTTTAAAGTTAAATTACAAAACACTAAAAACACCAATAATAATAATAATAATAATAATTACTATTATTATTATTATTAGTACTACTACAACAGGTTTTTTTTTTTTCGAAGATTATTATTATGGGTAGGGTAACACTTTCGGTGGTATTGCCATTGCAATCATAGCGCTTACCGTGAGGTTATTATTGTATGATGAGATCTCTCCTCGGACGTCGTCTCCCCTTCGACACGTCTTCATATCCATTTCTTGGTCTACGGGAGGATGTCTTGGATCGGATGGATTTTTTTTTTTTCTTCATTTTTTTATTTTAAATTTTTTACCCTTGTAAATGTTCAACACATATTGAGATAATAACGGAATGCGTATTATTATTAATACAATTTAATAAATCTAAAACTCTTCCTTAGTGAATTCTAAATCATTAATTTCAAGCAAGTCATATATATAAAAAAATAATATAGCTAGAATTCTTGCTTAAATTATTACATTATTTGGAATGGGATTATTTTAAAAAATAAGCTGGTACATTGTAATCAATTCAAACAGATTTTTTATTAAAATTTTTAAAGACAATCAAAATTTAGAATTTGATTATAAAATTAAGTATAAAATTATTAATTAATTAATTAATTAATTATAAATATCGAAATTATTAATTTTAAAATATAATTACAGTTATAAATTATGAAAATTTTATGGCTATTTTTTGAAAGTAATCCAAAAATTTCAATAATAGTTTTGAAAGTAATGATAAAAGTGAAAGGGAGGTATATAAAAAATTTAAAAACAAATGGGTAATTAATTTAATATTTATAAGTTTTATAAAAAAAAGGAAGATAAGTCTAATTGGTTTGATTTAATGATAAAATACATATTATTTATTTTAGAGAATTAAATTTAAATCTTTAATTTCTTAATTTTTTATTAAAAAATAATTATAAAAATAATATTAAAAATTTTTTCTAATTAGGAAAATTATTTTTTAATTTTATTTTTTTAAAATTAATTATTTAATATCCCTATTATAAAAAATATATTATAAAAATTTTTATTTTTAACCTATATATTATTTAATCCTCTCATTATTTTTTATGTAAATTGAATCAGTTAAAAAAATAAATATAAATACATAATAAATAATTAATGGACTTTTGCTTTAAAATGAGAAGAAAAATTCAATAAAAGAATTTAACAATATATTTTTTAAAATAAAATAATTAAATAATTAATTTTATTAAAATATAAAAATTACATAATAATTTTTCCAACTTTAAAATGAGGCGGAAGCAAGAAAACTGTCTCTTTCTCTCTCTTCTTGGTCTACTCAACGTACAAACGCTGCAATCGAACGGACCAACCTAACCTTCTTGGTCACTCACAAATCCTTCATTTGCTCGCTGGGACCCCACCACGCCCACGTTCCCCTCCTAATCATACGCATTTATTTAATACACTCTGTCTGCACTCCTCCATCCGTGTACCTTCTACACCAATCTCATCGCTCCATCATTCAGAATCACACTTTTTCTCATGATCCAACGGTTATACTTTAATGTGATACAGTCCACACACTACACGCGCAATGACATAGAAAAAAGATTCCCTCCAACTAAAGAAACAAACCTTCCTTTGACCAAAGACTAAAGCCCAACACGAATATTACTAAAATATAACATTAGTAAAATGGTGATGTCATCATACCTTTGACTCCTTATCTCTCTTCTTTAAATTCACCCCCCCAACCCCTCTCTGTTCCTCCACCTCCTCTACTATCTGCACTTTCTGTCTTTTCATTCTCTGGTTTCTCTTATTTTCTCGACGAATTTTCCCTCTTGCCAAACAAAACAATGGTGAGGGATGATTTGTGCATAAAAGTGCCTAGTTTTTTCCGCTGCCCGATATCACTGGACGTGATGAAATCCCCTGTTAGTCTGTGCACCGGAGTCACCTACGACCGCACTAGCATCCAACGGTGGCTCGACAGCGGCAATAACACTTGCCCTGCAACCATGCAGGTCCTCAAGAGCAAAGAGTTGGTCCCCAACAGCACCTTACAACGCCTCATCCAGATCTGGTACGACTCGGTGCAGCACCACCGTAGCCACCGTGTCAACTCGGCAACTAACCCAGTTTCCTCACAGGATGAGGTCAAGTGCATAGTTAAGGACATTGAAACGAAAAAAGAACTAGATCACTGTTGTTTCGACGCTTTATCAAAAATTCAGTGTTTCGCCGAAGGATCCGTGGAGAACCAGGAATTTCTAGCAAAAATGGACGGATTCGTGCCAATGCTTCTTGATTTTCTGGCCGATAATAAAAGCATTGACTTCATTGAGCAAGTAATTAGGGTTCTAGATTTGATCTTAATCAAAATCGGAGATTATAAGGAGTTAATGACATTACTATTGAAGAACAAAAATATCGATTGCTTGTCCTCGCTCCTTCTCGTTTTTCAACGAGGAAGAAGCATACACTCAAGAATTGGATCGGTGAGAATTGTAGAATCAATCGCCATGGATGGAGAATCGAATTTGTTGATCGCCGAAAAGGATGGATTATTACCCGAATTAGTAAAATCAATCGGCCTAGAAAACTATCCGAGCTTGATTGAAGCGAGCTTGTCATGTTTAATCGCGATTTCAAAGGCGAGACGTGTCAAAGTTAAGCTAGTACATCTCAAAACAATTCCAGAATTGAGAAACATACTAACGGCAGACCCAAACACGGGAGTTTCAAACTTAATCACCGAGAAGGCGTTGAAGCTGCTTGAAACGGTGTCGTCCTGCAAGGAAGGGAGAGTAGAGATGTGCAGTGACATGGCGTGCATAGAAGCAGTGGTTCAGAAGGTGTTCAAAGTATCGGTAGAGGCGACGGAGCATGCGGTGACGATATTGTGGAGCATCTGTTATTTGTCTAGGGACGTGAATGCTCGAGAGGCGGTGACGAACAGTAACGGGCTGACGAAGATTTTGTTGCTTATGCAGAGTAATTGCTCGCCGACGGTGAGGCAGATGGCGGGGGATTTGTTGAAGATTTTCAGGGTGAATTCAAAGTCATGCCTTTCCAGTTATGATACTAAGACTACACATATTATGCCGTTTTGATTCGAAACGTCATTGGATGGGATATGTGCTAAATGTTAACCTTTTCTTTTTTTTCTTTTTCTCTGTTTCTCTCTTTTTGGTGCAAGAAATTGAGAGAGGGAGAGAGAGAAAGAGTAGAGAATCGCATTGTAAATCCAAAAGGAAAAATTTTTTGTTTTGTTAATACAAGAGAGAATCAAATCAAATTCAATTCGTATGATTTTGAATAGGATAAACAATTTGTTTTTTTTTTCTTTCAATTTTTAGCTTTTTTTTCTTTAATGTTTATGCTTTTTCCTTTTTCAGCAACTAAAAATAAAAAAAAAAAATTAGACTAAAATATAAATCAATACAAAATTAATTTATTTAAAATTAATTTAAAAAAATCATATATTCAATTCCATTAATTTAAAATTAAAACTTAATTATTATTGTTATTATTTTTATTTACAATTTATTTTTTTAATAAATTATTGAGTATCTCTTTTATATATATATATATATATATATATATATATATATATATATATATATATATATATATATATATATATATATATATATATATATATATATATACACTTTCACTCAGGAATGTGGAGTTTAATTTTTTTTAACTGAAATTTAATTTTTTTTATAACTATTAAATATAGTAATTTTAATACATCGAATATATTCTATAATTTACAATTTTTTTTTTCTTTTCCACTAAAACTCAAATTCGCTTTCATAAGCAGTGGCATACATGAAATCAAGTTATCATATGTTATATCAGGTGAAGCAATGAAACTAAATTTGAAATGATCACATTAAAAAGCACAACCACAATTGTTTTATTTCCCACCTTTTTAGATGGAAGGTCAAAGAGTAGTTTGCTAAGGGTTCATTGCTTTCTTATTGGGATTCCATTTTTGTTTTCTTTTCATGTATGAGTAAGCAACAAACCCAAAAGGATTTGTGAGCCTAAGAGGGATGCACCATTCTTTCTTTTCTTTTACATGGTTTTTTACAATAATAATAATAATAATAATAATAATAATAATAATAATAATAATAATAATAATAATAATAAAAAATTTAAATCCCAATTTTACATATTAAAAATTAGCTCGTTAATTGTTAAACTACATTTCTAAATAATAATAATAATAATAATAACAAAAGTTAAGATTTAAAATTTAATTTTTTATATCATAAGATAAAAAAATAATAATAAAAAATACTTATTTAAACTTAATTTATCGTAAATTTTAAAAATATATAGTGTGTGAATTTAACTGAAAAATAAATAAAATTATTTTTTTTATCTTGAGTTTATAATAAATTAATTTAAATATATTTTTTATTAGACAATATTTTGATTTATTTTGAAATAAATTATTTGTAAGAAAAAAATTTAATTAATTTCTCAAGAAATGTTTTTAATTTCTTTTTTTAGAATATATTTTTTAATTTTTTAAATTAAAAAAATTAAATTCTTTATTTTAAATATAATGAAATTATATTAAAGAAGAGTATATTAATATCTTAAGCAAACTTTTGAGCTGGCATTGCAATGCAAGGAATTGAAAACTCAAAGCCAAAGGAAGAAAGCAAGATAAAAAAAATTTGACTATAAAGTGGACTTTGTATGCTTTTATAAGTCAGGGAGGAAGAAGCAAATAAACAAAAAAAGAAATTTTAAGTATATTTAGAATAAGACAGAGAGACAAAGTGCCGCAATTGCTGAAATGGGTTTGCTTTTATTTGTTGCCTATTGTTATATATATATATATATATATTTTAAGGCTCACACTCTCTCCTTTTCCTTCAATTAAAATTTGTTTGATTACAGAAAGGAGTGAGAGGGATTGGAATCGCAATCCCAAAAGAAATCTGTTAAAAAAGAGATACACACAGGCTTGAGTTTGACCTCTACGGTAGGCCCGGTCATGGATTGATTCTAATCATAAATCGGATTGAAATTAGTCTGAGTCAAACTTGAAATTAAAACGAATCATTGATTCTAGTTCATGAACCGATCCAAAATTGGAGTACGGGGGCTGATTCCGATTCCCTTCCTTGAATTTGAATTGGAATTAGCTCAATTTATAATTTTTTTTAAAAAAAATTTATGTTCAATCCCTTTAATTTTTTTACATTAAAACTAAGTCAAATTATGAGTCAAACTGAAATTGGATTAAGATTATATTGAATCATTTCGAACCAAAATCGTAATGAAACAAAACAGTTTTGAACTAAAACCAATCCCAACCATAAAAACAACCAAACCAATAATTTCATACTCGAAACCAGACGGAAACTATGATCCAATATATGGAAATGGAAACATTGGCCCCCTCATAGAACAGACTTCCCTTTTATAAAACTAAATCTAAGATTCATTAAGAACAATTAAAAACACCTTAATTACACCTTAAAATAATACCCAATGCTTGGTTTTTTCTTGCAGTGGGCTTTTTGTGTCCTCAAAAGGGCAAGGGAGTGGTTGCAATAAGCACATAAAAAGTTGGGAAAGGATAGTTCTCCAAGCACTTGAATGAGGTCCTTTACTTTTCTTTCTTTCTATTTATTATTTTTTCCCTTTTTGTTGTTCTCATTCTTTTTTCAAAGCATTATGCGTTGGTGGGGTGGGTTTTATATGTGCATTAGATTAATGGTATGAGGTGAGGAGTAATTAATTAATAAACATTTTAAAAAAGAAATTATAAATTGGTGTTTAAAAAATTAAAGGTTGCATATTGTTGGTTGTTCTTTAGTGGACGTGTCATTATTCTTCATGGGATATAATGTTGGGTCAAAATAGATATCTCATGTCACATCTTACCCCTCTGTAAGGCATAACATAATCCCGTAGAATACCTAATGAACTACCGAATTTCACCTATCGATAACTCATTAAGTACCCTACTAGAGATTTTAAAATAATTTTCTTACTTTTTGAAGTGGTGAACATTTTCTAATAGGTATTAAAATATTTAATTAAAGTTTGTAAACTAGTTAAAATTTTTGTCCCTTTTTATTTTTTTGCAAATTTTAGAAAAATTTTGGTAGAGTGACGTCTGTATTTTGATAAAACAGTTCTTCAAATATCTGTGAAAAGCACTTTTAATAATTTATCTCATCAACTTCATCAAAATCAACCTCCATCACAACCAATTTTAACACTATTTCTCAAATTTCAAAAATTCAAATCAGCTATTTCCAATTCAAATAACATCCAAAATAATACTAAGTAATTTCATACAAATTAAAACAAAATACTTTCATTCATACTTCATTAAAATTAAAACAAATTACATTTATCCAAATTTTACATTAGAAAAATCCAAACTAATATTATTACAAACTTTATACAACTGCTGATGACCATTTTTCTACATTTACATACATTTACATACATCAACATAATTTTTACAATCAGGATATAAAATATACCCGATAAAACTTCAGGGAATGTGACTCCACAATCCTTAGCAGCTCACTCTGCTGTTCCTCTAGTTTCTATATCTACGATAGCAATAACAGTCATCACTGAGTACTATGACTCAGTGGTGCACAACATACTAAAATAATATTTATGCAGAATTTAAATCATATATTATTCAAAAATTAAACTGAACATGAGATATAAATTCAAAACATGACTTATAAAATTTTAATCCAAACAATTTCATTTCGAAAGTCTCAAAACAAATTTCATAAAAACACACAGTTATATCATGCCATTCGAAACAATAATCATCTCAATAGCCAGAGGCTTATGAGAAGTCACATCACAAGGCTAGCTAGCTCAAATATATGGGAACCCATTCTTTTTCTTCTTATACTGTCACACACCTTAACACTTCAGTTAGAGAAGGAATCAAAATTCGAAACTGATTTCCCCCACTAGTCATGCTAGTGAGGTATCCAAATATATGGTCATGACACTGTGGTTTCAAAACTATCTTAACAATTTACTAAACATTTATTGCCATTTTAAACACAAACAATTAATCTTTCAATGATTTAAATCAAAAGCGTAATAAACATTTCAATCCAAAAGTGTCACAATTTAATATCTCAATTCATTCAAAAATAATTTGCAGAAGAAAATTTATAGAAATTCTATGTTGTGCACAAACTTTAAGCGAGTCGCTTCTTGGCCTTGACTCGGGTTCTTTTCCGGTATTCCTTTCCACTGAAACACATAGTTTCACTGTGTTTCAGTATTATAATTTATTATAACTCCAAAAATAAATTCAAATCTACTTATACCTAGCTTTAATATGCTAAACTTGACGTTCTTTAAAATTTGTATTTCAGGGTTACTATTCATGATATTATTTAAGTCAATTTGTTGACTTTCTAATGCTTAATAGGTATGAAAATTCCAATTTCACTCACATACCACATTTTGGTTACCTAATTTGTTGGTTTTGATTGTTTTCTCAAATTTCAAGTCTTTTAAGCAAAATTGCAAATTTTCAGTTTTAGTGTCTTATTTTGCACTACTCCATTGGTCATGTTGCTGTTAGAATTTGGCTAAGTTTTCTTCATAGAAATTGTTCCTTATTGTCTAAAATTTATTTCCCTTTTTGAATCACTCCATTTGGAGTTTTGTAGCTCAAGTTATAGCCATTTGAATATGGCTGGCTGGATTGGCCTAACCTAGATTTTCTGGGCACCAACTTGGTTCTAGCAGTTTAGGTCACTAATTTTGGGTTGCTAAATGACTTGGTTAAGGGCATAATTTGGACTTGTGTTCTTCATGAAAGTTATAGGGATATGTCTCAAATTTCTACTGGTAAAATTTCAGGACTCCAAATGGAGTGATTCAAAAAAGGAAATGCAACTAGACAAAATAAGGAACAACTTTCATGTTGATCAATTTGTCAAATTTCCACTGCAAAAATGACTAATGGAACAGTAAAGACAAAGCATGAAAACTGAAAATTCTGTCCAATTAGCATTGAGCTTAGAAATGGTATTGGCAACCAATACCAACAAGGTTAAAATGCAAAATGTGGTATGTTGATGATATTTAAACCAATGTACCTATTGTCAATGCAAAAGTCAACCTTTTAGTTGACTAATGAAATGAATAGTAACCATAAAATTTCAATTTCAAAGAATTACATAAATTAAAAGTGTAAAATGCCCTAGTATACCTAACAAGATTGGTTTCGATAGCTTGGCATGCCAATAGGGTTCTGTTAGCAGTACTGTATATGGCTTCATGCCATTCTGTGTTTCATGGCTTCCCATGCCATTCTGTGACATAATAGCCTTTGGCTATGTTATTTGAGTTGATATACTTGGGTTTTCACCCTGATGATTATTACAGCTTATTAGCTGTTCTGTTGCACACCGGGAGACACAATGTGACCGATGGTGTGATGGTCCGAGGTACTTAGTACCCAGTGTCAATTTACCCATTTATCCAGTCCAATCGACTAATATAGGTTACTCGGGTAATGATAATAAACCTTACAAAATTTTAAACGAATAATACTGCAAATAATATCAGAAATTAAGTCTACTAAAAAATGTAAACATACATTCTGCATACTTATTTTTATTATATTTTATTTTATTTTATATTGTCACCACTAAGCATAATTGCTTAGCGCGTCGCTTTTGCCATGCGCAGGTACTGGAGACTTAGCTGGGGAGCCCAACAGACATCAGACGGGGTGAGCCTTCAGAGCTGCATTCGGGGTCCAGAGTCACCTCACATTTGCACTGCATATAGTAGGACATTAAGCCCTTTTGTATTTTGCATTTTGTATTAGTTTGGTTTGTAACTATAAACTCTTGTAATTATGTATTAATGTAAATATATGGAATTTCATATTATTGAAATTTTCTGCATAATGTATGTTGATAAATGAAATGTTGAGAAATATTTATGAATATGCTTCAAGTAATGAAGTGAACAGAAAAGTTTTGAAAATAGTATTGTGATTTGAGATTGAGATTTTGAGATTAACTTGAAATGTGTATAATGGAGTTTGGATTTGGAAATTCTATTGGAAGTGTTTTTAAACAGGTTCAGAAGAACTGTTTTTCCAATTTACAGCCGACACTCTGCCGAATTTTCTATAAAATTTGCGAAAAAATTTAGATTTATCAAAATTGAAAATAAATGAATTAAAAGGGATAAATTGTAATAGAAACATAAATTGGTGCTTCGGTACACTGAGTGGCATAATTTGCTCGGCTACACTGTAGACGGGTAAGGGGTGTCACATTCTAGGTTACTTAAACTAAGAACACATGTATTAAACTAAAATTTCAATTAAAAGAACTAACCTCACTTTGATGTTCAATCGTCAATTTTCCTCTTCTTTTCTTCTTTTTTTTTTCTTGATCAATCTTTTTCTCAAGTGAGGTTAACAAGGTTTAACTAAGGAGGTTACACTTCTATGACTGAATTTGTGGTTTTTTTCAAGCTAAAAAATGAGCTTTCATGGAGGACTAGTGAGGGGACTTTGAGAGAGAGAGAGCCGGCTTGGGGTTAGGGATGAAGATAACAATATATTTTTTTTCTTTTATGTGTTTTTAATCTAATTTAATTAACAATTATCCAATAATTTCAAATTTTTAATTATTAAGTTTATTGCATCATGCATGATGTCATGCATGATGTAATAAACTTTTTCACTTTTTCAACTTTTTTTTTCTTTTTTTACTTTTACATTTATTTTTCTTTAGTTCTTTAATTTAATTCTTGATCTAAAAATTTTCTTTTCTCCGATTTTATTTGACAGTTAGGTCAGGAGTCAGCTCTAGGTGTCAATTGACCAAATTGCCCCTCGCCGGTTCGACCTAGTTTGCAAATAATTCAATATTTCTTTCGGATCCCTAACCTAATTATTTAACTAGCTTAACAATTCTTTTTTGTGATTTTCTCTTTCCCACTGTGTAACACCCTCCCAGTAGCAACTCCGTACATTTTACTGTTCCGGTGACCGGTGTCGGTCCGGACAGCTAGAACGTCCGGAAAAATATTTAAACTATAGTCAGAAACCATAATTAACTCAAATATTAATAAGAAAAATTTAGGAAAAATTTTAGAAATAAAATACAAACAAGTTCAACGAGCCGGTGCCCAAGCGATGGGTAACCGGAGGGAAGTTGCGGTCCTAGCAACTAGGAGCCCTAGACCCGGGGGAAAAATTATAAAATAATTATTGGGACTCCAGAGAAGGTCATTGAGGTTCCTATGGCATTAGAATGCCAAGAAAATATTTAGAAAAATTTTTCAATCGATATAGCCAATTTTGACCCGTTAAGCCAAACGGAGGGCATTTTGGTCATTTCGCCTTCAGAGGTGATTTTTGGCCGACTTGTCCAGTTAAGTAAATAATTAATATGACATAAAATATGAAGAAACATTACTAAAAATTAAATTGAAATTGAGTAGTGATGAAAAGAAAAGAAAAATCCATAAAAATGCCAAATATGACATCATTATGATGTCATTTGAAAGTCTCCACCAATTATAATTAAACAACCATATTATTAACTAATAAAAGAGACTAAATGAAGACCAAATTAACCAAAAATACAGCAGCCACCTCCTTCCCCAAAACCAGCCAAAACGTAGAGAGAGAGAAGATAGGGTTTTCACCATAGCCATTCTTTGCAAGCTTTCATTCTCATGCTTCCTCACCATATTTCCTCAAGACCCCAACACTAAAATGAATCCTTGGACCTAGAGGAAGTGTTTGGCAGCCAAGAGAGTACAAGAAAAGTGAAGATTAAACTTGGGAAAAAAGTGCCACTTAAAGGTTAGTGCATTAGATACCTAAAACTCTTTATTTTCATGATTAGTAACTTGAATTGAGTAAGAATTTGTAACTAAAATGAACAATAATTATGTGTATACATACCATAAATTTCGGCTGCCCTATTGAAGAAATAGAAATGAGTGTTTTGTTGGACTTAGAGTGGATTAGAAATGATGTTTAAGGTACATATACACAAGTATAATGAATTGGTATGCTAACTAAGGTAATATGGGTGAAACTTGAACTTGGGCTAGGGTTTGGGAGTGAAAAATTTGATTTGGCTTATGAAATGGTTAAAGAACATTCTAATGGTCAATTAGTGACCATTTGAGATGTGTTGACCATAATTTGAGGTGCATTAAAGTGTTACAAACTGAAATGGTAGGCTGCCTTGTGAGTGCAGTAGGGTGGCTGGAATTGCAGTCCACTTAGACAGCCATAACTTTGGCTGTGTAGGTCCAATTGGTGTTTGGCCAATTGGACATGAAACTAGGCTTATAATGGCACATTTTTGCTGAAGAAACCATGCCCAAAAGACCAAAGCAAGAGGACCAAAAGTTGGCCCCAATCCGGATCCCCTGCAACAGCACCTGCAGAAATGACCAAATGAACAGTAACTGTTCATTTGGCCATAACTCACTGTAGATTTGGTCAATTGACCTGAAATTTTTACAGCAACAAGTCAAGACATATACAAACAACTTTCATGAAGAAACCTACCCCAAATTATGGCCAGAACCTATTCAAATATGCAGTCACAGTCACTATTCATGTTACTGTAGATATGGTAATTTCTGCAGAATGGAAATCCAGCCAACTGTGGTTTTTGGACCATATCTGGAGCTACAAAACTCCAAATGGAGTGATTCAAAAAAGGAAATTAAACTAGACAAAATAAGGAACAACTTTTATGTTTACCAATTCCTCAAATTTCCACTGTAATAGTTCCTAATGGAACAGTAAAGTTATGGTACAAAATCTGAAAAATCTGCTCCTTTGGTTTAATGCTTAGAAATGATATTAACGCTTAATGCCAACAAGTTTTAAATACAAAATGTGGTATTTTGGGAGTGCCAAAGTCAATGTACATATTTTCTATCCAAAAGTCAACATTTTTGTTGACCAATGAGGTGAATAGTAACACCAAAACATGAAATTATCAAATTGAAGAATTTAAAAGTTTCAAATGCCCTAGTATACCTAACAAGATTGGTTTGGATAGTTTGGCATGCCAATAGGGTTCGATTAGCGATCGCACATGGCAATATTCCATTACGTGATTTTATGGCTTTTAGCCATTCGACCTTGCATTGAGACTTGGCCTTGTGCACGATATTATTCTGACATTGTTAGCTGCTACATTGCCTGGGAGATGCATATGTGACCGATGGTGTGACGGCCCGAGGTACTCGATACCCAGTGCCAGTTTACCCGTTTATCCAGTCCAGTCGTCTAGTGTAGGTTACTTGGGCAACCAAATGAATGAAGGTGAACAAAGTTAAGGAAATGATGGATATACCAATACTAAACAAACAAATCATACACATTCTATACATATTTATTTTCTGCTATTTTCTTTTATTATATTATTGCACCACTAAGCATTATTGCTTAGCGCGTTGCTTTTGCCACGCGTAGGTACTGGAGATATAGATCGTGAGCCCAGTAGACCACAGACTGGGTGAGTCCATCCTGTAGTTCTGCACAGTGTCCGTGTCACCTCACCACCTGCAGTGCATTGGTAGGACACTAGGTGTCATTTTGATATTTTGTAGCTAATTTTTACTTCCTCATATGTATTTGAACTTATGTAATGTATTTTGATGTTCATGCAAATAATGAAAGTTATGGTTATGAATGCAAAATTTGAGCATTTATTTATTTTTGTATATGAGTATTACGAGAAATGGATGTTTGAGAAACGAAAAGGTTGTTGAGAACCGAAATTGAAAATTGTTGAGATTTTTGGATATTGGAGTTTGATATGATTGAATACAAATACTGGAAGTGTTTTTAACAGGTTCCGAAGAATTGTTTTCTCCATTTTTAGCCGGTACTCTGCCGGATTTTCTTTAAAATTTTCGGAACCTCAAATAAATAATAATTTCGATAAATGGCTTAAATAAATTATATTTCATAAATCATATTCAAAAGCATGATATAAATTAATTAAGGTATATTAGAGTGTGCCGGTACACCGTGTGGCATTACTTATTCGGGTATACTGTACACGGGTAAGGGGTGTCACATTTAGTGGTATCAGAGCCAGGTTTAGGCGTTTCTGGGCCTAGATTGAGTCCATACCATGCATTGCATTTGTAAGAGTCGAGGTGACACTAATGCAGATCTGTTTTTCTTTCTTATTTTGAATAGGATATGGACCTTTCATCTCAAAGAGCAGTTGAGGAGGAAGTGGAGGGTCATGCTCCACCTGCAGCAGCGGAGACTGGGGGCATGGGAGAACCTGCTCCGCCAGCTCAAGCCGAGCCTGCTCAGCCTCCACAGGCCATGTTCCAACAAATGGCCGACTTCTTTAGACAAATGGCGGGAGTAATGCCAGCACCACCACCACCACCAGCTCCACAGCAGAAATCACACCTGGAAAGGCTAAGAAAGTTTGGAGCAATGGACTTTTTCGGTAAGAGAGAAGATGACTCTGTTGCAGCCGAGAATTGGTTGAACAGAACGGGCAGAGTCTTAAAACAACTCCACTGCACCTCAGAGCAAAATCTAGAAGCTGCAGTATCCTTGTTGCAAGATGATGCCTACGAGTGGTGGGACACTGTGTCCAGTGAAATGCAGCCAGAAGCTGTAACTTGGGACTTCTTTCTCTCCGAATTCAAGAAGAAATATGTGGGTACTGTATACCTAGAAGAGAGAAGAAGGGAATTCATTAACCTGAGGCAGAGACAGTTGTCAGTGGCTGAGTATGAGAAGGAATTCGTAAGATTGAGCCGCTATGGAAGGGAGATAGTCCCTAATGAAGCTGAAAGATGTAAGAGATTTGAAGAGGGACTAAATGACAACATCAAGATCCAGCTCACTGCCTTGGGAATCACAGATTTTAGCAAGTTAGTGGAAGCTGCAATAAGGGTTGAAAAAGTGAGAATCAGTGAGCAGACCAGAAGGGATAGACAACAGAAGAGGGGCCCAGGTCAGTCTAGTTTAGCTCCTGCATCTGGGAAGAGGTTCAAAGGTCCACCTGCACAGAGTTCAGGTCAGCCACATGGTCAGGGTCAGTCTCAGGGGCCCAGGCCACAGTTCACCCCTAGGAGAGGTCAGTCCACACCATCTGTGGGCAGCTCTCCAGGGATGGGGTTCAGGGGACCAGCCCCAACATCTTCTGCATGTCCACACTGTCTGAAATGGCACAAGGGAGAGTGTTGGAGAGTAACTAGTGCCTGTTTAAGATGTGGGTCGACAGAGCATCAGCTGAGGAACTGCCCACGTAGAACTACTACAGCTACTCCAACACAAGCAGACAGACCTGCTCCTGCACCACAGAGAGGTAGAAAATCTGGTAAGTCTGACACAGTGGGACCATCACAGAGGCCTGCATCTGAGCCAGCAGAGAGGCTAGATAATAGACCACCTACGGAAATTATGCCCGAGAGCTCGGGAGGAGCAAGATGCCCGGGCGTCATCGGGTGCGTTCTCCTCTACAATACTCCTGTGCATGCATTGGTGGATCCAGGATCCACTCATTCCTACATTTGCATCAACTTACCCGTAGAAAGGGGGATACTAATAGGGGAGAGTGACCAAGACATTCTGGTCACTAATCCATTGGGTCACAGTATAGTGGTGAACAAGGTATACAAGGGTTGCCCGTTAAGGATTCAGGGGTATGAATTCTTGGCAGACCTGATTGAGTTGCCCTTCCATGAGTTTAACGTGATTTTGGGAATGGAATGGTTGTCACGTCATCAGGCAATAGTTGATTGCAAATTGAAGAGAATTTCTCTGAAAACTCCTGAGGGTAATGAGATTATAGTTGTGGGTGAAAGGACAGATTTCTTGTCCAATGTCATCTCAGCCACAGTTGCAAGAAGAATAATGAGAAAAGGCTGTGAAGCCTACCTAGCACATGTGGTGGATACTAGGCAGGCTAAGCCAAACCTGAGTAATATACCCACAGTGAGAGACTTCCCAGAGGTATTTCCTGAAGAATTGCTTGGTTTGCCACCAGAAAGGGAAGTTGAATTTGCTATTGAGACACTGCCGGGTACAACACCTATTTCCATTGCTCCTTATAGGATGGCACCCATTGAATTGAGGGAGTTGAAAACTCAGTTGCAAGAGTTGCTTGATAAGGGGTTCATACGCCCCAGTGTGTCACCATGGGGAGCTCCAGTGCTGTTTGTGAAAAAGAAGGATGGGACTTTGAGGCTATGCATTGATTACCGGCAGTTGAATAAAGTGACAGTGAAGAACAAATATCCGTTGCCTAGAATTGATGATCTGTTTGATTAGCTGAAGGGAGCAGGAGTATTTTCTAAGATTGATCTCAGATCAGGGTATCATCAGTTGAGGGTGAAGGATGTAGATGTGCCCAAGACTGCATTCAGGACACGATATGGGCATTATGAGTTTCCTGGCCCGAATGATGACTCCACAACACTTTCACTAACGGTATCTGTTTGTTCTGTAGCTGCTTCACCTCATAAGCCAGAATCTCTATGGGCTCTTCCTCATATGTAGGGTCTAGATTCACTTCAATTTCTTCTACCGATAGTACATGAGATGGGTCTGATCGATACCTCCTCAACATGGACACATGAAAGACATTATGTATCTTCTCTAACTCTAGAGGTAGTGCCAAACGATATGTCAAAGGACCCACTCTTTTCAGAACCTCATATGGCCCAATAAAACGAGGATTTAGTTCCCCTTTCTGCCGAATCTCATAATCCTCTTTCAAGGGGAAACCTTGAGGAATACTTTGTCACCCACTGCATACTCAATATCCCTTCTCTTCAGATCAATATAGGACTTCTGAATGTCTAATGCAGTTTTAAGTCGATCTCTGATCAACCTGTTCTTCTCTTCATTTTGTTGAACAATTTTGAGCTCAATCATCTTCCTTTTACCTACTTCATCCCAACACAGGGGAGTTCTGCATTTTTTGCTGTACAAAGCTTCATATGGAGGCATCCCGATGCTTGATTGGTAGCTGTTGTTGTAAGCAAACTCAATTAAAGGCAAGTGTGTGTCTCAAATGCCCTCAAACTCAATCACACAAGCCCGCAGCATGTCCTCCAAGATCTGAATTACCCTCTCAGACTGGCCATCTGTCTGTGGGTGGAATGCCGTACTGAAGTTCAATCTAGTTCATAGGGTTCTCTGAAGACTACCCTAGAATCTAGAAGTGAACCTAGGATCTCTGTCTGATACGATGGATACTGGCACTCCATGCAGTCTTACTATCTCATCAATGTACAACTTGGCCAATCTTTCCAAACTTTAGTCCATCCAGACAGGCAGAAAATGAGCAAACTATACTGCATCATGACTCTTCTGTGTCCTTGGAAGTCCCATAACAAAATCCATAGTTATTCTCTCCCATTTCCATTCCGATACTGGTAGTGGATGTAACAACCCAGCTGGTACTCGATACTCTGCCTTCACTTGCTGAGAAGTTAGGCATTTGGAAATAAATTCTGCCACATCTCTTTTCATACCCATCTACCAGTAGTGTTCTTTCAGCCCTCTATATATTTTTGTGCCACCAGGATGCATGGCAAAAGGAGACTCATGTGCTTCCTTTAAAATGATCTATCTCAAATCAACATCATTAGGAAAACACATGCTACCCTGGTGCAGCAGTAGACCATCATCTCTAATTGAGAATTCTGGCTTCTTACCCTGTCGAACTTCTTCCAATAGCTTCTGATACTTCTGATCATTCTGAGCAGCCATTTTGATTTGATCAATAAACACTGGCTGTACATGCCATGCAACTGCTGTCTGCCCCTCATCATTAATCTCTATGTCACACCCTACCCCTCCATAAGGCATAACATGATCCCGTAGTATACCTAATGAATTACCAAACTTCGCCTACTGATAGCTCATTAAATACACTATAAGGGATTTTAAAACCTTTTCTTATTTCTTTTTACAGTGGTGAGCACTTTTGACAGGTATTAAAAATTTTTAACTGAAGTGAAAACAAACAACAAATCTGAGTATCAGTGATTTCTGTAAAAATTTTGGTAGAGTGCCATCTGTATTTTTAATAAAACAGTTCTTCAAAAACCTGTAAAAAGCACTTCCAATATAGTTCTACAATCCCAAACTCCAATAAATTTGTTCAACACAATAAATTTCTCAACATTATCAACTCAGTTCAACAATCAATTTTTCAGTGTTTTCAAAAGCTGAAATAAGATAAATATATCATAATATTTTTACAAGCCAAAATAATTTATAATTTTAGTTTACAACTGCTCAAGACCAAGTATAATATATACATACAATGCACATACATTACAACAAAAACTACAAAATATGGTATACTCGATATATTCAGCAAAATCTCAAAATGTGGCACAAGCAGCCTACTCTGCTGCTCTGTCCGTTTGTCTACCTGCGACAGCAATGAAAAAGCTATCGTTGAGCCAATGTCTCAATGGTGCACAACATTAAGAAAATACAATTTAAAACCATAACTATAAATCATATGAATTGTGGATACTTAAAATCATGGTTAAATTCAAAAGACAATGAATGTCATAAAGAATTAAACTCCATTTCACAATATCACAATAAATATCAATAAATCACACACACAGCTTAATCATGATTCCATAGTCCAATTCATCCCAAAAGTCGATGGCTAGTGAGGAATAACATAGCTAGCTAGCAATAATATGAGTACTCATCCTATTCGTCCTCAACAGGCATACACCTCAACAATTCAGCCAGAGAGGGAATTCAAAGTCAATTCGTCCCACTAGATAAGCTAGTGAGGAATTCAATCAAATATATATGATAGCTGTAGTTTCAAACCATTTACAATGTTTTTCAAGCAATAAGTATCCATCAAATATCATTCAAATAAATTTTCACAATTTAAACAATAACAGACAAATTGTCATAATTTATTTCAATTGAAAATTCAAAAGAAATAACTGTTGTGCACAAACCTCTGAAGTGTAACCTCTTGGCCGTGACTCAGTATTTCCTTCCCCTTTCCTAAGTCTTTGCTAACTGAAACACACAATTTGAAGTATTTCAGTACTCATTTAAACTGTCTCTAATACTAAGGTTTAATAATTAATTTATTTAATTCTATTATTTTCCTTAGTCAACCTATAATGTTGACCCTCGATACAATCTAGATGAATTAGGTTTAATATTACCAATATTTCACATTTTGCATTTTAATATGCTACCAAATAGTACAATTTAGCATTTTTACAAGTTGGCATTCATTGCCAAATTATTTCAAGCATCATTGTATGTATTTCTCAAGTTACCTTCTAGACAAAATTTAGGTAGGCTTTTTCCATGAAAGTTGGCACATTTTGTGCCTAGTTTCACCTCCAATTGGCCTCATACCAATTGGAGTCACACAGTTAGGGTTATAGGCCCATTTGCATACTGCTCTCTACATGCCTTTCAAACACCAAACTAACACACATTCACCAACTATCTCCTTACTTCTCTATACCATTCTGCATTTGGCACTAGCCAAAACCATTCAATTCTCTACATTATAGGTCAACTTGGACAGAATATAACCACTTCAAAATACACCAATTGCAGTCACAATTCACAAAGTTCAAACCTAACAATATATACACATAAATACTTCTAATTATCACATATACTTCCATTATCAATTTACATACCTTATCACTACTATTCCACACACATATATGCTGCCATTTTTTGTACAATATTTCAACAACATTTCATGAACTTAAACACTTCAATCTTCATCATGAGGCTGCCAAAAATTTACACATACACATCAACTTCCATTTTCACTTTTCAAGCTTACCATTCAAACTTTGCACATGGAATTCAACTTCAATACAATTAAACATTTAAATCAACATCCCAAACTACCATTTACATGCAAAAATAAGTTGTAAATGGTGAAGTTCCATGGCTGTCGAAATGCTCCATCACCAATAATTCATCAAACCTCAAAACTTCTTCCATAAATCAAACAACCACAACCTTAGCTATACTTTTAATGAAACAAGAATTGAAAATAACCACTTACCTCTTTTGGACTTCTTCAAAAGTCCACCAAAACTTATCTTTCTTGCTCCCTTATTGCTGCCCAAGGTGTGTAGGCAAAGATTAATGAAGGAACTTAAGGTTTTTTTTTTTTTTTATGGCTAAATCATGGTGGACTTAAGCTTGATGGTGGACGGCAATGGAGGATTTCATGGGAGAAGGAATTTGGCCAAGTGAAGGTGATGAGGAAGAAGAAGGCAAATGGTCCTACACCTGTCCCACTTCAGTCTTTAGGAGTCCCAAATACAATTTTAGTGGAGCACTAATGTAATATATTGGTTATTTATTCCAAAGTTTCTAAATTCCCACATTTTTCTCATTTCTTTTACTATTTAATTTATGTACCACCATTTTAATTTTTATGATATTTTCAAGGTTTAATATCATTTATTTTTAATGGAAATTTAGGTCAAAAGCCATCTCGGGGTGTCAAATGACCACAATGCCCCTATTCGGATTGCATTCCCGATTTTTCGGTAACACCGAGTTTTGTCATTTTCTCGATTTCTCATTTTTCTTTATACTAATTAATTAATTTTTCTTTGATATTTATAATGACATTTTTACCTTAATAAGTCTTTAATTATGTCTTGAAACTAAATTCCGAGGGTTCCTTGCAGTCCTGGGGTCCGTTATTGCCTGTGCCGTAACTTCCCCGTGCAGTCACCCATCGCTACGGTTTTCGGCTCATTTAACTTAGTTACATTTCATTGCTATTATTTTCCCTTTGTTTTTCTTGTATTTTTCTTTCTTGTATTTCATTATTTTATGTCTCCTCACTAACATTTAAATGTAGTTCTAGGCATCCTAGCTGTCCGGACAGACATTGGTCACTGGAATAGTAGAGCGCACTACCGAACATAGGGGTGTTACAATTCTCCCCCCCCCCCCCCCCTTAAAATAAATTCTGTTTCGAAATTTTACCTGGCATAAGTTTCTGAATAGCTGTGAGTGTTGTCTCCTCATGTCCTCTTCATGTTCCCAAGTAGCTTCCTGGCCTGAATGATGGTTGCACAGCACTTTAACCAGGTGTATCTGTTTTTTCCTTAGCTGCTTCACCTCATATGCTAGAATTTCTATGGGTTCTTCCTCATATGAGAGGTCTGGATTTACCTCAATCTCTTCAACTGATAGTACATGAGATGGGTCAGATCTGTACCTCCTTAACATGGATACATGGAAGACACTGTGTATCCTTTCTAGCTCTGGAGGTAATGCCAACCGATATGCCAAAGGACCCATTCTTTCCAGAACCTCATATGGTCCGATAAAGCGAGGACTTGCTTTCCCCTTTCTACCAAATCTCATAATCCTCTTCCAAGGAGAAACTTTGAGGAATACGTTATCACCCACTGCACATTCAATATCTCTTCTCTTCAGATCAACATAGGACTTCTGACAGTCTGATGCAGCCTTGAGTCGATCTCTGATAAATCTGATCTTTTCCTCTGTTTGCTGAACAATTTCTAGCCCAATCATCTTTCTTTCACCTACTTCATCCCAACATAGGAGAGTTCTGCACTTTTTGCCATACAAAGCTTCATATGGAGGCATCCCAATGCTTGATTGATAGCTGTTGTTATAAGCAAACTCAATCAAAGGCAAGTGTGTATCCCAACTACCTTCAAACTCAATCACACAAGCCCCTAGCATATCCTCCAATATCTAAATTATCCTCTCAGACTGGCCATCTGTCTGTGGGTGAAATGCTGTGCTGAAGTTCAATCTAGTTCCTAGGGCTCTCTGAAGACTACCCCAGAATTTAGAGGTGAACTTAGGATCTCTGTCTGATACAATCGATACTGGCACTCCATGTAGTTTTACAATCTCATTTATGTACAATCTGGCCAATCTCTCCAAACTATAGTCCATCCGAACTGGCAAAAAGTGAGCAGACTTAGTCAGTCTATCAGCTGTAACCCATACTACATCATAACTATTATGTGTCCTCAGAAGTCCCATCACAAAATCCATAGTTATCCATTCCCATTTCCACTCTGGTACTGACAATGGATGTAACAAACCTGCTGGTACTTGATGTTCTGCCTTCACTTGCTGACAAGTTAGGCATTTGGAAACAAAATTAGCTACATCCCTCTTCATACCCATCCACTAGTAATGCTCTTTCAGCCCTCTATACATTTTAATTTCACCAGGGTGCATAGCAAAAGGAGACTCATGTGCTTCCTTCATAATGATCTGTCTCAAGTCAACATCATTAGGAATGCACATTCTGCCCTGATGTAGCAATAAACCATCCTCTCTCATAAAGAATTCAAGTTTCTTGCCCTGCTGGACTTCTTTTAGTAGCTTCTGATATTTTTCATCATTCTAAGCAGCTATTTTGATCTAATCAATCAGCATTGGCTATACATGCCATGCAACTACTGTCTGTCCCTCATCATCAATCTCCAAACTGGCATGCTGTGCTTTTAACTCATGTACCATGGACAAAAGAGAAACTCTGAGACTTGCCATACTCTTGCGACTTAAGGCGTCAGCCACCATATTTGCTTTCCCTGGCTGATAGTCTATTAACCAATCATAGTCTTTAATCAGTTCTAACCATCTCCTCTGCCTCAAATTCAGTTCCTTTTGGGTGCCCAAGTACTTCAAGCTCTTGTGATCTGTGTAAATGTAGCATTTCTCTCCATACAAATAGTGTCTCCAGATCTTTAGAATAAAAACAATTGCTGCAAGCTCCAAGTCATATGTTGGGTAGTTCCTCTCATGCATAAGCAATGACATTCCGATCTTGCATCAGTACACAGCCTAACCCATTATGAGAAGCATCACTATAAACTGTGTATTCTTTACCCGGGGTAGGTAAAGTAAGGACTGGAGCTTCAGTCAAACACCTCTTCAACTCATCAAAACTCTGCTGGCATTTATCTGTCCACTAAAATTCTACATCTTTCCAAAGCAGTTTGGTCAGTGGAGAAGCTAACATAGAAAACCCTTTCACAAATCGGCGGTAACATCCAGCTAAACCCAGAAAACTGCGAATTTCTGTGATATTCCTGGATGGATTCCAATTAAGGATAGCTTCTACCTTGCTGGAATCTACCTTGATCCCTTCAGCTGACATAACATGTCCCAAGAAAGAGATTTCTTTTAGCGAAAATTCATATTTCGATAATTTGGTGTATAGCTATTTCTCCCTTAAAGTCTGCAGTAGTACAATCTGCAGATGTCTGTCATGCTCCTCTGCATTCCTCGAATATATCAAAATATCATCAATAAATACCACCACAAACTGGTTGAGATATGTTCTGAAAATAGTGTTCATCAGATCCATAAAAGCAGTTGGAGCATTAGTTAACCCGAATGGCATTACTAGAAACTCATAGTGGCCATATCGAGTTCTGAAAGCAGTTTTTGGAATACTCTACTCTCCTCACTAACATTTAAACGTAGTTCTAGGCATCCTAGCTGTCTGGACAGACGCTAGTCACCGGAATAGTAGAATGCATTACCAAAAATAGGGGTGTTACACTCTAAGCTGGCATATAATGATCTCAATTCATGTACCATAGACAAAGGAGTAACTCGTAGACTTACCATAGTCTTGCAAATTAAGGAGTCAGCCACCACATTAGTTTCCCTGGCTGATAGTCTATCATATAATCATAGTCTTTTATCAACTCTAACCATCTCCTTTGTCTCAAATTCAACTCCTTCTGAGTGCTTAGATACTTCAAACTCTTACAATCTGTATAGATGTAGCACTTCTCCCCATACAAATAGTGTCTCCAGATCTTAAGAGAGAACATAATAGCTGCAAGCTCCAAGTCATGTGTTGGATAATTCCTCTCATGCAGTTTCAGCTGGCATGATGCATAGGCAATGACATTTCGATCTTGCATCAATACACAGCCTAACCCATTGTGAGAAGCATCACTGTAAACTGTGTATTCTTTATCCGGAGTAGGTAAAGTCAGGACTGGAGCCTTAGTCAAACATCTCTTTAATTCATCAAAACTCTATTGACATTTATCTGTCCACTGAAATTTCACTTCTTTTCGAAGTAACTTAGTCAATGGAGATGCCAACATAGAAAATTCCTTTACAAATCGACGGTAGTATCCAGCTCAACCCAGAAAACTGGGAATCTCCGTGATATTTCTGGGTGGCCTCCAATTAAGGACAGCTTCTATCTTACTTGGATCTACCTTGATTCCCTCTACCGATACTAGATGCCCCAAGAAAGATATTTCCTTCAGCCAAAATTTACACTTCGATAATTTCGCGCATAGCTGTTTCTCCCTCAAAGTCTGTAGTACAATTTGCAGATGTCGATCATGCTCTTCTGCACTCCTCGAATAGACCAATATATCATCTATGAATACCACAACAAACTGGTCGAGGTATGATCTGAAGATAGTGTTTATCAGATCCATAAAAGCAGCCGGAGCATTAGTCAACCCGAATGGCATGACCAAGAACTCATAATGGCCATAGTCGGTTCTGAAGGCAGTTTTAGGAATACTCTGCTCTTGTACTTTCAGCTGATAATAAACTGATTTCAGGTCAATTTTGGAGAACATAGTTGCACCCCTCAACTGATCAAATAAGTCATCAATGCGGGGCAATGAATATCTATTCTTTATTGTCACCTCATTCAACTGCTGATAGTCAATACATAAGCGGAGAGTGCCATCTTTCTTATTAACAAACAACACTAGCGCCCCCCAAGGTGACACACTAGGGCGGATAAAGCCCTTGTTAAGCAGTTCTTGTAACTGCACTTTCAACTCTTTTAATTCTGCTGGAGCCATTCTATATGGTGTTATGGAGATTGGGTCCACACCAGGCATAGCAAGTGAACTGACTATGCTAGTACTAATATACGAGTGGGTTGAATCCAGATCAAACAGTACAAATACATCATGATCAGAGATAGAGAATGTACCAGCTATAACATTGGAAGTCTCAGCCTCTTCTCGCTATCTCATTGTATAAACCCTGGCTGAAGCACTTCCTTGTGCTGACTGACTAACAGTACCCTGACTGCCCAAAGCATTACCTTTACCTCTGCCTCTTCCTCTGCCAACCGGTTGTGAACCTCTGGGAACAGGACTCTGAATAGATCCTTCCACAGTAGTAGGAGCTGGACCAAATCTAGGGGCACTTGTGCAGTCTTTAGTAAGATGGGCCTTGCCTCCACAGTTAAAGCAGGCTCCTGTTGCCCAATAGCATTCTCCCCCATGAATCTTGCCATAAGTCTCACAGGGGCAGGGAGGTTATGAACCCCTACTTGACTGTTGACTAGACCTAGGGGGTCTCTGTCCAGAGAATCTGCCCCTTTCAAACCTTCTACCTCGACCTCTGCTAGGTCCCCTAAATTTCTTCTTCTTTCCAGAGGTACCACCAGGACTTTGTTCAACTGATTTTTCCCCTTTATCTTTCTCTGATTTCTCAGTCTTCTCTGATTTTTCTTTTGCTAGGGTCGCTTCTGATTCAATTCTTTCCAACTCAAGTGCCTGAGAGATGAGCTCTGAGAAATTACTATGTCTGAATCCCACTACTTGCATCCGTAGGCTGGGCTTCAAACCCATCTCAAATTTCTTGCACCTTTCCTTGCTGGTAGAAAGGAGACTCCCAGCATAATGGCTTAAGCGGGTGAACTCCCTCTCATATTCTGCCACTATTCTATTACCTTACTTTAAACTCAGAAATTCTTGTAATTTCTTATCAACATATGCATCTGGGATGTATTTCTGTCTGAACTCTCTGATGAAGTCATCCCAGGTCAATACTGGAGGTTTAGCCAAGTTGTGGGGGATGGTCTTCCACCAATCATACGCATCCCCTTGCAGTAGCGATACTGAGTACTCGAATTTTAGTTCATCTTGGCAGTGCAGCTTCTTGAACACTCTGTCCATTCTTTCTAGCCATTGCTCTGCCTCTAGTGGGTCTACTGTACCCTTAAATTCTGTAGCCCCATACTTCAACAGCTTGTCATACTGTCTAACTGGAGCTTGAGGTTGCACCACAGTAGTCTGGGGTGGAGCTTGAGTAGGCATACCCCCAGCCATTTGTTGAAACATTGCAGCCATCTGCTGGGCGAATTGTGCCGAAAATTAGGGCATTGGTGGGGCTGGTGCCACTGACCCACTGACATTTAGTAGAGCTGGGGCTTCCCTTTGCGCCTCAGCTTCAACAGATTGCTCAACTGAGCGATCCCCTTCTTCCATAACAGTTTAGAGTAGGATATCTCCTGAACAAATAACACAAGGACATTTTCCTCCGTTAGTTCATATTTATGATGTAATGCACTGTATGTAACAAATAAAGACATTGAGTAGTTGTACTTAGCAAAGAAAAGACACAAATTCACAAGTTAAAACATACTTTAAAAGTTTGCTCTGATACCACTAAAACATGTCACACCTTACTCCTCTGTAAGGCATAATATGATCTCGTAGAATACCTAATGAACTATCGAACTTCACCTATCGATAACTCATTAAGTACCCTACTAGGGATTTGAAAACAATTTTCTTACTTTTTGAAGTGGTGAGCATTTTCTAATAGGTATTAAAACATTTAATTAAAGTTTGTAAACTAGTTAAAATTTTTCTCCCTTTTTATTTTTTTGCAAATTTTAGAAAAATTTCGGTAGAGTGCCGTCTGTATTTTAATAAAACAGTTCTTCAAATACTTGTGAAAAACACTTCCAATGATTTATCTCATCAACTTCATCAAATCAACCTCCATCACAACCAATTTCAACACCATTTCTCAAATTCCAAAAATTCAAATCAGTAATTTCCAATTCAAATAACATCCAAAATAATACTAAGTAATTTCATTCAAATTAAAACAAAATACTTTCATTCATACTTCATTAAAATTAAAACAAATTACATTCATCCAAAATTTACATTAGAAAAATCCAAACTAATAATATTATAAACTTTATACAACTGCTCATGACCATTTTCTACATTTATATACATCAATATAATTTTTACAATCAGGGTATAAAATATACCTGATAAAACTTCAGGGAAGGTGGCTCCACAATCCTTAGCAGCTCACTCAGCTGCTCCTCTAGTCTCTATATCTGCGACAACAATAACAGCCATCGCTGAGTACTATGACTCAGTGGTGCACAACATACTAAAATAATATTTATGCAGAATTTAAATCATATTTATTCAAAAATTAAACTGAACATGAGATATAAATTCAAAACATGACTTATAAAATTTTAATCCAAACAATTTCATTTCAAATGTCTCAAAACAAATTTCATAAAAATATACAGTTATATCATGCCATTCGAAACAATAATCATCTCAATAGCCAAAGGCTTATGAGAAGTCACATCACAAGGCTAGCTAGCTCAAATATATGGGAACCCATTCTTTTTCTTCTTCTACTGTCACATACCTCAACACTTCAGCCAGAGAAAGAATTAAAATTCGAAACTAATTTCCCCCACTAGTCATGCTAATGAGGTATTCAAATATATGGTTATGACACTGTGATTTCAAAACTATCTTAACAATTTACTAAACATTTATTGCCATTTTAAACACAAACAATTAATCTTTCAACGATTTAAATCAAAAGCATAATAAACATTTCAATCCAATTGTGTCACAATTTAATATCTCAATTCATTCAAAAATAATTTGCAGAAGAAAATTTACAGAAATTCTATGTTGTGCACAAACCTTAAGCGAGTCGCCTCTTGGCCTTGACTCGATGCCTCGGGTTCTTTCCCGGTATTTCTTTCCATTGAAACACACAGTTTCACAGTGTTTCAATATCACAATTTATCATAACTCCAAAAATAAATTAAAATCTACTTATACCTAGCTTTAATATACTAAACTTGACGTTCTTTAAAATTTGTATTTCGGGGTTATTATTCACGATACTATTCAAGTCAATTTATTGACTTTCTAATGCTTAATTGGTATGGAAATTCCAATTTCACTCACATACCACATTTTGGTTACCTAATTTGTTGGTTTTGGTTGTTTTCTCAAATTTTAAGTCTGCAAAATTGTAAATTTTCAGTTTTGGTGTCTTGTATTGCACTGTTCCATTGGTCATGTTGCTGGTAGAATTTGGCTAATTTTTCTTCATAGAAATTGTTTCTTATTGTCTTAACTTTATTTCCCTTTTTGAATCACTCCATTTGGAGTTTTGTAACTCATGTTATAGCCATTTGAACATGGTTGGCTGGATTGGCCTATCCCAGATTTTTTGGGCACCAACTTGGTTTTGGCAGTTTTAGGTCACTAAATTTGGGTGGCTAAATGACTTGGTTAAGGACATAATTTGGACTTGTGTTCTTCATGAAAGTTGTAGGGCTATGTCTCAAATTTCTACTAGTAAAATTTCAGGTTATTTGGACCTGCCTAGCCCAAGTTATGGCCAAATGAACAAACACTGTTCATTTGGTCATTTTTGTACAGGTCAAATTGCCTAATCCGGATTTTGCCAATTTGTTCACTATGCTATGGTCACTATCTGGGCATGATTCTCGGATGAAAAATGTGCCATTTTGTGTCTAGTTTCATTTCCAATTGGCCTCACACCAATTGGGTTGGTAAACTTTTAGTTTTGGTCCCTGAAAGGGACGTTGGTCATGTTGCCTACAGAATGTCCATAACCAATCCAAATTTCCATTTAGTTCCAACACTTCCAACACACCACAATTGGTCATATATGACCATTTTTCAGCTCAAACAAGGTCAAATACACTATTTGACCAATTCTCAAAATTTTATCTCCTAAACCCTAGGTCTAAAACCCTAACTCACAATTTGTTACATTTTACTAAATCAAAGCATATAAACATAATCACTCAACTCATTCAAGTTCATGTTCACCTTTAATTCAATCAAACTCATGCAAATCATACTCCCACATAGCCTAGCCGAATTTCCCTTTGGTCCCCCAACTTGTTTTGTTTTGATTGTAAGTTAATTTCTAGGTTACTTGAACTAAGAACACATGTATTAAACTAAAATTTCAATTAAAAGAACTAACCTCACTTTGATGTTCAGTCTTCAATTTTCCTCTTCTTTTCTTCTTTTTTTTTCTTGATCAATCTTCTTCTCAAGTGAGGATAACAAGGTTTAACTAAGGAGGTTACACTTCTATGGCTGAATTTGTGGTTTTTTTCAAGCTCAAAAATGAGCTTTCATGGAGGACTAGTGAGGGGACTTTGAGAGAGAGAGAGCCGGCTTGGGGTTAGGGATGAAGACAACAATATTTTTATTTTATTTCATGTGTTTTTAATCTAATTTAATTCACAATTATCCAATAATTTCAAATTTTTAATTATTAAGTTTATTGCATCATGCATGATGTCATGCATGATGTAATAAACTTTTTCACTTTTTCAACTTTTTTCTTTTTTCCTTTTTCATTTATTTTTCTTTAGTTTTTTAATTTGATTCTTGATCCCAAAGTTTTCTTTTCTCTGATTTTATTTGACAGTTAGGTCACGAGTCAGCTCTAGGGGTCAATTGACCAAATTGCCCCTCTCCGGTTCGACCCTATTTGCAAATAATTCAATATTTCTTTTGGATCCCTGACCTAATTATTTGACTGGCTTAACAATTTTTTTTTTGTGATTTTCTCTTTTCCACTGTGTTCACAATAGTCCTAAGGACCGCGGCGTCACATTTTACGGTTCAAAATTCGAGTTTAAATCGACCTCGCAGTCCTTCCCGAGAAGGTCACCCATCGCTGTGACTTTCTGCTCATTTAACCTCTTATGTTCTGTTTTTTTTTATTTATACTTAACTAATTGACAATTACTAGTTATTTGTGTTCAGGGATTATCTAGTTGCCTTAGACATGGTACTAATCCCCTTAATTATCTGGACCAGCGCTTGTCACCGAAATAGTGAAATATACCAGGCTCTGCAAATAGAGGTGTTACATCTCATGACATCTTTTTATTTATTTTATTGATGATGAGAGAGCTACTTTTATTTTTTAGTATTGTATTGGATAAATTTTAAGAGTTAGTATTGAATTTTAGAAATTATAATAAAGATGTTGCTCAACTTAAAAATATAATATAAAATCATTAAAATTTAAAATTTTATGTAATAAAATCATTCTAATAATCAATTGCCAATTTGAAGTTAGATTGGGTATTTGTTCACCCGACATGCTGAGGTGAATGCTCTTTGGTGTGATCTTCGTTTGGCTAGGAGTTTTGGTGTTCGTAAGCTTGTAGTTGAAATTGATTCACAATTGACCATTGATTTTATGTTGGGTAGGAGCAGTATTTATTTGCGTCTTCCTGCTCTTGTTTCTCAATGTCGACAAGTGCTTTAATTACTTTGGGAGGTTGAGTTTCTCGACTACTATTGATAGGCCAATATGGTGGCTGATGTTCCGGCTAACTTGGCTCTTCAAAGTGAAGAAAGGTTTCACTAGCTTAATTCAGTTCCGGTTGAAGTTGTGCAGTTCCTACAATATGATATCCAAGGTGTTACTTGGCCAAGATTAGTTTCAAATAGTGTTTGATTTTTTGGGTGTACACCCTTCTTTGTATTAAAAAAATATATATCCATTTACAATAACATATTGATGTAGACAATTTGAAATAGTGATAATGTGAATAATTATTTTTATTTTATAACACTCCTAATTTTTAAATTTATTATTTCGTGTGAAAATATTAATATTTTATTTTATTTAAATTTTAGGAAATTATTTGAAATTTTTCGAATTTTTGAAATCGGGTTCAATTTTTCGAAATTATAAAACTTTGATGATTTTTAAAAATTAATTTAAAGACCACGTGGCAAAACTAAAAATATATTTGGACTCTACGAATTTTTCTGAGTTTTCTAGAATTTTTTCAGAATTTTTGGGCCTTGTTTTCGATCCTAAGGTAGAGTAAAAATTTAAAATTTTATATCTTGAATCGGACTGACTGAATCGAACCGAATCGGACCTGCCTTCTTCTCCTTTTTCTTCTCCCCTGCACATTCCCATCGCCCTTTCTCTCTCTCCCATTTTCTCTCTCCTCCCTCCTCTCCAGGCCGCGCCGCCTCCACCTCACCAACGCGCCACCCCACCTCACCAACGCGCCACCCCAGCCCTTCCCTGCCGCCGGCCGACACTCCAGGTGGCTAGAAACGACATGTAAAGCACCCCCTTCTCGCGCGCGCCGTTTCGGCTTCCCGGCCAAAATTCGATCGATCCGGCCGTCGTTTGGGCCGGGTCTTGTGTCAAACCTCTTCTCCACCTCGAGAGCTTTCCATAAACACCAAGAACACCAAAATCCATCAGGTGGTTTGCCCAATTTTTATCCGAAAAGTTTTAGCCCATTTCAACTTTTGGGCTAGATTTCTCGCAAACTGTGAACCCCACGAGAAAACCGAGAGTACCAGAGTGCTCCACTCGTCTAGAGTTTTGCGACAATATAAATTTCAAAATTTTCTGACATCGTTTTTTAGTGGATCCCATGAAACTTCATAGTATTTTTCTGAGCACTAAATGAGCTTAGAAAATTCTGTCAAAATTTTGTACTAACCCCCGTGTTATGGGCTTCGTGTAGGTACCTTCAATTCACAGAAATTCGACAGTTGCTCAGGTTTAAAAATTTCCGGCCAAATAGATAGACTATCGAAAAAGTCTTGGAATTGGATCGAGATTTTGGCTACCCCACCATTGTCAGACGTCCCGAGAGCGTCCCCAAAGTCGGAATAGGCATAAGTAAACCCGAACCTTACTTTTTCATAATTTTCTAGTGCTTGAATTGGATTAAAAATTCATAAAATATTCGTGGTAGTTCAGAAAATTATAATTCCTTTTGCATTAGCTTAGTAATGATGCAAAGGACCGTGGGGCAAAGTTTTAGAATTTTTAGAACTCATTTGGGTAGTTTTTACAAAAGGGTTAACTTATGAGGACTAAACTGTAATTTTACATATTGTGATTGATGACTGTTTGGATGGGCCCAGGAGAGGCTGTGTGATGTGATTGAATTGTGGGTGTATAGTTTGTGGATATAGAAGTGCGTTTTAAGCCCTTTTACAAGTTGGATAGGTCCTAGGTATAGGGGAGACTCTGCCAGATTTTCGGCACGACTTAGGAAATCTTTGGTCTTTTTCTTAGCTTGTATTGAGTCAAACGTACTAAATAATTGTAATAAAAATTGTCAGGTGAGCCGGGATAGCCTTCCTCCTTCACCTAGTTGCCACAGTGACTGCGGTTAAGTCTGTGAGTAAAATATTAACTTTAATTGTAATTTCGATATTATTATATGTTCAAGCATGTCCATGCATCACTTATATGTATGTATCTATGTAGTTAAACAATAGGCACGTTTTACATTACATTTATAAATGTTGAAGTACCATGGATGTTGTTTGTGGTAATTTGGAGCAGTGTGTGTGCGTTGGCGTGCGTGTGGTATAGTGTTGGATATGGACAGGACAGGTAGACACTGCTTGAGATCTTCGGTGGGACCTGGTCCTTCGGGGTAGACACGGCTTGAGTTCTTTGCTGGGACCCCGTATTGGTTTATTAAGTGAAAGTTCGGCTTGAGATCTTCAGTGGCAGAGGTTGGATTAAGAGGGCTGTATAGGGGATCGGCTCCCATATATGTATTGTTTGACAGTGTTGGGTATGTGAGTGCTCCAATTTGCCTTTTTGATGTGATTTGTATGAAATTTATGATGATGTTGCATTTCACTCCACAGGGTGCATTAGCTTTAGATAGCTATAGAGATTATGGTTAAAATTGATATTTTACTCTCTGAGTCGAACGCTCACTTCTGTTCATTATTTTTCTAGACTACAGGAGATTTCTTATTGAGTTCTAACCTACCTCTCTCTTGTAGGTCGTCTATTAAAGTCTGTAGTGTTTGTATAATTTTGTTAACTCCTAGAATTTCTGCATGTGTTAGAAATATTTATTTGATGAATGAATGAGGGAGCTAAGCTCCCATTTGACCTTATGTTATTATGAGTATGTAGAGGGTGAGCTAAGCTCCTCAATTGATTATATATTGTGTTTACAGGTTGGGTGAGTAAAAAATTCCCCGTTAAAAGGTCCATTTTATGGCCGGACTTTGTCCGGTTGAATTCTTGAAATTGGGCCCAAATGGACCTTAGAGTTAGGTTGAGGAATAGTTAGGCTTACTACGGGCCTCAGGGGCTTTAGGCTGGCCCAGGTTCTAGTGCCGGTCCGGCCCATAGGTTGGGTCATGACAAATGTGGTATCAGAGCTTAGGCTTCAGATTCATAGGGAAAAATTGTCTAAAGTATTGGGAAGAGTCTAATAGGAGTCACATGCGGAGAATAGGGTCCACATTCGTCTTGCATTGTCATATTTGCTTCTAGTTTCTGCTTTATATAATTGTATTTAAATATAAGTCTATAGAATTGTGTAACATGCCGTTTTGAATTTTGTGGGCTAATGCTACTGAATTTCAGGAAATGCATAGAAGCAGGAGAGTTATGCCACTAAACCAAAACCATATGTGCCTGACGAGGTGTCGGCACAGGATGAGGCGCCTGCCTAAAGGAGGCGGGTTAGGAGGCCTAGAGTTACTCAAGTAGAAGAGCAGCTGCCACCAGTTCAGGATCAGTCTTTTGTGGCCCCGGCTCCCATGGACCCAATGGCAGCTACTCTAGCTAGTTTGCAAAGAACCATCGATATGATGGCACAGTATATGGTCCACCCTCCTCAACAGTAATAGTCCACCGCACCAAGAGGGGAACCTTATAAACAAATAATAAATTTCAAGAAGTTGGTGTCGGGTACTTATGATGTGTCAGATGATGCTTATCGATTTTTAGATTCTTGCAGACAGGCAGGGATGGAGTTGCAGTTGACTGACAGGAGATTTATAGAGTGTGTGCAGCATGTTATTGGGCCTATGCCTAGACAATGGATGAATGACTACATATTACCTAGGATGGAAGGTTTGTCATGGACCCAGTTTATGGAGCTGTTTATCAACAGGTTTGTGCCAAAAAGTTTCAGAGATCAAAAGCAATGGGTCTTTGAGGTCTTAAGACAGAATGGTAGGTCTGTAGATGAATATGCTATAGAATTTCTGGAACTGAGCAGATATGCCCCTACAGTAGTGGCTACAGAAAGTATGAAAGTGAAAAGGTTCCTGAAGGGGCTGGACAAGAGATATGCAAACCTAGCCATCATGTCTGATCAGTCTTTTGATATGGTAGTTGATCGAGCCCGACAGATTGAGATTAGCTATACAGAAGATGACAGTGGAAAGGTAAAGAAAAATAGAGCAGAGGGTTCTTTAGGTGTTCCCCACATGGGTACTACGGATAGCAGAGGCCAAAGTAATTACAGAGGAAGAAGTAGGAACAAGAAGAGTGATTTTAGACAAAATCTCGAGGATTCAAACCAGGGTACGGATCCAGCAGTGGTCACAGTTCGGGGTATAGCAATTCTGGGTCTAGTTTAGGATCCTCCTTTGCATCTTGTGCACAGTGTGGAAGAGGACATTCAGGACCTTGTATGATGGGTTCAGGAGTATGCTTCAAGTGTGGCCAACCAAGTCACTTTGCTAGGGAATGCCCCATGTTCAGCGAGCCACAGATGGGGTCACAGGGTTCTGTTGCTAATGTTCCTCGTCAGTTGTATCCTAGTGCTTCCAGCATGGCAGGCAGTCAGTCAGTTCAGTGGTCAATAGGGCTGAGGACAAGGGGAACATGGATTTGGAGGCAGATCAGGAGGTAGAAGTCAGTATCAGGGTTCTGCAACCCAGGTAGGGGTCAAGCTTGGGTTTTCACCCTAACCCACTAGGATGCTCAGGCTTCCAATGTAGTTGTGGCAGGTATTCTTCTAGTTTGTTCCTATGAGGCTCGTGTTTTGATAGATCTGGGTGCTACGCACTCCTTTATCTTCCCAGTGTTTGCCATGAGTTTGGGTAGAAACCCTACAACTTTAGAATACCCTTTATCTGTAGCTACCCCACTTAGTGACAACATAGATGTAGATATGGTTTTTCTGGGCAGCCCAGTAGTAGTGGATGGAATAATCCTCCCAGCAGACTTGGTTCCTCTACCAGTAATGGATTTCGATGTAATTTTGGGAATAGATTGGTTAGCAACTCATTATGCCACTTTAGACTGCAGGAACAAAAAGGTGTATTTCCACATACCTGGTGTGGAAGAGTTTAGCTTTGATAGTGACTGAAGCGTGGCTCCATATAATTTAGTGTCAGCAATTAGTATGTTGAGGCGTGGATGTCAAGGGTATTTGGCATTGGTGAGAGATACATCTGTAGAAGGTGTTAACATGGAAAATGTTCCTATTGTCAGAGAATTCATGGATGTCTTCCCTGAGGACCTTCCAGGAAGAGAAATAGAGTTCTGCATTGATGTTGTTCCGAGTACAAACCCCATATCAATGCCGCCTTATAGGATGGCACTAGCAGAATTGAAAGAGTTAAAGGAGCAACTACAGGAGCTTTTGGACAAGGGTTTCATATGTAACATCCTCACTTTAGCTAGTCCGTACAGTTTACTGTTCCGATGACCAATGTCAGTCCGAGCAGCTAGAATGTTTGAAATTATAAATAGACTAGAGTGAGGAGTTATAAAGAAACTAAATAATGCTCATAAAAATCAAGGAAAAATTTTTAGAAACGAAATACATTAAGGTTAAACGAGCCGAAACACTAGGGATGAGTAACCCGAAGGGGAAGTGACGGTGAAGGCCGTTAGCAACCCTAGACCCGGGAGAAAAATTATAAAATAATTATTGGGACTCTAGAGAAGGGTCATTGAGATTCTTATGGCATTAGAATGCCAAGAAAATGTTTAGAAAATTTTTTCTATCGGTACATACAATTTTAGCTCGTTAAGCCAAACGGAGGGCATTTTGGTCATTTCGTCTTCAAAGATGATTTTTGGCCAACTTGTACAGTTAATAAATAATTTATATAACATAAAATATGAATAAATATTGTTAAAAATTTAATTGAAATTAAATAGACAAGAAAAGGAGAGAAAATGAAAGAAAATGGAATTATGACATCATAATGATGTCATTAAAATTCTCCCAACCAATCCAATGTTGACACATGGCATAAGCTTATTTAAAAGAGGCTAAATGGGCTGAAAAAATGAAAAAAAATTAGAACACCTTCTCCTTTCTTCTTCTTGCCGTCACCCCTCCTCCATAGCCACCCAAGAACAAGCTTTTCAAAGCTTGATTTCCCTAGCTTTTGTCCCACTAAACCCTATACTCCCAATACAAAAAAGTGTTCTTACACCTTGGAGAGTCTTTTGGGAGCAAAAAGAAAGGAAAAAGAGGAATCCTAGCAAGTGGGAAATCTCACTCCATTAAAGGTTTGTGACCTAACCTTGGTTTTCACTTCAAATTCATGTTTATGGACTATAAATGAGTGCAAATGACAAAGAAATTGATGAAATATCATTTGTATGCCATCCCTAAATTTTGGCAGCCTTGGTTGGGGTATGATTGTAATGAGTTTTATGGAGTTAAAATGGTAGTATGGCTGCCCACAATATGTATCTCTTAAGTGGATTGATGAAATGCAATGATAATGCATGGTTTGTAATGTTTGAGTTAGGGTTTGGGGTGAAAAATGAGACTTTGATCATATGATGATGAAAGTAGGTTTTAATGGTCAATTAGTGACTATTTGGTTCTGTTTAAATAAAAAATGAAGTGAATTGTGTAGTGGGATTGGAGTTTGGTGTGGCTGCCCTTGGTGACCTGCAGGACTGGGCATGAGTCCAGCAGGTTTAGGCAGCAATAACTGGAATTGTAGAGGTTCAATTGGTGCAAGGCCAATTGGACATGAAACTAGACATATAATGGCACAACTTTAGTGAAGAAACCATTCCCAGAAAACCAAACCAACTTGACCAAAAGATTGCCCTAATCCGGGTGACCTGCATTCTGCCTGGGCAAAATGATTAAATGAACATTATTTAGTCATTTGGCCAAAGCTCAGTGTAGAAATGTCCAATTGACCTGAAATTTTACCAGAAACAAGCTGAGATATAGACCAACAACTTTTATGAAGAAACCTAACCCAAATTATGACCATAACATATTCAAAAAGTGACCTAAAGTCACTGCTCCTAACACTGTAGATTTGGTCAGTCCAGAAATTCTGGAAAAATCATAATCCGGCCAATTGTGGTTTTTGAGCCATAACTTGAGCTACAAAACTTCAGATGGAGTGATTCAAAAAAGGAAATGCAACTAGACAAAATAACGAACAACTTTCATGTTGATCATTTTGCCAAATTCCTAATGCAAAAATGACTAATGGAATAGTAAATACAAAGCATGAAAACTGAAAATTCTGTCTAATTAACATTAAGTTTAGAAATGGTATTGGCAATCAATACCAACATTTTTAGAATGTAAAATGTGGTATGTTGGGAGTATTAAAACCAATGTACCTATTGTCTATATAAAAGTCAATATTTTGGTTGACTAATGAATTGAATAGTAATACTAAAAATTGAATTTCAAGAATTGTCAAATTTAAAAGTGTTAAATGCCCTAGTAGGCCTAATGTGATTGGTTTGGATAGGTTGGCATACCAATAGGGTTCTGTTAGCAGTACTGCATATGGCTTCATTCCATTCTGTGTTTCATGGCTTTCCATGCCATTTTGTGACATAATAGCCTTTGGCTATGTTATTTGAGTTGATATAATTGGCTTTTAACCCTGATAATTATTACAGCTTATTAGCTGTTATGTTGCACACCGGGGGACACAATGTGACTGATGGTGTGATGGTCCTAGGTACTTAGTACCCAGTGCCAGTTTACCTGTTTATCCAGTCCAGTAGACTAGTATGGGTTACTCGGGCAATGATAATAAACCTTATCAAATTTTAATCGAATAATACTGCAAATAATATCAGAAATTAAGTCTATCAAAAAATGTAAACATACATTCTGCATACTTATTTTTATTTTATTTTATTTTATTTTATATTGTCACCACTAAGTAGAATTGCTTAGCACATCGCTTTTGCGACCCGCAGGTACTGGAGACCTAGCTGGGGAGCCCAGCAGACATCAGATCGGGTGAGCCTTCAAATCTGCATCCGGAGTCTAGAGTCACCTCACATCTGCAGTGCACATGGTAGGACATTAGGATTTTGGGGTAGCATTTTGTATTTTGTATTAGTTTTGGATTGTAACTATAAACTCTTGAAATTATTTGATGATGTAAATATATGAAATTTCATGTTATTGAAATTTTCTGTATAATGTATGTTGATAAATGAAATGTTGAGAAATATTTATGAATGAGCTTCCAATGATGATGTGAACAGAAAAGAAAAATTTCTGAAAATAATATTGAGATTTTGAGATTGAGTTGAGATATGTATGTATAATGGAGTCTGGATTTGGAAATTATATTGGAAGTGTTTTTAAACAGGTTCAGAAGAACTATTTTTCCAATTTACAGCCGGCACTCTGCCGGATTTTCTATAAAAATTTCAAAAAAATTTAGATTTATCAAAAATTAAAAATAAATGAATTAAAAGGGATAAATTGTAATTAAAATATGAATTAGTGCTCCAGCACATTGAGTGGCATAACTTGCTTGGCTACACTGTAGACGGGTAAGGGGTGTCACATTTAGTGGTATCAGAGCATCGGTTTAAGCGTTTCTGAGCCTAGATAGAGTGCATACCATTGCATTGCATTTGTAAGTGTTGAGGTGACACTGATGCAGATCTGTTTGTTTTCTTATTTTGAATAGGATATGGATCCTGCTTCGCAAAGAGCAGTTAATGAAGAGGTGGAGAGTCGTGCTCCCCCAAGGGCTGAATATGGGGGCAGAGGAGAATCTGCTCCACCAGCAACTGAGGTGCCTACCCAACCTTAGTTTGCGCTATTTCAGCAAATGACCGAATTCTATCGACAAATAATGGGGGCAATTCCACCACCACAACCACAGTCACAACCTCCACCAGCACCACAGAAGTCCAATCTAGAGAAATTGCGAAAACATGAGGCTGTGGATTTCTTTGAAAAGAGGGAGGATGATCCCATGACCGTAGAAAACTGGTTAGACAGAACCATCAGAGTGCTGAAACAGCTTAATTGCACCCCCGAGCAGAACCTGGAGGGTGCTGTATCCCTACTTCAGGATGATGCATATCAGTAGTGGGACACAGTAACCAGTGAGGTGCAATCATAAAAGATCACCTGGGAATTCTTCCTCACAGAGTTCAGGAAGAAATATGTTAGCAAAGTGTATTTAGAAGAGCGAAGAAGAGAATTTATCAGTATGAGACAGAGACAATTGTCAGTGGTTGAGTATGAGCGTGAGTTTGTCAGACTGAGCCGATATGGGAGGGAGATAGTCCCTACAGAGGCAGAGAGGTGCAGAAGGTTCGAAGAAAGGCTCAATGATAATATCAAAGTCATGATCACAACATTGGAGATTACAGATTTTGCTAAGCTAGTTGATGCTGCATCAAAAGTGGAAAAGGTCCGAATAAATGAACAAAATAGAAGGGAAAGACAGCAGAAGAGGGGTCCGGGTCAATCCAGTACATTTTCTGCTCCCAGTAAGAAGAGCAAGGGTCCTCCTGTTAAGAGTTCAGGACCACCATAGGGTCAGGGTTAGTTTCAGGGGCCTAGACCACAGTTCACACCTAGGAGAGGCCAGTCCACACCATCAGTGGGCAGCTCTCCAGGGACAGTGTTTAGGGGACCAACCCCAGCATCTTTTGCCTATCAGTACTGTCAGAAGTGGCATAAGGGAGATTGTTGGGGAGTGACCGGTGCTTGCTTACGGTGTGGATCTACAGAACATCAGATCAAGAATTGTTCGAAGAGGACTACTACAGTTGCTCCAACACAAGCTGACAGACCTGCTCCTGCACCACAAAGGGGTAGGAAGCCCGGTAAATCTGAGGCAGCTGGTCCATCACTAAGGTCTGCATCTGAGTCAGCTGAGAGGCTAGACACTAGAGTACCTGCCAGGGCCTATGCCATCAGAGCTCAGGAGGAGCAAGATGCCCCGGATGTCATCAGGGGTATGTTTTCCCTCTATAGCACTTCTGTGCATGCATTGGTGGATCCAGGATCCACTCATTCCTACATTTGCATCAAACTACTCATAGAGAGGGAAGTTCCAGTAGAGGAGAGTGATCAAGACATTCTGGTCACAAATCCACTAGGCCACAGTGTGGTAGTGAATAAGGTGTATAAAGGTTGCCCGTTGAGGATTCAGGGGTATGAATTCTCGGCAGACCTAATTGAATTGCCCTTCCACGAGTTTGATGTGATTTTGGGAATGGACTGGTTGTCACGTCATCAGGCAATAGTTGATTACAAATTGAAGAGGATTTCTCTGAAAACTTCTGAGGGTAATGAGATTACTGTTGTGGGTGAAAGGATAGATTTCCTGTCCAATGTTATCTCAGCCACAGTTGCAAGAAGATTGATGAGAAAAGGCTGTGAAGCTTACCTAGCACATGTGGTTGATACTAGGCAGGCTAAGCTAAACTTATGTGATATACCCACAATAAGAGACTTCCCAGATGTATTTCCTGAAGAGTTACCTGGTTTATCACCAGAAAGGGAAGTTGAGTTTGCTATAGAGGTAATGCCGGGTACAATACCCATTTCTATTGCTCCTTATAGGATGGCACCCATTGAATTGAAGGAGTTAAAAATTCAGTTGCAGGAGTTACTCGATAAGGGGTTCATACGCCCCAGTGTGTCACCATAGGGAGCTCCGGTGCTGTTTGTGAAGAAGAAGGATGGAACCTTGAGATTGTGTATTGATTACCAGTAGTTGAACAAGATAACTATGAAGAATAAGTATCCATTGCCCAGAATTGACGATCTGTTTGATCAGTTGAAGGGAGCCGGTGTATTTTCAAAAATTGATATCAGATCAGGGTATCATCAGTTGAGGGTAAAGGATGCAGATGTGTCAAAAACTACATTCAGAACCCGGTATGGGCATTATGAATTTCCAGTGATGCCGTTTGGGTTAACAAATGCACCAGCAGCATTTATGGACCTTATGAACCGTATCTTTCATCCATATCTAGATCGATTTGTAGTGGTCTTTATTGATGATATTCTGGTGTATTCCAAGACCAGGGAAGAACATGATGAACATTTGAGGATTGTTCTGTAAACCCTACGAGAAAAGAAGCTGTATGCTAAGCTGTCCAAGTATGACTTCTGGATGAGTTAAATCTCCTTTCTTGGACACATAGTATCAGCAGAAGGGAATAGAGTGGATCCCAAAAAGATAGAAGCAGTGATGGAATGGAAGCCTCCCAGAAATACAATTGAGGTCAGAAGTTTCTTGGGGCTAGCTGGGTATTACAGAAGATTTGTGAAGGGGTTATCTCTTATAGCTACTCCAATGACCAAGTTGTTGCACAAGAATGTGAAATTTGGCTGGAACGACAAGTGCCAAGCCAGTTTTGAGAGGCTAAAGGCTATGTTGACAGAAGCACTAGTGTTAACACAGCCAGTGTCGAGAAAAGACTTTGTGGTCTACGGTGATGCCTCACATAATGGGCTAGGGTGTGTATTGATGCAAGAGGGGAAAGTGGTCGCTTATGCTTCTAGGCAGTTAAGGCCACATGAACAAAACTACCCTACTCATGATCTGGAGTTAGCAGCAATTATCTTCGCACTGAAGATATGGAGGCATTATTTATATGGTGAAAAATGTTACATATATACAGACCACAAGAGTTTAAAATATTTGCCAACCCAGAAGGAGCTCAATCTTAGACAGAGGCGATGGATTGACTTCCTAAAGGACTATGATTGTGTGATAGATTATCATCCTGGGAAGGCAAATGTGGTTGCTGATGCTTTAAGCAGGAAGTCCATCACAGCTTTAAGATTATTAAATGCTTGTCTGTCCTTAGCTCAAGATGGAGCTATTTTGGCTGAGTTGCAAATGAGGCCAAACCTGCTACAGCAGATACAAGATGGGCAGAGGGTAGATGAAAAATTAATAGCCATTGTGGGTAAAATTCTAGAGGGAAAGGAAATTGAATATGAGTTAAAAGTAGATAGGTGTCTGTACTACGGAGGAAGAGTGTGTGTACCAGATGATGGGAAACTGAAGACTAGTATTCTGAAAGAAGCACACACTAGTGTTTATGCTATGCACCCGGGAAGCACAAAAATGTATAATGATTTGAAGCCTCATTATTGGTGGCCTAGTATGAAGAGGGATATAGCTGACTATGTGACTAAGTGTTTGACATGTCAGCAAGTTAAAGCAGAACATCAAGTTCCATCAGGATTGCTACAGCCTATAAGCATACCTGAATGGAAATGGGACCGGGTCACTATGGATTTTGTTAGTGGTCTACCTCTCACCCAAAGAAAACATGATGCAGTATGGGTGATAGTGGATAGATTGACAAAGTTAGCACATTTCTGCTAGTTAGGACTGACTACTCACTGGAGAAGCTAGCAGAATTGTATATCAGTGAGATAGTTAGATTACATGGAATCCCACTTTCCATCATATCTGACCGAGACCCAAGGTTTACATTGAGATTGTGGAAAAATTTGCAAGAAGCCTTGGGCACACAGCTCCACTTTAGCACGGCTTTTCATCCTCAGACAGATGGATAGTCAGAACGAGTAATCCAGGTAAACCTAAGAACTAATTAAATTTTCATAGTTAATAAATTGAAATGATAGTAACAATGTAAATTATGTGATAGATTCTAGAGGATATGCTAAGGAGTTGTGTCATTGAGTTTGAGGGGAGTTGGGATAGATACTTCCCACTGGCAGAATTCGCATACAATAATAGCTACCAAGCTAGTATCCAAATGGCCCCGTATGAAGCACTGTATGAGAGGAAATGTAGAACCCCAGTGTGTTGGACTGAATTGGGCAAAGATAAGCTGGTAGGACCAAACCTGGTGAAACAGACTGAGGAGAAAGTGAAGATAATCAAAGCTAACCTGAAGGTTACCTCAAATAGACAAAAATCATATTCCGACTTGAAGAGAAAGGAGATAGAGTTTGCAGTTGATGATAAAGTGTTTCTCAAAGTCTCACTGTGAAAGAAAGTACTGAGATTTGGGAGAAAGGGTAAGTTAAGCCCTAGATTCATTGGCCCATATGAAGTCACTGAACGTGTGGGACCAGTGGCCTATTGGCTAGCTTTACCACAAGAACAGGATAAAATACACAATGTATTCCATGTTTCTATGTTGAGAAGATATCGCTCAGACCCTTCACATGTCATTTCCATGGAAGAGATTGAAATCCAATTGGACTTGACATATACAGAAGAACCTATACGGATCCTAGCTCGGGAAGTGAAGGAACTGAGAAATAAACAAATTCCACTAGTGAAAGTGCTTTGGAGGCACCACAACACTGTAGAGGCAACTTGGGAAAGTGAAGAGACGATGAGGCAACAGTTCCCTCAACTATTTGCATCAGGTAAATTTCGAGGACGAAATTTTTTCTTAGAGGGGAAGAGTTGTAAGATCCTCACTTTAGCTAGTCCGTACAGTCTACTGTTCCGATGACCAATGTCAGTCCGGACAGCTAGAACGCTCGAAAAAATATTTAAACTAAAGTGAGGAACCAAAATTAACTCAAATATTAATAAGAAAAATTTAGGAAAAATTTTAGAAATAAAATACAACCAAGTTAATTGAGCCGGTGCCCTAGCGATGGGTAACCTAGTGAGAAGTTGCGGTTCTCGCAACTAGGAGCCCTGGACTCAGGGGAAAAATTATAAAATAATTTCTGGGACTCCAGAGAAGGGTCATTGAGGTTCTTATGGCATTAGAATGCCAAGAAAATACTTAAAAAAAAATTTTCAATCGGTACAGACAATTTTGGCCCGTTAAGCCAAACATAGGGCATTTTGGTCAATTCGTCTTCAGAGATGATTTTTGGCCAACTTGTCCAATTAAATAAATAATTTATATAACATAAAATATGAATAAATATTGTTAAAAATTTAATTGCAATTAAATAGACAAGAAATGAAGAGTAAATAAAGGAAAATGGACTTATGACATCATAATGATGTCATTAAAAATCTCCCAACCAATCTTGTCTTGACACATGGCATAACTTTACGTAAAAGAGACTAAATGAGCTGAAAATGAAAAAAAAATCAGAACCTCTTCTTTCTTCTTCTCCTTGACGTCAACCATTCCTCCATGGCCACCATGAACAAGCTTTTTCAAGCTTGATTTTCCTTAGCTTTCTTCCACCAAAAACCCTAATTGTCAACATAAAAACTTGCTCTTTCATCTTGGTGAAGCTTTTGGGAGCAAAAAGAATTAAAAAGAAAGAGTTCTTATAAGCTTTGGATTAGCTCCCTAAGAGGTTTGTGACTTAAACTTAAATTTCACTTTAAATTCATGTTTAATACTTATGAATGAGTGCAAAAAAATAAGGAAATTGATGGAGTACCATTTGTATGTAAACCCTAAATTTTTAGCAGCCATGGTTAGGGTTTGTTTGTGATGAGTTTAATGAAGTTAAAAGGTTATTATGGCTGCCCTTATTGTGCATCTTGTAAGTGGATTGAAGAAATGCAATGAAAATGCATGAATAGTAATGTGTGAGTTAGGGTTTGGGGTGGAGAAATGGGACTTTGACCATGTGATGATGAAAATAGGTATTAATTGTCAATTAGTGACCATTTAGTTCTGTTTAAACCAAAAATGAAGTGTGTTGAGTGATGGGATTTGGGTTTGGTGTGGCTGCCCTAGGTGACCTGCAGAATTGGATATGAGTCCAGCAGGTTTGGGCAGCCATAACATGAATTGTAGAGGTTCAATTGGTGCATGGCCAATTAGACATGAAACTAGACATATAATGGCACAACTTTGGTGAAGAAACCATGCCCATAAAACCAAACCAAGTAGACCAAAAGCTTACCCTAATTCGGGTGACCTGCAGTCTGCTTGGGCAAAATAACTAAATGAATAGTATTTGGTCATTTGGCTATAAATCAGCGTAGAAAGGTCCAATTGACCTGAAATTTTACCAGAAACAAGCTGATATATAGACCAACAACTTTCATGAAGAAACCTAACCCAAATTATAACCAGAACATATTCAAAAGGCGAGTTGTAGTTACTGTTCATTACACTGTAGATATGGTCAGTCCAGAAATTTTGGACAAAATTTTAATCCGGCCAGTTGTGGTTTTTGGACCATAACTTGAGTTACAAAACTTAAAATGGAGTGATTCAAAAAAGGAAATGCAACTAGACAAAATAAGGAACAACTTTCATGTTGATCAGTTTATCAAATTCCCACTGCAAAATTGACCAATGGAACAGTAAAGACAAAGCATAAAAACTGAAAATTCTACCCAACTAACATTAAGCTTAGAAATGGTATTGGCAACCAATACCAACAAATTTTGAATGCAAAATGTGATATGTTGATGATATTGGAACCAATGTACCTATTGCCTATACAAAAGTCAACATGTTTGTTGATCAATGAATGGAATAGTAACACTAAAACTTAAATTTCAAAAATTATGAAACTTAAAAGTGTAAAATGCCCTAGTATACCTAACAAGATTGGTTTGAATAGCTTGGCATGCCAATAGGGTTCTGTTAGCAGTACTGCATATGGCTTCATGCCATTCTGTGTTTCAGGCTTCCCATGCCATTTTGTGACATAATAGCCTTTGGCTATGTCATTTGAGTTGATATACTTGGGTTTTAACCCTGACAATTATTACAACTTATTAGCTGTTCTGTTGCACATCGGGAGACACAATGTGACTGATGGTGTGATGGTCCGAGGTACTTAGTATCCAGTGCCAGTTTACCCATTTATCCAGTCCAGTGGACTAGTATGGGTTACTTGGGCAATGACAATAAATCTTACTAAATTTTAATTGAATAATATTGCAAATAATATCAGAAGTAAGTCTACCAAAAATGTAAACACACATTCTGCATATTTATTTTATTTTATTTTATTTTATATTGTCACCACTAAGTAGAATTGCTTAGCGCGTCGCTTTTGCCACGCACAGGTACTGGAGACCTAGCTGGTGAGCCCAGCAGACATCAGACTGGGTGAGCCTTCAGATTTGCATCTGGAGTCCCGAGTCACCTCACACCTGCAGTGCATATGGTAGGACTTAGGATTTTGGGAGCATTTTGTATGTTGGCATTTTGTATGAGTTTGGATTGTAACTATAAACTCTTGTAATTATGTATTAATGTAAATTTATGAATTTTCATATTATTGAAATTTTCTGCATAATGTATGTTGATAAATGAAATGTTGAGAAATATTTATGAATATGCTTCAAGTGATGAAGTGAACAGAAAAGTTTTGAAAATAGTATTATGATTTGAGATTGAAATTTTGATATTGATTTGAAATGTGTATAATGGAGTTTGGATTTGGAAATTATATTGGAAGTGTTTTTAAACAGGTTCAAAAGAACTGTTTTTCTAATTTATAGCCGGCACTCTGCCGGATTTTCTATAAAATTTACGAAAAAATCTAGATTTATCAAAAATTGAAAATAAATGAATTAAAAGGGATAAATTGTAATAGAAACACGAATTGGTGCTCCGGTACACTGAGTGGCATAACTTGCTCGGCTAAACTGTAGACGGGTAAGGGGTGTCACAAGTTCTAAGTCCATAAGAGCCATTTATTGGAATAACTTTTCAAAAGAGAAATCATACTTCATAAATCATAATTCACAAAACATTAGTGTTGCCAACATGAACACACAATTTAGGCCATGATACAAAATTTCACGATCAGTGCCATGTTGTACACCACGACAAAGCAATCTCAACCTTACTAACCGTTATTAATGAGGGAAGGGCTAGCTAGCTAATGAGTACTCATGTAGTCTTACCCCACTAACCGTTATTAATGGGAGACATAATCAATATCAATTATCAACCCCAAGTAGCCATTACTACTGGAGAGTTCTGAAAGGGATTGTCATGCTAATTGTGGTTGCAAAACAGTTTCCAAAATTTTCTCACTCAACAATCACATTTATAAACTAATAAACACATTTAAATTCATCATAATATCCATATAAAGGTGGCAACACCCAAATTTCTTAAATGCAAGAGAAAAACCATGTTTCAGTCAAAGTAAACTTGTTCAAAGAAAACTCATTCAATTTAACACATTCCAAGCAATTTACAAGTTTAAAAACGAAGAAAAGGTTAGTTATGCACAAAGCTTCAATAATTCTCCTTCCTTGTTACCTACTTCTCCTTGTCCGTTCAACCTTCTTTTTCTACTGAAAATACACAAATAGAATACCTTAATACCAATCTCAATTGCTGCCAAGAACTCGTTACATGCATGTCTAATGCATCCTAAGTTAGCTTTGAAAATTTTAGAATATTTTGGTTTTGGGACAGCTTGGTGCCCCAATCTTTGAACCCAATTTTTACCTAGTTTCGATCATAATTTGGTGAAGTGTTCTTCATGAAAATTGTTCATTTAGGTCTTAACTTTGTTTTTCTTTTTGCATCGCCTAATTTGGAGCTATGTAGCTCAAGTTATGACTAAAATTCTGTTACTGTTCACGTTACTGTTCATCATGCAGATTCAGTTCTAGCAGATTTATCGATCCAACTTCATTCTGCAATTTGATCAAGTTAAGTCCATAATTTGGTCTAGTGTTCTTCATAAGAAATGTTCTACTATTTCTTAGGTTTCCATCAGTTTAAGAATCGCCTAAATCAGAGTTTTCTAGAGAGAGTTATGGCCATGCAAAGTTTACTGTTCATATGGTAAATCTATAATTCTGCAGATTCAGTGATTCAAATTTGCTCAACATTTGATTGGGTTAAGTCCATAATTTGGCCTCAAGTTCTTCATATGAAATGTTATACTATGTCTTAGGTTTCTATTTGTTCAAGAATCGCCTAAATCAGAGTTTTCTAGAGAGAGTTATGGCCATGCAAAGTTTACTGTTCATATGGTAAATCTGTAATTCTGCAGATTCAGTGATTCAAATTTGCTCAACATTTGATTGGGTTAAGTCCATAATTTGGCCTCAAGTTCTTCATATGAAATGTTATACTATGTCTTAGGTTTCTATTTGTTCAAGAATCGCCTAAATCGAAGGTTTCTAGAGAGAGTTATGGCCATACAAATTTACTATTCATATGGTCAAATTCTACAGGTTCTAGAATTTTGTCTTTAAGTTCAAGGCTCATTTCGGATAGCTTAAGGTCATTTTTGGGGCAGGGTATCTTCACAAAAATTCTAGCCCTATGTCTTAAGTTTCATTTCCAATTGGTTTCACACCAATTGAAGTTGTGTAGCTCAATTTATGGGCTGTCAAACACACTGAACTCAGTGTGCAAATTCTGCCATAGATTTAAATTTTTCATTTCTTCAATTACTTCCATTAACCAACCTCAATTCACATTTAATTCAAAATGAATATAATTTAACATTGACACATTAATGGCGCTTCCTAGCATAAACCCCACAATTTTCAAACACCAAAGTTTGCAATTTTCCCTAATCCTATTATTTCATTATCTCCATTCATCAACCCAATGTCAATTCAAACTAAATAAACCTCAAATGATCATAATTTAACGCTACACACCCCAATTTCAATCTCTAGCACCAAAGCTCCAATTTTCCCATGAACCCTAACCTCCCATAAATAAATTTATATACATTTCTTACAATTTCTTTACTCTAATCATGCATACTACTTCAACTAAGCTTGATTTCATCATCATTTTCATTGAAATACATCAAACCCTAATTTTTCTCCAATTTGGCCAAAACCCTAGTTTAGGTTCCATGCATGTTTCCTTTCATTTTTTTATGAAATTTCATCATAATCTAACTTAATTTAAGGTTTGTATAACTAAATGAGCATTAAAGAACTCACTTCTTGATGACTTCCTTCCAACTCCCCAAATCTTCAATTTTATTCTAATCTCTTGTTTCACTTTGCTTTTAATCTCTAAATCAAAGATTAATTTGTTGCTATTCCGGATTTGGTAATTTTTAAGGTCAGTTTCTGGGCAGAATTTTGACAACATTTCTACATGAAAGTTAACCTATTTGGTGTCTAGTTTCACTCCCCATTGGCCTCATACCAATTGGGTTCACAATATTGCACTTATGACCTAATTTAGGTGCTACCTTCAATGTACAACCTGCACAAAGCACATACGCTTCCAATTTGATATTCCTTCTCCTCCTCATTACTTCAATATTCAATCAATAACACTTCCATATATATATGGTACACAATTCCAACAACAATTTTGGGCAGAATATTCAAATGCTCAATGCACACAATTCACCATTAAGTTCAACATTCACTTCCACCAAAATTCAATATATCTCAATGTCAATATTCTCATACACTTTTACATAATCATACTTCAATATCACTTACACATACTGCCCACAATTTAACACTAGCATATTTCATTAATAAACTACATATTCACACACAAATTCATGATTTAATAGGCTGCCAAACATGGCAGTTTGCCCAAAGCGTCAAAATCCCATTTCAAACTCTTAATTCAAGCATTAGCATGCACATACTTAGATATAAACTTAATACAACTTTCATTTGAATTAATCAACCTTCATTTTCATTCATTAGAAGTAAAAATAACTCAAGCTCAACAAAGGTTCATGGCTGCCGAAAATGGACAAGTCCATATCTCACTATTTCTTTCATTTCTCTTCACCAAACTACTCATCTCAACCTAAACACAACTTTTACTAAAGCGAGGGAGAAGATTTTGACACTTACCACTTTTGAAGCTTGTTAAAACTTCACCAAATCTTGTTTTTCTTGTTGCCAATATCTTCCCCAAGGTGAGTAGGCAAGCTTTAATAAAGGAATCAAGTGGAAAGGATGGCTTGATCAATGGTGCATGGTGATGGAGGGAGTTTGGCCATGGTGGACTTTCATGGAGGTTCAATTTGGCCAAAGCTTTAAAGATTGAAGATGAAGATAATAATGAGTGCAATCTGCTATCCCAAAGCTTATTTTAGTGTCTCAATATTCAAGTTAGTGGAGCACTAAGTTCATTTTAATGTTTAATTAGTTAAAGTTTCCTTATTTGCTCATTTAGCTCCATTCTTTTACTATTTATACATTGTATCCTATTTTAAATTTTCATGACATTTCCTAAGTGCAATATCATTTATTCTTAATGGACATTGAGGTCAAAAGGCAGCTCTTGGTGTCAAATGACCAAAATGCCCCACTTTGGGTTATATTCCCGATTTTTTGGTAACACTGATTTTTGTCTGTTTCTCGATTTTTCGTTTTTCTTTGTACTAATTTATTAATTTTTCTTTGATATTTCTGGTGTTAATTACATTTCAATAAACCTTTATTTATGTCTCAAAATTAAATTTCGAGGGTTCCCTGCGGTCCTGGGGTCAGCAATGGCCTTTCAGGTGCGGTCACCTTCTCTCTTTCATTTTTCTTTGATTTTTCTTGTATTGTCTTTTTATTTATTTCATCATTATATGTCTGTTCACTATCACCAAAGTGTAGTTCTAGACATCTTGACTTGCCTGGACTGATATTTGGCCACTGGAGCAACAGAACGTACAAAACACGTACAATGGGGATGTTACAAATTCAATAATTTATTTTTATTTAATTAAATTGACCTTTTGGTAAAAAAAATCAACTCTTAAAGTGAATTGGCCAAAATGCCCCTTATCAGGTCATAATCCCTCTTTTACAATATACCTGGTGAATCCTTATATTTTTGGGTCACTTGAATTTTTGTTGTGTCTATCTCAATTAATTTTCTATTTATTTTTAGTCCTCAAGGTGTCTTTGAATAGTACTAGTCACGGACCAAAAAAGGTACTATTCATAACTCGGAGGTTAGGGGTGTTACAATTCTCCCCTCCTTAAAAATAATTTCGTCCTCGAAATTTACCTGGTCTCAGTCTCTGAATAGCTGTGGGTGCTGTCTCCTCATGTCCTCCTCACGCTTCCATGTAGCCTCCTAGCCTGAATGATGGTTCCACAGCGCTTTCACTAGAGGTATTTATTTATTCCTCAGCTGCTTCACCTCATGTGCCAAGATCTTTATGGGCTCTTCATCATATGTCAGGTTTGGATTCACCTCAATCTCCTCTACTGACAAAATGTGAGAGGGGTCTGATCTGTACCTCCTCAACATGGAGACATGGAAGACATTGTGAATCTTTTCCAACTCTGGAGGCAATGCAAGTTTATATGCCAATGGACCCACTCTTTTCAGAACCTCATACGACCTAATGAAGCAAGGACTTAGTTTCCCCTTTCTACCAAACCTCATGATCCTCTTCCATGGGGAAACTTTCAAGAACACCTTGTCACCCACACTGTACCGAATATCTCTTCTCTTTAGGTCAATGTAGGACTTCTATCTATCCGTTGCAACTTTGAGTCTGTCTCTAATGAGCTTAACCTTTTCTTTTGTCTGCTGCACTAATTATGGGCCAATCAACTTCCTCTCACCCACTTCATCCCAACACAAGGGAGTTCTACACTTTCTGCCATAAAGTGCTTCGTATGGAGGCATCCCGATGCTTGACTGATAACTGTTGTTGTAGGCAAATTCAATTAAAGGCAAGTGTGTGTACCAACTACCTTCAAACTCAATCACACAAGCCCGAAGCATATCCTCCAAAATCTGAATGATCCTTTCAGATAGGCCGTCTGTCTGGGATGGAATGCTGTACTGATATTCAATCTAGTTTCTAGGGCTTTTTGGAGACTACCCTAGAATCTAGAAGTGATCTTTGGGTCTTTGTTCGACACAATAGACACTGGCACTCCATATAACCTCATCACATCATCAATGTACAGTTTGGCCAATCTTTCCAGGCTGTAATCCATCCTCACTGGCAAGAAGTGTGCAGACTTGGTCAATCTATCAACAATAACCCAAAATGCATCATGATTCTTTTGAGTACGTGGAAGTCTTGTCACGAAGTCCATAGAGATTCTTTCCCATTTCCATTCATGAATTGGCAATGGCTGTAGCAACCCTACAGGCACTTGGTGTTCTGCCTTTACTTGCTGACAAGTTAGGCATTTGGCAACATATTCTGCAATGTCTTTCTTCATTCCTCTCCACCAATAGTGCTCTTTCACACTTCTGTACATTTTGATTCCACCAGGGTGCATTGTAAAAGGTGAATCATGTACTTCCTTTAAAATGGTCTGCCTCAGTTCAACATTCTCAGGAATGCACATTCTGCCCTTATATAACAACAAGCCCTCATCATTTACTGATAATTTTAGTTTTTTGCCATCCCGAGCCTCTTCAATTAACTTAACATACTTATCATCCTTCTGTGCAACTGCTTTAATTTGTTCTGCCAGCATTGGCTTCACTTGCTAAGTAGCTGCCATCTGCCCATCTTCATTAATCTCCAAATTAGCATGCAATGCCCTTAACTCATGCACCATGGATAGTGGAGAAACCCTTAAACCAGCCATAGTCTTGTGACTTAAAGCATCAGCTACAACATTAGCTTTTCCAGGCTGATAGTCTATCAAACAATCATAATCTTTTATCAGCTCTAACCATCGCCTCTGCCTCAAATTTAACTCCTTTTATGTGCCCAAGTACTTCAAACTTTTATGATCTGTGTATATATAACATCTCTCCCCATACAAGTAATGTCTCCAGATCTTCAAGGCAAAGACAATGGCTGCTAGCTCCAAGTCATGCGTAGGATAATTCCTCTTATGCGGTTTAAGCTGGCGTGAAGCATAGGCAATGACATTCCTATCTTGCATCAACACACAGCTCAATCCGTTATGAAAAGCATCATTGTATATGGTATACTCCTTACCCAAAGTGGGTAAGTTTAAGACTGGAGCTTCAGTTAAATGCCTCTTTAACTCATCAAAACTTTCCAGGCACCGATCAGTCCACTGAAATTTTACATCCTTCCTAAGTAGCTTGGTCAGTGGAGATGCTAGCATCGAGAATCCCTTCACAAACCTTCAGTAATACCCGGCTAAACCAAGGAAACTCTGAACTTCTGTGACATTTCTAGATGGCTTCCAATTAAGAATGGCTTCTACTTTGCTAGGATCCACCTGGACACCTTCTGTAGATACAATATTCCCCAAAAATGTAATCTCCTTTAGCCCAAACTCACATTTCGATAGTTTGGCATACAACTGCTTCTCCCTTAAAGTCTGTAATACGATCCTCAAATGTTGATCGTGTTCCTTTGCATTCTTTGAGTACACCAAAATATCATTAATGAACACCACAACAAACTAGTCCAAATATGGCCCGAAGATAGTGTTCATTAGGCCCATAAAAGCAGCTGGAGTATTAGTCAACCCGAATGGCATTACCAAAAACTCATATTGGCCATACCGAGTCCTAAAAGCAATTTTAGGAATACTTTGCTCTTGCACCCTCAACTGGTAGTAGCCCGATCTCAAGTCAATTTTGGAAAATACAATTGCATCCTTCAACTGATAAAACAAATCATCGATTCGTGGCAGAGGATATCTATTCTTTATGGTCACCTTATTCAACTATCTGTAGTCTATGCATAGGAGGAGAGTACCATCCTTCTCTTCACAAATAATACTGGTGCTCCCCAAGGTAACACGCTAGGATGGCTGAAACTCTTATCTAACAATTCCTGCAACTGCACCTTCAACTCTTTCAACTCAGCAGGTGCCATCCTATAAGGAGTGATGGAGATTGGCTCCATAGCAGGCATAGTCTCAATTTCAAACTGCACCTCTCTTTTCAGAGGCAATCCCGGTAATTCTTCTCGAAAGACATCCGAAAAATCTCATACCATAGGAATATTTTTTAAGATCTAGACTCCCCACCTGGGTGTCTATCACATGAGCCATATAAGCTTCACATCCCTTTCTAATCATCTTTCTAGCAAGTGCAGCTGAAATGATGTGGGATGGCAATAACTGCCTCTCCCCGTGTATCACTATATCTACATACTCGGGAAGACCAAAAGTGACTGTCTTTAGTCTACAGTTGATCATGGCGTGATGCCTGGCTAACCAATCCATGCCCAAGATAATATCATAATCTCGGAAGGCCATGTCAATTAAGTCTGACAGTAATGTATGTCCTTGGATCACTAAAGGACAATCGTTATACAATTTGTTCACCCTAACCTCTTGCCTTAAGGGACTAGTCACTAGCACATCATAATCCATTTTCAAGCAAGGAATGGCAACAGAATATGCAATACTGGCACTAGCATAAGAATGTGTAGAACAAAGGTCAAACAGCACATATACATCTCTATCAAAGATGGAGAAAGTACCAGCCACAACATCTGATGTCTCAGCTTCATCCCTCTGGTGCATGGTGTACACTCGACCGTGCATCACTGCCTCGTTGGCTCATCGTGCTCGGCTGCCAAAAGTGTTACCTCTACCCCTGCCTCTGCCTCTACTAGTTGTCTATTGTCCTCTAGAAGAAGAACCTTGAACAGATCCCTCAGTGGTAGTAGGGGGCCCAGATCTGCGGGCACTAGTGCAATCTTTATCAAAATGCCCACTTCCACCACAGTTGTAACAGGCTCCTATGGCCTTATAACATACTCCTCCATGAGTCCTGCCACAAGTCTCACAAGCATGGGTAGGAAAGGAACCCCTAGATGTCTGCTGTCCGGATCTAGGTGGCCTCTGCCCTGAGAATATTCCCCTACTAGATCCTCTGTTACTTAGTCCCCCAAAGCTCTTCCTCTTACCTGAATTGTTACTTGGACTCTGACCTGTAGGCTTACTGCTCTTCTCTTTTTCAGTGGTTACCTTCTCAGATGCCCCTTCCAGTTCTATCCTTTCCAATTCAAGGGCCTGTATATCAACCCAGAGAAGTTGTCATGTCAAAACCCAACCACTTGTAATCTCAAACTAGGCCTCAAACTGGCCTCAAACTGTTTGCATCTGTCTCTACTGGTAGTGAATAGGCTTCCAGCATAGTGGCTGAGGCGGAAAAAGTCTCTCTCATACTCAGCTACAGTCCTGTTCCCTTGCTTCAAACTGAGAAACTCCTGTAGCTTCATATCTACGTATGTGTCGGGAACATACTTCTGTCTAAATTCTCTGAGAAAGTCATCCCATGTCAATACAGGGGGCTAAACCAAACTGTGAGGAATGGTCTTCCACCACTCATATGCATCTCCATGCAGTAGAGAGACCGAGTATTCAAACTTCAAATCATCGATGCAATGCAGTTTCTTGAATACTCTCTCCATCCGTTCTAACCATTGCTCAGCTTCCAATGGGTCCACTGTACCCTTGAACTCTGTTGCCCCATACTTCATTAACTTGTCATATTGTCTGGCTGGGGATGGTGGTTGCAATGGAGGTGCTTGCACAGGAGCTTGGACTGGTATATTGCCAGCTATTTGCTGAAATAGTGCAGCTATCTGCTGAGCGAACTGAGCAGGAAACTGCATGGGTGGGACGGGTGCAGCAGATTCACTGGCATTATGAGGAGCTAGGGCTTCCCCCTGTACCTCAACTGCTACTGATTTCTTTATTGTGTGATCCCCCTCTTCCATACTGAATCATAAAGAATTCTACTCCCTGGACAACCAACAAAAGGAGATTTCCCTCCATTAGTCCATATTTATGATGTAATGCACTATATGTATCAATTAATGACAGTTGAGCAGTTATACTTATAAAAAATTTTCAAACATGCAATTTCAAAACTTGTATAAAAACCAAAGCTCTAATACCACTAAAACATGTCACACCTTATCCCACGACATGTTCCCGTAGCATACCTAATGAATTACCGAATTCCATCTACCGATAACCCATTAGTTATGCTACAAAGGATTTTAAAACAAACCATAGCTTTTTAACTTATCAATTCTTTCGCGGAAAACTACATGAGAATAGTTAAAATTCTATGTAAACATTCATTGGAAAAAATGATAGACTTAATATTGCAAAAGTTACATTTTCATAAGTCTCAAAGTAAAATACAAAATAGTTACAAACTCAAAATGTGATAGCAATGCAATGCTTTTAAATACAAACTCAAAATACACTAGTAATGCAGTACTTTTTAATACAAACTGCTCAAAGTCCATATATTCATACATATAGGTACAAAATACATCTAAAGGAATCACAAGGGTATACCTAACGTAAATACCCACAATCAATACCAAAATGCTGCCTTTAAGTCTCTCACTCGGCAGCCTTCTCCTTTCCCTTTCCTACGATAGCATAAAGAAGCTATTGCTGAGCATATCACTCAGTGGTGCACAACTAAAAGCTTTAAAACTTAAGGTAAAACACAATTTCTCAAAGCATAATAAATCAAATTTTTCTTAAGCATGAAAACTTCACAATAGTTCTAAGTCCATAAGAGCCATTTATTAGAATAACCTTTCAAAAGAGAAATCACACTTTATAAATCACAATTCACAAAGCATTAGTGTTGCCAACATCAACACACAGTTTAGGCCATGACACAAAATTTCATGATCAGTGCCGTGTTATACACCACGACAAAGCAATCTCAACCTCACTAACCGTTATTAATGAGGGAAGGGCTAGCTAGCTAATGAGTACTCATGTAGTCTTACCCCACTAACCGTTATTAATGGGAGACATAATCAATATCAATTATCAACCCCAAGTAGCCGTTACTACTAGGGAGTTTCGAAAGGGACTATCATGCTAACTGTGGTTTCAAAATAGTTTCCAAAAATTTCTCACTCAACAATCACATTTATAAACCAATAAACACATTTAAATTTATCATAATATCCATATAAAGGTGGCAACACCCAAATTTCTTAAATGTAAGAGAAAAACCATGTTTCAGTCAAAGTAAACTTGTTCAAAGAAAACTCATTCAATTTAACACATTCCAAGCAATTTACAAGTTTAAAAACGAAGAAAAAGTTAGTTGTGCACAAATCTTTAATAATTCTCCTTCCTTGTTACCTACTTCTCCTTGTCCATTCTAACTTCTTTTTCTACTGAAAATACACAAATAGAATACCTCAATACCAATCTCAATTTCTGCCAAGAACTCATTACATGCATGTCTAACGCATCCCAAGTTAGCTTTGAAAATTTTAGAATATTTTGGTTTTAGGATAGCTTGGTGCCCCAATTTTTCAACCCAATTTTTACCTAGTTTCGATCATAATTTGATGAGGTGTTCTTCACGAAAATTGTTCATTTAGGTCTTAACTTTATTTCCTTTTTGAATCGGCTAATTCAGAGCTGTGTAACTCAAGTTATGACCAAAATACGGTTACTGTTCATGTTACTGTTCATCATGCAGATTCAGTTTTGGCAAATTTATCGATCCAACTTCATTCAACAATTTGATCAAGTTAAGTCTATGATTTGGTCTAATGTTCTTCATACGAAATGTTCTACTATGTCTTAGGTTTCCATTAGTTTAAGAATCGCCTAAATCGGAGTTTTCTAGTGAGAGTTATGGCCATGCAAAATTTACTGTTCATATAGTAAATCTGCAATTTTGTAGATTCAGTGATTCAACTTTGCTCAGCAATTTGATTGGGTTAAGTCCATAATTTGGCCTCAAGTTCTTCATATGAAATGTTCTACTATGTCTTAGATTTCCATGGGTTCAATAATTTCCTAAATTGGAGTTTTCTAGAGAGTTATGGCCATGCAAAATTTACAGTTCATATGGTCAAATTTTGCAGGTTCCAGAATTTTGTCTCTAACTTCAAAGCACATTTCAGATAGCTTAAGGTCATTTTCAGGGCAGGATATCTTCACAAAAATTCTAGCCCTATATCTTAAGTTTCATTTTCAATTGGTTTCACACAAATTGGAGTTGTGTAGCTCAATTTATGGGCTGTCGAACACACTGAACTCAGTGTGCAAATTCTGCCCTAGGTTCAAATTTTTCATTTCTTCAATTACTTCCATTAACCAACCTCAATTCACTTTTAATTCACCCAAAATGACTATAATTTAGCATTGACACATCAATGGAACTTCCTAGCATAAACCCCACAATTTTCAAACACTAAAGTTTGTAATTTTTCCTAATCCTATTATTTCATTACCTCTATTCATCAACCCAATGTCAATTCAAACTAAATAAACCTCAAATGATCATAATTTAACACTACACACTCCAATTTCACTCTCTAGCACCAAAGCTCCAATTTTCCCATGAACCCTAACCTCCCATAATTACATTTATACACATTTCATGCAATTTCTTTACTCTAATCATACATACTACTTCAACTAAGCTTAATTTCATCATCATTTTCATTGAAATACATCAAACCCTAATTTTTCTCCAATTTGGCTAAAACCCTAGTTTAGGTTCCATGCATGTTTCCTTTCATTTTTTTTTTTATGAAATTTCATCATAATCTAACTTAATTTAAGGTTTGTATAACTAAATGAGCATTAAAGAACTCACCTCTTGATGACTTCCTTCAAACTCCCAAAATCTTCAATTTTCTTCTAATCTCTTGTTTTCCCTTGTTTTTAATTTCTAAATCAAAGATTAATTTGATTCTCTCTACCAATTAGATGGAAAACCCATGGAGGAAAAGCAAGGAATTAAGTTTTGAGAATGGGTGTCAATGGAGAAAGAAGGAAGAAGAAGAAAGAAAGAAAGAGAGAAGGAGAGAGAGGGTGGTAACTAAATGGGAAAGAAAGGGAAGAAATGACTTTTTAATTTGTCTTATCTTTTATATATATTTATTCAAAAAATTAGTTTATTTCAATTACAAATTTTAATTGTGTCAAAAATGTCACAAAACTTACAATTTTATTTTCTTTCTTTTCTTTTTATATTTACACCAAATTTTCCTCAATATTTCTTCATAATTCAATAATTTATTTTTATTTAATTAAATTGACCTTTTGGTAAAAAAAAAATTAACTCTTAAAGTGAATT